>NC_050080.1:2500-602500 GCF_009764565.3 Dermochelys coriacea | reverse complement strand
CGAGGTACAGACCCGACACTCCTGATTCAAAGGCAGCTGAGGCTGCGCCCACACCAGCCCTCTCTCTGCCACACAGCCTGGGCTGCTCAAGCCAGCTCAGCTCCTGCTGCAGGGGGCATGGGCATGGTGTGGTGGGGGTGCACCACATTGCTGCAGCAGCAGGTGACATGAGCCCCTGGTAGGGCTGGGTGGGGTGGCACAGACTGTGAGTGGAGGCCGGGGGAGCGGGCACAGGGGCAAGCAGAGCACCCCAGCCATCCTGTCATCTGGGCTGCCAGGCCCAGCAGCTGCCTTCCTCCCCTTTGCTGCTCTTGCCACTACTGGAGCTGGGCAGTGTGCAGCACATGGGTGAGTGGAGCAGGCTGCAGGGTCCGTCCCTTGGCCATGCGCCCCGGAGAACTCCCCTTCCAGCCCGGCGCTGCCCTGGCTGCACAGCAGAGACACAAGAGCCAGAAGAACCCAGTCTGACCCTTAGTCTAACCCCTGTATAGCACCCCTCCATAACCACTGGGGGGGGGAGCAGAGCTGACCCCTGGATGGCACCCCCATAACAATGGGGGGGAGCAGAATTGACCCCTGCATGGCACACCCCATAACTATGGGGGGGCAGAGTTGACCCCTGGATGGCACACCCCATAACCACTTTGGGGTGGGGGGGAGCAGAGCTGACCCTGCGTGGCACCCCCCATAACCCCTGGGGAAATCTTTGGGAACCTGACAGCTGGTCTTGTATTGAAGAGACCATGGGCTGCGTGTCCCCCTGTCTTTTGGGAAGCCGCTCCTGGGGTAATGACACTTTCTGCTTGAAATTTGCACCCTGTTTGCTGGCTGCATTTGTCATGTTGCAGTTCCCCCCGACTGGCTCTCATTTGGCCTCGGTCTGCTAGCAGACATCACCCCACGTAGGGCCTGAGACTGCGACCAAGTCCCCTCTCAGCCGTCTCTTGGCCCTACTAACCCCACAGCGTTGTGGCAGGCTCTCCTGGAGGCAGGATTCCCAGCCCCGAGTGCGTCTCCGAGCTCTTTGCTGAACCCTTCCCAATGGCTCAACCTCCTGGTTGAAGTGAGCCCCCGAGAGCTGTGGTCTGCTGGACAGATGGGGTTACCCATGAGCCCGCGTCGCCTGGCCAACCCCGTTGCTGCAGGCCAGAAGCCCGCAGGCTGTACCAGTAGCACCTTGCCGATGTGCTCCGTGGGGCTCCCAGACAGCCCATCGTGCGCATCATGCTCCGTGTCCCTGCGGCCCAGGGACCAAAGGAGAGCGCCTGGGGCCAGGCCTAGGGGCAGCCGCTGCAGCTCACAGGTATTTCCCGTCTCAGCAGCAGGCCAGGGGCAAACACCCCTGGCTGGCGGGTGGCTGCCAGGAGATGCCTGAGGGAGGGCATCACACTCCCTTCCCTGCTACCCAGGCAGAGGGCAGGGCCCAATCCCGTGGTTGGGAGCATGGGCTTCCAGCTGGGCCCCTCCCTTCCTGCAGGCAGCTCCCCACGTCTGCCTCCTCAGCTCTGGCCTGACTATCGGGTGTGAGAGCAGTTGCAGTCATGGACTCGCTCTGGATTTAAACTGCTGGGAAGAGGATTGGGGTCCAGCCCATTGAGTTCCCTGGGGCCTGGTCCATGCTGTTCTCCCCACGCACTGCAGCGCACTGCCAGCTCGCAGCTCTGGGCCCTTTTAACCGCAGCAGCTCTCCTCCCCTTGTGACGTGTTTCTCCGGAGCCCACATGCAGCGTGCTTTGCTGCCCTCCTGGCTCCGGGTATGAACCCAGCTCTGCCCCTCTCTGCAGGTGCGAGACACTGGGGCTGGTGCTGAAGACGACTGGGACAAACCTCTCGGATGTGGCTTGTGGTAAGTGCCAAGCAGCCTGTGGCTGTCAGCGTGCACCAGCTGTGCAGATCCCAGGTGGGTGAGTTCTTGGATGGGGAACCCCAGAGTGCTCGAGTCTGGCCAGCACTCTGGCAAGGGGAACCTTGTGCCAGTCTGCCCCAGCACTCACCCTGGTAAGGCGTGTGGCGCTGCTGCACCTGCTGCCCATGAGTGGCACAGAACCAAGGGCCTGGCTATGTGTGGCAGCTAACACTTCGCAGTGCGTTCTGCCAGAGCGAGCGTGTTGCGCCAAGGGGGCGAGTCCATTCTTCCCCCCTCCAGCCCCTGCTGTTGCAGTCCCTGTCTCACAATGCTGTGCAGCTGTACAAAGCTGCCAGGTCCTCCCCAGAGTTGGCTGCATTTCACTGGTGGATACATTGATCCCTGCAGACACAATACAGTTTGCAAGGAGCTTCAGGCTCCCTTTGAATGCAGATATGCAGTACTTGCCGCTCCTGTTGGTGTGGGGGGTCTCCCCAGCAATGGGTGCTGTAGTCAGGGTGTGGTTGAGAGGGGCTCAGTGTGAGGGGGAGGGCGTTACGCTGGGAGCACAGAGCTCAGCAGCCGTCTCCCTTTTCTCTTGTCAGAGCCTGGCCGTGGCCGTTCCCCGGTGCTGATCTCCATTATGGCCGTTTCTGCAGCCTGTCTTGTGGGGCTCATTCTCTTCTGCCTGTATCAGAAAGGTGAGCACGGGGGGTGTGGGACGGAAGGAGAGAGAGAGGGGTGGGCGTCTCCCTCCACTCCTGGGCTGGGCCAGGGCCTGGGCACAGCAGGGTGCTCGCCCTCCACCACTCACGGCTGAGCCCACCATTCTGCCAACCGGGGGTCTGCCGTTGCCCAGGCTCGAGGCATCACAGTTCAGCTTGTTCTGGGGATAAACCTCATGGTTCTGGGGCCCATACGTGCTAAAGCCAGACTGCCATCGCAGTGCCAGTGGCCTGGCTCCCCCCGGCAGGGCACCTGCTGCTTTACCCACTGACCAGCGCAGGCTGGGAGCTCTGTGAGGCTGAGTCAAACTCCAGCCACGGCTCTGGCCTGTAGCACCCTGGGCAGCAGGGGACACAATGGCAGAGCCCAGATCAAGGTGAGCATTTGTTCATGCCGTGCTGGGCCTGGCCGGGCAGTCCCCCCGTCGGGTGTCTGGGCTGGGCCTGGCAGGGGTTCTCATCTTCTCCCCCTCCCCACCTCGGGTGTCCACACTGGGCCTGGCCGGAGTCTCACTCTCCCCCTCTGTCCCCATTCCCCATCTAGGTCTCCAGCAGCGCACACAGAAACAGGTACGTCACCCAGCGCTGCCCACGCTCCCCGGGGCCAGAAAGCAGCTGCCAGGCACCCGAGCACAGTCAGGGACCTGGCCCCGAGCAAGGGGTTCCCCTTCCCAGCCCACCAGGACAGGCCACATAGATTCATAGATACTAGCCCGGGGGTCACCTCTGCTGCTCGCTGGCATGTAGGGGCAGGGACAGGCCAGAGGGGACAACAGAGCAAGTGGAAAGCGAGATGCCCTGGGGTGGAGCCGGCCTGAGCCTTGTCCCCGTGGGGGCAAAAGGGGTGTTGTCCCAAGCCTGGACCCGAGGGGACACTGCCCTGTGAGGGGGGAGGACAGTGGGGCCTTCCCCATGTGTCTGCCCCGGAGATGGGGGGTTTGTGCTGGTGGAGCGTAGGCCCCGCTATCCCGCAGCAGCCCAGCAGGGGGCAGCAGCAGCCCGAGGAGAGGCGTAGGTCTGGCCCCACACGGTGCCAGCTCGAGGGGCTGCCGCAGGACCCCCTCCTCTGCTCACCTCACCTTCCCCCCTGCCTGGCAGGGCCTGGAGCTGCCGGATCCCGTGGAGATTGTGGTGCTGGCCACAGCGGGGTGCGAGGAGCACGATGAGCGCCAAGACTTCCCTGTCCAGGAGACCCTGCTGGGGCGCCAGCCCGTGGCGCAGGAGGACGGCAAGGAGAGCCGCATCTCGGAGCAGGAGAGGCTGTAAGGCCCTGTCGTGGGGAGCATCTGCCTCCCCCAGCACACACAGCCAGGGCTGCCCTCCTCCGCCCAGCACACAGCAGGGCCCAGCCCAGGGGGCTGTGCCATGGGGCAACCCGCAGCCCTCCGCCCCTCCCTGTCTCGGCCCCACGCAGGGTCATTGGCGGGGGCAGAGAGACGGTGTCCAGCACAGCTGGGAGCAGAGCATTCATGGGCGAGTACAGAAAGTGGGGTGGAGCAGCAGCTCTCACCCTTTTCCAACTCCTGTACCCTTCAGGGGACTGATTTGTCTTGCGTACCCCAAGTTTCACCTCACAGAAAAACGACTTGCTTGCAAAGTCAGACATAGAAATCCCAAAGGGTCCCAGCACGCTAGTACTGAACAATGGCTGACTTTCTCATTGTACCATATCATTCTAAAATAAAGCGACTGGAATATGAATATTGTACGTACATTTCAGTGTATCATGTGTAGAGCAGTATAAACAAGTCAGCATCCCTATTAAATTTTAATTTGTTCTGACTTCCCTAGCGCTTTTCATGTACGCTGTTGTAAAAATAGGCAAATATCTAGATGAGTTGACGTACCCTCTGGAAGTCCTCTATGTGCCCCCCTGGGTACGCATCTCCTGGTTGAGAACCACTGGTGTAGGGGGTGCCGCTCCGGGTAGTGGCGGGGCAGCACCCCATGGACAGAGCTGGCCCCAGCTTGGTGCACTGCTCACAGCTGTTGATTCCTCCATCCCCATGCGAATAGAGCCTTTGCGCTCCCATTCTGCGCTTACGGCCTTGCTGCGTATGAGGGGCTTTAACTGAGCTGAATGAGGGGCAGGGGCCTGGCATGCACTGAGGGGGGGTGACACAGGAGGTTGGCAGGGATGGCGGAGAGGGAGTTCAACATGCAGAGAGGATGAGTAAGTGGCTCACCCCACCACTCTCAGTACACCCCCCCCCATGCCTGACACCTGCCTCATGGCCCCACACGTGCACCCCCTCACCTGTGTGTACCCACCCCCGTGCACATACACCAGTTGGTCTAAACATGCTCACTCACCCCTGTGTGTGTGCACAATGTACTGCCATGCACATAAACACATGCAGACATGTATGCTGAGACTGGCATGCATGCATGCCAGGTGCTTGGCTCTCTGCACTGCCGCCCCCAGCTGGACCAAGGCCCCCCTCCCCCATGGAACCAACCTTCAGAAGGAGTCAGTATATTTACAGCCGACAGGTTGACATTTCTGTGGTTATTGCTCCTCTCTTCCTCACTCTGCCATTGCTGTTACAATGGGAACAATTATGCTCAATTATTCTCCACCACGCCGTTGACAAAAAGCTGGTATTTAAATGATAATTATCCTCACAGTGTGTGAGCGTCGCAGCCCACTGCTGGCGCTAAGGTCTCCTTCAATCTCTCCTTGGACGTCTGCACAGCCCATTAGCAGACCTGCTGCCCAGCCAGCAGCTTGCGGAGCAGGGGTCAGGAGCAGAGCTCCATAGTCCCCATGCCAGGGGAGGGTCACTCCCCCAGAATATGAGTGTGCCCTGCTATTCTCTGGATCCAGGCAGGAGAGATTGGGGGCCTGCACTCCTCCCCCAAGGAGACACCCCCAGCTGAACAGATCGACTCTCACAGCATTCAGCCCCTGTTCTATGACCCTCCTGTCCCTGGGGCCCCTGGCTGTTCTGAGCCCACGCCTGGATTGCTCAGCAGGAGACAGGACTTGCAGGGTCTGGCCTGCCCAACGTGACAGCCCTTTCCTGGGGCAGCACTGGTGCAAAGGTCAGTGTGGCCCTGCCAGGAGCAGCGGCTGCCCCAGGAACAACAGATGCCCAATTCCAAGAGGCAAAGGGCAACAGAATATGTAGGGAGGAGGCACTGTAGGTGAGAGGGGCCTGAGCACGGGGTTGGGGGCTGGCAGGAACCTGCGTCCCAGCCCAGCTCTGGGGACTAGACCCCCTGCAGGAAGGAAGCTCTCCAGCAATGTGCCACACTCCCCTGTCGCTCCCACCCACGCCCCTGGCCCCCACTCCCCAGAGCCATACAGGGCGCTACTGGCTGCCTCCCCGGCTCCAGCTGCTGGGGAGCTGCCCTCAGACTGTCCCTGCATGGCGGGGCAGGGCCGAGGGTGTGGGGCCGGATCGGGGAGGTGATGTGCTCCCCATCATTTGCAGGATGCGTTTAGAAAAGCCAAGTCTGGAGTGATGCCGGCCGGCCCCACTGGGGAGATGGGGTGCCAGGGGCCCCACTGGTGGCCATGCCTGGGGCGGGGAGAAATTGCCCCAGCTGGCCCTTGCCAGAAGAGACCTGTGGCTCCTGCCAAGTGCAGGCAGCAAGGAGCTGCCTGTGCAGCTGGGCCAGTGCCCTGCTGAGGGGGCCGTGCTGACAGCTGCCTGCCTGCGGCGAGAGCATGGCCCCGAAGGAGGGCGCCGCAGGCTGCACCCGGGGCACCTGGTGCGTAGGCGAGGCCCTGTGCCAGAAGGCATCTAATGGAGTCCAGGCTCCCCACCTCTGGCTGGAGGCCCACGTTAGTGGGGAATGGCCGGAGCACGTAACCTGGCTGCGCCCGAGCACGCACAATACAAGAGAGGCCATAAATCACGGCACCGGAAGCAGCTGGAACACGGAGCAACTGGGACTGTAAAGTCAGCGGCACGTTATTTAAGGTCCCTCTTAAAACCTAATGCAAGGTGTAGTAAGGGAGATAAAAGCCTGTTGGCAGCTTTCCTGGTTTAAAGGGGTAACCCACGTGCTGCTCTCCACATGACTCCCCCGGCCAGCAGCCCAGTGCTGGGGGGAGGGTGGGGGACACGGCCCTGCCCTCAGGGCGCGCTGCCCGTCTGGGTTCTCACCTGGTGCAAGGAAACAGGCAGGTCCCAGCAGCACAGCTGACGTCTGGCTGGGGCAGCGGGCAGGATCCAGCCAAGGGGCTGGGCAGCAAGCACAAACGTAGCCTGGACTCAGGGAGGAAAATGACAAATTCAGCACTTCGCCCCTTCTGTCCCTTCCTCATGTGGAGCCCCCCCTTCTGACATGCCAGCAACACCCCTCGCCCTGGGTGCTCTCACGCTGACCAACAGGGCCTGGCCCAGAGCCCAGCAGTCAGGATGCCTGGGTGCTGGTCCCACCCTGCTGCCAGATCCATGACCTCAGGCATGTCTCTGCCCCACTGAGGTCAGTGTCTTGGCTTGTGAAGCGGGAGGACATTCTCCAGCTCGGAGCTTGCCCCAGGCTGGGATGGCGAATTAGTAGCAGCACCCATTCCAGGTGCCACAGGCTAACTCCCTGCCTGGCCCCAGCCCCGGGCTTGACACCTGGGCCCCCTTTGTCCGCTGCAGCCAGCTGGGATCTGCGCTCCCAGCTCTGCCAGGCGACAGTGCCGGCCTCACCCCCAGTACCTTAGCACGTGCTAAGGGGAGCATCACCCGGACCCTGCAGGGCAGCCAAGCCACGACTGGCAAAAGTGGGTGTGGTGGGTCATGTGGCCTTGAGGAGGATGTGGCAAGCGGAGGGCAGCCAATCCGGCGCTCTGGCATTACTCAAAAGGACAGGCAGCTGGCATTCTCCTTCCATCCCGGCTGGGGTGGAGACCCTGGGGGTGCTGCGGCTGGGGGCTGGCACACTGGGGCTGGGGACAGTGCAGCTGGCGTGACAGGCCCTGCTTCCCAGCTGTGGTTCGTTTCCTCTCTCCTCTGTCCACCCCAGTGAATTTCACACCAGGCGCCCGGCTGGCTGGCAGCAGGTCAGAACAGTATTGAGCAGCTGTTGAGACTGGGCTGGGGTCAGACTGGTGACCCTGGGATGAAAGGTCAGCCCCCATTCTCCAGCGTGGCACCTGGCCTGCCTTGAGGAACTGTCAGGCTGGACTGCCACAGCTGGCAGGTCTTGCAAGGGTTGGCGTTTTTCTTAAAGCCCCAGCTTCCGGAGTCAGATGTTCATGGAGAGGCTATGCTTCTGTGTCGAGAAACACACAGGAGTAAGCTCCTGCCCCCCAGTTTGTGGAGAGAAGCCAGAGTCCAGGCCTCCAGTGACCCTGAAGGCTCTGCCACCCATAGGCCAGGGGAACGTTTGGCACCTAGTGCCCCTGGCCAGGCCAACAGGCCAGGGGCTGGGAGGGACCAGGGCTGCTGCCCGTGCCAGCCATGCAGGAGATCTCCCAAGAGACAGCACCAGCGACAGCGGGGAGCTGTGTCTGTGGTCAGGTCCCTCTCCTGCTGCTGGGGGAAGGAGGGTGGCAGCCTCCAAGTGTAGCCAAAGGAGCCAGACAGGGAGAAAGGGACCAACACCATGAGTGAGAAAATGCGGCGTCCCTGTTTAGCCCACTGAGCTGGTCGGCAGGGCCCTGCCCCCCCACTGCTGTCTGAACAGCTAGTGCCCACCTTGCCCCCATCTCTCCTCAGGCACAGAGTGTTTAATACCCGCTCCCGCGTGTCAGACATGTGCCATCTCATTAGCGCGTCTGTCCCCTGAAGTGAGAAGGGAGCGCGCAGGAGACCTAATTGAATGTAACTAATTATTCACTCTGCAGCCGTTCAGTTTAAATGGGATTGTGAGGGACAGAATTACTCATTCTGAAAAGGGAAAAGAAAGAGAGAAAACAAATAGAGGGGATTGTGGAACCGCAGCTCCCGCTCTCCCCAGAATACCAATTACCGGATAAAGTGATTGTATAAATCTTTACTGAGCGAACGAACTGCACCAGTCACTTACTTCTGTCCTGCTGTTATTAGGAAGCAATGAAAAATGATTCCTTGTTCCCGTGTACTTAAATGTCCCAGGCCCTGTCACTCAGCTCCTGCTCCGGGCAGCACTGTGAGAGGAGGCAATGGAGGGTTGGCAGGACAGACCATGACTGGCAGCCCCGGAAAGGGGGAGAGGGAGAGGTCCCCAGCCCTTCCTGCAGTGCCGGCTTCTCCCCAGGACATGATGGGAGGCGCAGTCACTGCCCCAGATTGGAGCAGCTTGGTGCAGCCTTCAGGGATGTAGCCCCAGGAACCGGCATGGGGCCAGAGGGGCTCAGCTCCCCGCCTGGCAGAGGGACACGGAACCACGCAGCGCCCAGGCTGAAAGCACTTCACCACTGCAGCTCCCTGCTGACCCCTGGGGCCAAGCCAAGGTTTTACCCCATCCCCTGGCCGAGCACGTGCACCCCTCCTGCCCCTGGGAGACCCAGGCCTCTATGGCAGTGTCACGGAGTCCCTGGGCGATGCTCTAGAACTGCTCCCTAGGAAACCAGCAGGACTCTGGTGAGGTCTCCTCTCTGGGAGCAGCCTGCGTGCAGGGCAAGAAGCTCACCCGGCTTCCACCTTCCTGGGTCTGACCTCGGAGCATTCAGCATCCTCTGCCCCTCCATGCGCTTCCCACAGTGAGTCTGCTCAGGCGGGGTCCTGGGGAAGCCAGAGGGTCCTGAGGGTGTATGATCACCAGAGGGTGTATGATCGTTGCAGAGCCCTAGAGGGCAGGTGTGTGCAGGGGTCTGGACACAGAGAATGGCAACACCCTGTTTCCTGGCACCTGATGGCCTGGGCCCTTCCCCCTGCAAGGTGAGAGCTAAAGGGTTGGAGAACAAAGGGATCAGGTGCCCTCCTGGCCCGGGAAAGGGACAAAGCCCAGAGGAGGAGGGGCTGGAGGGGGAGGCAGTTTGGGGCTGGCTGGGGACATAGAGTGAAGTGCAGATGTGATTGTCTGGCTCACTGCCCCCCAAAATGGACCCAGCTGAGGGGTCCTGTTCTCTGCACCTACAAGCTCTGTGTTAGACCATGGTCCTGTCGTCTAATAAACCTTCTGTTTTACTGGGTGGCTGAGAGTCACGTCTGTCTGCGGAGTTGGGGGGGCAGGACCCTCTGGCTTCCCCAGGACCCCGCCTGGGCGGACTGGCTGTGGGAAGCGCACGGAGGGCAGAGGATGCTGGATGCTCCGAGGTCAGCCCCAGGAAGGGGGCAGCCGGGTGAGCTGTGTGTCCTGCAGACAGGCTGCTCACAGAGGAGACTCCCCCAGAGTCCTGACTGGCTTCATAGGGAGCAGTTCCAGAGCATCGCCTGGGGACTCCGTGACAATTGGTGCTAGCGGTGGGATGTACTGTACCCTGGGGATGGCGCTTCCTGCAGTAAGTGACTGGGGAGCAGTAAAATAAAGGGGGATTGACGAGGACCAGGCGTGCTGAAGGCTCAGATAGGAGCGGTTTTGAGGGGCGGTTAACCCTGGGAGTGTGTGACCAGCGAGAAGGACTGTGCAGTAATGGGGTCCCCCTGGGGACTGTGGGGAGCAGTCTCAGGGGTGGAGGAGCCTGTGGCCTGGCCCTGGGAGAGAGAAGGACTTTTGCAGTAACAGGGTTCCCCTGGGGATTGCAGCGAGCGGTCCCGGGGCGGAGGAGTCTGCAGCTCGACCCTGGCAAAAAGGTGGTGACCTTGAGAAGGGCTGGTGCACTAGGGGTTCTCCCTAGAAACCGTAGGGAGCTGAGAGCACACAGGCCTGTGAGTCCACAACAACTTGGGAAGAGCGGAGTGATGGCCTGTCACCATCTCCTTAAGAAGGACATTGTAACCCTGTGCAAAAAGAGAGGGTTACGCACTGGAAAGTTCACCAAAGCACAGTTAATCGTGCAGCTGGAGGAGGATGACCACTCTAAGGAGCAGATTCCTGACCCAGATGGGGCTATAGCAAGATCTGGGAGCAGCTGGAGTAGTAGCCAGGCACCCCCAAGACTCCTGTCTGCGACCAGACAAGGGTCTTCACGATCGGATTCCCCATCGGGGGTTCGGAGACGGACGGGATTGGAGCTGAGTCCAAGAGAGCAAGAGGACTGGGAGAGACAGCGAGAGCCCGAGAAAGAGCCGCAGAAGCAGCAGCAGCATGAACTGGCGATGGTGGAGCGGAGAGGCAGAGGGGACCTCCCGGGGGTGAATGGGGATAGACCCCGGGGTGCCAGTTCCACAGGGAACCTCGATACTAAATTGCTGCCCCTGGTTAAGGATGGGGGGGATGTGGATGCCACCTCACTTCCTTTGAGCAGGCTGGCGATTTGAACCAGGGGGACCCTGCAGAAAAGCCCCGGTGTCAGGTCAGGCCCATCAGACCCCCAGTGGGAGTGGAAGGTGATGGTCAATGGGGAGACATTCATGGGGTGGCGAGATCCTGGGACAGAGAGAACTGTTGTCAGGCCCCTGGTGGTGCACCCCCACCAGATGCTGAGGGGCTGTGTGAGCTGGGTGAGGGTCCAAAGGATGAAGCCCCTCGCCCTGCCTATGGCCCAGATCCCTGTGCAGACCCAGACGGGGTAGGGCTGGCTGGTCATTAGGGTTCTCCAGGATATCAGCTGTGAGGCCCTGTTGTGGGGTGACTGTGTCTCTTTGGGACAGGATCCAGGCCATGCTCCTGTAACTGCTGAGGGTTTGAATTTGAATCCAGGGAACCAATTGGTGGAGAGGGAAATGGTCAGTGAAAATGCAGATGACCTGGCTGGCAGGGGGGAGGAATTGCTGGCTTAGGGTACCTGCCTGCCTGTAACCAGCCCCTGGGGCTGGATGGGACAGAGAGATGTTCCCTGACCCCCTGTACACTGGAGAGGGGGCTCACGCTGGCTCTGATGCTGTAAGGATAGCAGAGAGCTCGCTGCCTGCCCACACTGGGACAGCAAGGGCAGCGCTGAGCACAATGAGAGCTGAGACCCCAGCTGACAAGGGGACCCACAGGCAGGGCAGGTCGGCTGCCAACCAGGTTCGCCTTGTCCAGAGGCACTGCTGGGAAGTGATTCCACAGCAGGGAGGGAGCAACCAGGGACAGGGCTCAGCGGGGCTGTGACCCCAGGCCCACCCAGCGAGAGGGGAGACTGGGGAGCTGAGTCTGTAGAGCAGAACAGCTGGGTAGTTAATCTCTCGAGAATGCAGGGGATGGCAGGTCTGCTCTCATCTCTAGACATTTTGGATAGGACTTGTAGTCTCTCAGTGAATTTAACATCTAGTTCCTTGTGGAAGCACAGGTTGGTAAGGGAAGGAAAACAGAGCTTTGAGAGCACAGCTTGTAAAAGGGAACCTGAGAAGGGTAACTGCGATTTGCTGGAAGTAGCTCAGGGTAGTGAGAAGAACAGCAAGTTATCTGTGGGGAGTGGCAAGGTGCTTGGTAAGGAAAGTTTGGATGAGCCTAGGCAGCCTTGTGAGCTGATGGCTTTGTCTAGTCAGCAGGGTGGGAAGGCGAGGAGAGTGGAAGACGAGTGTCCCTGGACCTTACCTGTTACCTGGGTGGAGAATTGTAACAGTGAAGGGAATGTATCTGTATGAGATCCCAAGCTGTGTGTCTGGGAAAGGAGAAAGTGTGTCAGTCTCTTCTTATTCTGTGGAGCAGACAGAAGGGGCCTTTCAACCTGTGATGGTTGAGAATAGTGCAGTTGTCTCAGAGTTGGTTCTGGATTCAGCTAAAGCCCAGGAAGGGAATGGCCCTAAGTTTGTGTCTGCTGGGGAGGATGGCCCTGTAACTAGGTCACATCCAGTTAGTGTCCTAGCAAAATCCCAGAGACCAGACAATGCTGGGGCTTGTATTTTGCCTGTTGCTAGTGTGTGGCTGGGAAAGGGTGTAGCAACTCTGCCTAATCAGGGTGAGATCCTAGCCAGGGCACAAGGAGAGCAGAAAGGTGATTTGATTGTGTTACCTACTGAGGGTGCGGAAACCTGTAGCAAGAAGGAAAAGATTCCTGAACTTGTGGGTGGCAAAGGGAAGGAGAAGGCTTCCAACCTTTTGTCTAGGAAGTCTGTAAGTTTGCCTGAAAGGGGATTGTGTAGGAATCCGCCTGATGGGCCAGAGGTGATTCTGGATGTAAGTGAGACCCAGAAAGAGTCTGTTGTTGCTCAGGAAAGTGTTTCTCTAGAGCAAGCCCTAGGTAAAGAGGGTAAGGGCAGAATTTCTGTGAAGGGTGAACTGTTGCACAGAAAAGCCCCTAGGGAAAGGAATCCTCATGGAGTATTTGCAAGCAGTTTACTGCAACTGAAGGGGAAGCCAGATGAGCTGGTCTGGACTGAGCAGTGCCAGAGGGCTCTCTGTGCATTGAAGGATGCTCTAATCCAGGGCCCAGTAAATCTGGTAAACCCAGACTTTGTCAAGGCCTTTATAGTGTTCACCAACCCCTCAGACACAGGGCCGGGTGCGGAGCTGATGCAAGCCGATGCTAAGGAATGGGAGAGATGCTGGGACATCCATGGAAATGTTGGTGGGGGTCGAACTTCCCCAGCTCACTGGCTAAAGTGACCCCGCTCAGTTCGGTCTCGAAGGGGGGAGAGATGTGACGAAGTGGAACTGTTCTTAATGTTTTCTCTGAATATTGTGGGGGTGCCTCAGTTTCCCCTAGGCAGTTCTTAAGTATCTAGGTGGTGGGATAGGGGTGTATGATCTTTGCAGAGCCCTAGAGGGCAGGTGTGTGCAGGGGTCTGGACACAGAGAATGGCCAACACCCTGTTTCCTGGCAACTGATGGCCCCCTGCAAGGAGAGAGCTAAAGGGTTGGAAAACAAAGGAATCTGGTTACCTCCTGGCCCAGAAAGGGACAAAGCCCAGAGGAGGAGGGGCTGGAGAGAGTTTGTTTGGGGCTGGCTGGGGACATGGAGTGAAGTGCAGATGTGGTTGTCTGGCTTACTGCCCCCCAAAATGGACCCAGCTGAGGGGTCCTGTTCTCTGTACCTACAAGCTCTGTATTAGACCATGTTCCTGTCATCTAATAAACTTTCCGTTTTACTGGCTGGCTGAGAGTCCCATCTGACTGCGGAGTTGGGGTGCAGGACCTTCTGGCTTCCCCAGGAGCCCTGCCTGGGTGGACTTGCTGTGGGAAGCACATGGAGGGGCAGAGGATGCTGAATGCTCCGAGGTCAGACCCAGGAAGGGGGAAGCCGGGTGAGCTTCTTGCCCTGCAGACAGGCTGCTCACAGAGAGGAGACCTCACCAGAATCCTGCCTGGTTTCATAGGGAGCAGTGCTAGAGCATCGCCCAGGGACTCTGTGACAGATGGTCAGCAGCGCATCTGCCCTGGTGTCTGCCTCGGTGGAGGACAGAGCCACCGCCTCTGGGTAGTAGATGGGGAAATCCATCACCACCAGGACGTATTTCTTCCCTGACCGGGTCGCCTTGCTGAGGGGCCCCACTATGTCCAGAGCCACCTTCTGGAAAGGTTCCTCTATGATGGGTAGGGGTGTCAAGGGGGCTTCACCCTTATCCCGGCCTTCCCCACCCTCTGGCCGGGGTTGCAGGACCTGCCGTGCCGCTGGGCTGCGTCCCAGACTCTGGGCCCTGGATCCCCTGGTGTCCCGAGAGAGGGACATCGTGGGCCAGGAACAATAGCCAGCGGCAACACTTCTGGGGCATCCCCAGCTGCCTCCTGATCCCCACAGTTCTACTTCCCTTGGGGGAGCCCCTTCCTGATACAGGATTCCCCTCTCCCACGGGGATCTGCCCCTGCAGCCTTCCCCACGGGGGTTTGCAGCCTGTGGCCAGCAAGTCCCCTCAGCTCCTCCAAGGAGGGATCCTCCTGCAGCTCGGTTGGAATTTAGCTGCTGGGGGAGGGAGGGGGACCTGCTCCCTCTCGCGGGCTGGGCCTGGGGTCATAGCCCGGCTGAGTCCTGTCCCTGGTTGCTCCCTCCCTGCCGTGGGATCACTTCCTAGCAGCGCCTCTGGACCAGGCAAACTTGGTTGGCAGCCGACCTGCCCTGCCTGTGGGTCCCCCTGTCAGCTGGGGTCTCAGCTCTCACTGTGCTCAGCGCTGCCCTTGCTGTCCCAGTGGGGGTAGGCAGCGAGCTCGCTGCTTTCCTCACTGCATCAGAGCCAGCGTGAGCCCCCTCTCTGGTGTGCAAGGGGGCAGGGAGCATCTCTCTGTCCCACCCAGCCCCAGGGGCTGGTTACAGGCAGGCAGGTAGCCTGAGCCTAGCAGCTCCTCCCCCCTGCCAGCCAGGTCATCTGCATTTTCACTGGCCATTTCCCTCTCTGCCGATTGGTTCCCTGGATTCAAATTCAAACCCTCGGCCGTTACAGGAACAGGGCCTGGATCCTGTCCTAAAGAGACACAGTAACTCCCCAACAGGGCCTCACAGCTGATATCCTGGAGAACCCCAAAGACCAGCCAGCCCCACCCCTCCTGTGTCTGCACAGGGATCTGGGCCATAGGCAGGGCGAGGGGCTTCATCCTTTGGACCCTCACCCAGCTCACACAGCCCCTCAGATCTGGTGGGGCTGCACCACCCAAGGCCTGACAACAGTTCTCTCTGTCCCAGAGTCTCGCCACCCCAGGAATGTCTCCCATTAATCATCACCTTCTGCTCCCACTGGGCTCCGATGGGCCTGACCCCATGAGACTCCACGCAGACATATAGGTTGGGACCAGGAGTGGTTGCCTGTCTACCACCCCACCCATCTGGCTGACGGAGTCTATGGCCTTGGAACCCAGCAAGGGAACTAGACACCGGGGCTTTTCCGCAAGCTCCCCCTGGTTCAAATCGCCAGCTGCTCAAAGGCAGTGAGGTGGCATCCACATCCCCCCCATCCTTAACCAGGGGCAGCAATTTAGTCTCGAGGTTCCCTGCGGAACTGGCACCCCGGGGTCTATCCCCACTCACCCCTGGGAGGTCCCCTCTGCCTCTCTGCTCCACCATCGCCAGTTCATGCTGCTGCTGCTTCTGCGGCTCTTTCTTGGGCTCTCGCTGTCTCTCACAGTCCTCTTGCTCCCTCGGATTCAGCTCCAATCCCGTCCATCTCCGATCCCCCAAGGGGAACCCGATCGTGAAGACCCTCGTCTGATCGGGGACAGGAGACTTGGGGATGCCTGGCTACCACTCCAGCTGCTCCCAGATCCTGCTATAGCCCCATCTGGGTCAGGAATCTGCTCCTTAGAGTGGTCATCCTCCTCCAGCTGCACGATTAACTGTGCTTTGGTGAACTTTCCAGTGCGTAATCCTCTCTTTTTGCCCAGGGTTACAATGTCCTTCTTAAGGAGATGGTGACAGGTCATCACTCTGCTCTTCCCAAGTTGTTGTGGACTCACAGGCCTGTGTGCTCTCAGCTCCCCACGGTTTCCAGGGAGAAGCCCTAGTGTGCCAGCCCTTCTCGAGGTCACCACCTCTTTGCCAGGGTCGAGCTGCAGCCTCCTCCGCCCCGGGACCACTCGCTGCAATCCCCAGGGGAACCCTGTTACTGCAAAAGTCCTTCTCTCTCCCAGGGCCGAGCCACAAGCTCCTCTGCCCCTGCGTAGCTTGTTCACCCCCCTGAAACTGCTCCTCTCCGAGCTTTCAGCATGCCTGGTCCTCGTTTGCCCCCCTTCGTTTAACTGCATCCACGGGGTGCAGTACATCCCACCACTACCACCACCTGTCACGGCGACCCCGGACAATGCTCTGGAACTGCTCCCTACAAAATCAGTCAGGACCCTGGGGAAGTCTCCTCTCTGGGAGCAGACTGTTTGCAGGACACACAGCTCACCCGGCTTCCCCCTTCCTGGGTCTGACCTCGGAGCATGCAGCATCCTCTGCCCCTCCGTGCGCTTCCCACAGCCAGTCCGCCCAGGCAGGGTCCTGGGGAAGCCAGAGGGTCCTGCCCCCCAACTCCACAGTCAGACAGGACTCTCAGCCTGCCAGTAAAACAGAAGGTTTATTAGACGACAGGAACATGGTCTAACACAGAGCTTGTAGGTGGAGAGAACAGGACCCCTCAGCTGGGTCCATTTTGGGGGGCAGTGAGCCAGACAACCACGTCTGCACTTTACTCCATGTCCCCAGCCCCAAACAAACTCTCTCCAGCCCCCTCTCCTCTGGGCTTTGTCCCTTTCCCGGGACAGGAGGTCACCGGATTCCTTTGTTCTCCAACCCTTTAGCTCTCACCTTGCAGGGGGGAAGGGCCAGGCCATCAGTTGCCAGGAGACCGAGTGTCGGCCATTTATGTACCTGACCCTTTGCTCTGCAACAATTACACCCCCTTATCCCACCACCTAGAGACTTAAGAAATGCCTAGGGGAAACTGAGGTACCCGTACAGTATTCAGAGGAAACATTAAGAACAGTCCCACTTCGTCACAGGCAGCCATGATCCACAGCAACCACAGACCCGCTGGCCCATGAAGATCGTTCAACAGCCGGCCCACGTGTGAGGAACATGTGGCCAGGAGAGCCAGAGCCAGCGGGAGCCTCCACACACCCATGGCAATATAGTTACTGTAGAGAGAGAGACTCTTCAGCAGCCTTAAAAGTCTATTGTGTCCCTGCAATTATTTCTAGGTAAACAGAAGAAAGCCAATGAGCAAAGAATGAAGAGATTCACCAGGGAACAACGCCCAGCGCTGGCTGCCTCGGGAAGGGTTGTCATCCTGTATCACCTCCCGCCCAGCGGTCCATGGATCCAGGGTCCCCCTGCCCCAGGCAGGTCTCAGGTCTCCAGCCATCACTTGTCTCTGGACAGGGACCTGTGTCCCGCTCTCTCCTACCCAGCCCCCTGCCCTACGATGCGCTCTTCCTAGCACGCCAGTCTGTCTGCAGTATACTATCCCTCCAACAGCTACCCCAGCGTGCACCAGCAGCAACAAGGGCCCACCCAGCTCTGCACATGGAGTCTTAGGGGAAAGGCAGAGAAACCCTGACAGTCAGCCACCGGAGTCCCGTGCCCACAGAAAAGGCCCCAGAAATACCAGCAGTGCCATGGCTCCGAGCAAGGAGTAAGAGCGGGGCCCTGGAGGACCAAAGCTCCTAGCTGTTTGCCCAGTCCCAAGGAAGACACTGAGTTTGTTTAAACTCATCCTTGTATCTGTTTCCTTTGAACCAGTCTCTGCAAATAGCCCAGGGTGGGGCCTCTCTGGCCTTGTTTACTGACTTAACACCTCTCCTTAGAGGAGGGACAGCGAGGATGCACTGACTCAAGCTGGGGATCCTGCAGACACCCAGACAGGGTTTTCTGGCCACAGATGCTGTGGGGGCAGAGAGGCCCTGGTTCCCAGGCTGCAGGGCGAGGACCTTCCAGGCCTATTGAGAGAAGATTGGTGCCCCAGTACCTCATGTTCATCCAGCTCCCCTGCCGGCCACGTTGAGATCTGCAACAGTCATGCTGGCTCCCGCCACGCCCCGTGGCACCCCACGGGAGAACAGCAGCTGCCCTGCAGAGACGGGGGTGCTGTGCAATGTCCAGCAGAGGGGCATGGAGGCCACTGGGCCATACACGGCTCTACAACCTGCCCACTGCCCCCCACCCAGCATCCAAGGTTCAGGCACCATCAAGGGCCTCCTACCATGGATCCAAATCCTGCCCATTTCTGGAAAGGGGGCAGGTGTGGTGAGCCCCAGGTGTGCAGCTTCAGCTGTCTGCAGGCACTCCTGGGGCATGGCTATACTGCAGTAGGGCGTGACCCCTGGCCTGGGGGGGACGTGAACTAGTGTGCTAAAAATAGCATGTAGATGTTGCACCTGGGGTTGGGCTAGGGCTCTCCAGCCTAGGCTCACGCCCCGCCCCAGCTGCTGTGTAGACACTCCCTGCGAGCCCTGTCATCCCCCCCCCCCCCCCCGCGAGCCCTGTCATCCCCTCCACCCCCGCTCTATTCCAGCAGCACTCGCTTTAGTTAAATCCGCAGCCTCAGGGCGAGTTAATGTTGAGAAATCTCTCCCAAGTGTTTATCAAATGGGAAAACAAGGTGTCTCCCGGAGCCCCTACCCGCAGGCAGCTTCATTAGCGGGAGCCAATCACACCTCTCTCTCCATGGCATCTGCGGGCCTTGGGCTGGGGAGACACTAATTAGCAATACTCTCCATCCCTTTTCCCTGACACAGCAGGTCTCCCAACCCCCCTTGCACAGCTGCCTCCAGCTGCTAACGGTTCCAGGACCGCTCTGGCCATCCGACGGGCATCCATCCTGGATGAGCCTGGCAGGGAGCAGGAGCTTATGCTGCCTCATTGGTTATGCAAAAAGAAAAGGAGTACGTGTGGCACCTTAGAGACTAACAAATTTGTTAGGTGCCACAAGTACTCCTTTTCTTTTTGCGAATACAGACTAACACGGCTGCTACTCTGAAACCTGTCATTGGTTATGGATATATAATGCTGCTGAGGAGCCCTGTCCTATCTGCCAAGGAGAGGAGGTCCTGTCCTGCATCCCAGGGCAGCTCGTGCTCCCTCCTGGGGAGAGAGGGCCCTGTCCTGCATTCTGAGGGGCTTGTCCTACACCTCATGGACTCCCGTAATTACTGAGCAATTAGCTGAGCCGCAAGGTGGAGCCGCTTTCCTCACACCCCCTACCGCAGAGCAACTGCTCCCCCACCCCCAAGACAGCCTCAGTGTGTCCCAAGGGCCAAAGGAGCTGGGCTCAGGACAGCACTCAGGGTGGAGGGCCCCCTTCCACAGAACACCCTGCTAGGGCTCCCCCTGCCAATTACCCCAGCAGCCACATGGCCCATAGAGGGTTGTCCCTCGGGGCTTTAAAGGTCAGAGCCACCCCCTGGACTGTGCTTGGATGCTGGGAGACCCAGTGCAGCCCTTAGACCTTGGTGGGAGGCACAGCTGGCTCCAGCCCCCAAGCCAGCCCATGGTGCAGTTCCCCTGTGGGGCAAACCAGGAATTCCCCCCTTGAGGGGACTGCAGCAGGGAGATCTGGGGCAGAGAGCTGGTCCCAGCACAGCCAGGGACATGCCCTTGACTACAGCTGCTCCCTGGTCACCTAGCAGCATTTGCACCCGCTACTGAGGGCGGCTCTCAGCCCACCTGTCATCCCCCTAGTCAGCGGTTGATCCACAGACACACGCACACGCCCTGCACCCCTTACACAGGGGGCAGAGGAACAATTGCCTTGATCCCCCTCCCTGCGTGGGAGAAGGCAGGAGCTCCATCCTGAGTGAGGTGCATTAGGGGACACATGGATGTGTGCACGGCGGGGGACTGCAGGCCTGGCTATGGGTGCAAGCCGGAGGGGTGTGTGTGTGTGTGTCTGAGCAATGAATGTGTGTATGGCCAAGCTGGGGGCACACAGGAGGGAGTGGGGATGGTGTATGTGTGGTGGGGATAGGGAGCAACCAGGGCTTTACTCAAAGACTTTCCTATTGCGTCTAAAAGTGTATGGGCGCCCTCTTGCCCTGAGGAGCTGAGGAAGGGCCCCAGGCCCGTGGGGGATTCCCCATCACTTGGGGACTTTCTCAGTTCCATGGTAGCTCAGCCAGTTGTGATGGGTGGAGCTGGGAAGGCTGGAGGATGCTGGGGGTTCCCTGGCCTGTTGTGCAGCTCTGACTAGACGATCAGAATGTATCCTGTGGCCTTAATGCCTAGGACCCTCTGACCGTTCTCACGGGGCCCTGGGCCCGGGTTCAGAGGCGACGGCTGGCGCCCAGGAACCCTATGTCCGTTCTCACGGGGCCCTGGGCCCGGGTTCAGAGGCGATGGCTGGCGCCCAGGGACCCTCTGACTGTTCTCACGGGGCCTTGGGCCATACACCAGCCTCTCTCCCTCTGCCTTCCCTTCCCAGTCCCGGGAGTAACTGACTGGATAGATGGGGATGTACACAGGCACATGGGTTTGTGCATGCCTACAGGGGTGCATGGCTGAGAACTGCTGAGGGAAGCCAAGTGGAGGAGAGAAGTTTGGGGGGTTGTTCTCAATGTGGTGAGGTTTATTTTAAGCAAATAAAATGCAGCATGGTTAATGCTGCTGTTTTGTGAAACTTCAATCTCGCCCCTACCCAGCTTTGTCTCTGGACAATGATTTCATTGTTGCCAGCAGTGAGAGCCCCTCTTCCTGTGCACTGGAGATGTGTGTGAGCGGGAGATAACATCATCAGACCCAATGCAGCAGTATGCAGCTTCATTCTTTGCTTATTGGCTTTCTTCTGTTTACCTAGAAATAATTGCAGGGACACAATAGACTTTTAAGGCTGCTGAAGAGTCTCTCTCTCTACAGTAACTATATTGCCTCTGTGCCGCCACCTTATCTGCTTGTAGAAGGATGAGGGTGGAAAAAATATTTACTGCTGGGAATATTTGCCACCTGCAACTTACCTCTGCCTCTAATCCACAGCAGGGATGGAAAGTGACAGACCTGACCAAGATCACCAAGGCATCATGGCGGCTGGGATTCCACCCACTGCCCCCAAATGGGACCAGCCTGGTCCAGAAGCATGGGGAGACTAACGGGGTGTCAGCAATCCCTGCCTCTCCCCAACGCCGAGAAGGAACGTTCCTTCAGGCAGAGTCTCAATGCACAGGGTGGCCAGGAAGCAGTGGCTGTTGGCGCACGGACGATGCAGCAGGAGACATCCCAGTGCGGGTTTGCCTGGGAAAGCACCAAGGTGCAATTGCCTGGAATTTAAAGCTGAGAGGAAAATTCTCAAGAGTCAGGGCCACGTTCACTGTGTGAGGCGCCTTCCAATTGAGCTCAAAGGAACTGTGGTTCTCTCTGGCGGGGCAGTGCCAAGGCAACACCCAGGGAGAGGCGAGAAAGGACCCGAATCACAGCCGCAAGGAGAGGAAGGAGGGGCTGGCACTTGGGGTGTTGGCCTGGGACTCTGGCCAGCTGGGTTCAGTTCCCAACCCTGGCAGACTCTCTGCTGGCCCTTGGGTATGTCTCAGAGGCTGGGCTCAGCAAGCCGGCTGCGTCAGGCGGATAAGAACTCTGCCTCCCCCTCCCTTGTCTCTTTGAGGAAGGGCCCATTTCCCTCCGATCTCAGCCGAGGGCTGTGCTGAGGCAGGCACAACGAGCCCCCCACCCCAATCAGGGCCTGTTCAGGCTCTTCCCTGTTGACCCAGGGTGGAGGCTCCCGATCGCCTGCTGTCACCCCGCCCAGGCACGTGAGAGTGAAGTGGAGACACCCAGCCAGACATGGTGTCACGGAGTCCGAGCCCTGCACCCCTCTTCCTGGGATTCATCGTGACTCTCAGCCAGCCAGTAAAACGGAAGGTTTATTGGACAATAGGAACACAGCCTAAAACAGAACTTGTGGGTACAACCAGGACCCCTCAGTCAAGTCCTTCTGGAGCTTAGACCCCAGCCTTGGGGTTCCCTGCATTCCACACCCAGCCCAAAACTGAAAACACCCCCCCCCAGCAGGCTCTCTCCTGCAGCCTTTATCCAGTTTCCCGGGCAGAGGTGCTACCTTCCCCATCCCTCCCCGGTTCAGGTTACAGGCTCTCAGGTATCCCATCCCCATTGACAGGTTTCAGAATAGCAGCGCAAAAGGAAAAGGAGTACTTGTGGCACTTTAGAGACTAACAAATTTATTTGAGCATAAGCTTTCGTGAGCTACAGCTCACTTCATCAGATACATTCCCCAATGAAACTCCCCTGCCACATTCCCAGGTCAACATTCCCCCATCCCTGCTGCGTCACACATAGCAAAAGCTGTACTGTGTCCTGTGCTGTCACACAGAGCCCGACAGCCCCGTAAACCCTGCCTCAGCTTCCTCATCCCTCTGGGCACAGGGCAGAGCTCTTGGGGTCCTTCTCCTGCAGCTCATAGCTCCACGAACCAGGAAGTCTCACTTTCCTGCTCTCCTCCAGGGCAGCTTCCTTGGACCTCAGCTGGTCCCCCAGTCAAGGAGGCCACCATGCCTCTCTCCCCTGCTCCGTGAACCCTGCACCATCTCAAATCCAGCCACTAGCAGCCAGGGGTGGCAGATTAGAAATTTTGGTGGTGCCCAGAACCCGCTCCCTCCCAAACTCCGCCTCCCACCTGCCTAAGGCTCTGGAAGGGAGTTTGGGAGGGGGGAGGAGGTCTGGGGTGCAGGCCCTGGGCTGGGGCAGGGGATTGGGGTGCAGCAGGGGTGCAGGCTCTGATAGGGAGTTTGGGTGCAGAAGGGGTGAGAGGTTGGGCTCTGGGAGAGGGTTTGGGGATGGGAGGGGGTACAGAGGGTGAGGGCTGTGGGGTGGGGCTGGGGATGAGGGGTTTGGGGTGTGGGAGGGGGCTCAGGGCTGGGGCAGAGGGTTGGGGTGCAGGGGGGTTGAGGGCTCTGGCTGGGGCTGAGGAGTTTGGGGTGTGGGGAGGGGCTCAGGGCTAGGGCAGAGGGCTAGGGTGCAGGGGGGGTGAGGGCTGTGGGGTGGGGCTGGGGATGAGGGGTTTGGGGTGTGGGAGGGGGCTCAGGGCTGGGGCAGAGGGTTGGGGTGCGGGGGGATGAGGGCTCTGGCAGGGGCTGGGGGGTTTTGGGGTATAGGAGGGGCTCAGGGCTGGGGCAGAGGGTTAGGGTGCGGTGGGGGGTTGAGGGATCTGGCTGGGGGTGTGGTCTCTGGGATGGGGCAGGGCTGGAGATGAGTTTGGGGTGCAGGCAGGCTGCTCCAGGACAGGGCCAGAGAGGAGGACTCCCCCCAGCCCTTTCCCTGCCAGCAGCAGCGAGCTCTGGGGGAGGAGCCCCCCTTTCCTACCCCCACCCCGTCACTGCACGTGCTCCTAGGGCCCCTCTC
Organism: Dermochelys coriacea; assembly: GCF_009764565.3. Taxonomy (NCBI): domain Eukaryota; kingdom Metazoa; phylum Chordata; order Testudines; family Dermochelyidae; genus Dermochelys; species Dermochelys coriacea. The sequence continues at coordinate 579,288 of NC_050080.1, read as the reverse complement.
AGGTCCAGGAATCCCCCTTGCCTGCCCTGCCGTGGGTGCCATGGGGGGGGCTACCATCAGATGTGCGCTTCCTCCTGCTGCTGCCCCTCACTGGGGGTGGGGGGTGGGGCTGCCCCTTGCCCAGCGTGGGGCAGGAGTGGTGATTGCGGGTGGCAGGCCCCTGTGCTGGGGTCTGAGGGGGAAGGGCAGGGTCAGGGCCGCCTGCCTGCCACTAGTGGATGAGGGGCACTAGGACCCTGCAGCAGCAGTTGATGGCGGCATGGAGCTGCAGGGGAGAGGCAGGGAGGCGCACAGGGGCAGCAATTGGGGGCCGGGGGACACTCGGGAGAGGTGTGGGGGGCAGCAAGTGGGGCCAGGGGAGAGACTTGGCCCCAAACACCAGGCTCCCAGACCCCGAATATTGCTGGAGCCCGGGCTTCCTGGACCCATACAACTCGCCGTCCCTGCTAGCAGCTTGATCCCAACTCCAGCCCCGCAGATAAATTGGTCAGGCTGGGTTCCCTCCTTCGCATTCCCATTGCTCGGTGCCCAGGGCACAGGCGTTAAGGTTAAGGACTCGCCTTGTTCTGGGCTGAGGAACATGTGATACTACACATGGCTGACTGCACATCTAAGACATGAGACAGCAATTTCCTATCAGCAGCCAGAATTCGTAAGTTGTACACAGACTCCCCAAGCTGCCCCCGCAGCCCAAGCCAGAACCATGACCAGCTAACACAAGTTAGAATGGAGTCTCCCCTTGCCCAGATAGACACAAAGCTCCATGCCCACCCCCACAATACTCGACGACCCAGCCCATGGCAAGGCTGCTGCGCAGCGCCCTTAGCTAACCAAGCAGCAAGGTATGTGTGCACCCAACATCACAGTACACACAAACACCCAGGGTGTTCGCCAACTACGGGAGCTCACCAGCCTCAGGTTGCACACCGTTCCACACACCCAGACTCAACCCAAAACACCCTTTGCCCTACCTCTGCTGAAACACCACCCTACACCCTGCTGGAGGGAAAACCCTCCAACCACCATCCGCTGCTTTATCACTTGTTCATCTCAGCAGTGCAGCCCCCAGAACGGCAGCGGTGCCGTCCCACTGCAGCTGTACCAGTGCCTGCATTCTGTGACCTCCCACAATGTGCAGGAAGAGCGCGGCGGGTGCTGCCCTGCTCAGACAGGCGGAAAGCTGGCGGCCATCAGCCCCATTCTTCATTAAGTTTCAGAGTAGCAGCCGTGTTAGTCTGTATTCGCAAAAAGAAAAGGAGTACTTGTGGCACCTTAAAGACTAACAAATTTATTAGAGCATAAGCTTTCGTGAGCTACAGCTCACTTCATCGGATGCATTACTGCATTAGTGAGCTGTAGCTCACGAAAGCTTATGCTCTAATAAATTTGTTAGTCTTTAAGGTGCCACAAGTACTCCTTTTCTTTTTGTGATTCTTCATTAAGATTCCTTGTCAACATCGGCCGGAGCTTTTTGTAAAGCACTTATCACTGCAGTGTCTGAGAGCTGCTCTAATTGAGGTGACACCAATTATTCAAGTATCACTAAATTCAAAGCTAATGGCGCTATGTATCCAAACCTCCTAGGCCTAGATCATGAAATTATAACTCTGCCATGAAGAGCCAGTGTTAGCGCCCTGGCCAATCAGCTGTACAGATGAATTGATCCAGAGCCACAGAGAGCCCACCTCTCCCCACGAGCACCGCACAGCCACAGACGCTGCTGTCTTACGTCGGCAGCGAAGTAAGAAGGCAGAGGGCTAGCCAGGGCAAGGTCACGGACCCTGACGCCACCATGATTAGGGTGTTTGCAGCCATAGTCTGGGGGCTCCTGACAGCTGCTAGGAGATGGCTTTGATCCAAGAATGGACCTTCTGCAGCAGAGGCCTGGCCCTGCTGCCCTCAGGGCTGTGCATCAGAGCTGGCAGCCTCTGCCTTGGGGCACGGATGGGGCAAGGGAAGGTGGCTGGCATCATTGCAGGGGCAGAGTTAATGTTGCTCAGATCCCCCAGCTAGCAAAGCTTTTGATCTGGGGATTGACTGATGCTGGGAAAAGCAGCTCACTGTATGTGAGATTTGACTTAAATTAAATCAGGGATCAGCAACCTTTGGCACATGGCCCATCAGGGTAAGCCCCCTGGCGGGTCGGGCCAGTTTGTTTACCTGCCGTGTCCACAGGTTCGGCAGACCGCAGTTCCCACTGGCCACGGTTCGCCGCTCCAGGCCAATGGGGGCTGCAGGAAGCAGTGGCCAGCACATCCCTTGGCCCGCACCACTTCCCGCAGCCCCCATTGGCCTGGAGCAGCGAAATGTGGCCAGTGGGAGCTGCAATGGGCCGAACCTGCAGTCACGGCAGGTAAACAAACCGGCCCGGCTCGCCAGGGAGCTTACCCTGGCGTGCCGCGGGCCAAAAGTTGCCAATCCCTGATTTAAACGATGCCAGGATGCCTGGAGCCCAGTGCCTAGAGCCTGACATGGGCAGCACTTTGTGTTTTTATAAACTGTAAAATAAACGCCAGCTGCTAAGAACTGGCACTGATGCTCCCTGGGATTGGTGCTGGGGCCTTTAGGCTGGCAGAACAGGGGCTATGCTTCAGAAACAGCTTCTGTCCTCTACCTCTCTCGGTGCTTGGTCTGAAACTGCCAGACTCGGAGGCTGGGACCTCCTGGGGCACGGCCTATACTTGTGTCTCAAGGGCATTTCCAGGGCTAGCGCCCAGCAGCCAGAACTTCGTAAAAGTTGAAGGAAATCAAACAAAAAAAGCTTTTAGCCCTGAAAGCCCCGGGGCAGAGGTCTGGCAAAGAGCCTAGTGCATCCCCCTCCGCCAGAGCTCGGTCGCAGCACCTCGCACCAGCACCCACAGCAGCACAGACAAGCCGGGGGCAGGTCAAAGCATAGCAGGATCAGGGCCTGGAGAAGCAGCCTGGGTAAACTGGAGTAAGCCTCCATCCCCACCACCAGGGGACAAGCTGCCCCACGTCAGGAAAGGAAACAAAGCCCCACCGTCTAATGCTGGGCAGAGACTGTAGGCCTGCCCTTTGCTGGGCAAACAGCCTCCCCCAGGCTGGCTCCCTGCACAAATCCCAGCCCCCAGGTCTCTGCTCTGGAGGCCTCATCCAGTGTGAGCAGGGCAGAGCCCAGCACGGCGAAGCTAGGGCTGCTGCGCCCCCCAAGGCTGTGAAGGGGGGGTCCAGACCTGCAATCTCAGTGGGAAAAACCTGCTCAGGCCAGGTCTTCGTCCATCTGGAAGCAGTGGCGATGCAGCAAACACAAGAGTCTTGTCAGCTTTGAAATCCCACCCTCCAAAGCCACATAAGTACCAGAGGGCCCAAACTCTACAGGTGCTGCCCAGGAAGATGATCTGCATTCCTGTGGGACAGCTGCCCACTCCGCAGTCCAGCAGGGGACCCAGCTGGTGGGGGACAGGCCTAGAGGCTCCCACCTGTTCAGCACAGGTATCAATGCCCCAAGGGGCTGGCAGGGGAGGCCAGTCACTGACCCAGGCAGACAGAAGGGCGGGCATGGGTGTGCACCATGCAGCACAAGGCTCGCTTGCCCTGACTCTGTGCCCCAGCAGCGAGCTGCGCTACAGCCAGGAAGCAACGGCTCTGGCCAAAAGCTGAGAATCTGCTGAGAGCTCAGCCAACCTACCGCTCACGGGCCGGCAATGTGCAGCCCGGCCTGGAGCTTTGACTGTGGGCACAGGTTATATGCTGCCGAATGCTCAGGGCAGAATCCGCCCTGCCTTCCGCAGCAGCTGCTGATCGATCCAGCAGGAGCCCGTCGCGGGCTGCCATGCCTGCAGCTTGGCATTCACTTGCCTTTTGCTTCCGTCCTGGGGAAGGGCCAGGACGCTGCCCTGCGCTCACTCCCAGCGCCAGGATGCAGCAATCAGGAATGGTTTTCTTGCTTACATTTGCTCTGCTGGTAATACTAAGCCCAGGGATCTTGGTCCAGTGCAGAATTGGTTAAATATTGGGCATGTTCTGTGCTGGGGCCATGCTGCACCCCACTCTGGCAGAGAAGGGTTTGCTCCATCTCTGGCTACATGCGCTTGAATCTCCCAAAGCAACAGAGAGTGAGAAGCAGAAACTCCAGTTCCCATCTCCCCATCCTGCCCTGTGGCGGATAGAGCCGTAGCAGCTGTGTGCTCTCAGCTCCTGCAATCGACTCCCTGTTTGCAGGGTGGGGTGCTTTATAATCCCTACGTTTTGCAGGCCAACGGGAAGAGCTAGGATGTCAGGAACAGGTGGTCTAGAGACATGCCGTGGCACCCTGCATTCTGGGAACTGTGCGAGGGGGGGGCTCAGACCTGCTGCCGGGCTGGTCAGTATATTGCTGGTGGTAACGAAGTGAGTTGCAGGAACAAGAGCCCGGGTGCTAGAGCTGTCACTGACCCATGGCACTGCACCCAGTACAGCCAGCAGCACACAGCACAGCCAGGCGGCGCTGATGGGGCGGGTGGGCCAGGCGGATGCTGCAGGCTGCTTAGACCAGGAGTCCCCATGGTGCAGGCATTCATCCTTTTACGTCCCCAAGTGCATGCACATCTTGGCACATATGCACGCTGCTCTGAGTGCGCTCAAACCCTGGGATACAGATCCACCCCGAGCAAGTGAACCATGCAAGTCACTGCCCATGGAAACCCCAGGCCAAGTGGGAGGGGCCCAACAGCCTCTGGGAGATGCCAGCTCCCAGCCCCAGCATTGCTCTACACTTGCTTTCCCTGTTTCATGCCCTGGCTAGAGTTTTGCATGGCTGTGCAGGGGACACCACGTGACGGGAAGGGCCTGCTGGCCATAGGCAGCCCTGGCAGAGTGGTTGCAGCTCCTGGACCCTGGCACTGGCTGGGGCCTGGGGCGTCACTGCCGGGCCAGCTCTGAACTTTGGTCTGGCGCACTGCGAAGGATTCCCCAGCATGCCATCTGTGCAGAGCTGAGTGCCCTCCCCTGGGAGCTGCAGCGCTGTGACTGACTTAGCAAGTTGGGAGCCAGCACTCCGAGGCCTCCACGCTAATGGGCAAAGCCAGGCTGGGCCTGTAGGCCAGAGAGCCCGTTAGCAACCTGCCCAGCCCCATGGGCTGGAGTCTGGCTCTCACACAGCAGCTGTGCTGATGGGAAGGGAGAGGGGAGGCACAGGGTGGGGGTCCCTGCCCTGGATTGGGGGGAGGCACATGAGGCCCAGAGCCAACAGTGACTGAGCGGGGACCCCCTCCTGTGCACTCCCTGTTCCCGGCTAGGAAGACCTGGGCTGCCCACAGCCCCAGGGGCCCTGCTGAGAAATGTACGTCTGGTCACTGCTGATGCCCTGCAGGGAGGAAGGCACAAAGCCAAGTATCCTGTCCTGCTGGGAGACGAGGGAGCCTCCCAAAGCTGCCCCCTCCCTGTCTCCCTGAGGAGCGGGGCTGACTGATCACATAGCAGTGCATGCCAGGCGGTTCCCACGGCTCTAATAAATATCAGGCAAGGAGGGGAAGGCTGAGGAATTGGTTTAAATTGAAATTTGTTCTGGTGAAGAGTGCCAGATTGACAGCTCTGGGGAGACAGGACTGTCAGATTCCTCGCCCTGCCACACAGACCCCTTGTCTGGCTCGCCAGCTCCACAGCTCAGCCTCCAGGCCTGTTCCGCTCCCCGGCAGCCAGCTAGAGCAAACGATGGGGTGGAATGTGGCTCCCCAAGCCAGGGAATCAGAAGGAGAACAGCTCTCTCCGCGCCGAGGCAGCTGGTGCCTGTTGGAGAGTAGAGACTGCGTTGGATGGGCCTCAGGGCTGATCCAGCTTGGCGATGCCCGGGGCTCATCCATGGTGTTAGCATGCCGTCTCCCAGCCCCTCTGGGCCTGGCAACACTCACGCCAATCAGCTGAAGGGGAGAAGCGAGGGGTCCTTTCCCCAGCTGCTGCTGTGCCATCCAGTGCCCATGGCTCCAAGCCGGGCCAGGCAGTAGAGCAGCACTCTCGCACAGAGATGCTTCAGGCCCTAAACACCAGGGAGCAGCCTTTGTGTTTTCATCTCACGTGGATTTGGTGAAGGCTAGAAGGCAAGAGGAGTGAGGCCTTGTCACGGCCTGCACACACACAGGTCCTCAGTAACACCGAGCTCTGCACAGCACCTCCACCTGTCTCCATGTTCCCGCCACCTCCAGGCTCCCACATCCCATGGGCTTGGTCAGAAGCCCTGGGCCATCTGGCAGCCTGTGGTCCTTAGCACTGGCACAGCATGGCAGCCAGATGCCCAATGGCTCTCGCGCCCCCTGAGCAGAATCCAGCGTCTTGCTGGGGTGGTTCTCCGCAGAGCCTGGTGCCAAGGAGCCAGCAGCTCTCCCCAGCTACACCACGACCACCGAGGTGCCAGGAAGCTGCAGCCGAGCCAGCAGAAGGGCCATTGGTGCGTGAGGCCATGGCTCAGTGGCTTCCCTGCACGGTCGCATCCCGGCACCCACTGGTTTGCAAGGCTGGGTCAGTTCTTTCAAAGATAAACGGGAAGGAGTGTTTAAGGGGCAGTTGCCAGGCGAGGCTGGCCTGGATCCCGCGGCTGGGAGGCGCAGAGCCCGCCTCGGCTTTTTCTTCGTCACCGTTCCCATTAAAGCAGGGAACAGCAAGGTCAGGAGGCTGAGGCAGCCGCCAAGGTTCAAAGGCAAGAATCAAACAGCCGCCATCAGCACGAAAAGTTTCGCTGCAGAAGCTGCTTCCCAAGCTGGAAAAGCAAATAGCTCTGCGTTTCCTTTGCCGGTGGCCAGGACTGGAGGAGACGCCAGGACCCTGGGCAGCCTCAGGTACCACCAGCTGGTCATAGAAACCAGTTCATACCACAGAGGGGGCTGCAGAGACCGCTCCTGCCCCACTGTGCTAGATGCAGCTGCTCCAGGCGGCGCCCACGCGGCAAACAAGGACTCCGGGCGACGGCACACAGGGACCGAGGCACAGCGCTTGCTGCACACACTCTGTAGACCAGTGTTGCTGGGTGAGCGCCACGCTGTGTTTTTCTAACAGGCTGGTCATCTCTCTGCTCCATGGGCTCTCACTGGATCCAGTGCTGCCAGCCCTCAGACACAGCCGCACCCTCCCAGCCTGTGCCAATACCCAGCCTTGTTGAAATAAATTACACAGATATCTCACGGAAAGGAGGGGCCACACTGGGCGCGCGAGTGGGCCCACAGGGCTCTGCCCTGGAGCTGGCAGGCTGCACACGCAGAGGGAAGCAGCCGACTCAGAGGCGGGATGGCTGTAGGGCGGCTGCATGGTGCACAGAGCCCTGAGGCTGGCCTACAGGCCCAGCCAGATCCCGACTGCCCAGCTCACGCTGCCTAGGCACAGAACAGGAACCCGCGCTCACAAACATCGGGCCCGGGATGCCCTCCGCTCCCACAGATGCCAGAGGGGACTGCAGTGCTCAGCACCCCCAGAATCAGGCCCTGGGCCACAGGCACAAGCCCAGACAGTCCCCCGCAGAGAGAGCAGCAGGGGGAGATGCCACCAGTAATGCTGCCCCGCGGCCTGCAGTGCCTCCTGCTGGCAGGGGACTGGAGAACATGGGCCATAGGCTGGCAGGCCCCAGTACCAGTATGCCGGTGCTGGCTGCTGCTCGGGGGTGGGCAAGGGAAGAATGGGTGAGATTGTGGCAAATGTGGAGAGGGACACGCTGCCCCCCCCTCACGGTGTCAGCACAGCACCCCTCTGCTACCAGCCCGGCCAGACTTACACCCCGATCCATCCCTCATTGTTTAAAAACGCTCGTCCGCAGCTGCGCTGGGAACGTCTGAAAGAGCTTCACGGGGAAGAAGGAAATTTATGATCCAGCTTTGAAGCCCCAGTCACATCAGGGGCTGATCCGTCTTCCCGGGGCTGAGGATGAAATTAAATTATTGTAAAATAAATCTGTAAAAATGATGAAAAGACCATCAGCTGACGGCAGGGGAGGGGCGCGGGAACGCACCGGCTGCCGTGACGGATGGGGCTCCCCAGGTGATAAAGCGCTGGGGGCCAGGCAGTGTGGGCTTTTTTTCACTGTAATCTCACTAAAGAGATGCTGTTTACAGGGAAAGGAAATTGCATTTCAAAGTTAAAGGGAAAAAATGGAACTGAGTCTTCCAGGGACTGGATTTATGTACCAAAGGTCCCAACTAGAGCAGAGCGTCTGACTGCCTGGGGTGGGGGTCAGGAGACAGGCAGACGGGGGAGGGGCACAGAAGGGGGGAGGTGCCACCATGCCATGTGTGCAGTGCTGCTGCACGAGGTTTGAGCCCACACCGGAGAGCTCGGCCGGTCCTCAGTTGGCACCGACTGCGGCTGTCCTATTCCAGACCATCATGGGGAGCAGGGCCTCCGGCCGCAGAGGAGAGGGCTGTGCAGTGAGATGGCGCCTGGCTGGCCAACATTCCCGATAGTGCACATGCCACGGCTGGCATCTCACCATTGCTGCCCCCGAGGGGTGGTCGCTGCTGCCACAAAGCATCTTGTGGCCGCGCTCGGAACATGTCCCACAGTGTGACGGCCGGGGGATGCCAGGCTGTGATACCCGTGTCCTGGGGCTGGCTGTGCCTTGGGAGGCCCAGCCAGCAGCCGACCCCGGGGAGAAGTGGTAGGTTAGGTTTGATTCTGTGGGTACATTGACACTGCTACATGGGCTCACAGGGCTCGGGGCTGTTTCATTCTATGTAGACATTTGGGCTGGGGCTGGGGCCTGGGCTCTAGGATCCTGCGAGGTGAGAGGGTCCCAGAGCTTGAGCTGCAGCGTGAGCCAGAATGTCTACACCACAACTCACCAGTCCCTTAGCCCGCCCCCACGAGCCGTCTCCTGGCACGGGCCAGCCGGGGGTGTCCGATTGCTGTGTAGACATAGCTCTGCGCCCTAGCACAGGGACACTAGGAGCAAAGCTCCAGCCTCATTTCAGGAGCCCCGTTATCCCAGCTAATGCCAGGGAGAGGAGCCTGGACAGCGTGTGCACCACAAAGTGGGGTGCATTGATCCAGCCCTGGAAGCTGATTAGTACAGAGCCTCCCTGTTAAGTCCTGCAGGCCTGTATCAATCACCTGCTAATCAGGGATGCAGACACCTCCCAAGGAGCTTGCCAGTCTCTGGGAGCAAGGTGGGGGGGCAGTGGTTCCAGAGCGGCCATCACAGAAGTGTCCCTTGGCAGCCACTGCCCAGCAACCTGCCATTGCCACCTGGTGTGGCCGGAGGCCGTGCCGCTCAGAGAGTATGCCGGTGGCACTGGGCTTAGGCTTGGGGGTTTGCAGCCAGCGCCGATTTAAGCCTTGCTCTGCTCTGAGCTGGCATGAGCCACACGCACTCGGCTTCCAAGGGACTTAGGACCCTGCAGCCCAAACGGGCATTGTGGTGGTCAGTCCTCTCCAGATTCCCCATCTTCAGCTCAGCCTCCAGGGCCATCTTCTCCAGGAGCCCCTCACCGCTCGCTTCCTGGAGGGGGTTTTCTCAGGGGGCAAACAGAAGCTGGAGTTGCAGGTTTGATCTCGGCCTCCAAACACATGGGACACAACATCCCACTGGAGACTGGGGACCTGAGCCGTCCTGGAGCCGCAGATCCCTGTACCAGAGCCCTAGGCACCTTCTGTTATGGCAGCAACAGAAGTGACTTTGCTGCCACCTTCCGCTGCCTCTCAGGGTGGCCCCAGGCAGTGGGGTGAGGAGAGGAGGAACCGGCCAGTACTGGAGACTCCTCAGAGGTGCTGCACGCCATGAGAGGGGGCTCCGGCCCAGTGCGAGGGATACAGCCAGGGTCAAAGGGAGGAGCTGGTGGCAGGCGGGTGGGCTGGTGGGAGAGATGTACAGGTGGGCTGCCCATGCCAGAGAGTTTGGATATTGGCACATGGCCCCATGGCTTCTGAGCACAGTCCCCTGGTGCACACGGGGTGCTCTACATGCTGTTGCGGGGGAGGGATAGCTCAGTGGTTTGAGCATTGGCCTGCTAAACCCAGGGTTGTGAGTTCAATCCTTGAAGGGGCCATTTAGGGATCTGGGGCAAAAATTGGGGATTGATCCTGCTTTGAGCAGTGGGTTGGACTAGATGACCTCCTGAGGTCCCTTCCAACCCTGATATTCTATGAAATGCCTCTCCCGTGGGTTGTTCTCATGAGCCCACTCCTCGTGCTCATTACTGTGGCTGGTGGCTGGTACCCCTGGGGTGTTAAGGCTGCCAGCATTTCTGGAGCCCTTTAGGGGTCATGCAAGGAAATGCTGGGTGTAAATTAGTCTCATAAGAGCTCCCACGGCTACAGGGACACACTGGAAAACAGCCACTTGAGCTGCTAGATTGACGGGTCTCACCAGACCTCCAGGCAGGAGTCAAACTTTGAACCACCGTGCTAGGAAATACCCACCCGCCCACCTGTGCTGCCTCCATTCCCCAGCATGGTCTTTGCCTCCAGCCCTCGGGGGCACCACCTACCCATGCCCTCGTGCCCCAGCTCTCAGGCCAAGAAAAACACATATGGAGCAGGAGCTGCTAAGCACACACTGCCCTTCCCCAGCCCCAGCCAGATTTCTTACGCAGAGATCAGCCCCAGCACCCCAAAGCAGTTCTGAGGCCCATACCGCTGCCCAGTGCCCTGGCTTGCAAGGCCCCTGTAGCAACAAGACCCTAATAAACCTCCATGATCAGGCCCCATCTCATGCCCCTCCAAGGCCCAGCCCATCAGGCAGGCCCAGCACCCACAGCTGTGCCCTATGCATACATCAGCCAATGCACAATGTGCCTCCCAGAGGAGCCAATTTTCCTCTGTCTATGCCGTATCAATGGCTGCAGCTTGTCTGACATGGCCTAGAGCTGCGGTGTCCCCTGGCACCCCCAAAGCATGGCCTGGCAAGGACTGAAGCCTATCGATCTCAAACAAAGTGTGTCTCCTCGCCATACATCCCAGGGGTCCTGGCAAACCCTGTGTAGCCCTATTCTGGGACAAGAATCTTATTTCCTCTGATCAGATTAATTGGTGAGCCTCTAACCCCTATTAGTTACACACGAATATTAATCTCCTTACAATCTTGGATCTTGCTGCAAATGCTACAGGGCAGCCAGCTCCATGCCACAGGATGCAAGGTCTCTGCTTGCTGCAAAGCTGGTTCCTCTTCTCCTCTGAGCCACGGGCAGTGCAAACCCCAATCGAAGCTTGGAAGAAGGAAGTTCCGCTATCAGGCCCGGGGCTCTGCCTGTGCAAACACAGAAGTGAGGAGGGACAGAGAGGGGCCTCAGCCATTGCTCTCCAATCTGAAGCCAAAAGGTATCCACCACTTGGGGGACAGTTCCAGGTTTCATAGATTTTTAAGGCCCTAAGGGGTCCATTCTAACCTCTCGCAAAACTCCAGCCAGAGAACGTCATCCAGGGACTCCTGAGGCCACCCCAGAGCTTCTGTTCCGGATGTGCCTAGACAGGCATCCACTCCTGATTTAAAGACTCCAAACAACAGTGAATCCACCATGGCTAGAGCCCATGGAACCGCAAAGCTCTCCTGGGAACCACAGCGACAAAAGGAGCAGAACATGGGCCTGCAGCTCCTCCGAGCCAGTGCCCTGCACTAGCAGCTCCTCTGGTGCGGCCGTACTGCCTGCAGCCCTGCCACGCAGCTCTCTGCATCTCCCATCCGGGGGCGTGCACACGGCTTGAACACAAGAGTGTGACCATGGACAGCTGCTGGTGAGCCTGGTGTCCGCCCAGCCGCACTGGTGGCGCTCCTGGCGCTGGGTGCTGGCTCCTGCGAGCAGCCCCACGTTTGGCTCCTTTTGCCGCTGTGGTTCCCAGGAGAGCCCGGGCTGTAGCCATGGCCCTAGCTCAGCGGTGCCAATGGTTCATTCCCCTCTCTGGTAAAAGATGCACCTTAGCTGTCCAGTCTGAATTTGCCTGGCTTCTGCCTCCAGCCACTGGATCTCGTTCTGCCTTTCTCTGCCCAACTCAAGAGCCGCCTGCCCTCGGACAGCTCTCCGCAAGTAGCTATGTACACATACCCTGCCTGCCAGCTGTTGTCTGCAGTTCCTTCTCCAGACTCAAACACCCCCCACCCCGAAACGACATCCCACCTCGGGCACCCCGACAGGCCAAGCTCGCCAGCACCAGGCACTGCATACAGCAGCCAGAGCCAGAAAACTGCCCTGAAGTAATTGCTAGAGCAGATCTATGAGAAAAACATCCAGTCTGGATTTAAAATGGTCAGTGATGGAGAATCTGCCAGTATCCTTGGTAACTTGTTCCAATGGTAAATGACTCTCACTTAAAAATTTACACCTTATCTCCACTCTGAATATGTCTAGCTTCAACTTCCAGCCATTGGGTCGTGTTAGACCTTTCTCTGCTAGATTGACAAACCCATTATTAAATATTTGTTCCCCATGTTGGTACTTATAGACTGTGATCAAGTCACCCCTTAACCTTCTCTTTCTTAAATTAAATAGCTTGAGTGTCCTCAGTCTATCACTATTAGGCAGGTTTTCTAATCCTTTAATCATTCTCATGGCTCTTCTCTGCACCCTCTCCGATTTATCAATGATCCTTCTTGAATTGTGGGCACCTGACCTGGACTCAGAATTCCAGCAGCAGTTGCACCAGGGCCAAATACAGAGGTAAAATCACCTCCCTGCTCCTGCTTGAGATTCCTCTGTTTGCATGTCTCAGGATCGCATGAGCCCTTTTGGCCCCAGCATCACACAGGGAGCTCATGTTCAGCTGATGATCCAGCACCACCCCCGGATCGTTGTCAGAGTCCCTGCTCCCAGGGCAGAGCCCCCCACCTTGTCAGTATGGCCAACAGGTGTTGGTCCTAGATGGGTCCATGTACATTTAGCCGTACTAAAACACTTTGCGCCCAGCTTACCAGGCAGTCACAATCGCTCTGTAGCAGTGACCTGTCCCCGGTGTTAATTATCACTCCCTCCAATTATTGTGCCATGTCCAAACGTAACCAGTGGTGAGTATCTGTTTTCTCCCAGGTTTCTGATATAAAATGTTAATGAGCGCAGGGCCAAGGAAAGACTCCTGTGGGGCCCACTGGAAACATGCCTGCTCCATGGCCAATCTCAGTTTAGTTACATTTTGAGACCAATGAGTTAGCCAGTTTTTACTGTGTGGTAGCTTTTGTGGCAATCCCTCTGCTTGGCCAGTGCCCGCAGTGCCTGGGGGTGTATGGAGGGGGGCAGGGACCAGTGTGCACGTCTCCACCGCACGGGGGGGGTTAATCCCCGCTGGCTTCTCACTGCACCGCACACTCTGCCTGGGCGGGGCAGAGCAGAGCAAGCTGCTGTCCCCAATGTACTGAGGTGGAAATAAGGAGTTAGTGAGGGAGCGGACATTCAATAACTCATGGTTACTGAACTGCGACAGGAACAACGGAAAAGAATAATACCAGAAAATGTGGAGACGCCTGAAATCGTTAGGCCAACGGTTCAAGCATGGAGTGAGCACACCGGGGAAGCGGGTCAGCGAGCGTTTCACGGCTAGCTGGACAGGTCAATACTAGCCCTGCTGGAGCTCCCCGCCGCCCCTCCCCTTCATTAGCCCCTAGTACTCCTGGGGCCCTCGCTGTCTGCGGCAGCTGGTGGCTCCGGTGCTGCATACATGCACTTCTGGGGCAAGGAGCCGGTTCCGGGGGCACTTGCCAGGCTCAAGAACTTCAGTCCTTTGCTCACACCGGGCCGGGCCTGCACCATGGGCGCCATTCGCTCCTGTGCCCCCACTGGCCCCACAGGGGCCCGTCTGACAGCCTCTGCAACAGCAGCCCAGTTGCATGTGCCTGCCCGGGCCCAGGGGCGCTGCCGAGCTCTCCTGGCCCCTTGTCACCCCGTGCCTCGCACACTGTTAGTGCTTTAACCACGCTGCCTTTGCTGTGTGACTCCCGCCACCTGGCACTCAGCGCAGGGCCACGTTCCCCTGGCATGTCACCCTCTGGGGGTGTGCGCGTGATGGCTCCAGGCAGCCAGGAACCCTGCCTCACTGCCATTGACTCAGGTGTTGTAACCCGCCCTTCAGCCCCGGGGGGTTCGGAGCTTCTCTTGTGTTAATAGGAAGCTTCAGAATTTTATCTGGGTGTGTTCAGGCTAAACCCCTCTGTGCTCCCCCCACCGCATGCTACCAGCAGCCGGAGCCCCTTTCCCACTGCAAGTTTGCTACTGCCTGAAACCTCCCCACCCTGTGACCCAGAGTTAACCCCTTGGGTGCCCAGCCCTGGAACTGCCTCCCCGCTACACCCAGCTGAGTTCCTGGCAGCTGTAAGGAAAGCGTGACTTGTGGGCACGGAAGGGGTACTGAAGCAGTGCTCCCACCTCAGGAGGCAGGGCCAGGTGGAAAACTGGACCTTGAGGATTAGATCCCGGGGCCTCCCAGCCTGGCAGATCAGCACATGGGGCCTTCCCTGCACCAAGCTGCCTGTTGCTCCCCTGGGCTGGCAGTAGGGCCCCCGAGGGGTCTGCTCTGGCCCTGCAGGTCGCCGTCTCCCAGACACTGACCCAGCAAACAGACAGGAGGGGCCTGGCCAGCGTAGCCTGCTGGTACCGGGGTTAGGGGCTCAAACGGCCCAGAGCCGCAGGGAGACCAGGGCAGTCTCCAGCCTCAACAGGGGCATCAGACGAGCTGCCTTCCTACCTTGCATTGTGAGAACGGGCAACTACACCAGTGGGGGCTGCACACCAGGCCCCGGGAGCCCTGCCCTGAAGAACGCAGGTTGACAATGTAGGGTCTCTCCTCCCACCCCCATAACCTGCTCCCCCCATTCTGTTAATCCTGCTCTAACCATCCCCAGAGTCACCTGGGGACTTACTCTGCCTGCCCACAGATGTGCACAGAGCAATGCCCTGCCCAGGGCTGGGCACACGCCTGCAGGCTGGCGCCCGGCGGTACGTGGAGGGTGCGGGAGGAAAGGGCTGTCTCCAGGGGTGATGAAATCGCTGTGCTCTGCCCTTTCTGGCAGCTGGGGTCGGGGCAGGTTCTGTTACCCCCCATCTGGTGCGGCTTTCAGCACCCTGCCCTGCTGTCCAGTGGAGCCGGTTCCTAGGGAAATGAAATGAGAACAAAACCAGGGGAGGGCACCCAGGATCTCATTTGTGCCCAGTTCAGTGCAGCTGGTAGGTGACAGGGCTACAGATGCCCACTGCTGGGCCGAGAAATGGCTATCTGCCTCCGCAGTCATCCAGCACCCCGCCACTACCCCTCGCCCCCCGAGGCAAGGCTCCTGCTGCTGTACGGACCAAGGGCACCTGTGAACACAGGGGGCTGGCTGGTGGGACGTAGCTGTCCCACTCCCCAGCAACCCCTGGCATGCCCCGGAGCTCTCTGGGAGGTCAGCCTCGCCTGGGCAGATCTCAAACCATCAGCCTAGCCCAGCCTGGCTCTGGGAGCATATGCTCCTGCCCACGTTTCCCTCGCCTGCATCATACCAGCCCTGGCACCAGGCTCTCCTGGGCGTCCATCACACTTGTACAAGCATGGCCAGACCGACACAGCCCCCAGTCCAGCCATCTCCCACAACAAGCAGGGCCACCAGCCAAGGCAGAGCCTGGCCCTGGGTTTCTGGCAACAAGCCAGGGAGCAATGGCATTACTGCATGAGCAGGAGGGACCCCAAGCCAGCACCAAGGACAACGGACCATCCCCTGCACTCTGCCCAGTGCGGCACTAGGGAGAAGCAAGCAGAGGGTGGCACCAGGCTGGGCACATGCGAAAAGCCGCAGGGTCCCACTGGCCTGGATCCTAGCTCCAGATCCTGTCATTTCAGCCCAAGAGGGCAGTGAAGGTGGGGGCTGGGTCCGAGACCGCTGCCCTCCCTGCTCAGTGTCTTTGAGCCACTTTGTGTGTAGCCCTAGGTTTGGGCAGGGCCCAGGGAGCCTCTGGGCCCTGCAGTGTCCTTCCCTGGGATTCACATGCCCAGGTCCAGCAAAGGAGCGAAGAGAAAACCCAGGGCACAGCCGCCCAGGTGTTGGCAGAACACCAGAGACACGTTAACACGTCGGGCCGGGAGCGCCTCCTGCGGAAACCCACCATCCTGTGGAGCCGTGGGGGCGTCATTGCAGGGAAAAAAGGGGCAATCAGCAGCGAGTGGAACGGAGCTGGGCCTGAAGAGGGGCTGATTGAGGAAGAGGAATTGGAGCAAATTCTCTCGTGGCAAGCACCAGACTCAAGGGGCTGCGCATCCTGATTGTGCGAGAGGAGCAGGTGTAGGAGCTGCCAGGCTGCCTCACCTCGGAGGGCGGGGGAGTCACATCCCCAACTCCCCCGGGAACACACTGGCTGGAAGGACAGAGACAGGGCAGGAGATGTGGGAGCTGGGGGGTGGTCAAGGGGGCATAGCCATGGAGAAGGGAGCAAATCAAAGCACCCCCCTCCACTGCCTGTGGGGGCGTGAGCTCTCGCTCACCTCTGGGGAGCTGCTGAGCCCCCTCGGGGCTCACTTGTGCACTGGCGGCCCACCGGAGGGCAGGCCCGAGGGCCCCTCAACCTGACGTCAGCACTCTCCGCTGGGAGAGGGAGCTGCAGGGGAAGGTGGCAACTGCTGGGTTCCCCAGGGCCAAAGGCAGAGATAGGTGTGAGTCGATCAGTGGTGTGTCAGCAGGGGGCACTGCCCTCACCCCGGGGCAGCTGTGGGCAGCAGAGCCAAGGAGCGCCAGCTGCAGACACCAAGGCTGTCCCGCCGTGGCCCATGGGTTCACTAGCCCCACCCCAGGCCTCCCCAGATGCTGGAAGCCAGTGAACGACAACAGGTCCATATCCCCGCGGAGCTCAGGCCTCATGTCCCTGCCCCATGCACACGGCAAGCTGGGAACTGGGCGCTTGGCTCGAGCAGCCCTCCCGCACATGCCTCATGCTCCAGCCAAACTCCCCAGTGCAGGCGGCAGAGTGTTGGCCCCATGTGCACATGGCCATGGCTTCACACAGACCCCAGTGCCCAGCTGACTGCCTCCACTCAGAGGAGAGCACAGGTACCGGCAGCTGTCCTCGATGACTGGCACTTGGTCCCTCCAATCTGGCAGCTCCGTCCCACTATGCTGTGGCAGATGGCGAGATCTGCTGATGCTGAGACGTTCCTCGCCATCTGTAAGATTTAATTGACTTCCTGCAGAAGTTTGGTTTTTTAAATTAAACCAGTTGTGAGGATAAAATTGTTAATTAAAAGGCCTTTTGATTAGATAGACAAATATTTACCAATTACAACTGACCCCAGCCATACTTTTTTGTCTGCAAACTCAACAATCCGCAGTTATCCCAACAATTACATTTGCTCTGATGATTTTTCCATTCATAATCTTTCCCCTGTGAGCAGCTCTGGGCAAACCAAGCAGGAGTGGGAGCTCGGTGCTGCTGAGTGGATGGGCAATCAGGCAGAGAGGGGCATACAGTCTCCAAGCATTGACACAGCCTGCACGCTGACCCAGCGCCCCCACCTCAGGTAATGCACTCCAGGCCTTTAGTGCTCCAGGCACTAAAACAACGTTTCACTCACTCAGCATATTGGTGCCATCATGAGTGTGCCTGTGATGTATAGACGTGTGTGTTCAGCATGTGCCCGCCCAGCTGTGCTTGTGAACTGTGTCACTACCGCTCTTGCCAAGGGGATTCTGGGGGATTCAGTCAATTTCAGCCCCACCATATCACATTGGGAGGCCGTATTTGTGTCTGGTCTCAGGGCCCAGGATGAGTAAATCTGGCTCACGCTGTTTCCAGGGGCGTGCAACAGAGCCACGGCACCAGGGTGACGTGCAGGCGCCACTAACATGGTGGCAATGGCACGCCCTGACGCCAACCTATTCAGTGTATGGGGTGGCTTTTTCAAGGGCAGGTGCTCAGCACATCCTGGCAGCCAGCCCCCCCAAGGATTCCCAAGCTGGGCACTTGAAGGCACTAGGTACTGCTGAAGATTTTTGCCCAAAACTCCAACTTGGCCACCAGGATATATCACCTCCAAGTTCAGGTTTCAGGGCTCAAATTGGCTAGTGAAGGGTCAGGAAGGAAAATGCCCCACCTCCTCCATGTGCAGCATTGCTCAGTTGGCCACATGCAAATAAATACACTTAGTTTAATGAGGTGAGATGCTTCAGTACTGGACAGGGCCTGAGGCAGGATGCTGATTAGGAGCCAAAAGGACTGAGGCTGAAGCCTCATTAAAGTTCCCAGTCACAGGGGTAAATTAAATCAAAACTCAGTTTGTCACCAGGGTCCTTGGTGCATTAGAAGGACGAGGCGACTTCTCACTCAAGGTGCATAGACAGTGTCAAGCAGCTAGACAAGTCGCCCCTTCCTGCTAGCCAGTCCACTGACAAATCCCTTGGCCCTTTGTCAGAGGGCAGCAAAGGCCTTTCCAGTCATTGCCCAACCCTTGCATGGAATGGGTGCCCAGACTGCAGGTGGAGGAGTGCGGCACAGAGAGGCCCAATCCTTGCTCACTTGCTGCTGGCTGGCTTTGCACGTGACTTTTCCCTTCTCCAGGAGCAGGCAGGCATGTGCGAGAGGATTATGCAGAGAGCTCCCGAACAGGCCCATTTCAACCCCTCCTTCCCCACACACCCAAAGAAGCTGAGATCCAAGTTGGGTCAGTCCCACCTTGGGCTGGAGCATCGATGCTTTCCTTCCCCCTCCTCCCCCCGCCAAGGAGCATGCCATTGGATCGGGCCGTGTGAATGCGACGGATGTGGTAGTGCCATAGTGTAGACACTTCCCATGGTGCCATGGGGGGGTTTCTGTTGCCATGGGGACTCCACCTCCCCAAGAGGTGGTGGCTAGGTTGATGGAGGAGTTCTCCTGGGTGTTGGGCTGGCACAGTGTCCGCACAAAGGGGTGGGAATTTTTCACACCCAAGTGATGTAGTTCGGTCAATCCAAATTCTAAGTGTAAACCAGGCCTCAGAATTTGAGTCAGATCCTGATTCTTCCAGTAGCTGCTAACATGCTCTGGAAGGGTGTGGTGGCAGGTCAGCCCCTGGGGGCTCCTGTCAAACCACAAACAGCAGGAAATTCTCATTGACTAGAAATGAGAGGACCCAGTCCTCTTTGGGTAGCCAGCTGTTGACTTATGGTCCCCAATATAACTAGTGCCTGCTGCTCTCCAAAGCCGGCTGACTCCCTCTGCCCCAGTGTGGTTTGCATTTGAGTTTTTTAATTTATTTTTGTTGACAATTCTATCCTGTGCTGTCATGTCACATCTGCAGACGGATGTCAGGCGAGGAGACACCAGGTCTATGGCAGCACGCTGGGGCGGCTGCAGAAATGCACTCTCCAGGAGCAGCCTGTCGATTTTAATATGGTAAGAAATTGATGGATGATTCTGAGTGAATGTTCAGTTTAAATTACCCATGTTTGGCTCCAGTCCGTGGCTAATTCATTAGACACACATTTCTACACAAAAATAAAAAGCTTCTGCATTCATTGTGCACGGAACAGGCTGAAAGAAAAGAGCTGGAAAAGCTGCAAACTCCAGTCTGACAGCTCTGCTTACACAGACAGGCTCTGAATGGTTCTCCATAGCCCTGCAGGGCCTGATCCCATACCAGCAAGTGACCTAGCGCAGCCTTTCCAGCTCTTATCGTAAGGGGCTATGAGGAAAGCTGTGCCCATTACTTGAGCTCATGGGCCATTCTGGTGCCCATCAGAAAGCAGCTAGTGTCTGGCATCTGGGCCAAGGGGTGGCTGGGGAGAGCTGGCACTTACAATCCTCCAATGCACTGCAAATCTCTGTGGTGTCTGGACCCACTGGCCTGCCCCGCTGTGTATGCCCTGTCAGCTCTGCAGGGCAGGCTTGTGTTTGTGCAGTCCCCTGAGCAATGGGAGCTGAACGCAGCGTGGAGCAGGAGCTGGGAGGGGTTTCAGGGAGGGGGGGCAGCCACATGCTGCGGAGCGTGGTGGACGTGTGGGTGATGTGGCGTAGACGGCTGCTGTGATTGTCTCGCTGACAGACAGAGCCAGAGCAAGCAGGCCCACGGGTGCTGCTGTGGCATCAGCGCTGATGGGGCTTGCATGGGGCAGGGTGGGGTGGGCTAAGCTGGCAGCGCAGAGCTGGCAGCATGAGGATGTGGACGGATGATGGAGTGGGGGCAAGGAGAGAGGGGCACGTGATGGGGGGCGGTCCGATCATGGGGTAAGGAGAGAGAAAGACCAGGCGGCAGCGGTAAGGGGGCTGTTCAGGGCTCTGAGGGGAGCCAGGGCACAGGCTGGGGCCTGGTTGGCTTTCTGGGGCTGAAGAATCCTGTAGCACTGGCAGGCCGGGGTGTGGAGAGGAGCCAGAGGAAAGGTCGTGGGCGAAGGGGACTGTGGCGCAAGAGCCGGGGCCAGGGGCCACAGGAGGGGCCGGGTGCGGGAGGCAGGATGGAGCCCTCAGACTGTGACCAGTTATTGGTTTCAGAGTAGCAGCCGTGTTAGTCTGTATTCGCAAAAAGAAAAGGAGTACTTGTGGCACCTTAGAGACTAACAAATTTATTAGAGCATAAGCTTTCGTGAGCTACAGCTCACTTCATCGGATGCATTTGGTGGAAAAAACAGAGGAGAGATTTATATACACACACACAGAGAACATGAAACAATGGGTTTATCATACACACTGTAAGGAGAGTGATCACTTAAGATAAGCCATCACCAACAGCAGGGGGGGGAAGGAGGAAAACCTTTCATGGTGACAAGCAGGTAGGCTAATTCCAGCAGTTAACAAGAATATCAGAAAGAAAAGGAGTACTTGTGGCACCTTAGAGACTAACAAATTTATTAGAGCATAAGCTTTCGTGAGCTACAGCTCACTTCATCCGATGCATCGGATGAAGTGAGCTGTAGCTCACGAAAGCTTATGCTCTAATAAATTTGTTAGTCTCTAAGGTGCCACAAGTACTCCTTTTCTTTTTGAGAATACAGACTAACACGGCTGCTACTCTGAAACCTAAGAATATCAGAGGAACAGTGGGGGGGTGGGGTGGGAGGGAGAAATACCATGGGGAAATAGTTTTACTTTGTGTAATGACTCATCCATTCCCAGTCTCTATTCAAGCCTAAGTTAATTGTATCCAGTTTGCAAATTAATTCCAATTCAGCAGTCTCTCGTTGGAGTCTGTTTTTGAAGCTTTTTTGTTGAAGTATAGCCACTCTTAGGTCTGTGATCGAGTGACCAGAGAGATTGAAGTGTTCTCCAACTGGTTTTTGAATGTTATAATTCTTGACGTCTGATTTGTGTCCATTCATTCTTTTACGTAGAGACTGTCCAGTTTGGCCAATGTACATGGCAGAGGGGCATTGCTGGCACATGATGGCATATATCACATTGGTAGATGCGCAGGTGAACGAGCCTCTGATAGTGTGGCTGATGTGATTAGGCCCTATGATGGTGTCCCCTGAATAGATATGTGGACAGAGTTGGCAACGGGCTTTGTTGCAAGGATAGGTTCCTGGGTTAGTGGTTCTGTTGTGTGGTGTGTGGTTGCTGGTGAGTATTTGCTTCAGATTGGGGGGCTGTCTGTAAGCAAGGACTGGTCTGTCTCCCAAGATCTGAGAGAGCGATGGCTCGTCCTTCAGGATAGGTTGTAGATCCTTGATGATGCGTTGGAGAGGTTTTAGTTGGGGGCTGAAGGTGATGGCTAGTGGCGTTCTGTTGTTTTCTTTGTTGGGCCTGTCCTGTAGTAGGTGACTTCTGGGTACTCTTCTGGCTCTGTCAATCTGTTTCTTCACTTCAGCAGGTGGGTACTGTAGTTGTAGGAATGCATGATAGAGATCTTGTAGGTGTTTGTCTCTGTCTGAGGGGTTGGAGCAAATGCGGTTATATCGTAGCGCTTGGCTGTAGACAATGGATCGAGTGGTATGATCTGGATGAAAGCTAGAGGCATGTAGGTAGGAATAGCGGTCAGTAGGTTTCCGATATAGGGTGGTGTTTATGTGACCATCGCTTATTAGCACCGTAGTGTCCAGGAAGTGGATCTCTTGTGTGGACTGGTCCAGGCTGAGGTTGATGGTGGGATGGAAATTGTTGAAATCATGGTGGAATTCCTCAAGAGCTTCTTTTCCATGGGTCCAGATGATGAAGATGTCATCAATGTAGCGCAAGTAGAATAGGGGCATTAGGGGATGAGAGCTGAGGAAGCGTTGTTCTAAGTCAGCCATAAAAATGTTGGCATACTGTGGGGCCATGCGGGTACCCATCGCAGTGCCGCTGATTTGAAGGAATACATTGTCACCAAATGTGAAATAGTTATGGGTCAGGACAAAGTCACAAAGTTCTGCCACCAGGTTAGCCGTGACAGTATCGGGGATACTGTTCCTGATGGCTTGTAGTCCATCTTTGTGTGGAATGTTGGTGTAGAGGCTTCTACATCCACAGTGGCTAGGATGGTGTTTTTATTGACCAGTTATTGGCACAGCTGTAGAGCAGCCAGCCAGCCCACCCGCCGTTCTCCTGGCTCGAACGCTCTTCGATGCCTACTAATAGAGCAGAAGAAATCTAGGCGATTCCAGTAACGCTGGCGCCAAACTAAGAATGCCACACTTGGGGCAAAATAGGGTTTGAAAAGTGATTCCGAAGAGCCGGACTCCCCGGTCTCGCCACACCCCACTCAGGGAGCAAGGAGGCATTTTGTTGACAACAAATTCTCAGGGAGGGCTGGGCCTGCCTTGCCAGTGCCTGTGCCAGCCTAGCTCCAAACGGCTCGCAGCGCGAGTTGAGCCCATGGCCGGATTGCCATGACAACTGCACTTTCTTCTCAGAGAGAGAGCTACGTATTGACCAAAGAACAGGCGCTCGGAGAGGTACCAGGTGCCCTGAATATCACCCGCCGCTCTGTGTGCACACACCGGGTGGGCGGCCAGCAGTGGGCAGGGCTGGGCATGGGGCCCCACAGCCATGGCCCCAGTGCCCGCTGCTGCAGCCCCTCCGCTGTCTGCTCCCCAGCGGTGGAGCAGCAGGACATTCAGCACTCAGGCTTGGAGCCCTGTTACCACGCCCAGTGCTAAAGGAGATAAAGCCACAGAAATATCCGTCCTGAATGACACGGATCCCCAGCGAGCCGCATTGCTGCTGGGGCTGTCCCTGGGAATCACTCGAGGGGTGTCCACACTGCTACGTACGTGGGTATAAGTGATGTTGTCACGGGTGTTGGGGGTGAATAAGCCACCCCATGTAATGTAAGTTACACTGACCTACGTGCCAGTGTGCGCAGCGCTATGTCTATGGGGGAGCTTCTCCCACCAGCACAGCTGCTGCCCTGTGGAGATGGTTTTATTATGCTGATGGTGAGCTCTCTCCTGCCGGCAGCTTAGAGCGTCTTCACCAGACGTGCTGCAGCTGCACTGCGTCTCGTCCTGACTAGCATCGGAGTTAGCAAACTAACCAAACCTCCCAGCGCCCCTCTTCCCACCGTGACTAACACCCAGGGCTGTCCTGGGCAGCTTGTGTACCAGCTGCTGCAGGTTCTTTCTTTCATGCCTATGTAAGCAGAGTCTGAATGAGCTCTCCCCTGACATCTAGTGATGAGCTGTGGAAGAGGATTTCAGGAGCTGATCTCGTTTGCTTGCCCAAATGGTCACTTCTGGCTGGTGTGGGATCCCCCCGTCTCTTTGTTATTGGGGCAGGAGTAATAAAGGGTTGTTATCCTCGTGTGAATCGAGGGCAGCAGACCTGTACCTGGCATAGCCTGATTGAGGGACTCACCCACAACTAAATGGCACTCACTAGGCAGGGGACATGGTTTCCAAAGCCCAGTGAGTTGAAAGAGGGTGGGGATAGGAACTTGCACCTGGTGGTGTGGGTCCCCTTTAAAGGTTCTAGACACCATTTGACCCTTCTTCTTGCCATGGTGTAATAAAAGAATTAATTGAGAGTCTTGTTACATGTTGCAGAGCTGAAATTACTGATACCTAAGTCTAAGTAAAAAGAAAAGGAGTACTTGTGGCACCTTAGAGACTAACAAATTTATTAGAGCATAAGCTTTCGTGAGCTACAGCTCACTTCATCGGATGCATGAAGTGAGCTGTAGCTCACGAAAGCTTATGCTCTAACAAATTTGTTAGTCTCTAAGGTGCCACAAGTACTCCTTTTCTTTTTGCGAATACAGACTAACGCGGCTGCTACTCTGAAACCTAAGTCTAAGTATTAGACCTGTTTTGGGATGGTGTCTCTATTGCAAGAAACTGCCCAGTATGCACTAGCAGTGAGGCTCCCCCACGAATATCTGAAATCACTGAGAGCTGTGTTAAGTGGTGGGCCCTGAACACATCTTGGTGGGTGGCTGGTGGAGAGGTGTGGCGAGTGGCCAGCAGGGTGGCTGGGGGAGAGGGCCAGAGCAGAGCCCTGCAGAGATGTGTGGCAATTGGCCGGTGGGGCGTTGAGTGCCTGAACAGCGGAGTGAGTAAGGTGCCTCCTTACCCTTCCACTCAGGATGGGAGGTGAACTCTGCAGATTCACCTCTGAACTCTGGGGCTGCACTGACCAAGGACAGCACCTGTGAGTGGGGTGCACAGAAGAGTCGGGCACATTAAAGGGACTTTTGGGTTGCTGGACTTAAGACCCTGAGGGGAAAAGGACACTGCCCAACGTACTTGGGGGTGGGTCTTTTGCTCACGGTTTATGTTTATGAGCCCTGTTTGCAGTGTTTCCCCAAATTAATGCCGAGTTACTTCCCTCCTTTTATTAAAAGGGTTTTGCTACACCCAGACTCTGTGCTTGTGAGAGGGGAAGTATTGCTTCTCAGAGGTGCCCCAGGGGTGCTGTGTAATTGTCCCAGGTCAGTGGGTGGGGGCTCAATCTGGTTTTGTGTTGTATTGGTGAAAAGGAACCCCGAGATACTGAGCCCGGCCCTTGTTGCTGCTGGCTCCACCTGGCAGAAGGGTTACACCTAGATGGCAGGCTAGAGCTCTGGGAAAGATGGGAGGGAAGACCAGGCATTTCAGGACTGTTCCTGACTACAAACAGCCTTTGCTTTGTCTCTCGGTTTAAGGGCTTCCCAAAGGCTGTCTCCTGTTGACAGCTTTGAGAATTATGCACTCTCAGTGCCTTGGGAGCGTTTTGTTCCCCAACAATCCCCCACCCTGCTGTGGATTTTTATTCAACCCTCTTAGATGTTCTAATACTCTGAGAGATCCATCAGAAACCTTCCACTCCAGAGGGATATATATTATCTACATTTGATAAGACAACTTAATTTCTCTCCATGTCTGTTACTGGTGATAAAACCGGGAGACTTTTATGACCCGGAGTCCTCTGTAAGATTGTCAGGAACTTATTATACAAGGTATAACTGGATTTCTCTCCGCAGATGGCTCACAGCCATGAGCTGTAACGCAATTCTGCAGCACATTTGGTGGAATAAATGCAAAGAGCTTGTTCCAGTGAGTTAGATAAGAGAAAAGGGAACACAACTCTTGCAGACTAATTCGGAATCTGATCTGCCTTTTCCTTGCTGTGAAGGACGACTTGGGAAAGTGCATTTTCATATTTAAGAAGGGGGAAAGGACCAAGGCCTGTCAATAGTCATGTGGGAAAGCTGGCCAGATCCCCAGGAGGGACCATGCTGAGGAACTGGGCATGAGGGCAGGCTAGTGTGGCACTGCCATGGTTTGGCCCCAGCCTCTGAGGCTCTGTTCAGCACCGTGCCTCCCTGCAGTTCCCACTTTCAGTTCCAGAGGAAGATTTGGAGAGCAGCGTGCACAGAGAGGAAAAAGAGACGCTCCTGAGGCTGTGGGACAAACGTGAGATGTTAACAGTAAAACCAGCACGCTGTGCTCCAGTTCTGCACACTCCTTATACCTGGGGCCCGTGACATATTCCTCACGCTCTCCCAGTGCCTTTAGCCAAGAGCAAAGGGTGTCAGACAAAGGGGCCAATGGTTCAGGGCCAGCACCTGCCTTAGACCCTCCCATCTGATGGGACAGCAGGAAATGCCTTTTCCTGGAGTTCGCAGCGGCCAGTTCCACATCTCATCCCTCTCCTGTGGGGATGTCACTGGAAGCTGTGGGGCTCGGTGCCTGGCTGCTCTGTGTGGTGCCAGGGCCTAGCAGTGTATCCCTTGGGATCATACGGGGGCAGGGGCACCATGGCATCACTCCTGGGGTGCTCCTTCCACCACTGTGCTTTGTGCCCAGCCAGTGCCGTCAGCAGGAGCTGGGTGTGCTGGCTGCGCCCCAAGCTTTGGGAAGCCTGTGACTGACACGGGAATCATGAAGGAGGAAGGGCAGGAAGTGAGTGGAGTTGTGAGTGGAGTCACATGCGGACCCCATAATGAGAATTTGGACCCCCTCAACCTACACATGGCCACTTGTGGGGCTGTGGGCTCCCAAGGGCCAGATCCTACTGTCTGCTCGTTGCAGCTCAAACATGAGATGATCAGCACAGGACAGCCTGCTCGGAGTCCTTACACGTAGCACGGAACCGTCAGAGGCCAGTGATGCCAGCCTGTAGCCTGTGCGAAGCCTCCTCGTGCACCGTGGGCAGAGCAGGAGAATGCGCTGCTCCTTTGCTCTGCTCAGGGCTCGGGACTGCAGCCAGGCCAGACCTGCCCGTGTGGCACTGGCACCAGCTCAGCGCTGTGGCTCCCAGGTGTTTAACCACAGCACAGTTCCCCTGCTCAGCACAGGTCTAGACGACATGGGGCTTTGAATGTCGGCGGTCACTAGCACCCCCCAGAAAGCCCAGGGTAGACAAGGGTAGGTGGGAGTGTCCAGGTGCTGAGCCCTCTCTATCCACTACAGTCCTCCTGCCTCACATAGCCCGACGGGCCACTCTGCCACAGGAGCTGGCAGCATTGGCATCACCGGAGGAGTCTGCGCCAACACCAGTCATCTCCCTGGGGGTCCCAGGGCTGCTCGAAGGGAGACAGATGTGGGGACAGCCCATGCCCTGTTACGCACCGTCCATATTGCGAGAGCAGAAACTGCAGCCAGGGGAGTTCCCTGAAGGCAGCTGGCAGAAGTGACTCACGTTCACGCATTCTGCTTTTCCCAGCTGAATCGGAGCGTGGCCGCGGGCCTTCCTGCACCAGAGATGAGGGATGGCAGGTCACTTTCTGAGCCCATTACGGCACATGCCGTGCTCTCATCCTTTACAGTTATCACAAAGTCTGTCCACAACTGTGTCCAGATAAAAAGCTGGTGATTTTTATTTACTTATTTTTGATGTTAGCGTCCTGTGGGCGGCAAGCCACGCAGCATGCTCATTTATCTCCATTTGCTCCCGCCCGCTGCCTGCCCCTAATTTCCAGCCAGAGCCACGTAGGTGAAACCTTATCTCGCCGGTGTGCTGGCACTCACACAACATTCGTGGCCTCGCCTTATATAAGTCCTGACAGGGCTATTTAGTGTCAGAGCAGCTGGCTACGCAGCCTGGCAATGCAATCAGCTGTGCTGCAGCCAGACAGCCTCACCTTCCCTGTCACAAAACCTCTCTTCTCTGCCGGGCATCGCTCCAGCGTGGCTGCGCAGAGACCCGCACTCAACACCTTGACTTCACATGCTCCTGGCTGAGGGACTTTTCCCACTGCCATGCACTGGCCCCCGAGCACTGCGGGGCGGCCAGGCAGAGCGCTGGAAACACCAACTGTTTGCAAAGGAAACATTTAAAAACAGCCTCAGCCTTTACTGCCACATCTTCACCAGTCTCCCTGGGACTCTCTAAATGCTGACCCCACTGCCCAAACTTCATGACACACACGTGCCCCCCTGCCAGAGCCATTCGCCCCCCACACAGAGCCACTCGCCCCCCCTCCATGGCCCCTCCACAGATCCACTCGCCTCCTAGCACAGAGCCACTCACCCCCTCCACGTCACCCCCACAGAGCCATTCGCTCCTCCACAGAGCCACTCGCCCTCTCCACGTACCCTCCACAGAGCCACTCGCCCTCCCATGCCTCCTCCACAGAGCCACTTGCCCCCCCTCAGTCCCTCCCTCACCCTGGCTAGATCAGCCAGCTAGTGCCAGGCTCCAGTGCTGCTTCTGGGCCTCGCTACCGCGCCTGCGCCGGCTCGATGTGGGTGCCCTCGCCAGCTCCTGGGCCTCCCTCCCTCCCTCGTGCAGTGTGAATGAAGCTACAGCTTGGACACACTGCAGAATTTGCTCGTTGCTTTAGCATTATCCCATCAGTTGAAGGCACCAAGCTGCTGAAAGCAGCTACCTCTCCCAGCGCGCTAAGGTCTGCATGCAGAGCACTGCGGGATGGCGTGAAGCGGTGGGCGTGGTGCAGGGAGCACTGTGTTGGAGGATTTGGTGGGCAGGTTCCAGGGAAGATTGGCACCAGAGAGACTGACAGAGCCATGGCTTTGGGCTCCAAGCTCCACCTGCCCGTGTTGCGCACGCTGGACCAGTGACCCAGCCGGTCCAGAGCGTCGACAGTTCCCGCAGCGCCCCAGTGTACCTGCAGTCCTGCAGATGGTGTCATCGCACACAGCCCGGTGTTTCTGGTCCAGCCAGGAGCCACCCGTGGGGCAGAAGAGAGTCTCCCTTTGCCTTCCTGAGCGGGAAGTAGGCAACTTCTGTCACGGAGTCCCTGGGCGATGCTCTGGAACTGCTCCCTACAAAGCCAGTCAGGACCCTGGGGAAGTCTCCTTTCTGGGAGCAGAGTGTCTGCAGGACACACAGCTCACATAGCTTCCACCTTCCTGGGTCTGACCTCAGAGCATTCAGCATCCTCTGCCCCTCCATGCGCTTCCCACAGCGAGTCCGCCCCGGTGGGGTCCTGGGGAAGTCAGAGGGCCCTGCACCCCAACTCCGCAGTCAGACGTGACTCTCAGCCTGCCAGTAAAACAGAAGGTTTAGTAGACAACAGGAACATGGTCTAAACCAGAGCTTGTAGGTGCAGAGAACAGGATCCCTTAGCTGGGTCCATTTTGAGGGGCAGTGAGCCAGACAACCCTGTCTGCACTTCACTCCATGTCCCCAGCCAGCCCCAAACTGCAACTTTCTCCAGCCCCCCCCCCCCCTCCTCTGGGCTTCGTGCCTTTCCCGGGCCAGGAGGTCACCGGATTCCTGTTCTCCCACCCTTTAGCTCTCACCTTGCAGGAGGGAAGGGCCAGGCCACCAGTTGCCAGGAAACAGGGTGTCGACCATTCTCTGTGTCCAGACCCCTGCACACACCTGCCGTCTAGGGCTCTGCAAGGATCACGTACCCTTATCCCACACCTAAATACTCAAGAACTGCCTAGGGGAAACTGAGGCACCCCCACAATATTTAGAAACATTAAGAACAGTCCTGCTTTGTCACAACTTCCCCCTGCTCTTTTCAATCCCGAGGCGCGCTGGGTGTTCCCCTGGGCCCGCAGAGTGGGCAGGGGGCCGGCATGTGTAGCACATGATCACTGGGCAAGGCGGCTGTTATGCTGTTATGGGCAGGCAGCAGGTGTCCTTCAGGAACAGGCTTAAAATTCTATAGAGAAAAAGATTAAAAAACAAGTGTCTTATCTAGAGCAGCCCCCGGTGCCAGTGAGGAAATTAGGAGTCTTATTGTCCAAGGTTAAGGAGTGAGAGCGGAGGCATGAAAAGGCTGGAGATAAGATGGAATGTTTTCTATTCAAATGAATGGACTCCACGCTCTGTAATAAACGCTCAGTGTCAATCTGACAAATTAATTCTGCACTGAGATCCATTTAGAGTGCGGGCGGGGCGGGGGAGGGGTGGCCAGCTGGAGTGGCGGCATATCTGCCTCGGCCACTTCAAAATCAAATTAGAGCAAGGGCAGAGATCTGAAATGACCGCCCGCCCCAAGCCCCAGGAGCATTTGCACGACAATAGGGCCTGGGGAGGACCCCAGCTGGGCCCCGGGAAAATTTCGTGCATCCTTGCGACAGGAAGCCATTTGTTCTTTGCGCAGTTAAACGCCAGCCACACGGTGCCCCATGTAGTAGGGGCTGCCAGATCCCTCTCGGTCAGTCACAGCAAGAAACAAGCCCATTTCCAGCAAAGCAAACCTCTCGCTGCAGCTCACCTCTCAGAACTGGGGGCTGTTCCGTCGCTGCAGAGACTCCTGCCCTCTGGCTGCATGGGCCGGCCTGCACCTTGCACAGCATTTCCTGCACTGCTGCACCAGCTCATGCCCACCTGGCCTTGCTGGGGCAGGAACCAGGGGCAGGCTCCCGAGTGACAAACAGCCCAGCCTTGGGTCTGTGCAGCCCTGGCATTACCCCTGCTCCTGCCACGCTGGGCAATTGTGCATGTGGGGACACTGCCAAGCCTGGCCTCTCCCACCTCGCAACACAGAGCAGAGCAGGCATGTCCCTCCAGGGGCACTGAGCTCAGCCCCAGGGGGTGCAGCCTAGACTACCTGACCAGCAGCAGCCTCCCCGCTCAGAGCCCAATCCTGACCCAGAGACTTCAATGGGGTCAGGATCGGGCCCTCAGCCACACCTCAGGCAAATAGCATGGTGCTACCAACAGGGATCGAAGCACTGCTGGCTCGTTCACTGTGGTGCCTGCCTGAGGCCTTCGCACCGTGGCAGCGGGTGCAATGGTAGCTGCTGGGCCCTGCCATCTAACGGGGCACTTGGCTTGGGACCCTGCCCCGGGTGGCCTTGCGACACAATGCCATCTCTCCCCAGCCCTCCCTGAGCCTCAGACCCTGCCCCTGGGAGGAGCTGGGTGAAGTGAGGAATGGAAGACGGGGCACAGAGAGGAAGATTGAGGGGCCGGCAGGTCCTGGGCTGGCAGCCATGGGTGCTGCAGCAGTGCAGCTGAGTGCGAGGTGAAGGGAGCCATTTGCACAGGCAGCTGGGTGACCAGAGCTGGAGATACTGAACCTTTATAAAAAGACAGTGATAAATGAAGTTCCACTGAAAATCAGAGTGAGCATGGAGAGAGAAGAGGGCAGGCAGGAGGCACTTCCTGGGGAGCAGCATGTGCACATGAAGGTCAAATGGGAGCCAGATCATGCTGCAGCAAGCGAGCGAGGGAAGGACCAGAAGCGAGAGCCGCCTCCGGCTGCTGCAGAGGTGCTGGGCTGTGTGATGGAGAAATAGACACATGGAACTGGTGGAGCAGCAAGCAAGGGAAGAAAGCGGCAAACAGAAAAGAGGGAAGGGCAAAGAATTGGAGAAGCGAGCAGGTGTGAGCGAGATGGGCGCTGGCCCCAGCCAGAAGGAGACAGTGCAGGAAGCAGCAAAGGGTCCTGGGAAAACCCATCAGCAAATCGAGCACAGCAGGAAGGTACGAGCCCCTCCCTGGGACCTGCCTTTGCCACACACAGAACGTGCCCCTGCCCTGGAGACCCTGAGCCAGGAGCCAGGCTCCAGGAAGACACGCAGTGGTTAACACAGCACGCTGTCCCCTCGCAGTTCTCTCCGTCCCTCGCAGTCCCAGGAGATACTGCCACCACCTCCCTGTGCCCATGAGAAGCCGCAGCCGCTGGCCTGGCTTATCCCGCCATCTCACCCTGCACCCATCCTCTGTCCCTCACGTGGCCAGTCTCCCCTCCCCCCAGACAGCGGGGGGCTGGGACAAGGCCACGTGGCGCTGGTGTCAGTGCAGAGTTCAGCGTGGTGGACCACAACACAGATAACATTCATAGGCAACAGCGGGGCACCCATCCCAGCACTGCAGGCCCCAGCTGTGTACCATGCCAGAGGCTGCCGGAGATCACATGCAGGAGACCACGCAGATGGCGTCCCGGGCCCTGCCCTCACCCAATGCCAAGCTCAGCCACTCAGCATGTCTGGGCTTTGCCAGAGGAAGAGCCACATTGCCGTGCTGTGCAGCTCCCAGCAGTTGCCATGAAGGGACAGCTGGGAGGATGAGGGAGGTGAGCCCTGTCCCTGGGAGCCCATCGCGGGACGCTAGTTCCCACGGGAGCAGAGCACTCCTCAGCGCAGGGGCCTGGCGCATGCTGGGCGCGGATTCCCCGCAGGGCGCTTTCAGGGGTCAGTCAGCGCTGGCAGAGGTGAGTTAACAGCCAGTTCACACTGGGCCTGCTTCACCAGCTGAGCACATTAACAGTCGCAGCACCCCAGGGCCTCGGCTCTGCACTTAGCCGTGCGTGCAGTATGGTGCACGGAGCTGGGTCACTAATGACGCTGCTGCTGGGGAGAAGCCCAGAGGGCCATGCCATGCCAGTAAGGGTTAACAGCCACCCTGAGCTGGTCTCAGAGAGCCCAAAATACTCTGCCTTAGAAATGCAAACAACATCTCAACTGCTGAGATAAAACAAGAAAATGAGTCTAAAATGCTTTTTTAAAGGGAAGTCGCAAATATACTCCTCAAAGGGCTTTTCCTTTGGACTTTAAAAAAAACACCTTAATATCTTCATTTCCATACCTTTTTAAAGCTAATTTGTGGAAAATTAAAATGGTGAGCCCATAAAGGCTGCATTTTAATTGAATCTTGTATCAGCCTTTGGTGAATGGTCTCTCCTGAATTCCTTGATTAGCTCCCTCCATTAAATCATTTTTGCATCATTTAGCCGAGATACTGTCTTCAGTCGGGCGTGGGACTTGGGGACCTGGATAACTCAGCTCTCCGCTGGAGCAGGACTCCAAATGGCACGTGATGCTCCTGAAAACAGTTTCCTGGATGTCCAGGTTTGCTGCTCTCCTTCCAAACTGTGCGCATGCTCCCATGGCCGACACCCCCAATGCCCAAGGACTGTCCCATGTCCCCCATCGGCACATGTTCACCAGTGACACACACACAGAGCTCTCCTCACGGGACGTGGACCAATGCCTGCAAAATACTCTCGGGGGGATGGGCAGACACACGCCAGGCCCTGTGGAGCAGTTATTAGCAGTCACAGGGTTACTAACATGGGCCTCATTTCTTCCCCTGCCCCAATGCCACAGGGATGGGCTGGCAGCTGCTGTGGAAGAGTGAACTGTTTTTGTGCCTCCATTATAGCCCACTCCCCAGAGTCCAGCAGCCCCTGGCTTTCTCTTGAGTCACACGATGGTTCCTTCACCCACGCTTCAAACTGGACCCTGCTGTAACTGGGTCCCTGGTCCCTCTGTGGCTGCAGGAAAGTTGGGGTCTGTGAGAGAGGCAGAAAGGAGCACATGGGAGAGTGGTAAAGGGGGAGAATGGGAGGGAAGGAGGGAGAAGAGAATCTAATGCAAGAGAGAGAGCAGCTGGTGCAATCCAATGCGAGAGTGGAGAGTGAAGCAGGGCTGGGTGGGCTGCTCAAGGGGGCACCGTGTGCAGAGTTTGGTACCTGAGTCACATACATGATGGGTTTCAGAGTAGCAGTCGTGTTAGTCTGTATTCGCAAAAAGAAAAGCAGTACTTGTGGCACCTTAGAGACTAACAAATTTATTAGAGCATAAGCTTTCGGACAGCTCACGAAAGCTTATGCTCTAATAAATTTGTTAGTCTCTAAGGTGCCACAAGTACTGCTTTTCTTTTTACATACATGATGGTGATTGATAAACATAAACGCCAAAGTGGGACGAATAAACTTCCCTCTCGTACAAGAGGAAAACCCTGTAATTACGTGTGTTAAAATTAAGTAAATATGTTTTGGTGAAGTGAAAAACAATTGACTAAAATGGAGTAGATAAGGGCAGTAACACAGAGTGTCAGAGAAAATAAAGAGATTTTAAGCAGATTTTATTTATTTTTATTTATCTCTAATTAAAGACAGTGCACAAAGCATCACATGTGTTTCTGATAGTTGTGTTAAAGCTCCACAACTGATACCTCAAGGGGTGGGATTGGGAACAGCTTGCTGCATTATCTCCTGATCGTTTTAAATTTACATAAGAAGTTAAAATATGTCTGGAATTGGTGTTGGTGTATATTTTTTCCTTCATTTCTACAGGAATTAGGTACAGTG
Source organism: Dermochelys coriacea (assembly GCF_009764565.3). Taxonomy (NCBI): domain Eukaryota; kingdom Metazoa; phylum Chordata; order Testudines; family Dermochelyidae; genus Dermochelys; species Dermochelys coriacea. The sequence continues at coordinate 545,604 of NC_050080.1, read as the reverse complement.
CTCCTGTCAGCTAATTTCTAAATTATTATCTGAAAAAAAATCCCTAGTAAATAGCCCCTGGAATCATGGTTAAAATTACCCCTCCCCCAAAATCTGAAATGGTGAAGGGCAGAGGAAAGACACAAGAGGTGCTGTGTGGGGAGGGAGAATGGCATGGGGGGAGGCACAGGCACGGGGGTGCTTTGTGGGGAGGGGGAATGGCATGGGGGGAGGCACGGGAGGTGCAGTGTAGGGAGGGGGAATGACACAGGGGAAGTAGGGGGGGTTGCTGTGTGGGGAGAGGGAATGGCACGGGGGTTGCTGTGTGGGGAGGGGGAATGGCACAGGGGGGTGCTGTGTGGGGAGGAGGAATGGCACGGGGGGGAGGCACGGGGGTGCTGTGTAGGGAGGGGGAATGGCACAGGGGGAAGGTGCCAGGGGATTGTATCTTGTGACAGGCACAGCATGGGGGCCCAACTGCAGGCTGAGCGCTCTCCCTGCCACATGGCACTCAGGTCACCTTGTCCTCCTGCCAACTTATGGCCCAGAGACACGCATGCCTCTCTCTCCTATTTCCACACTTAATGGGATTGGCTGGCATTTCATTTGTTTGAGTTAATTCTCCCAGCTCAGAGGGCTGACTCCAGCGTCCCTCCTGCCAGCAGAGGGGACACGCTGGCCGCCAGAGTGGAGGCAGAGAGATGATGGGAGATTGGATGCGATCCCTGCACTGTGCCCAGAGGTAAGTGAAAGCCCAGCACCGTCAGGGGAAAGCATCTACAGCCCTGGCCCCGCAGAGCGCCAGCCAGGGACAGCGAGCAATGACCACGGCGAGACAGGCGCTGGAGCCTGGCACCCATCCGCACCCAGCTTGGGCACCATCTTGCCTGGCAGCCCGACGAAGCCTTTGCGACTGATGCACCAATGGTTCTGGGACGTGCACTGCAGGAAGATGAACCAGTGAGAATTCCTGGCACTTCTCTTTGGGCCCGGATCCTTGGGGACCCGCCTGCATGGCTGGGTCGGGCAGTGCTGGAGTCTCCAGGCTGCAGCTGCCAAATGGAAACAGCACAACGGAGCGCTCGGCAGCCAGGCTCCAGCCTGCTCTGTGGTTCAGCCTGTTTCCAGGCCCTGTCCCTCCGGGCCCATATCCCGCTCCCCTTGCAGATACAGGGCCATCAGCATGACCCATCACACAGCGCTGCACAGTGCTTGATTGGCTGAGGGCTGGGCTCAGCACAGGGGATGGTGGGAGCACCCCCAGGCAGGCGGCTGGTGCCAGGCATTTGCATCACTGGGTATTCAGATACTTGTTTTATGCTAGTTTTGTTTAGAAATAAAAAGGCTTCTTTTGAGAATTTAGAATTTGCCCAAGTCGTTCCAGGCCTTTGGCTTCCTGTGGTTTGAAGGATCCTGGTTCAGACACATTTGAAGCATCTGTGCAAAGCAAGGAGACCTGCTGAGCCTGCCTGATGCTCCATCTCCCACCATGGGCAGGCAACCGAGATCACAGCCACCAACTGACCCCAGGGGGCCATCACTCACAATAGGTTTTTCTTAAAGCCCCAGCTCCTGGAGTAAGGTGATTATGGGAGACTCCACTTCCATTTAAAAACAAACAAGAAAAAGTCCTCGTGAGTGCAGAGAAAAGCCAAAAAACATGACCCCAATATCGTATCAGGAGGCAAAGGAAGAGAACAGTTAAAAATATAAATCTCATGACTTTGAAGCCACTGTCCTGGCCAGCACCGCGGGGCCCTGTCCTGCTGGAGGATGCTCCCAGCCGCAGGCCTGGGGATTTGGTGGAAACCAGCATGGATGCATGCGTACCACACTGGTGCTGGGACAAGCCCTCTGCAAAAGCCTCCAGACCGTTTCCAACATGGCCTTTGATGGGGCCTGGCAAGGGGTCCAGCAAGATCAGCCACATTTCTGGCCTGGCACGTGCAACCTCAACCTCATGGGGTGGCCATGGCACCGCCCATGTCCCCAGAGCATCCGGAACATGGCTCACCCATGTGGGGGGCGCTGGCCTCTCTACAAAGCAGGCTTGCCCCGTGCCTCAGCTGAGTGAGCCCCCCTGCTGGCTTCCCTGCCCGGCCCAGTCTAGTGGGCTTTGCCAGCGACCCTGTCAGGCTCTCACGTCCTGCAGATTAAGACAGATTTATTTAAAGTCCTTTTCACCCCATTAGATTTCTCTGGATTAACCTTGATCTTAGTAATAGATGCTATAAATGTAAGTCCTGCTCAGGGGGATTTTAGCCATATGTTCTTGGAAGGCAGTGAGTAGATAAATTCTTAGAGACGGTCTTACTGAGTGATTAGAAAGATTTAACCTCTTCAGGGCTGAGCATCGAAGCTGTCATGTCTCAGGAACCTGCCATGTCTCAGGAACCTGCCATGTCTCAGGAACCTGCCTGCCCGGCTGCAGGACTCAACTCTGGGGCTGCCTCAGAGACCCGTGCCCAGCTCAGCAGCCAGGGGTTAGTACGCACAGTCTCCCCTCTTCAGTGAGGGGTCGGACGGTCACCAGGGAGCTGGAGCGTCCAGGCTGGCACAGTCAGTAGTGCTAGGAGACCCAGGGGAGATGGGCCCTTGCTGCTGATCAGAGCAATCCATTAGCCCTTCACAAGCCCTGTGCCTGACGCTCACCAGGGCCCTGCTTGACCCAGGGATGCTGACGCGCTGAAGATCATGAGCAGCTCCAGCGTGTGTTTGCTCCAAGTGTACTAGGGTGCTTTACGCTCCCCACTTGAGCCCAGGAACTGCAGCTCTGCTCTCAGCCAGGGGACCTGGACTGCAGTGGGGCTAGACCAGAAGCTTTTCCCACCCATGGGAGCAGAGGCACTAGCCCAGGGGTGGGCAAACTTTTTGGCCCGAGGGCCACATCTGGGAATACAAATTGTATGGTGCGCCATGAATGCTCAAAAAATTGGGGTTGGGGTGCGGGAGGGGGTGAGGGCTCTGGTTGGGGGTGTGGGCTCCGGGGTGGGGCCAGAAATGAGGAGTTCAGGGTGTGGGAGGGGGCTCCGAACTGGGGAGTGGGGTTCGGGGGGGGTTGGGCTCTGGCTGGGAGTGAGAGCTCTGGGGTGGGGCTGGGGATGAGGAGTTTGGGGATGAGGAGGGTGGTCTGGACTGGGATCGAGGGGTTCGGAGGGCGGGAGGGGGATCAGAGCTATGGCTGGGGGTTGGGATGTGGAGAGAGGCTCAGTGGTGCAGGCTCCGGGAGGCACTTACCTCAAGCTGTTCCCGGAAGCAGTGGCATGTCCCTTCTTCGGCTCCTACGCGGAGGTGCGGCCAGGCAGCTCTGCGTGCTGCCCCATCCACAGTCACTGTCCCCACAGCTCCCATTGGCTGTGGTTCCCAGCCAATGGAAGCTGTGGAGGAGGCATTTGCGGCAGGGGCAGTGTGCAGAGCAGAACCCCCTGTTCCCCCTACACATAGGAGCTGGAGTGGGGCCATGCCGATGCTTCTGGGAGCTGCATGGAGCAGCCCCCCCCCCCGACCCTGCTCCCCGGCTGGAGTGCCGGAGCAGGGCAAGCCCCAGATCTCACTCCCCAGCGGGAGCTTGAGGACCGGATTAAAACGGCTGGCAGGCCAGATCCAGGCCACGGGCCGTAGTGTGCCCACTCCTGCACGAGCCCCACAAGGGTGTCCAGTGTGGGAATGCAGGGAGACGAGTAGATGAAACAGGCTCTGCAAGGTCCTACTTACACACAAACCACAGCCCTGCTGATTACACAACCCGCTCCTGGGTCAATCAGCTCGAAGCCAATCAGAGCTGTAACTCACAGGGCAGTGAGGACAGGAACCTGGTGTTCTCAACTAACCCTGCTGAGAAGAGGCAGCAAAGAGAGCCGAGTTCTGCTACTCTGCCACTTCCACCAGCCTCTCCGGAGGGAACATGGTGGGTCCGAATTTTCCTACTGTAAATGCCGCTAAATCACCAGCAACCTCAACAGCGCAGTCCTGCTCACGCTCAGTCTGCAGCTCACCGGCCGCCTTTGTCCCAGCTGCTGGTGCTGGCCCCCTCAACTCACATGGGCTGATCCCCCCGAGTCTGAACAGGGCCCAGCCCTGCCCCTGGCTTGGGGTGCCCAGCGGCACCAGGGAGTGAGATCCGCTGTCTAGCATGGCAACCTGAGCGCAAGTAGGCCACTGGGCAGCCCTAGCCCCAGGGCTGAGCCCTGAACCCCGCCGTAGTCTGAACACACCACCCAAGGTGTAACCTTGCTGGGCTCCCGCTTCCCAGGGTCACGTGGTCACACAGCGCAGCACACCCACAACTCTGACACATCATGACACATCTTTCCCACACTAACAAACCCTGAGCACTTGTCCCTGGCTCAATCTCCATGCTTTGGGCGGGGGCCAGGGTCCCCCGGGGCTCCCTGCCCCGGCAGCTGCGAGACTTCTTTCCCAAAACATGGCGCCTCTGCCCCAGGTCAACTTGTTCCCTTTGGCCTGGCCAGTCAGTGCTGATCTCCTTCCCCTGCCCAAACAGCCTGTCTCTCTCTGGGGCCTCCCCATGTCCGTCCTATTACAACCTTTTGCTGTGGCCATTTGTCTTTGTCCTGCTTGGGTAACTTCATTTCCACTCTCCCTGCTTCCCCCTTCCCTTCCCACAGGAGGAGGAAGCAGCTTCTCTCAGCTCCAGCAAACACTTTGTCCCAGGGTGCTTCTGGCTGAATAGCCAGCGTTGGGTTCTAACGATCATGTTCCATTGTCCTGGCCTGGCAGAGACACTGCCCTGCCCCGCCCCCGGGGGGATACACACAACTAACAACTTCCTAACATCAACCAGCGAGCATTGTGATCAGCTGGTCTGACCTCCTGGCTCACACAGGCCAGGGCACTGCCCCACAATGATTCCCGAAGCAGAGCTTTTAGCAAAACTTCCAATAGTGATTTACAAATTCCAATGATGGCGAATCCAGCCTGACCTTGGTACACTTCCGACGGGTAATTATTGCTCATTATTAAACCTATACACCTTATTTCCAGTCTGAATTTGCCTAGCTTCAGCTTCCAGCCACTGGATGGTGTTAGCCCTTTCGCCACTAGACCGAAGAGCCCGTTACAAAACATTTGCTCCCCAGGTAACCATGCAAGTTAGAACCCCAGATCACCCGTTACCAGGGAGCAGTTGTTGAGCCAGAGAGAAACCAATACTCCATGGCTCATCTCCGGCAGCTGCCAGCTCCCTTGGCCCTTTTACAGCAAGGAACTGGGTGAATGTTGCACTAGCCAAAGAGGCCCTGGCTGCTGGTAGGCAATGACCCCCTTGGGCAGGGAGCACTGACAGCTTCCACTCCTCTCTGGAGAAGTTGAGACCATGCCACTCATGACACTGGGCAGGGAGCAGAAACCCAGGTGAAGGGATCTGCCCATGCTAAAACCCTTTCTTCCAGCCCTGCAAGGCTGGAGAAGCCCACACCAAACCAAGGGTCCCATTGGGCCAAGCCTGTCTAAGGGGGGGGCCTGCAGACAGGTTCTGTGTGGCAGCCCGCGTCACCACCTCCACAGCAGGGGCACGCATGTCAGGGCACTCCCCTGTTGGGAAGGCAGGTTCACCTGGGGAGTGCTGCAGCCAGGGGCTCCTTGAAAGGTCAGCTTGGCTGGGGCACGTTGCTCTGGGAAATGTAGTTCCACAGGGAATGGGCAAGGCACTGGTCCCTGAGAGGGCTGGCTGAGGACGGGCAACCTCCCCACGTGGAGACTAGCTGGTTTGGCTGGGGCTCTGCAGCGCAGTTAATCACTGATTTGTTTCCTGTTTCTCTGGTGATGACTTTCTGCCATCTGTCTTTGTAACAGAGCCCTGACTCTGCACCTGAGAGTGTGACTCTCACAGCAATTTCCTCACAAATCCCTCAGGATCATAAGTGCCCCAAACTGGATGATTAGTTTCAAGCATCTGAGCTCTGCCTAGTATGTCCTGGACTGACTCTTCAGTGCAGAGAGCTGTCTGGCTCTGACTGCTGCCCTTGATTTATGGCCATGGTTTGCATGAGAGCTCTCTGCTTTGCTCACCGTCAGGAAGAACAAAGTCTCTCTGATGGGGCTGGGCTGCTGTTATTCTTTCAGCATTTGACGGCTCCGAAAGAGTTAATGCTCTGAGTGATGAAGTCAAAGAAGGGAAACTGACAGAGCTATGGGGAGGGTAGAAAAGAAGGGGAATATCTGTGATAGCTGCAGTGTGCGAAACCAGCATCCTCCCCCAAACACACATGCACACACAGAAGGGAGCATGTCAAAACATGAGTCGGTTCTTTTCCCCGTCCCCTCCTGCTGCTTTAGGGACATGACTAGAAGCTCAGGCCATTTGCAAGGTACTAGGTGGCCCTTAGCCCTTGTCTGAGAATCCCCAGCAAGTTCCCCTCTGCTCACAGCAAATGTCAGAGAGACAAGGTGGGCCATGGCATTTATTGGAGTAGCGAAGGCTGGGGAGAGAGACGAGCTGCCAGCTACATAGAGAATAGTACATTAGGCATTGAGGTTGAATTTAGCAGCATCAAATCGATGTAACCCTGCACCCATCCACATGATGAAGCCCTTTTTTTCGACTTAAAGGGCTCTTAAAATCTATTTCCTTACTCCACCCCCGACAAGGGGATTAGCGCTGAAATCGGTTTTGCTGGGTCGAATTTGGGGTACTGTGGACACAATTAGATGGTATTGGCCTCCGGGAGCTATCCCAGAGTGCTCCATTGTGACCGCTCTGGACAGCACTCTCAACTCAGATGCACTGACCAGGTAGACAGGAAAAGGTCCACGAACTTTTGAATTTCAATTTCCTGTTTGGCCAGTGTGGCAAGCTGCAGGTGACCATGCAGAGCTCATCAGCAGAGGTGACCATGATGGAGTCCCAGAATCGCAAAAGAGCTCCAGCGTGGACCGAATGGGAGGTACGGGATCTGATCGCTTTATGGGGAGAGGAATCCTTGCTATCAAAACTACGTTCCAGTTTTCGAAATGCCAAAACATTTGTGAAAATCTCCCAGGGCATGAAGGACAGAGGCCATAACAGGGATCCGAAGCAGTGCTGCATGAAACTTAAGGAGCTGAGGCAAGCCTACCAGAAAACCAGAGAGGCGAACAGCCGCTCCGGGTCAGAGCCCCAAACATGCCGCTTCTATGATGAGCTGCATGCCATTTTAGGGAGTTCAGCTACCACTACCCCAGCCATGTTGTTTGACTCCTTCAATGGAGATGGAGGCAACATGGAAGCAGGTTTTGGGGATGAGGAAGACGATGATGATGAGGTTGTAGATAGCTCACAGCAAACAAGCAGAGAAACCAGTTTTCCCGATAGCCAGGAACTGTTTCTCACCCTGGACCTGGAGCCAGTACCCCCCGAACCCACCCAAGGCTGCCTCCCGGATCCGCCAGGCGGAGAAGGGACCTCTGGTGAGTGTACCTTTTAAAATACTATACAAGGTTTAAAAGCCAGCATCTTTAATTTGCCCTGCATTCACGGCTCTCCTGGATACACTTCCAAAGCCTTTGCAAAAGGTTTCTGGGGAGGGCAGCCTTATTCCATTCACCATGGTAGGACACTTTACCACTCCAGGCCAGTAACACGTACTCGGGAATCATTGTAGAACAAAGCATTGCAGTGTATGTTTGCTGGCGTTCAAACACCATCCGTTCTTTATCTCTCTGTGTTATCCTCAGGAGAGTGATATCATTCATGGTCACCTGGTTGAAATAGGGTGCTTTTCTTAAGGGGACATTCAGAGGTGCCCGTTCCTGCTGGGCTGTTTGCCTATGGCTGAACAGAAATGTTCCCCGCTGTTAGCCACACGGTGGGGAGAGGCAAAATGTGATCTTGTAACGAAAGCACATGTGCTATGTATGTAATGTTAACAGCAAGGTTTACCGTGAAAGCGTGTACCCATTGTTCTATAAAATGTGTCTTTTCAAATACCACTGTCCCTTTTTTTTTCTCCACCAGCTGCATGTGTTTCAAGGATCACAGGATCTTCTCCTTCCCAGAGGCTAGCAAAGATTAGAAGGCAAAAAAAACGCACTCGTGATGAAATGTTCTCTGAGCTCATGCTGTCCTCCCACACTGACAGAGCACAGACGAATGCATGGAGGCAGACAATGTCAGAATGCAGGAAAGCACAAAATGACCGGGAGGAGAGGTGGCAGGCTGAAGAGAGGGCTGAAGCTGAAAGGTGGCGGCAGCGTGATGAGAAGAGGCAGGATTCAATGCTGAGGCTGCTGGAGGATCAAACTAATATGCTCCAGCGTATGGTTGAGCTGCAGGAAAGGCAGCAGGAGCACAGACCGCCGCTACAGCACCTGTGTAACCAACCGCCCTCCTCCCCAAGTTCCATAGCCTCCTCACCCAGATGCCCAAGAACGCGGTGTGGGGGCCTCCGGCCATCCAGCCACTCTACCCCAGAGGATTGCCCAAGTAACAGAAGGCTGGCATTCAATAAGTTTTAAACTTTTAAAGTGCTGTGTGGCCTTGTCCTTCCCTCCTCCACCACCCCTCCTGGGCTACCTTGGTAATTATCACCCTAATTGGAAAAAGAAAAGGAGTACTTTTACATCCCCTAATTGTGTGATGAATTAATAAAGAATGCATGAATGTGAAGCAACAATGACTTTATTGCCTCTGCAAGCGGTGATCAAAGGGAGGTGGGAAGGGTGGTTAGCTTACAGGGAAGTAGAGTGAACCAAGGCGCGGGGGGTTTCATCAAGGAGAAACAAACAGAACTTTCACACCGTAGCCTGGCCAGTCATGAAACTGGTTTTCAAAGCTTCTTTGATGCGCAACGCACCCTCCTGTGCTCTTCTAACCACCCTGGTGTCTGGCTGTGCGTAACCAGCAGCCAGGCGATTTGCCTCAACCTCCCTCCCTGCCATAAACGTCTCCCCCTTACTCTCAAAGATATTGTGGAGCGCACAGCAAGCAGTAATAACAGTGGGAATATTGGTTTTGCTGAGGTCTAACCGAGTCAGTAAACTGCGCCAGCGCGCTTTTAAACATCCAAATGCACATTCGACCACCATTCTGCACTTGCTCAGCCTGTAGTTGAACAGCTCCTGACTACTCTCCAGGCTGCCTATGTATGGCTTCATGAGCCATGGCATTAAGGGGTAGGCTGGGTCCCCAAAGATAACTATAGGCATTTCAACATCCCCAACAGTTATTTTCTGGTCTGAGAAGAAAGTTCCTTCCTGCAGCTTTTGAACCAGACCAGAGTTCCTGAAGATGCGAGCGTCATGTACCTTTCCCGGCCATTCCACACTGATGTTGGTGAAACGTCCCTTGTGATCCACCAGTGCTTGCAGCACTATTGAAAAGTACCCCTTGTGGTTTATGTACTCGCTGGCTTGGTGCTCCGGTGCCAAGATAGGGATATGGGTTCCATCTATCGCCCCACCACAGTTAGGGAATCCCATTGCAGCAAAGCCATCCACTATGACCTGCACATTTCCCAGGGTCACTACCCTTGATATCAGCAGATCTTTGATTGCCTTGGCTACTTGCATCACAGCAGCCTCCACAGTAGACTTGCCCACTCCAAATTGATTCCCACTGACAGGTAGCTGTCTGGCGTTGCAAGCTTCCACAGGGCTATTGCCACTCACTTCTCAACTGTGAGGGCTGCTCTCATCTTGGTATTCTTGCACCTCAGGGCAGGGGAAAGCAAGTCACAAAGTTCCATGAAAGTGCCCTTACGCATGCGAAAGTTTCGCAGCCACTGGGAATCGTCCCAGACCTGCAACACTATGCGGTCCCACCAGTCTGTGCTTGTTTCCCGGGCCCAGAATCGGCATTCCACCGCATGAGCCTGCCCCATTAGCACCATGATGCCCACATTGCCAGGGCACATGCTTTGAGAGAAATCTGTGTCCATGTCCTCATCGCTCTCGTAACCGCGCTGACGTTGCCTACTTGCCCGGTTTCGCTTTGCCAGGTTCTGGTGCTGCATATACTGCTGGATAATGCGTGTGGTGTTTAATGTGCTCCTAATTGCCAAAGTGATCTGAGCGGGCTCCATGCTTGCCGTGGTATGGCGTCTGCACAGAAAAAAGGCGCGGAACGATTCTCTGCTGTTGCTCTGACGGAGGGAGGGGCGACTGACGACTTGGCTTACAGGATTGTCTTACAGGGAATTAAAATCAACAAAGGGGGGGGCTTTGCGAGAAACTGAATGGCCGCCTCAAGGATAGAACTCAAAACTGGGTTTAGCAGGCCGTTGATTTCACAGAGGGAGGGAGGGAGGAGGAAATGAATACAAAACAAATCTGGTCTATTTCTTGTTTTGAGCCACTTCATCTATCTTTATACATCTTGCTGGCAGCAGACTGTGCAGTACGATCGCTAGCCATTGTCACCTCCGGGGTGCTCGGCAGAAGACGGTGCAGTATGACTGCTGGCCATCATCTTCTGTTGGCTGCAGATTAAAAGACAGTGCACTGCCGGTAGGACTCAATGGCCATGAGACGAAACAAGGGAAATGACCTGGCTGAGTCACTCCCATGTTTGTCCAGGCACCTGGTTAAAAGAGCACCCAGGACTACGTCGACGACGGCTACCAGTCATACTGCACTGTCTGCTGCCAAAAGGCAATAAACTGCTGCTGTGTAGCAATGCAGTACCACGTCTGCCAGCACCCAGGAGACATACGGTGATGGTTAGCTGAGCGGGCTCCATGCTTGCCATGGTATGGCGTCTGCACAGGTAACTCAAGAAAAAAGGCACAAAACGATTGTCTGCCCTTGCTTTTATGGAGGGAGGGAGGGAACGGGGGCCTGACGATATGTACCCAGAACCACCTGCGACAATGTTTTAGCCCCATCAGGCACTGGGATTTCTACCCAGAATTCAAATGGGTGGTAGAGACTGCGAGAACTGTGGGATAGCTACCCACAGTGCAAAGCTCCGGAAGTCGACGGTTGCCTCGGTACTGTGGACACAGTCCACCGACTACATGCACTTAGAACATTTGTGTGGGGACACACACACTCGACTGTATAAAAATGCTTTCTACAAAACCGACTTCTATAAATTCGACCTAATTTCGTAGTGTAGACATACCCTAAGCTTGAAATTTCCTCTCCCCTGCAACAGAACCTGGCCAAGTAACAGCCTCCCCTGCCCTCCCCCCACCATATCCTGGGACCCACTCTGCATGCAGCCAATACAAGAGTCCAATGTGCAGAGCTCAGCTGTCAGGCCAGGCTGGGGAGCGATGGGGGAGTGAGAATCCATTCAGACTACGCTGAACAGTAATGAAAAGAGAAGACGGCTCGCTGAAGTGATCCGTCCTGGGGAGTCACTGGGTCTGAATTCTCAGGCTCGTTTGTTAACACCCGGACACCCGGAAGCAAACAGGTTTTTGCGGCCGGTCTGCTGCAGAGATGCTCACAGCTTCAAGTCCATGGTAAGGGCTGGGGCCCCTAGTTTTCTGCTCTACTGCTCCTGTTCATCACTGGGTGCTTTTGTGGGGTGCAGGGCTGAGCACAGCATTGCTGCAGTAATGCTTTGGCCAGGAACTCAGCTCTGGGAGTTAGTGACATCCAGCCTGTTACAGCTCCCTCCTTTCTCTCCCCAGCCCAGCCTCGCGCCAGGCCAGAATGACGGGGCTCCCAGCAGTTCTCCCACTGTTGCTTTCGGGGGAATTCCGTGGCACAGTTCTGCACAGCCGCTAGCCTGTGGGTCTCAGGCCAACTCTGCAGAGGTTTGTATTTTCTCTGATCTCAGCTGGGTGCTCTGAGCTTTTCTCCCTTGGCACCTGGTCCCCGCGTAGCTGAGGCAGCTCTGTGCCCACATTCCTAGGTTCATTGCAGTATCATTTTACTGGACCACTGACCTTGCCATTGCTTTGTCTGTTGCTGATTCAGCCTGCTGTGGCCTTGGTATATTAGCCACTCCAGTTAGATTACTATTTGCTTTTCCAACTTTTAATCTGGTGCCTGGTGCTTCAGGCTCAGTGAACTTGGCACAGCTTGGCTTTGCATGGCGGGAGCTCCTGGTATCATAGGTGCAGGAACTAGGGGTGCGGCCGCACCCCCTGGCTTGAAGTGGTTCCATCACATCCAGGGTTTACAGTTTGGGTCAATGGCTCTCAGCACCCCCACTGTACAAACTGTTCCAGAACCCCTGCCTGGTGTGTCCTGTTGCAAAGGGCTCTCACTGAGCGGGGGGGGGGGGGAATGCCCAGAGCTCGGGAGCGCTGTCTGCTGTCAGGCTATCCTGGGGGAAGGTGGGCTGGCACCGAGTGGCCAGTCCCTGCAGGGCTAAGGCATCTGTCCAATCACCCACCCCAGGGCTTGCCAAACCACGGGGCCGGCGTTGGCCTTCATGTTACCATGTGCGCTGTGGCAGCTCCTCCAGGCTGAGTTTGGCATAAGAAGCAGCAATCTCTGTATACCCACTGCCCAGACCTAGGAGAGCTCAGGAGGCAGCACAGCAGAGGGCACTTAAGGAGGACAAGGCAGTGGTTTTGGGCTACTTTATAGCTTCTCCTGCGCACCTGGGAGAAAACGCAATGGGTTCGTATCATACTAAACTTACCTCTCCTTGCTGCGCCCTCTGGTGCTAGGGCTGCTGGCAGGCTCAGCACACCCTGTATGCAGAAGGGAGTACTTGGAGCTGCAGTTGGCATGGTCCTGAGATGCACACAAGGGAGGAAAATGCAACGCCTCACAAAAAGACTCTTTACAAAGCATCCAGCAGCAGAGACTGAGCCAGCCCCTCTGGGCCTGGTGTGCAGAGCCTGGCCATGCAGCCAGTCTGCCTCTGGCCCCACCCCAGGCACTGCACTGGCTCTCAGGCTGTGCAGACCAGCAGGAGAAAGGCTGCTCACAAACTCTTGGGTTGCTTCTTCACGGGCCATGTGTGAGTCGTGTTGCTTGTGAGGCACAAAGTGTTTGCATTAAATTGCACTCTTTCCCCAGGAAGTGTGCAAATGACTCCCCTCTGACTCCACGCCCCTTTTGACCAAGCCACACCTCTATCCCATACTGGGTGTCCAGGATAGTGACAGCTGCCTCAATTCCCATGGCCTGGCAGCTGGGCTGTGCAGCACCAGGAGCCCTGGGGAAGGGGAGGGAAGCTGCACGGCCACTCTGGAGATGCTAATCCAGGAGGATTCAGTGCAAGGGACACAGGGCACTGGGAGAGTCCAGGCGATGGAGACCTCACTGCCCTGCTCACCTGGGTGCCAAGAGTCGATAGAGGAGAACAGACTCAGCAGCTGCAGGCAGGGATGGAGATCTTTGTGCCCATTGGGGAGCCTCCCTCCTCAGCAGCCCTGGGCACGGCGGCTGGTGGGGCTGTGGATAATCGGCTGCAAGAACAGTTTGTATCGCAGCACTAGATAATCCAGGCAGTTCCTTAAACAATGGCACCTCCTGCAAGGCTCCCCCCGCCCTCCTGCCAGCAGACGTGCAGAGAACGCCCAGCCAGGCCACAGCTCCTGTCTCGGCTGGGGGAACTGCCTTATTTTGCTGCTCTGTCCATTCTTTCTTCCCCCTTTGTCAGTGAATGCAGGTGTTGCTATGAGCCCCCAGTGCTGGACCATGCTGGTTCCTCCCAGGAGCCTGGGCTCCCAGTGCACACAGGATGGTGCAGAGCTCGGGGGGGGGTGTCAGAAAAGGGCAACAAGAAAGATCAAGCCTGGAAAATCTCTGCTATGGGGGGAGCTGGCAGAGATTGGGATTGGTACCTTCGAGAGGGATGGAACAGAGAGGGCAGGATACCAGTCTATCCAGTCCTGGATGGGGCAGAGCAGTGAGAAAGGGGGCGTCCATTCTCCCTGTCCCCCAGCAGAGGCACCAGGGAATGGCCACTGACATTGTTTGATTCATCTGTGGAACTCACTGCCACAGGACATCTCTGTGGCCAAGAATCTAGCTACCTTCAAAATGGGACTGGACATTTACATGAATAACAATATAATTATGCTAATGATTTAATCAGGGCTGAAGCCAATCTCTGACTATTAGGGGTCAGGGTGAGACCTTGATAGGGGGCAGATTCTCCCTTGGCTGCAGACTGTGGGGTGCTTGCATCTCGCTCTGACACTTCCGGTATTGGGCCCTGTCGGAGACGGGAGCCCTGGAAAGCTAGACCCAGGGGCTGATCTCATCTGGTGCTCCCTACATTCCTATGGCAAACACGGATGCACACCCAGACAGATGGAAGTAGATATATCTGTAAAGAAGCAGAAATAAGAAAGAAAATAAGAGACAATCTCCTTGCTCCGGTCTCCCACCAACCAGGCTGCGGCATCATGTGTGTGTCTCCGCTAAACGGCAGGTGCAAGAGCCAGCCTCGTGCTGTTAACGAAGTCTGATGAAAATGCGTTTGGTTGGCAGTGCCCTGCAGTCAGCGGGCACCTGTACCTGCTGGGCAGCAGCACGGGGACACCTGAGCCAATCACACCAACATCAGGAAGATCATTTTGTCAGGCAGCAGTGGGAGCAGACGGCTAGGACCTGGCGTGAATAATACATCCCTGGCCCTTGAAAGGCCCGGTTGGCTGCTAGCAGATTCACCACTCTGTAGTACAGACATCACTGTGTGGCTCAGAAGGCAGGAAGGGTCCCACTGTCCTTCAGTAGGGAAAGGCAGGGAACCTGGCGCTCCCTGGACCAGGCAAGGTTGGCAGGGCGTACCAGTGGTGCAGGACGTGCTGTCACAGCTGGGCTCCACCCATGTAGTGCCGGAGACAGGAGGAAAATGGCTGCAAGAAAAACTGGATCCCTGTGGGAAGGCATGGGACCCCAGGTCCCAGGTCACCAGCAGCACAAGTCTCTAGGGTGAGGTTGCTAGTGGCCACTGCCCCTCTGCAGACGGCAGGGTCAGGAACTGGGACTGGGGAGGCTGCCGGCAGCTTTGAAGGAGCAGAACCTCTGTCTGACACCTCCTATTATCAAGCCTCTTGAGCAGCCTGACTTACGGCTGCGAGATCCTGCTCCCAGGGCCAGCACCGTCAGATAGATGATGCAGACACCACGCTTAGCAAGTCTCCAGCCCCTCTCTGCAATCCTCACTGTTGGTTTCTCTCTGGTCACCATAATGTGATCTTTCTGCTCCTGCAGTGCAAACTACCTCCGCTCTGCACCCGCTGCAGGCCCTCAGGCTACCCCAGCCACCTCTGCTCCACGCTGCATGTCTGTATGGCAGGCTAGGCTCAGGAGCTGGTCCCCGCCCATGTCTCGAGCTCTCCAGGCCCCTTGGGGTTATTCCTCTGGCGGCACTTGCTCGTTATCGCCTGCTGAATGAAGAGGACGTGGGCAGGAGGCGAGGGCAGCGCAATGCATGTTTCCATGGTTTCGCCAATGAGCCTCATTCGGGTCCTGACCGCCCACGCTACCCCACTCAGACCCCTGCAGCAAACCAGGCCTTGCTCTGTGTGCCTGTGAACCAACAGGATTCCTCGCATGGTGCTAGCAGCTGGATCTGAGGCCGGGAAAGGCGGCCCCAGTCAGCGCTACGCCACACCCCTGCGGGGGACCCTGGACCAGCAGGGGTGCTCCTGGCAGGCTGGGCTTCTGCAATGCACTGACAGCACAGTGGGGAAAATGGCACAGAACCAGGAGCACCAGGCATGGCAACGGCTCGTTGGTGCCAGGCTCCCATGGTGGCACAACCTCGGTTGATCCCATCGTAATGCCTAAAGGTCTCTGCTGAGCTCCCCTTGCCCCCCATGAGACCGAGATCCTGCAGCGAAATGTACAGAGACTGTTGCCTGCTGCCATGAGCTGTCACCTCTGATTCTGTTGAATATTTAAAACCGCTCTGAATCCAAAAAGAAAAGGAGTACTTGTGGCACCTTAGAGACTAACAAATTTATTAGAGCATAAGCTTTCGTGAGCTACAGCTCACTTCATCGGATGCATTTGGTGGAATGCATCCGATGAAGTGAGCTGTAGCTCACGAAAGCTTATGCTCTAATAAATTTGTTAGTCTCTAAGGTGCCACAAGTACTCCTTTTCTTTTTGCGAATACAGACTAACACGGCTGCTACTCTGAAATCTGAATCCAAAGTGACAAGTCCATCATTGACCATCTGCCACTCTTCCTGGTCGCCCGCAGCACTTCCTGGCATTTGCAGCTCGGCCCTGACATGAGCTCTGTGATGAAGGAATCAGCATCAGCAGCCTGACAGGGTGCCGCAGCTCTCGGCAGCCCCCGGCCTGATTAGCATCGCTCTCCTAAAAGGGCCAGCCCCCATCCACAGAGATCTAGGACGTGCTCATCCCGGCTTGCCTGGCAATGACTCTCAGCTACATCTCAGCGGGCTGGGAGGAGCTCTCAGGGCACCAGGTGCAATGCACAGAGACACTCTCCACACTGGGTAGCACAGGGAGAAGGGTGTTCCCAGGACAGGGCTCTTGCCATGTCCCAGCACAGGTGGGGCTCAGGGCCAAGAGTGAGGCCAGTGGGACGGTGCCGCTGGCCTCCAGGGCAGTCTGGAGATGGGGAGTCAGGCCGGACTCTTTTCTGATAACCTGCTCCAGCCACATGAAGGGAGCTGCGCCATTGGAAGAGGGGCGAATGGGAAGGCCCAGCTCCGAGTGCTGAGGCTGAATGGGGAGCAGCGAGGAGGGGAAGACCAGGTCTGGGCTATCTGCGCCCCTCGTGGATAAGAGACACCACAAGCAGCAATAAAGGCCCCCAAAGGTGGTCGGGATGCCTGGGCAGTGCGTGGGGCCCTGGGGAACCACAAAGATTCTCAAAAAGAAAAGGAGGACTTGTGGCACCTTAGAGACTAACAAATTTATTTGAGCATAAGCTTTCGTGAGCTACAGCTTACTTCATTGGATGCATTCTCGTTCGTCTGACAGAAAAGTGCGGCTGAGTCTGTGCCACTCCGATCACAATGCAACTTCCATGGTGTCTCCAGCCGCCAGGCTCCCCTGAGCATCGGAGCTGCAGCCCCAGCTCTGCTGTCACACCAGCCCTCTGGGACATCGCTGTCACTTTGATTCACTTGCTTCCCAAATGGATTGAAGGAGTGATGCTCACTCACCCGGAAGGAGACGTCTGCCGCACGCCCACTGGGTCCCAGCTTCTCTCCACCGTTAATTGGGTGGGACGGGGGCTCTTTCCCATGGGATCCATCCCCATTCTCTGGGCCCATGGGACAGCCTCACTCTGCAGACCCACAGACCCCTCTGCTCCCTGGCTGTTTAGGGCGAGAGAGCAGGGAGGCTGCAGCAGACGGGGCAAGAAGGACTTGTCTTGCGCCAGAAAGTCCTGAGAGTAGAATAAAAAAATACAGACCCAGCCTCTCCCGTCTGAAATCACTGTAAGGAGCGGGGCAGGAGCGCTGGCTGTTGGGGTGGGTGGGGGGGGCTGCCAGCTACTCTGGCCCCAGCTTCTCCCAGCAGGGGTTGCTGTGGGAGGTGGGGCAGGAGCGTTAGGTGGTGGGGTCGTGGGGGGAGCTCCCGGCTGGTGGGGAGTCCTGGCCTGTCCTAGCAGGGGGTGCTGTGGGGGGTGGGGCAGGAGTGCTAGCTGGTGGGGTCAGGGGGGAGCTCCCAGCTGGTGGGGAGTCCTGACCTGTCCCAGCAGCGGGTGCTGTGGGGGGTGGAGCAGGAGTGCTTGCTGGTGGGGTCGGGGGGGGAGCTCCCAGCTGGTGGGGTGTCCTGGCCTGTCCCAGCAGCGGGTGCTGTGGGGGGTGGAGCAGGAGTGCTAGCTGGTGGGGTGGGAGGGGGAGCTCCCGGCTGGTGGGGAGTCCTGGCCTGTCCCAGCAGCGGGTGCTGTGGGGGGTGGGGCAGGAGCGCTGGCTGGTGTGGGGATTCCCAGCTGGTGGGGAATCCTGGAGACTCAAAGAACCCAGAGGCCGCTGGAAAATCTGCGCTGTGAGGAGCTGCAGAACTGTAGCTGGGGCGCTGAGTGGCTCCTGCATCGCCCCCGGCAGAGCTCTCCCTGGGAAAGGCCCAGGGTCCTGGTGTCCAGGCCCAGGGCAATGAACACCTGGGCTGCCCCATGTGCTCATTTGCTGTGGGGTGCCTCTGTCTGCAGAGACCATCACAGCCGTCCTCTTGCTCTCCGACAGTCAGCAGCTCGCAGGCGCTATGTGGGAGCTGGCAGAATCCAGCCACCACAGTCACTCCTTGCTCTGTGTCCAGACTCGACACTGGTGGCAGCGGGGCTCTGTCTGGAGATGGCAGGCAGATGGTGCTGCCAGGCTGGCAGAGGCTCTGTTCCTGTGCCCAGTGGGCTGGGGCTTCCCCTTTCGTGGTGGAGCAGGTCAGGAGGGGAGGGAGCCTGGAGGGTCTGTTCTGGCAGCAGGTACCTCTGTCGTGGGGTTGTGGGGGGGGGAGGAGCTGGTTCACACTTCATGAGTATCTGGCATGGATCTGCAATTTCCAGTCAGCCTGCTGCTTGAGCTAATTGTGCTGTAATTGCTGAGCTGGGTTCCCTCCTGTTCCACTGAGAATTAGCGTCCTTACACGTGTTTTTTTGGCCAGGAGAGAAATCCCTCATCTGGACTCACAACTCAGTCCCCACCCCAACTCGGCTAACGTAAACTCCAGGCAGAGGCAGCATTCATGCCAGTCCCTTTGCTACAGGCTCCCATAGACACCCTCTCGCCGCGATCCTCTGTGCTTTAAAGCGACTCGCCCCTCTGGAGGAAAGCCAGAGAGAACTGTTTTCTAGCCCCCCCATGTGTGTGAGGGGGATGCTGGGGCAGGGAGACCCTGGGAAATACAGCAACCACCCGCAAAAAGTCCTTCCAGGAGCCAGTGCAAATAGAGGGCGGTGAGGGAGACCCGGGCCCAGAGGAGCCGTGCTGGAGCATGTGCTAGCAGCATAAAGTCTAACCCATCCAAGCCCTACTGCTAGCATGTGCAGAGCTTGCCAAGCGCCTGACATCAGCTTCATCAGCAGAGTGACAGGCCCAGCCACCCAAAGCCACCATGAAGGCTGGTTAGGTGACACCTCTTGGCCACATGCGTCATTGACTGGGGGAGGCCACATTGCCAAAGGCCGCCGTGCAGACAGACCCCATGTGTATAGAGGTTGGCTGCACATATTCCCTGGCCAGTTTGGGACCTGTTCAACAGAGTCCAAAGATGACATGGCATGTCAAACCCCGGCAGCCGAACTCTCAGATGAGCGACGACCAAACCGTTCCAAATGACTTTAGCCGGCCACTCATCATGCCAAGCACTGGCCTCAGCCCATACGGCCCAGACTGGAGACAGGAGCCCGCAACCAGAGCGGATGCAGATGCAGCAAGCCCAGCCAGGAATGTGACAGGTCCCCTGCTGTGACTCGGGAGGGACCCAG
Source organism: Dermochelys coriacea (assembly GCF_009764565.3). NCBI lineage: Eukaryota > Metazoa > Chordata > Testudines > Dermochelyidae > Dermochelys > Dermochelys coriacea. The sequence continues at coordinate 526,355 of NC_050080.1, read as the reverse complement.
GTGCATTTACATCGGTTTCCATTTCACTAGAGAAAAATGTTCCCTGTTCCAGAATGGAAGGGATTAATAGATATTCTGGCCTGGTCCAGAGCAGGCAAGGGCTGGGCTCAGGTGCTCCTCTCCAGGTGGCTCAGTTGCCTCCTTGCTCCTCCTTTGCTCATCTCCTGATTAAAGAGAAATTTGCACAAATGGAGCCCAGAGCAGGGCACTTGGCTCCTGGTGAGCCTGTGGCATAAGCCTCCCGCCAGAAACACGACGCTGATCTGGAAGAGGCACTGGCGAGCACAAAGTGAAATAAATGACAATTCTCATTTTAATTCAAAGGAGAACATGCTAGAGAAGGGGATAGGGCTGGCTCTCAGACAACTTCCTGTCCCTCCAGCATGCTGATGCTGCAGGAGCAGCATGTCCTCAGCACTATTAAACACTGCCAGTCCAAGTCACTTTCCAGCTCCCGGGCCAGGCCTGAACTCCCACAGGACAGGATGTGAAGGGGCATTGGACACAAGGAGGAATCTGGCTTAAAGGGAACCCTACTCTTTAGAGAGGCTGATGCACAGGCTCTGCCCAGAGAGAACAGCCTGCACTCACCCTTCTCCCTGCCCTCCTGGGTCTGACTGGACAGGGATTCCAGGGGCAAGGGGCAAGCCCCGCTCCCAGCAGCACCATGGTGGTCCTAGTGCATCTATTCCATGCTGCCCTGCACTTCTGATGGGAGCAGGTCTCTGCCCCAGCTCTGCGCATCCCAAATGCCTGGGGAATCCCAGCTGGCAACATGCGTGTCTGTGGCCAGGGGAGGAAAGGGGCCAGGCCAAACCAGGCTGACACTAGCCACCTCTAGGCAAACCAATGCGGAGATAAATGGAACAGCATGAGTGGCTCCAAAGCGGGGAGCTGTGTGAGCAAATGCTCATATGTAACCACCTGCCTGTGCACTTGCCAGCCCTGTGTGCACATGCAGAGTTTGTAGGGGCAATTCAAATGCCTAGTTCCTGGTTTCCTGTTTCTGAAATTGTAGTCAAGCCACTGAAGCAGGGACAAGCGCCACTTCCGCACAGGTGCGCAAACACTGACGCACACAAACTCACTCACAGAGACACACACATTGATGCACACTCACTTAGAGACACACTGATGCACTCACATACAATGATGCACATACATTCAGACATAGACACAGACACACACACACACACACACACACACAGAGATACTCACACATGAACATGGAGACACTGGCACTCTCCCACTCACAGCCTGGCGGGGGTGCCTAGGGCCCATGCAGTGCTTGGACCAATGCAGAGAAGGGCAGGCAATCACAAACACAACTTCCTCAGAACTTAAGCCAAACAAATTCTAAAGGAGTGAGGCAGGGAAGGGTCCCCTCAGAACCTTTCTTCCTCCTCACTCCACTTCTGTGACTGGCAGGGGGCATGCAATCAGCACTAATCAGTTAGTTAAATAATTGCTGAGCCCCCCTGCAGGGAAATTATGGCTAAAGAGCACCCAGAGCTGCAGTGTAAGACAGACAGCAGGAGATTTAAAGATACTGTTTCCAAGAATGAGGCAGGGGGTAGGATGTGGGGAGCTGCAGCTCATAGGATACAGACAGATAGATAGATAGAGGGGGTGCATGGGGATAGATGGATAGATAGATGAGGGGGTGCATGGGGATAGATACATAGGGGGATAGATAAAGGGGATGCATGGGGATAGATAGATAGATAAAAGGGATGCATGGGGATAGATGGATAGACAGATGGGGGGTGCATGGAGATAGACAGATGAGGGGGTGCATGGAGATAGATAGATAGATATAGATAGAGGGGGTGCATGGGAATAGATAGATGGGGGATAGATAGAGGGAGTTCATGGGGATAGATAGATAGATAGATGAGGGGGTGCATGGAGATAGATAGACAGATAGATAGATAGATAGATAGAGGGGGTGCTAAACTCCCATATCCTGTAGTCATTGGGAGGGACTATCCACGGTTTGATAATTTACTCCCCCCGGAGAGGCTGGAGGGAGGTGGGGACCCTGAGGACAGCGACTCGTCACTGGGGGAATGTCAACCCCCGATGTTCACTGAGATTTCTCAGGATCTGTTCTCAGCCACCCAAAAGACCCGGAAGACAAAAAAGGAGAGGAAGGCCGCGAAGGCCTTGGGAACCCGGATCCTGACTCAGGGCCAGAAGACCTCCCTAGTAGGCAGATGGACGTGAGCAGCCAACAGAGAAACTTCCACCACAGAAGGTGAGCCAGAGGCTGCCCCCAGCCATGACGGCGGTGAGCCGTTGGAAGAAGCAGAAGCCGGCCCCTGGGAGCTTGGGCAGGTTAGTCCCAGGAGAGAGACTTTTGGGCGGGACCAAGCGGAGGACCCCAGATATGATAACGCCAGGAAAGAGGTGGCCGAGATCGATGAGATACCCGTGGATGGGAAGGCCCGGGATCCTGGACCTTACTTTATAGTGAAGAAAGATCTTCTGTACCGCGTGGTGCAAATACAGGAGCAAGAGATCCAACAACTTCTGGTGCCACGAAAACATCAAAAAGCCATATTGAGTCTCGCCCACAGTCACCTGTTTGGAGGACACCTAGGGGTAAAGAAAACCCAGGCAGGGATCCCGCGGAGGTTCTTCTGGCCAGGAGTACATGAAGATGTTTGGCGATACTGCACCTCTTGTCCAGAGTGTCAGTTACATAGCCCTCGCCCGCACTTGCGGGCTCCTTTGATACCTCTTCCAACAATGCGCAACACAGCTTCCAAGACAATAGCTAAGGAGCTAGTACAAATCTTTGCCCGGGTTGGGCTACCCAAGGAGATATTGACTGATCAAGGGACACCTTTCATGTCCAAGTTGATGAAAGATCTCTGTTCATTGCTCCGTGTACAAGCCCTACGGACCTCTGTATACCACCCGCAAACAGATGGCCTTGTGGAAAGGTTCAATAGCACCCTCAAGGCCATGATCAGGAAAGTGGTGAGCTGGGATGGGAAAGATTGGGATACCCTATTGCCTTACCTCATGTTCACCATCCGGGAGGTTCCACAAGCCTCCACGGGTTTCTCTTCATTCGAACTACTATATGGGCGCCACCCTGGGGGCATAATGGATATAACCAGAGAAGCCTGGGAAGAGGAGCCAAATCCTGGAAGGAACATAGGTGAGCATGTACTGCAGATGAGAGATCGGATAGCCTGAGTTATGCCCATTGCACGGGAACACTTGGAGAGAGCACAGGAGACCCAGCGAACCCATTATAACCACCAAGCGAAGCTTCGACAGTTCCAACCAGGGGATCGGGTGATGGTACTGGTGCCCCCACAGCAGAAAGTAAACTGTTGGCCCAGTGGCAGGGACCCTACGAAATAACGGAAGCCGTGGGAGAGGTGAATTATAAGGTGCGGCAGCCAGGCTGCCAGAAATCGGAGCAAATTTACCACATCAATCTTTCCTGGCATTATCATATCTGGGGTCCTCCGCCTGGTCCCGCCCAAAAGTCTCTCTCTTGGGACTAACCTGCCCAAGCTCCCAGGGGCCGGCTTCTGCTTCTTCCAACGGCTCGACGCCGTCATGGCTGGGGGCAGCTTCTGGCTAACCTTCTGTAGTGGAAGTTTCTCTGTTGGCTGCTCATGTCCATCTGCCTACTAGGGAGGTCTTCTGGCCCTGAGTCAGGATCCGGGTTCCCAAGGTCTTCGCGGCCTCTCTCTCTTTTTTGTCTTCCGGGTGTTTTGGGGGGCTGAGAAAAGATCCTGAGAAATCTCAGCGAACATCAGGGGTTGAGTTTCCCCCAGTGATGAGTCGCTGTCCTCAGAGTCCCCATCTCCCTCCAGCCTCTCCGGGGGGAGTAAATTATCAAACTCTGGATAGTCCCTCCCAATGACTACAGGATATGGGAGTTTAGGAACTACGCCCACGGTCACCTCAATGGGGTTTCCGTGAACCTCTATCTCCACTGGGATGGTGGGGTAATGGCCTACAGCCCCATGCACACACATCACTGCTACGCATTTGGCTTGTAGCAGCTGACTACTTTTTACTAGCTTACCCGATATGAGGGTGATAGCGCTCCCAGAGTCCACAAGCGCTGTAGTCTCTGCTCCATTTATCCTCACCAGCCTGGTGTAATTATGCGTAGCTAATGCAACCCCTGCGAGGTGGATAAGGGAGCATGGGACCTCCCAATCCCCATAGTTACATTGCATAGGTTCCTCGGTGCTGGGACACTGTGCTGCTATGTGTCCCCACTCCCCACATGCATAACATCTATAATTGCTTTTAATCACTCCCCTATCCTGGGGGTTAGGGGGTTTAGTCCTGGGGTTCCCCCCCACTCAGGCCAATCCCTTCCTTCTGGGGTCCCTGCTGGTTTTCGGCCCCCCCCCCTTCTTCCACCTAGGACTCCCCAGGGATTTGGCTGCCCAACCTTCCAAGGTTGGGGTCGGGTTCTTGCTTCGAAAGGGGCCTTACTTGGATAATCGGGTCAGTTCCCTGGCTGTCATCCATCTTTCTACCAGTGTGATCATCTCGTCGTATGTGGACAGATCGTTCTGGCCTACCCATTTGTGGAGATCTGGCGGCAGTCCCCGCACGTAACGGTCTATGACCAGGGTCTCCAAAATCTCCTCCGGCCTGCACACCTCAGACTGTAACCACTTCTGTGCGAGGTGTATGAGGTCAAATAGCTGGGACCTTGGGGGAGCAGCGGGGACAGCAGAGCAGCTCACAGCAGGAGTTTGCCTGGGACTGGTAAGTATCCGAGTGTGTGTGTTTGCTTGCTGAGGAAGTATCCGAGCGTGTGTTTGCTGGGAGGGCAGGGAGAGAGCCTGAGTGAGTGTCTGATTGGCTGCTAGCCTGCAGGGGGCGGGCATTAGGGTGTCTGTGTGTTTGCGTCAGGGAAGCCTGGCTGTTTGAAAATAGCCTGAGCCTCGCGAACCAGCTGAGCGGCAGGGGACAGCAGAGCAGCTCACAGCAGGAGTTTGCCTGGGAGTTCGCCTGGAGTGAGCCCAGTGAGGCTTACATCTTGCCAACGTCTCTGAGGAAGCTCATAGTAGGTAGGTGATATGGAAGGGGGGGGTTCAGCTGTTGTGACCTGCACTGGATGTGCCATGTTTGTCTTTCTTCCACAGGACAGAAGCGACTTTGTCTGTACAAAGTGCAAGCTGGTCTCCATATTGGAAGAGAAGATTGAAGGTCTGGAGCAACAGGTAACGACCCTGCGTTGTATACGAGAGACTGAGGATTTTCTGGACCAAATTCAGGATAGCCTTCTAGGGGCACAAAGCTCTAAAGATATAGAGCAGGTTGCACAGAGGAGCCGAGAGGCCAGTGAAGAAGCTTGGCAACATGTGACCTCCAGAAGAGGTAAGCGGAATGTCCGGGTTCCAGTAACACAGACACAGGTAACTAACCGCTTTCATGTTCTCTCCACAGGTACCAATGCGGAGAGTGGACCAGATGATATGTCTGGGGGGAGAAAGCAGAAGGAGACTCCGCTGGTTGGGAGGCATGAGATGCGATGTCCTGAGGTTGGGGGTTCCACGACCACCACTCCCAAGAGGAGAAGGCGGGTGGTGGTGGTCGGGGACTCTCTCCTCCGGGGGACTGAGTCATCTATCTGCCGCCCTGACCGGGAAAACCGAGAAGTCTGCTGCTTGCCAGGGGCTAAGATTCGTGATGTGACGGAGAGACTGCCGAGACTCATCAAGCCCTCGGATCGCTACCCCTTCCTGCTTCTCCACGTGGGCACCAATGATACTGCCAAGAATGACCTTGAGCAGATCACTGCGGACTACGTGGCTCTGGGAAGAAGGATAAAGGAGTTGGAGGCGCAAGTGGTGTTCTCGTCCATCCTCCCCGTGGAAGGAAAAGGCCTGGGTAGGGACCGTCGAATCGTGGAGGTCAACGAATGGCTACGCAGGTGGTGTCGGAGAGAAGGCTTTGGATTCTTTGACCATGGGATGGTGTTCCATGAAGGAGGAGTGCTGGGCAGAGACGGGCTCCATCTTACGAAGAGAGGGAAGAACATCTTTGCCAGCAGGCTGGCTAACCTAGTGAGGAGGGCTTTAAACTAGGTTCACCGGGGGAAGGAGACCAAAGCCCTGAGGTAAGTGGGAAAGCGGGATACCGGGAGGAAGCACAGGCAGGAATGTCTGTGAGGGGAGGGCTCCTGCCTCATACTGGGAATGAGGGGCGATCAACAGGTTATCTCAAGTGCTTATATACAAATGCACAAAGCCTTGGAAACAAGCAGGGAGAACTGGAGGTCCTGGTGATGTCAAGGAATTATGACGTGATTGGAATAACAGAGACTTGGTGGGATAACTCACATGACTGGAGTACAGTCATGGATGGTTATAAACTGTTCAGGAAGGACAGGCAGGGCAGAAAAGGTGGGGGAGTAGCACTGTATGTAAGGGAGCAGTATGACTGCTCAGAGCTCCGGTACGAAACTGTGGAAAAACCTGAGTGTCTCTGGATTAAGTTTAGAAGTGTGTGCAACAAGAGTGATGTCATGGTGGGAGTCTGCTATAGACCACCGGACCAGGGGGATGAGGTGGATGAGGCTTTCTTCCGGCAACTCACGGAAGCTACTAGATCGCATGCCCTGATTCTCATGGGTGACTTTAATTTTCCTGATATCTGCTGGGAGAGCAATACAGTGGTGCATAGACAATCCAGGAAGTTTTTGGAAAGCGTAGGGGACAATTTCCTGGTGCAAGTGCTAGGGGAGCCAACTAGGGGGAGCGCTTTTCTTGACCTGCTGCTCACAAACCGGGTAGAATTAGTGGGGGAAGCAAAAGTGGATGGGAATCTGGGAGGCAGTGACCATGAGTTGGTTGAGTTCAGGATCCTGACGCAGGGAAGAAAGGTAAGCAGCAGGATACGGACCCTGGACTTCAGGAAAGCAGACTTTGACTCCCTCAGGGAACAGATGGCCAGGATCCCCTGGGGGACTAACATGAAAGGGAAGGGAGTCCAGGAGAGCTGGCTGTATTTCAAGGAATCCCTGTTGAGGTTACAGGGACAAACCATCCCGATGAGTCGAAAGAATAGTAAATATGGCAGGCGACCAGCTTGGCTTAATGGTGAAATCCTAGCGGATCTTAAACATAAAAAAGAAGCTTACAAGAAGTGGAAGGTTGGACATATGACCAGGGAAGAGTATAAAAATATTGCTCGGGCATGTAGGAAAGATATCAGGAGGGCCAAATCGCACCTGGAGCTGCAGCTAGCAAGAGATGTCAAGAGTAACAAGAAGGGTTTCTTCAGGTATGTTGGCAACAAGAAGAAAGCCAAGGAAAGTGTGGGCCCCTTACTGAATGAGGGAGGCAAGCTAGTGACAGAGGATGTGGAAAAAGCTAATGTACTCAATGCTTTTTTTGCCTCTGTTTTCACTAACAAGGTCAGCTCCCAGACTGCTGTGCTGGGCATCACAAAATGGGGAAGAGATGGCCAGCCCTCTGTAGAGATAGAGGTGGTTAGGGACTATTTAGAAAAGCTGGACGTGCACAAGTCCATGGGGCCGGACGAATTGCATCCGAGAGTGCTGAGGGAATTGGCGGCTGTGATTGCAGAGCCCTTGGCCATTATCTTTGAAAACTCGTGGCGAACGGGGGAAGTCCCGGATGACTGGAAAAAGGCTAATGTAGTGCCCATCTTTAAAAAAGGGAAGAAGGAGGATCCTGGGAACTACAGGCCGGTCAGCCTCACCTCAGGCCCTGGAAAAATCATGGAGCAGGTCCTCAAAGAATCAATCCTGAAGCACTTAGAGGAGAGGAAAGTGATCAGGAACAGTCAGCATGGATTCACCAAGGGAAGGTCATGCCTGACTAATCTAATCGCCTTTTATGATGAGATTACTGGTTCTGTGGATGAAGGGAAAGCAGTGGATGTATTGTTTCTTGACTTTAGCAAAGCTTTTGACACGGTCTCCCACAGCATTCTTGTCAGCAAGTTAAGGAAGTATGGGCTGGATGAATGCACTATAAGGTGGGTAGAAAGCTGGCTAGATTGTCGGGCTCAACGGGTAGTGATCAATGGCTCCATGTCTAGTTGGCAGCCGGTGTCAAGTGGAGTGCCCTAGGGGTCGGTCCTGGGGCCCGTTTTGTTCAATATCTTCATAAATGATCTGGAGGATGGTGTGGATTGCACTCTCAGCAAATTTGCGGATGATACTAAACTGGGAGGAGTGGTAGATACGCTGGAGGGGAGGGATAGGATACAGAAGGACCTAGACAAATTGGAAGATTGGGCCAAAAGAAATCTAATGAGGTTCAATAAGGATAAGTGCAGGGTCCTGCACTTAGGATGGAAGAATCCAATGCACCGCTACAGACTAGGGACCGAATGGCTCGGCAGCAGTTCTGCGGAAAAGGACCTAGGGGTGACAGTGGACGAGAAGCTGGATATGAGTCAGCAGTGTGCCCTTGTTGCCAAGAAGGCCAATGGCATTTTGGGATGTATAAGTAGGGGCATAGCGAGCAGATCGAGGGACGTGATCGTTCCCCTCTATTCGACACTGGTGAGGCCTCATCTGGAGTACTGTGTCCAGTTTTGGGCCCCACACTACAAGAAGGATGTGGATAAATTGGAAAGAGTACAGCGAAGGGCAACAAAAATGATTAGGGGTCTAGAGCACATGACTTATGAGGAGAGGCTGAGGGAGCTGGGATTGTTTAGTCTGCAGAAGAGAAGAATGAGGGGGGATTTGATAGCTGCTTTCAACTACCTGAAAGGGGGTTTCAAAGAGGATGGCTCTAGACTGTTCTCAATGGTAGCAGATGACAGAACGAGGAGTAATGGTCTCAAGTTGCAATGGGGGAGGTTTAGATTGGATATTAGGAAAAACTTTTTCACTAAGAGGGTGGTGAAACACTGGAATGCGTTACCTAGGGAGGTGGTAGAATCTCCTTCCTTAGAGGTTTTTAAGGTCAGGCTTGACAAAGCCCTGGCTAGGATGATTTAACTGGGACTTGGTCCTGCTTTGAGCAGGGGGTTGGACTAGATGACCTTCTGGGGTCCCTTCCAACCCTGATATTCTATGATTCTATGATTCTATGTTCTCCTGGTATTTCCACTCATGGAACCTCTGGGCCCTTACTGCTGCTGTTACCCCTGATCGTGCTAGGATCTCTGTAGATCGGGTATCATCAGTGGCATCCGTGGCAGGAAAGTCAAAGTAGGCCTTCTGGGCCTCTCCACACAAAAAAGGGGCGAGAATGCTGGCCCACTGCTCCTGGGGCCACGCCTCACGCTGAGCAGTCCTTTCGAATGAGAGGAGATAGGCCTCTACATCATCTCCTGACGTCATCTTTGGCAGACAACCAGTGGCCCTCAGGGTTCGCATCCCGTCGGACCCCCGGGCCTGGGTGGTGAGGATCTTCAGCTGTCCACCACCTCTCTCAAGAGGGCATGATCTTGGGTCGCCTGGCTCATCAATAATTGATTGGTTTCCTGCTGTAGCCACATAGACTCCTGTTGTGCCATTGCCTGAACCCGGGTGGCCTCCTGCTGGGCTGCTGTGGCTTGTACCAGAGCTCTGACCACCTCCTCCATTGTGGTACAAAGCAAACAAACAAACCAAAACAAAAAAAAAATCCAAAACCCCAGTGCACTTTTTTTTTTAAAACCTCTTTCTTCCGCCACACTGTGAACGAAATCCCACTTCTCACACCAGTTGTGACAAAGCTCTGTCCTTGCCTCCGTGGGTCCCGCGTTTCTGGCAGATTTCGCTAGCCTCAGAGGCTCACTGTGACCCTCCACGTAACCCTTCTTTCTCTAGAGACAAGAGTCACAGTCTACTGAGCCATTTTCATCATAAGCCAGCGAGGGAGGTGAAGAGAAGTTATACTTCCTTGTGCAGTTTCTGTTGTCTCCCAGTCTCAGTGATTAATCAAGGGGCAAAGGTGGGGCGGGTGAGCCAGGGCCCACCCTCTACTTTGGGCTACAGCCCAGGGACCCTAATAGTATCAGCTATGCTAGCTCACCTTTTAGAAACATGACATATACAATTCCCTGGGCTACTTTCCCCACAGCAGCCCTCAGTTCCTCAAGCTCCACTTTACCCTTACCTCAGGGTCTCCTTCCTTGTGCCTGATATGGTGTGTACTACTCAGCCTCTCCAACAGCACAACTTCTTCCCACAGCTCCTGACATGCACCCCCACCTGACTAACTGGGAGGCTTTTAACTAGTTTCAGCCAGCCCCTGATTGGCTTCAGGTGTCCCAATCAACGTAGCCTTCTCCCTGCCTTCTGGAAAGTACTTAATTAGCCCCAGGTGTCTTAATTGACCTAGAGCAGCTTCCATTTCACTTAACCTGGTACCATGGATTTGTTTAGCCTGGAGCTAATATATCTATCTCCCACTACTCTTCCATAGCCATCTGGCCTTGCCCCGTCACAATAGATAGATAGAGGGGGGGTGCATGGGGATAGATAGAGGTGGTACATGGCGATAGATAGATAGATAGGTAGGTAAGTTTTAAATGGTCAAAATCAGAAGGAAATGTTTTGACTCTGTTGAAATGAAATGCGTTAATCAACCCTAAATATTTCCTCAGCAATCAGGGAATTTCCCATGAAGCAGAGAAAGCAATCCCTGCCCACCTCCAGACTGGCATGTGTAGGCATGTGGGTGGGAGTTGCAGCCTCACTGCCATGTCTTTTGGATTCTTCGGGAGAACGAGTCTGGGAGCGTCACTGCTTGGAGCTGCTCTGTTACACCTTTGGGGTCTAGCACCATGTGCGGGAGGGTAGGCCAGCTGGAGCGCTCTGTGGGGGGCTGGCTGTATCAGCAAGTGATCTAGGGCATGGTGTGTAAGGAGTTCCTGGCTCTCGCAGCCCCAACCAGGCTATCCCAGCAGGATGCTCTGGAAAGCAGCCTTGAAGGAGCACCCCGATTTTCAGACACGTAGATGGGCACTGGCTCATTCCTGCACACCCAAGTTCTCCCCAACAGACCGGAGTCCCGATAAATCCCCTGTGTAATCACACTGACAGCTACCACACTGGAAATAAATAGCTAATGTGACTATAGGTACATGCATAAATACTTCAGCTTTGTGCTCTACCCTATTGCTCTGCCCATCTGTAGCTGTAATGCACATTTAATACGTACTTATTCATTGCACGGCTCACCGTAATACAGGAGTGCAGAGGTTAAGCTGAGTAAGCAGGAAAACAGCTTGGGCTGTAATAAAAAGGGAGAGGAGGGAGTTAAAAGAAAATATGCCAGGTAATTAATTATCAGGCTTTGAACAGCCATACTTTTTTACCAAACAAATATGCAAATATGATTTAAATGGCTGTGTTAGTGTTTGGGTTATTTTGCTGGATGACAGTTAATATGTAATAAGGCAATTACTTTTCTCCTCTGTGCACATGTGCATGTTTGTGAGTGAGTGGGTCTGTGTGTGTGTGAGTGCAAGTGTGAGGGCACTTCTCTGAGTGTGAATGCGTGACTGAGTGTGAGTGCACGTGCACGTACCTGTGAGTGCACATGCACGTCTCTGTGTGTACCTGTGCGTGCATGTGCATCTCTGTGTTTACAAGTCTGTGTGTGCACGAGTGCATGTGCATGCACCATATGCTAGTCCCTCACCACTCTGCTGTGCTCAGCTGCTGTCTATCCTTCCCATTGCTTTACTTCTCCTACCGATTTGCTGCTTGCATCGTTTGCCCCGATCAATCCGGGGATCAGCGCAATGCTGGGCTGGAGAGGCAGGCCTGGAAGAAGGCTGGACAGATGCTGCCAGTGCCCTGCCATGCAGCACCGTGCCTCTGAGGCTGGGCAGAGTGACAAGAGCATGTCACACCAATGCTCCATTCTGGCTGCCAGTCCATATGTTGTCCCTGCCCAGGGGTGCTGGGCCTTATACTCCCCTCCTCAACTGGGCAAGGGAGTGAGTGGCTCTCACTCTGTGCCCACCTCCCGAGTGACCAGCAGAGCCCCCATGGCTGCTAGAGCCCGTGAGGGTCACAGCTTTGGGATTTCCTCTTGCCAGTGTCAGGGCATGATGCAGGACCCCTCCCCCCCAAAGAGGAAGGGGAACACCTGTGCTTAATTGCAGCTACTGATATTTGGGCTCTGATAGCACCCAGGACCCCAGCTATGGAGTAGGACCCTGCGTGCTGGGAGCTGTACACAAGCACATGTATAATGGTAACATGGGACCCCACCTGTGAAGGAGGACCCGTCGTGCCAAGCTCTGTACACTAGCGGGTGTATAACGGTAACACTGGACCCCAGCTGTGAAGCAGGACCTGTCGCGCTGGACCCTGTACACTAGCGGGTGTATAATGGTAACGCAGGACCCAACGCGCCGGGCCCTGTACGCTAGCGGATGTATAATGGTAACACAGGACCCCAGCTGTGGAGCAGGTCCCATCGCGCCAGGTGCTGTACACTAGCAGGTTTTTCATGGTAACTCGGGACCCCAGCTGTGAAGCAGGACCTGTTGCGCCTGGCGCTGTATACTAGCAGGTGTTTCATGGTAACCTGGGACCCCAGCTGTAGAGCAGGACCCATCGTGTACACTAGTGGGTGTAGAATGGTAACATGGGACCCCAGCTGTGAAGCAGGACCTGTCATGCCAGGCACTGTACACTAGCGGGTGTATAATGGTAACAGGACCACTCCTGTGAAGCAGGACCTGTCATACCAGGCACTGTATGCTAGTGGATATAAAATGGTAACACAGGACCCCAGCTGTGGAGCAGGTCCCGTCGCGCCAGGTGCTGTACACTAGCAGGTGTTTCATGGTAATCTGGGACCCCAGCTGTGAAGCAGGGCCCATCAGGCCAGGCGCTGTACACTAGTGGGTGTAGAATGGTAACACGGGACCTCAGCTGTGAAGCAGGACCCATTGCGCCGGGCGCTGTACACTAGCAAGTGTATCATGGTAACCTGGGATCACAACTGTGGAACAGGATCCGTCATGCTGGGTGCTGTACACTAGTGGGTGTAGAATGGTAACATGGGACCCCAGCTGTGAAGCAGGACCCGTCATGCCAGGCACTGTACGCTAGTGGATATAAAATGGTAACACAGGACCCTAGCTGTGGAGCAGGTCCCGTCGCGCCAGGTGCTGTACACTAGCAGGTGTTTCATGGTAACCCGGGACCCCAGCTGTGAAGCAGGGCCCATCGGGCCAGGTGCTGTATACTAGTAGGTGTAGAATGGTAACACGGGACCTCAGCTGTGAAGCAGGACCCGTCGCACCGGGCGCTGTACACTAGCGGGTGTAGAATGGTAACACAGGATCACTCCTGTGAAGCAGGACCTATCTCGCCAGTTGCTGTATGCTAGTGGATCAGGACCCGTCGCACCAGGCACTACACTAGTGGGTGTAGAATGGTAACACGGGACCCCAGTTGTGAAGCGGGACCCGTCGTGCCAGGTACTGTACATTAGTGGGTGTAGAATGGTAACACGGGACCCCAGCTGTGGAGCAGGACCTGTCGTGCCAGGTGCTGTGCAGACACAGAGTGTAAAGACGGCCCCTGGCCCAAACAGCTCACAATCCAAGAGACAGCAGGCGAGTACAACAGGCAGCGAGGAACATAAGGACACATTGGGATGACCCTGGCTGGCAAGTGAGGGAGTGGCCCCAGCACCCAATAGCCCCTGTGCAGTGCTGTGCAGGTGTCAGGGCCAATGGGCATTTTAGGGCAAGATCTGATGGACAAGGAGGCGGCTATGCAGAGATTTGGGGAAGCTGCTCCCACAGTGAGGGCAGCGAGAGTTAAGGTCCTAGCTTGTTTCAGAGTAGCAGCCGTGTTAGTCTGTATTCGCAAAAAGAAAAGGAGTACTTGTGGCACCTTAGAGACTAACAAATTTATTAGAGCATAAGCTTTCGTGAGCTACAGCTCACTTCATCGGATGCATTTGGTGGAAAAAACAGAGGAGAGATTTATATACACACACACAGAGAACATGAAACAATGGGTTTATCATACACACTGTAAGGAAAGTGATCACTTAAGATAAGCCATCACCAACAGCAGGGGGGGGAAGGAGGAAAACCTTTCATGGTGACAAGCAGGTAGGCTAATTCCAGCAGTTAACAAGAATATCAGAGGAACAGTGCGGGGTGGGGTGGGAGGGAGAAATACCATGGGGAAATAGTTTTACTTTGTGTAATGACTCATCCATTCCCAGTCTCTATTCAAGCCTAAGTTAATTGTATCCAGTTTGCAAATTAATTCCAATTCAGCAGTCTCTCGTTGGAGTCTGTTTTTGAAGCTTTTTTGTTGAAGTATAGCCACTCTTAGGTCTGTGATCGAGTGACCAGAGAGATTGAAGTGTTCTCCCAACTGGTTTTTGAATGTTATAATTCTTGACGTCTGATTTGTGTCCATTCATTCTTTTACGTAGAGACTGTCCAGTTTGGCCAATGTACATGGCAGAGGGGCATTGCTGGCACATGATGGCATATATCACATTGGTAGATGCGCAGGTGAACGAGCCTCTGATAGTGTGGCTGATGTGATTAGGCCCTATGATGGTATCCCCTGAATAGATATGTGGACAGAGTTGGCAACGGGCTTTGTTGCAAGGATAGGTTCCTGGGTTAGTGGTTCTGTTGTGTGGTGTGTGGTTGCTGGTGAGTATTTGCTTCAGATTGGGGGGCTGTCTGTAAGCAAGGACTGGTCTGTCTCCCAAGATCTGAGAGAGCGATGGCTCGTCCTTCAGGATAGGTTGTAGATCCTTGATGATGCGTTGGAGAGGTTTTAGTTGGGGGCTGAAGGTGATGGCTAGTGGCGTTCTGTTGTTTTCTTTGTTGGGCCTGTCCTGTAGTAAGTGACTTCTGGGTACTCTTCTGGCTCTGTCAATCTGTTTCTTCACTTCAGCAGGTGGGTACTATAGTTGTAGGAATGCATGATAGAGATCTTGTAGGTGTTTGTCTCTGTCTGAGGGGTTGGAGCAAATGCGGTTATATCGTAGCGCTTGGCTGTAGACAATGGATCGAGTGGTATGATCTGGATGAAAGCTAGAGGCATGTAGGTAGGAATAGCGGTCAGTAGGTTTCCGATATAGGGTGGTGTTTATGTGACCATCGCTTATTAGCACCGTAGTGTCCAGGAAGTGGATCTCTTGTGTGGACTGGTCCAGGCTGAGGTTGATGGTGGGATGGAAATTGTTGAAATCATGGTGGAATTCCTCAAGAGCTTCTTTTCCATGGGTCCAGATGATGAAGATGTCATCAATGTAGCGCAAGTAGAGTAGGGGCATTAGGGAACGAGAGCTGAGGAAGCGTTGTTCTAAGTCAGCCATAAAAATGTTGGCATACTGTGGGTCCTAGCTTGGTATCAGGACCTGGGCTGGATTCCTGGCTATGCCCCATCTCCCCCATGAGCTTGGGCCAGGCCCTAGATCTCTTTGGGCCTCATCTCCCCCCCAGTAAAACAGGGCAAAGGACCCACCCTCCTCTGCCCTGTCTGTTTGAACTGGCCACCCTGGGTGCAGGGCCCTCCTCATACTGTGCAGCACCTGGCGTAACGGGGCTCTTCTCGGCTGCTGCCATGATACAAACGATAATGATGGATGGTGGTGGCTGTACCTGAATGAGGAGAGGAGACTTTGCTTCCTCTGGATGGAGATGGTGCTGAGACTACGGTGAGGGGCTCCTCTGCAATGCTGAGAAGAAGGAGAATACGGGGTGAGGCTTTAGAACAGCACTTTCAGTAGGGGGCCTAGGCCAATTCTGAGTGGGGAGGGCCCTTCAGCGCTGGCTGAGCAGACACAGGGTCATCTCAGGGGGTCACTGCCCTGGCTGCAGCTAACCTGGGGTTTGCACTATGCCAGGACCAATTTTAAAGCAAACACAGTGAAAGAAAAGCTACCAGCAGGGTATGCCAGGGCCACAGAAAAACACACAGAGATGCTGGCAGCAGAGAGATCATCTCCTCATTAGCTCTAATTAGAATGTGGTTGAAAGACAACAAGAGTTTAAATTAGGAAGACATCACAATGGTCCCAACTGTGTTACTGCTGCGCTCATAGAATAGCCTGACAGTTGCAATTTAATACACATCTAGGATCTGTCAAGGAGTGTGTATGCATGTGTGCATGTGGCGTATGCACATGCATGTTTGTGTGTATGTGTGGTGCATGTGGTGTGTGTGTGGGGGGGGTGCATGTGCATGCCTCTATGCGTGGTGTGTGTGCATGCCTCTATGCATGGTGCATAAGTGTGTGTGGTGCGTGTGTGAATTGTGGGGAGTAGCAAGGAATCAGCATGAATTCCCTGACCTGGCACAGGAGATTCGGACTCTCCAGAAGCCGGGCAATGCCAGCCAGGGCAGGTTCTAGGGAGGAAGGCCTGGAGCAGTGCTATTAGCGCTGCACTTTCCTGACAGCCAGACACATGCTAAAGACCCCTGAGCGCTGGGGCAGTGGGGAAGCAGTTGCCTATTGCCATGGGAGGAATGACAGGACTTGCACATGGCTCTGGAGCGAGCCAGCGGTGGCTAGGCTTACCTGTAGGTGTCACAGGTCCCCGCCGTAGCTGGGATGAGGTGGGACTTGTGGGCTCTGAAATGACCAACCTGGGAATTTCAATGGGAATTGGCACAAGCAGTTCAACATCTGAAGCCCCAACCACAGAATCTGGCCTGGTGTCTGCGCTCTGGGACCCCCCTCCCCACCACAAGGTGCCTTCAGCACCCCCAAAAGCTCCTTGCCTACCCTGCCATGCAGACTGGCAGCAGAGGACCAAAATGGAGAGGGACAGGGGCCCATCCGTGCTGCTCAGAGCATGAGCAGTCAGGGCACCTGGTTATGGATTGTGTGTGTCACCGGGCCCAGCTACAGCAGGCCACTTGCAGGCTGTAGTCATAGAATCATAGAACAACAGGGTTGGAAGGGAACTCAGGAGGTCATCGAGTCCAACCCCCTGCTCAAAGCAGGACCAATCCCCAATTAACTCATCCAGGCCAGGGCTTTCTCAAGCCTGACCTTAAAAACCTCTCAGGAAGGAGATTCCACCACCTCCCTAGGTAACCCTTTCCAGTGTTTCACCACCCTCCTAGTGAAAAAGTTTTTCCTAATATCCAACCTAAACCTCTCCCACGGCAACTTGAGACCATTACTCCTCGTTCTGTCATCTGCTACCACTGAGAACAGTCTAGATCTATCCTTTTGGAACTCCCTTTCAAGTAGTTGAAAGCAGCTATCAAATCCCCCCTCATTCTTCTCTTCTGCAGACTAAACAATCCCAGTTCCCTCAGCCGCTCCTCGTAAGTCTTGTGCTCCAGTCCCCTAATCATTTTTGTTGCCCTCCGCTGGACTCTTTCCAATTTTTCCACATCCTTCTTGTAGTGTGGGGCCCAAAACTGGACATAGTACTCCAGATGAGGCTTCACCAATGCTGAATAGAGGGGAATGATCACGACCCTCAATCTGCTGGCAATACCCCTACTTATACAGCCCAAAATGCCATTAGCCTTCTTGGCAACAACGGCACACTGTTGACTCATATCGTCCACTGTAACCCCTAGGTCCTTTTCTGAAGAACTGCTGCCGAGCCATTTGGTCCCTAGTCTGTAGCGGTGCATGGGATTCTTCCATCCTAATTGCAGGACTCTGCACTTGTCCTTGTTGAATCTCATCAGATTTCTTTTGGCCCAATCCTCCAATTTGTCTAGGGCCCTCTGTATCCTATCCCTACCCTCCAGCGTATCTACCTCTCCTCCCAGTTTAGTGTCATCTCCAAACTTGCTGAGGGTGCAATCCACGCCATCCTTCAGATCATTTATGAAGATATAGAACAAAACCAGCCCCAGAACTGACCCCTGGGGCACTCCACTTGATACCGGCTGCCAACTAGACATGGAGCCATTGATCACTAGTGGAGCATTTAAACACTGCCTTACAGCCAGGCCAAACCCTTGGCTCAATCTGCATTACAGACTGTGACTGTGTCATGAGTTGGTATAAAAGGGGAAGGCGAGGAGGAGCTCAGCTGGGCTGGGTGGGCACAATGACACATCCAGTTGGCTACTAGCCCCAGACCCTGGTAGCAGTCTCCTGTCAGAAGCCTCCAAGCACGACCCGTAGCCCCACAAAAGGCCAGATGCAGAAAAGGGAAAGAAAGGGGCAAAACGAGCCCCTCCCCCCCCACCAGCCACAGCTCCCACTTCCCTGCAGGGACAGGAGTAACAAACACCAAACAGCCTCCCAGGGCATTGTGGGATCACTGCACACTGACAGCCCAGCGGGAGCTGCTGCACTGCGGCTCACAGGCTTAGCCAGGCGACGAGCGCTGGCCGAGCTGAAAGTGCCGCCAGCATCGGTATGAAATAATAATTGTGTGAGGAGTGCCATGCTCCAGGGAGACCCCAGAGTGGTCATGGACTCACCAGGGGAGACTCCCCACGTCCCATCAGCCTCACTGGGTACATCGACACTGCTCATGGGAGCAAGGCCCCAAGTAAGGGCAGCGGAGCAATGTCTGCACCATGACATTCAGCATGCCAGTGCAGCCACAGACGATGTGGTCATTCCGTCTCACAGCTCTCTGGCACCGTCCCAAGGCCCCAGCCGTGTCTCTGCTGTGCAGTCCAGAGCCCGGGTCAGCTGGCGCAGGCTCGCAGAGCTCAGGCTGCAGAGCAGAGGCTCAGCCTGGAGCCCTGGCTCGGAGACCATCCCCCCCATGGGGTCTGTCACAGCCCAGTCTCCAGCCCAAGTCAGCAGACCTGGACCAGCTGTGGCTCTTTTATTGCAGCATACACATACCCTGAGGCGCAGGGAGAAGTAACTGGACCTGGAGGGGCTGTGGCCAGGCTGAAAATTGGACTCAGATCTCTGGCATTCCAACCAGAGCTTTAATCAGTAGAGCATCCCCTGCCCACGCTCCCCGTTCCTGTGCTCCCACCCCAGTGCTGCAAGGGAACAGAGGGGCTGCAGGCCCTTTAGGGTCACTGATAAGGGTCTCAGGGAATGTGGTGGGGGCCCCTGTTCAGCTCAGACTAACTGCCTGGAGACAGCCCTTGGTAGGAGGAGGATGCTGGTCCCTCTGCAGAGGAACCAACATCCAAGAGGGAGGCTGCAATAAACCTTCAGAGAGCGCTTGTGGAAAAGAGGGGGAGCTCTCACCATCCGGGGCTCTGGGAGTAGGAGAGCCAGGGCTATGGATTAATCAGCTTTGCACCAGGTGATGCCAGAGCCACATGCAGGACATAAACCCCTACTCCAGGGATGGCTGCACTTGCTGGCTTACGAAGGAAACATGTAGCAGTGGCTTGTTCTGAGGACACGTCTGAGTGTGTTCAGCTCTTAAGGATTTTATTTACTGTGCTCACAAGGTCAATGTTGCAGCCGCTCTGCTGGCTAGTGCTGAGCACTGGACAGGCGCGGGACGTGAGCTGGGAGCACACACAGGGAGGGGAGCGCTGTGGGGCAGGCAGGGCCTGGTACTGGAGCCCAAGCTGGCCAAGGACACAGAGTGCCAGGGCAGGTGCAGGACTGTGCACAATACCCCAGTTGCTGCTGCCCCCTCCCAGACCAGCCTTTATTGTGCCAAGCTGTGCTCTCCGCCCGCTGGCCAGGACCACCCCCACCCGGCCTTAGAATCATAGATTATCAGGGTTGGAAGGGACCTCAGGAGGTCATCTAGTCCAACCCCCTGCTCAAAGCAGCACCAATCCCCAATCTTTGCTCCAGATCCCAAACAGCTCCTTGAAGGATTGAACTCACAACCCTGGGTTTAGTAGGCCAATGCTCAAACCACTGAGCTATCCCGCCTTCATCCCCCTCAGGCACGTGTGTAGGGACCAGGCCGAGTGTGCCATTATCCGGCTGGCTGCTCTCACTGGTCAGGCTGTGGGACGGCCCGGGCATCATTCGGAGATGTGTGCAGTATCCCCATGCTGGGGCCGATGGGTCCTACCTGTCTCACTGAAGGGAGTGAGCCCAGTGCCACAGGAAGGGGAGGGAGAGATGCTGGCCTAAGGGTTCAGGATAATGTGGCAGAGAAATAAATAAGCTGGCAGCCTGGGGCACTGCACTGGGCTCCCTCCCTTCTCTGTGCCTGAGCCTGGTGCGGGACGGGTCAGCCGCCTTCGCCCACCGCCCTGGAGAAGGAGAGTGCTGAGCGCACAGTCCTGCTGCATTATTTATAGGTACCATGGGCAGAACATGTTCGAATGACATTTGCAATGGAGCCTGGCAGCGCATATCAGCACCGAGCCAAAAGGAACATGGCAGAGGCTTTATGGCTGGTTAAAACTGTGTCAAGCACAGTGGCACACACTCCCTGCCCTGCAGAGAGCCCGCCCGCAGCACCAGAGTGACAGATTGATAGGCAAACCCACTGACATCCAGTCATAAGTCATCAGGCTGTTTTATGGGTAAATCACAAGTAATAAGCTTTCCCACTAGAATTAGAATGACATCCCGGAAAATTATGTTCTGGTTTAACACAGGATGACGGAAAAGCAATGGGCTCCCACAGAGGGGAGTTGCTGTCCTCTCTGCCCGTCAAGATCCTGCCACCTGCAGACTCAGCGCCGGAGCAGCAGCTCTGAGGGCAGTGAGGAGGGACACAGCTACACTGTCTGTCCATCCAGCCAGCAACACCTACCTCTCAACAGTCCCTGATGCCCAGGCTCCATCAGTGCTGTTAGTGACCTATCGTGTGCAGAAGCTTCATGTTTATGCTTCAGCCACAGGGCGATGCAGCCCAGGGTGCATGGGGTGCTGAGTGCAGCTCTGCGAGACGGTGAGACTTGCTCTGTCGGGCAAAGGTACAGAGCAGACACCAGGTCAGGAGGTGCTGCACTGGCGTGTGCCCTTGCCAGCCCAGCTGGGGTTCCCAGAGCAAAGCAGGGAGTTTCCTGCTTTACTGCCTGCTATAGTCCTGGGAGCCCCGAGCAGCAGGATGCAGGGCTCACACACACAGATGTTCATTCTGTGGGAGCGTGGCCTCGGTTAGGGGCCCTTTCTGCAAACCTTGGAGCCAAGAGGGTGATGCACAAGTGACTGCACATGGGTGAAATTCAAGCCCCATGTGTCCATGGGGTTTACATGGAGCACAGGCCTTGTCCTTGCTCCTACACAAGAGAGAATTTCATCCCACGTAAGAACTACTCATGTGAGTGCAGGATGCAGAACTGGGCCCTAAACTCACAGGCCAGGCTCCCCACTTGGTGCTGTAAAGATGAGAGCGAGCTCTCATCTGAGCCCGTTAGGGTAACTTACCCTGGTGATGCTGCCAGAGCATGACGCCCCTGGCCGTTATCCTCCTGCCCAGCCTGGGGAGGCCAGTGATTTATGCTTCAGTACCTTCCCAGGCTCCATAGAAGGACTTCTTCCCTACCCTGCCTGACAGCTTCTTATTCAACCTAGGCAGCCTGCGGCAGGCACTGGAGTGCACCGGTTCTGAGCAGCCTCAGAGCAAGGTTCATTGTTGCACCTGCAGGAAACACGTGTCATTCGGTCCATCTTAATCCCCTTTCCTAACCTTACAATTTTGTGACCCATTTTCCTCCCAGCTTCTGGTGACGAAGGCTCAGCAGAACATATCTTCCCCTCCCAGCTCCATCTGGAGGAGGCACAGGCCTCCAAATGAACAGGCAGGAGATACATGATGTCAGTCCTAGCTTTGATAATTCCTGCCACTTTGAGTAGGAGAATCCAGCATACAGAGCCCATGACTCCTGAAATGTCTCCACCTCTCCTGCACATTTGACAGCGCTCACTGCTCTGGGATTTAAAGCTAATTGATCCTAGTCTGTCTCTTAGCATCTCTGCTTCTAGAATGTCATTTTCTTCAGAAAATGCTCCTTTGCCATAACTGAGAATTGTGATCACATATTGATTGGAGGCCAGGAAAACCACTAGGGCCATGGGGACTAGATTAACTTTTTTGGAAAAATGGTTTCACAGTTATTTAGAGAGTCACTCAGTTAATTTTAGGTCATTTACCCCCATTCCTTTCCCTGTGCTCCAGCCAGGTTCCCCCTCCAGAGTATGGCCTGGGATGGATCTCTCTCTGTACTGCTCGTTCTCCTGGTGGGAGCTCTGCAGCTGATGGGAGTCCAGAAAAAGGGAATAAAGCCCTGACTGTTTACGTGGAATAGCAGTGTCCCTCCCCCTCCCCCCCCATCACACCTGTCACGCGGTATAGCTGCCTGGCCTGGCTGGGAGCGTGTTGCACTCAAATGAGGAGGTTACAACACATTTCTCACCACTCAGAAGAAAGACTTGTGACTATCCTGAAGGGTAAGTGGCCCCCATTGCGTGCACACAGCTTTGACATGCCTTTTGGGGCACTAAGAGCTGCATGCACAGGTGCCAGAATTCACCCCCCAAACCTAGCTGGGACATGTCAATTCTAGCACATGGGCCTGCAGGTTTATTGATGGGAACAGGGGTGGAGGGGCGGCTGGGTGAATGTGGCAGCCCACAACACACGCACCTCCTTGGCCAAAGATGCTTTGAGGTCCAGTGCCTCTATAGCCTTCATGTTGGCGTGAGCACCATGCTCACTGTCTTCAAAACACAGGAGGGAGGCTGGGGGCATATTTACTGGGTGAGTCTCCCCGGGCTATCCACTGAGGATGACCTTGTTTCTCAGCACAATGGCACTGCACTTACACTGTGTCAATCCAATATCAAAAGACTCCATGGACAACTTCCCTCTAGAAATTCCTTCTTTGTGCTTTACAAGAGCATGCACCAGAATGTTTAGTGCTTTCCATCTCAGGTGGTGGTCACCATAGCCTGCCTGGCCAGTTGCCTCCCATCATGCTCGGTTCATGGGACAATGGACCAGGGCGGCACAACAACCTGGCTTCCTGCAGAACAATGGTTTCTTTCTGAAATATTTCAAAGCATTTTTTTCTTTGGGGAGAAAGTGTAGAAGTCAAATGGCTCCTGAGGTGGAATACATTCCAAATGTCAACACAATCTGTGCTACAGTATGGCTAAATGTGATAATCTTAACGCCTGGCTTCTTACTGTCAGTGGCACTGAAGTCTGATGGATTGACAAACAGCCAGAATGACATGCAGTCCTAGATGATAAGGGCTCTCCAGGGAAATCATAGCTTTTTAAAGATGTTGGCAGCTACAAGCAACTACCTTTTATATTTAAAAGGATTACAAGCATTGATTGCACTTCCTGGGGTGAGATTGTTGGGGGTTTTCTGGTCACCTTTCTTCACCAAAGTGAAGCCTGTGTAGCTAACTGAGCCTTTCCAACAATTATTTTGAAATAATGATGGTGTGTCATGTTGGCTGCAATGAGTATTTTTAATGCCTAATTTGTGTGCAGTCTGAAGGGATTTCAAGTCAGAGGTGAGTGACTCCTGACTAGAAATGAAGCTGCAATTGGCTGATTCAATGGGGGATAAGTCAGGGTGGATCGTTCCGTTACGGACGCGTGCTTCCTCTGGCGGAAGTGGGATTAGAACCTTACTGGTTGCCATGGTTAAAGGGATGTGTTGAACTGAGAAGGGCTTGGTGTCTTCTCCCTGAAATGAACACCTGGATGAAGTGGAGCTCACCAGCATAGGTTTGCTACAGCAGTGAGACAGGGCAAAGGAAAAATACACATCTGTATAAAGCCAAGTGCAGCTTGAGTAATTAACAATTCCTGTGCCATGAGCCGTTAGTTCTGCTTCGTGATGAATGGAAAACGTCAGAAGACAGCAGCTGGATGTGCTAACCACTATCTGGAACAACTGGCGAGAACATGGAAGACGCTGTTTGCCACATAGCATGGGCCAGCAGATGTGGCTGAGGGCGGGGAGTCAAGAGCCATGGACCATCACCAGCTCTGTCCCAGATTCGCTGTCTGGCCTTGCGGGAGTTGCTTCCCCTCTCTGGGCCGCAGGTTGCAGTATGAGGATGTTGAACTCACTCTCCTCTGTATGTGCCCAGTGATCTCTGGAGGAATGGCCCTAGCACTGGATGCTACGTTTACCAGAGGCATGTCGTTACTTACCTGCAACAGATGCATAACCCCGATCATCTCGCACTCTAGTGGCTTTTCCAGTCTCCTGGAAACTGTAATAGCTCTGCCAGCCCTAAACATTTCCCTCAAAGGCTCGTGGAGGGTCAATAAACTCTTGATTCTAGAAAGCAGCTTCCCATCAGGAGCTGGGTGAGACTCTTTGGGACAACAGCGTGAGGAAGCTGGAGACACAATTAGTCTCTCACTGCAAGAGTGGGGGGGCTTTCCTGAGGGAGCCAGGTGCAGAATGGCTGCCTAAGCCTGCTCAAAAAGAAAAGGAGTACTTGTGGCACCTTAGAGACTAACAAATTTATTAGAGCATAAGCTTTCGTGAGCTACAGCTCACTTCATCGGATGCATTTGGTGGAAAAAACAGGTTTTTTTTCCACCAAATGCATCCGATGAAGTGAGCTGTAGCTCACGAAAGCTTATGCTCTAATAAATTTGTTAGTCTCTAAGGTGCCACAAGTACTCCTTTTCTTTTTGCGAATACAGACTAACACGGCTGCTACTCTTAAGCCTGCTCAGTCTCTCTGCAGGAGTGGTGGGTCCCGCAGGTTAGACAGGCAGCTGTTTGCATTCCTATCTCTGCAATACAGGCTGCTTTCAGCTCTGGTTCTTCCAAAAGCTCCTCGACAGCACCAATGAGCTAATTAGCTGCAGGGTGACGCACACAGAAGAATGTTGTTCATTTAACTCCCCCAGAATGAACATAAGAACGGCCAGACGGGGTCAGACCAAAGGTCCATCCAGCCCAGTATCCTGTCTGCCGACTGTGGCCAATGCCAGGTGCCCCAGAGGGAGTGAACCTAACAGGTAATGATTTAGTGATCTCTCTTCTGCCATCCATCTCCACCCTCTGACAAACAGAGGCTAGGGACACCATTCCTTACACATCCTGGCTAATAGCCATTAATGGACTTAACCTCCATGAATTTATCCAGTTCTCTTTTAAACCCTGTTATAGTCCTAGCCTTCACAGACAGCCCCTCAGGCAAGGAGTTCCACAGGTTGACTGTGCGCTGAGTAAAGAAGAACTTCCTTTTATTTGTTTTAAACCTGCTACCCATTAATTTCATTTGGTGGCCCCTAGTTCTCATATTATGGGAACAAGTAAATAACTTTTCCTTATTCACTTTCTCCACACCACTCATGATTTTATAGACCTCTATCTTATCCCCCCTTAGTCTCCTCTTTTCCAAGCTGAACAGTCCTAGCCTCTTTAATCTCTGCTCATATAGGACCCGTTCCAAACCCCTAATCATTTTAGTTGCCCTTTTCTGAACCTTTTCTAATGCCAGTATATCTTTTTTGCGATGAGGGGACCACATCCCTCCATGGGGGGGAGGAATAGCTCAGTGGTTTGAGCATTGGCCTGCTAAACCCAGGATTGTGAGTTCAATCCTTGAGGGGGCCATTTGGAATCTGGGGCAAAAATTGGGGATTGGCCCTGCTTTGAGCAGGAGGTTGGACTAGATGACCTTCTGAGGTCCCTTCCAACCCTGATATTCTATGATCACATCTGTACGCAGTATTCAAGATGTGGGGGCACCATGGATTTATATAAGGGCAATAAAATATTCTCCATCTTATTCTCTATCCCTTTTTTAATGATTCCTAATATCCCATTTGCTTTTTTGACTCCCGCTGCACACTGCGTGGATGTCTTCAGAGAACTATCCATGATGACTCCAAGATCTTTCTCCTGATTAGTTGTAGCTAAATTAGCCCCCATCATATTGTATGTAGAGTTGGGGTTATTTTTTCCAATGTGCATTACTTTACATTTATCCACATTAAATTTCATTTGCCATTTTGTTGCCCAATCACTTAGTTTGGTGAGATTTTTTTAAAATTCTTCAGTCTATTTTGGTCTTAACTATCTTGAGCAGTTTAGTATCGTCTGCAAACTTTGCCACCTCACTGTTTACTCCTTTCTCCAGATCATTTATGAATAGGATTGGTCCTAGGACTGACCCTTGGGGAATACCACTAGTTACCCCTCCCTATTCTGAAAATTTACCATTTATTCCTACCCTTTGTTCCCTGTCTCTTAACCAGTTCTCAGTCCACGAAAGGATCTTCCCTCTTATCCCATGGCAACTTAATTTACATAAGAGTCTTTGGTGAGGGACCTTGTCAAAGGTTTTCTGGAAATCTAAGTACACTATGTCCACTGGATCCCCCTTGTCCACATGCTTGTTTACCCCCTGAAAAAACTCTAACAGATTAGTAAGACACAATCTCCCTTTACAGAAACCATGTTGACTTTTGCACAACATTTTGCTGGGAGCTTGGCTTGCCTGGTCTGTCTGACTGGCCTGTCGGTCTGTGAATTCCGAGTGCAGCCACCATCACAGCCTCCAGGCAGCAGACCAAGAATTAGCAGAAGCATTGTTCAACTAGGACTGTTCTCTATGCTGCTCTCCAGGATCTACCGTGTTGACCCTTTTGGCATATTGGGGGTTAAATCCCCCAGATGCAGAGGGGACACAAGAATGGTGGGGACAAGAAGATTAATGATAGCAACGCACTCCTTGCGCAGTAACATTTCAGCAGAGCCTGTGCAGCAGACCAGACGCACTCGGCAGATGCAGGTCCACCCAACGGCCACTTTCCATTGCCATTCTGCTGCAGGACTGACTCCCTTTGCCACCAGGCTCGCAGCACGGCAGCGTGTGCAGGTGATGTCCTCGTGGAGCAGCGGCTGGAAGTGGGAAGAGGCTGACTTCCCAGCATTGCACAGCCCAGCCCAGAGCCTGTTTTCCCAGGCGGGAGGCTCCATACCAGCCAGTAACAGGAAGCTGTGACTTCCAGTCCTGATGGCACTGCTATTAATGAGTATTCAGCAAGGCACAGGATGGAGTTTAGTGGCATTGCCCAGGAGCAAGGATTCAAGGCCAAGTAAAAATTAATGATTTTGTTTCTCTCTGTGAATTCTGTGGTTATGGCGGTTCCTGGAGTGGTACCAGCTGTCTGGGACCTTCCCTGGAACTCAGCTTCAGAGGTTTCTGCTTCGGAAATCCTAGCTCTGTATGGTGCAGACAAATGGACAGGGATGCCTTCTACTGCCCGGAGTCAGTCTAGTGTGCATAAAGAGAATGGCAGATAGGCCTCCTTGTTAGCCAGTCCCTGGTGGTCCCATGATCTGAAATGTGGAAGTTGCACTGAGGAAAAGTCATAAATAAAATCCATTTGGAATGTTATATCTAAATGTTCTCTGTCTAGACTATCTCAACAGCCCAAGGCTGCTGCAGCCTGCACTCTCAGCGCTAGCAGCCTAGATGCTAAACTGAATATATGCAAGGCAATAAGATAAGAGCCTGGATGTTGCATGAAGCAGCTATTCAGCCGCTGAAGGACGCATGGGGCCTGGACAGTAACTGAAGTAGTTATGGCTGAAAAACTTTAGGGACAATACAGTTAGAGCAGGGATACTCAGACTGCGGCTCATAAGCCGCAAATGGCTTTTTGATGCATCTCCTGCAGCTCTTTGCAACACATGATGTTAAAACACTGTGTGATTTAATTATTAACCAGTCTAAGTTATTAACCAATCAGGAAGCTTTTACTGTGTTAACCATCAATTATAGTTCAGCTAAGTTCTCTCTAAGCTGCACGGCAGCTTATTAAACACTGCGCAGGTGCTCAGGGCTGCGGCGGGGAGAAATGCCCCTCCCCCAGCCCCAGAGCCTCTCCCCTGGCTGTGGCAGGTCCGGGGCTAGGCTGGGTCAGGGATGGGGGACAGGTGTCCCTCCCCTGACTGGCCCCGGGACAGGTGCCCTAACTCAGCCCAGACCCAGACCTGCCGCGGTTGGGGGACAGGAGCCCCTCCCCCAGCCCCAACCAAGCCCAACCCCGGACCTGCTGTGGGAAGAGAGAGCTGAGGGGAGTTCTCTCTCCTTGCTGCAGCCCCAGGGCAGCTGTACCCCAAACCCCTCATCCCTGGCCCCATGCCAGAGCCCGCACCCACAGCTGGAGCCCTCACCCTCACTCCAACCCTCAGCCCCACCCCTGCCACATGAATTTTGTTATGTGCACCAATATGGAGGTGATCACCTCCATATTGGTGCACATCACAAAATTAATTCCACACATGGGTGGGAAAAATTAGAGGTAACGCTGTTGGTCAATCGTTTTGCTGTGGGAATTTTATATATAAATAGTAAGTGAAACAAGGAATTCACATGCCTGTGGCTCTGTTGATCCACCGAGGTCTGAGTGTCACGGAGTTAAAGGACCCTTAGGCCTGGAAGCAGCTCTGCTGGAGGCTACAGGGAGAAAGGGGTGATTGTTTTTCAGAGCAGCTTATTACCAGACCTATCATCTCCTTCCCCATTTGTAAGGCCCGGCTCACACTCCGGTTACCAGAGATGTATTTTTCTCCTGGGGTGTATAGACATCACACTCTTTTTTTCATTTTCCCTTAATGATCCCAGCAGATCGCATCCATCTTTTGTAAATAACTCTCCAGAGGAAGCTTGGACATCTTGCCTTCTGGAATTCAACATGGCACCAACATTATGCACAATGTGTGATTGTTATAGGTGATTCTGCTGCAGCATCTCTGCACTGATGGCTGGGGTAGGGAGCTGGGTGGTGCTCTGCTGCAGTGCCCTGACTTTACTGGACAACTGGAACACAAAGAAAATGAACATCACAGGGCTGGTGTCACGATGAGTTAGCTGCAAATGCTACAGTTCTCCAGACCTGCAAACCTCCTCTGTGCTTCACCTACACGGAGCAGGCAGTGCTTGATTCACTGCCCAGAGGGTCACAGTGCCTCCTTAGCCCCTGCCTTGGTTGTGGTCAGTGACTGAGGGTCGGAGAAATCTGTACTTAGCTGTCTGGAGCCCACCGCATTAAAAAAAGGGAAAAGGGGCAGAGCCCCAACTGGGGCAAGTCAGCTGCAGCTCCATGGGAGCCAATGGGGCCGGATCCCCAGCTGGTGTCAATTCGCGGTAGATCTATTGCGGCAGCCAATGCAGCAGCACGTCTACCAGTCTTTGACAAAACAGTTTTCAAATAAAGTCGGTATCAGTGGAGCTGCGAGGAGTCATCCCAGCCGAGAAGCGGGGCCGTCTCAGGCTTCCTTCAAAACAGGTCAATAAACAAGTGTGTCAGAGTTACAGGAATGATGACAACAGCAGTGGGATTTTCAAACAGCCTTCAGACTATGAGCGTGCAGAAGTACTTGCATCTTCAGAGAGACCCACACGTGCGCACACACAATTCCCCGCTCTACACACACACACACACACACACACACACACACAATTCCCTGCTACACAATTCCCCGCTCTACACACACCATGCCCTACTCTGTGCACATACACATGGTTCCCTGCTCTACACACACACACACACGATGCCCCGCTTTGCACCCACACACACAATTCCCTGCTCTACACACACACACACACACACACACACACACACACACACACACACACACAATGCCCCACTCTGCAGGCACTCACGGGATTTGCAGAAACTCACATTTTTGACTATTTTAGGGGGCAGCATGGGCCCAATTTGACACTGGCCCTGGGTGTTGTCTGTGTACTGGAGACTGACTGGCCCTTCGTGGGGGTGCTGCCCTCTGAGATCTATAAAACACTGCAGAGTTTGAGGAGAACTTCACACTCCCCATTTCTAGCAAAGCCAACTGCCTTGCTAGCCCCAGAGGAGGGGCAGGTTTGGGCCCTGGTGAAGTGTCTGACTATGAAAACAGTCAAATGAGAAGGAAATGAGGCTTCTCTTGAACCTGAACAACTGAAGCTGCAGGGACCCTCCCCCGCCAGGAGCCTCACTGCTGTTGAATTGTCCAAGCAAGAAGAAATAATAAAAAAGATGAGAGGAAATCAATGTAGAAAACAGTCTTCCAAGCCTGGTCTGTACTGTGGGAGGAGGGTAGGCGTGAGAGTCCAGGATGCACCTCAGGTGAGGTGTTCGAATCACAGCTCCTCCTTTTGCTAGCAGAGGGTCTGGTTTCTTGTTGGGAATTTGATGTTCTGCTTATTCATCCACAATGTCAAAAAGCAAAATCTGTGTCTTGGCCTGGGTCTATTTCTGTGCTGGCAGCTTCAGCTGGCTTCTGGGAGTCCTGCATCCAGAGTGTAAAGCCTCTTACAGCTAAGCGCATGGTTGAACACAGGAGACAGGATGGCATGTAGGAAACATCCGTAGCTCTGAGCAAGACATAGGAATTGGCCACCAAGTCCGTAACTGTGTACACGTGCAGCTGGGAGCCTAATGTGCTCCAACATTTGCTGCAATTGTGCCGTTACCAGCGCTGCATGGACAAATATCCAGTACAGCCTGATTGCTGCACATGCAATCACCATAGCAGCAAATGCAAATTTGGGATGCATCCACTGGGGCCATCCCTATCTCCTAAGGTGACCAAGGTGCATGTACCTGTTCCTGGAACATCCTGGAATCCCTTCTCTGGTTACGTGTCATACTATCTGCTGTCATTAAAGGTCCTTCAGGACCTTTTTCTTGGGAAAAAGATGGTGGGGGATGACTGGAGGATAAAAGGGTCACATGAATGGGGTCCTACCAGATCCAAGGAGAGATTGTTTCAGAGCAAGGACTCAGAGGATTGAGTCTGCCAGGAACCTGGTATGTTTGTGGTCAAACTGAATTCCTGAGAATGAACGGTGCAGATTGCACCCGGCTCCTGCCAGGCAAGGGATAACTCCGGAAGAAATCGGGCCAGAATGGAAGGACTCAAACTACAAACAGTTCTGGTGTTACATCCTGATGGCCCCCTCGCTTAAAGGGTTTCCTGGGGAAGGCAGATTAGCACTGTATATTGCTAACACTGTTGCAAGCATTTCAGGGTATTTTGGAAAGGGTTAAAGGTATAAGTGAGTGTGGAATAAAGAATTTCTTTGCAGGTTGCGAGAGGCCAAGGGGGGAAGACGGAAGAGAGCAAAGAACGGGTTAACTTTACGCTTCTGGTAGGCCCAAAGATAAAAAGCTAACTTTAGGCTTAAGGCTCCAGCACACATCTAACTCTCGGCTGCCTGCCAAGAAAGAGGGGGGCCCCGGAATCCACCAGTTAGCCATAAGAAAGGAAAATTTAACTAAACAAACCTGCAGAGCCAGCCCATAACAAGCAAGGCCAGCAAAAAAAACTCCCACGGTCTAAGATTGCAAAGATTGAAAACACCGACGAGACGGCAAGAGGGGGAACCGAGCCTTGTGTCCCCGGAGCCGGGGTGTTTTGAGAAAACTGAAGACACCATGGAAAGCTGGTTTGGACTGGCATACAGGGCACCAGGAGCAGAGGTCCCTGAATGAAGCACCCCCCAAGGAGCCCAGGACTTAAAATCCTCCTGAGAGCTGAAGCAACTTGGAGATTACAGCGGATCCTTGGACAACCTGGGCCCAGGACAGAACTCCCGTTCATCCTTCCCCCTCTTCTGCTTATGTTACACCCAGGCCTGGCCAGCCTCGGGTAAAGCATGTGTGAGTATGAAAGTGGGTTAGGGCTTGAGGCACTAAGGCTTTCTTCCTTCCTCTGAGTTACGTGGGGAGCACCCATCACTCTCCGCTGTTATTTTATTATTGTATCAATAAAGCTTTAAAACTCAGTTACGTGGTGTCCTCCGTCATCTCCTCCCTAAAGATCCTGCAGCCTCAGCCTGATCACCTGACACCGCATGCAGATTGGTAACAAAAATCTGTCACAGCGGACTATGTTCAGGAGAAATGGGTCTCTCTCCAATGCCCTGTACCTGGGCTGTGGTGGGGCTCTGCTCTGGGCTGCAGTCTGGCCAGACCCACTTGCACTGGAGGGGAAGATGCATCTCTCTTGTGGCATCAGAGCAAGCTGTAACCTCCCTGCAGGTCTGGGTATGCTGGCACTGGAGAAATTGGCCAGTCAGGGATGATGGCCTGTGCTTCATTTCAGGGGGTCTCAGAAAAAGTACCAAGTTCTCACTGGACTCATGTATCAGTCACTATGGAAGCCAGGACTTATTTCTCTTCTTGCAGCCCCTGACTGAGATCAAGGCCCCCTCATGCCGGGCACTGCAGAAACACGAGAGTGCTTGACACAGAGATTACTACCAAAACAGTCAAACGCAGGAGATTTACACCCCATAGTACAGACAGGCACTGTGGTCCAGTGAGAATCAATGACTGGCAAAGTCACACAGCAATTCGTTGGCCAGGAACTGAACCCCAGTCTCCCAAGTCTCAGCCCAGTGCTTAACCACCAGGGTATCCTGCATGATCTTCCCTCTTTGGATTCCAGTTTCATTAACGGGCATGACATATGTTTCTGCTTGTATTTCCTACTTGTTCCGTCTTTGGTTTGGATCAGCTTGAAATGCTTAGCTGCAGCTGTACACAGACAGGGGCTTTTCCCCTACGATGTCTTTAAAGGGGAGTCATTTTATGGGGAGATTTAATTTTTACCCACGTTATCTGGTGACCTATATAGATGCCACCACAGAATTTAATGCATTATTCTCTTCTCTCTCTGCGCCATCCAGCTGCTGTGTGTTGATTCAGACTTTTTGTGAAGATCTGACGTTGCATCCCCTCACTGCAGGCAGGTGCTTCCTTTGAAGTAGTTTCCTGGACCTAGTGAGAAAAGGTCATGCTCACCTGCCACCAACTTGCTCCTCACTCCCTAATCTGTGGTGCTAATAAAAGCACTACTGTTGGATTTATCCAGAACCAAAATGAAAAATCATCTATTTGCACCATTTTAGTGTAAAAGCACCTGGACAGTTTTTCCCCAGCTAATAAATGAATACAGCAGCATTTCTATGACACCCTGGGGGTGTGTGTGTGATGGGGTATACAAACCCCACACTGGAGAACAAGGGGTTAGGAAACAGCTCTGGGCCCAGGTGGCCCCACCAGGTGCAGCCACACCTGCAAAGCCTGCACAAGATGGAAGTAGGGTTTAAAGGGCCCTGGAAGGGAGCCGTTTGTTGATCTGACCTGGGGGGGGGGGCAGAGGACTGCCCATGCGCTCATTGCCTGAGATCGGACCACAAAGGCCTTAGCAAACCTACAAGGAGAGGCAGGCAACTGTACAGATCAGAACCTTGATTTGAGATTCTTTGATTTACTCTGTGGAGAAAAAGGATACTTGGGTAGGAAGCGATCCCAGGGAGCAGCTGCGTAGCACCCCATGGTGCAGAGCGTATCTGCTCACCATTGGGCCTTGGACGACAGCCCAGTGGAGAGGGTGGGGGCCTGGGCTCCCCTACCCCTCCAAGAAGATGTGACAACAACAGGAGGGCTTCACCTTCGTGGAGAACCCAGCGGGGGAAGACCCTGATTGGTCAAAAGCCCAGGCCCCAAAGTCCCCCCCCGAAAGGGAAGGACTAGAAAGCCGGGGCAGGGGAGTGCTGAAGAACAATACTATACAGTATTTCAGGGGTGGAGAAACTATGGCCTGTGAGCCACATCCGGCCCATAAAACCATTTAATGCGGCCCTCAGCTCCCGCCATGGAGTGGGGTTGGGGGGTTGCCCCGCTCCATCTGGGAAGCAGGGTTGGGGGCTTTCCCTGCTCTGGGCGGCTCCCAGGAAGCAGTCAGCATGACCCCCTTCCGGCTCCTATGTAGTACACAGACCTGAGGCCAGATGGCTCTGTGCACTGCCCTGTCCGCAGGCGCTGCCCCCCCAGTTTCCATTGGCCACAGTTCCCGGACAATGGGAATTGCAAGGGTGGCGCCTGCGGACGGGGCAGTGCGCAGAGCTGCCTGGTTGCGCCTCGGAGCCAGAGGGGGGACATGCTTCCGGTAGCTGCTTGCAGTAAGCACCGCTTGAAGCCTGCACCCCTGATCCCCCTCCCGCCCTCCGAATCCATTGGTCCCAGCCCGGAACCCCCTCCTGCATCCCAAACCCCTCATCCCCAGCCCCACCCCAGATATTTTTAGATTCTGATCTTACAGAGATCCTCTGCTTGGACCTGTCTGTCTCTGTAGAATCTCACTGGGACTCTGCACAGGTGGATTCCTTCGCAAGGTCAGGGGCCAAGGGTGGAATTTTCACACATTCAGCCTTTTAGGGATGTCCCTCTTGCGCCAGTGCAGGGCACATTGTGTTGTCGTCATTTGTTCAAATTGAGACAGAAAACTCAACCTTTTTCTGAGGAACATTTTTACAAAAAACTATGTTTTTTCATGCCAAGTGCCAGCGTGAGGGGGCAGGAACCTGTGGCGGCAGACACAGTGAGGTGCTTCATTTACACACACTCTCATTGCTCAGGCACAGCAGAAGGATTTTGCTCAAACTTTCCAAACTCACCTCTGGATGGAGCCTGAGAAGCTCATCCACTAAGCTCTGATGGTGAAAATGATATACGTGTCTCTATGGCTGCACAGATCCATCCTGCTCCAATACCTTGGCTGTGACTTAGTAATAATACCTAGAACTTCTGTAAAAAGAAAAGGAGGACTTGTGGCACCTTAGAGATTAACAAATTTATTTGAGCATAAGCTTTCGTGAGCTACAGCTCACTTCTTGTGCTCAAATAAATTTGTTAGTCTCTAAGTCCTCCTTTTCTTTTTGTGAATACAGACTGACATGGCTGCTACTCTGAAACCTAGAACTTCTGTGACACTTTTCACCCCCCAAGTGGCTCATGCACATGGCAGGCTAGCAAAGGAGGCCTAGGGCAGTCCACAGAACAGAGGGGAAACGGTCCACATGCTCCATTGAAGGCACAACTGGCAACTTCAAAATGCAGGTACCCTTGGGTGCACTCACAAAACGAACTGCAGGAGGAAATCAAGTCCTTGTGCAGTCAATTGCTGGCTTGCGCCCACAGCCAGGTCAGAAGTACAAATATGCACATTTGTCTCTGAGGCTCAAAACGTGAAGGAATAAATTACTCCAAGGACAAGCAGGCGGCCTGGTGGAAATGCACTTCATGAAGCAACAGATCATCCATTGTCTCCCGGTGTTACAGTAGCTCCTGTGGAGCAACTTGCCTGGCAGACGTGTGCTATAGACTATTCACCACCCACGCTGAATACCTGCTGTCACTCCAGCGCAACAGGGCTTCTTCCTCCCGAAGAGCTGGAGTGAGACAGGCACATTTTGTTGTCATCACTCGACCTTTTTCTGGGAGAAATTTTTTCTGAGGAGCATTTTAATAAAAAGCTGGAAATACCCAGTCAAGCAATGGCCTGTCGCTGGAAATCTGTACAGAGAGCAAACTGATTCTGCAGACTGCTCTCTGCTGGAGCATGACCTGGGCTTGGTCTTTCATGACAGGATTCCTCTCCTGCTTGCTGGGTGCCCTGCCCCCCTTGGTAAGCTGTCGTTTACTAAGACCACATTAAAAATACCATGCAAGAAAAGGAAACGAAACAAGATAAACTAAATCAGACTCAGGCTAGACGACAAGGAAATAATTTATTTCCAGGTCCTAAAAAGACCTTGACAAAATAACAAGGATGAGAAAATCAACCCCCTGATTTTGTTTGGATAGAGGGAAAAAAGCAAAGTGACGCCATCAAACACCCAAACAGTCTGCCAGCTCCTTCCTGTAGGGGGTGCTCATGGGCACAGTGTGGTGTGGAGTGAAGCCAGCAGTGTTGCCTAGGCACCTCTGCAGCCTGATCCCAGACAGAAGCTGAGCTGGGCTGTTCCAGACCATTGCATTTACAGATGGAATTAAAAATAAAAATGCAGAAGAGGTTGTGTGCGTTGGGGAGGGGTTGGCTGGTCCAGGATGCACAATTGGAAGCCAGTTTGGTCATTCAGAATACATACCCTGTTAGACTGCATCCTCTGCTAGACAATCCCTGGCAATTGCATGAGGCCCTTCCGAGAGCAAAGGCCAGTTCAGCAGGGGATTGGGCAGAGTGGTTCATTGTCACAAAGGGAAAACACAAAAAAGTTCCCAAGGAAAGAGAGGCCTTTCTCCATTCTCTTACTGCTGAATTGGTGGCATTGTCCGGGAATGACTGAGCATGCTCAAAGGCAGTGCATTTATCTGGCTGCTTCTCTAACATCAGTGGGGGAAAATCATAGTAAAGGACTAACAAGACAACGTGTGGCATCCAGGACATGAGAGATTTGCACAGATACCAAGATAGGGGCTGCTCCCCCAGCCTTTGCAGCCATACTGAGACCCAGAGAGATGAGGAACTCTGCTTGTTCAAAGTTTAAATGCTGAATTCTGGCTGGCTTGGGAGAGTCTCCCAAAAACACCTGAGTTGGGGAGACAGATGCTCAAGAGCATGTGAGCCTTGAGTGGCTGCAGCAGGGGAGGGGGAACCTGTTGTCGCAGGAACAACAGGCAGAGACTATTATTTTTCTAACATGTCCTTCTAGCCTGCCCCAATACCACAGCATGGGGCTTCCTCTGCAGCTCAGGGCAATACAAACTGCTGGAAAACAGAACACAGTATAAAATGAACATGCACATACATTTATATCAAACACAGTCTCCAAGGAATTGGCAACTGGGATAGAAAACACTGACTGTGACTAGGCTAAGAGGACAAACCCAATGACTATGACAAACCTTGGGAGGCCTTATCAGTTATGTATCAATTACGACATTGATTTTTCCCACATCAGCAGATAAGAAGCTGCTGTAGCCAGAGCTGCACAAGAAGCTGCTTGTGTGCCCTGCTGAACAGGGCTCTGAAACGTTAGCTGGGATTTACTCCGAGAATGTCACTGACCTGAAGACATCCCTGGGATACTCAGCATGTCCCTCAAATGCCATTTCGTGGACCACGGCATTTGGACTGCCTGTGCTTTCCCACCTCATTGACCCCAGTTCTCACGGTCCAGCACTGCTCTTTGCCAGGCAGCTCCGAATTAACCGTACTATGTTTCCTGGTACTACACTGTGCTGGTACTCGGGGGACCGATGGCTCACATTCTCTGGTAATTTTTCCCTAAAGGAAAATTCCCCTGCTCTCACCCTGAAATATAAACAGAATCCTTCTGCCAGCCACTTCTGTGGAAACCTGAAGGGACTTTCACTTTAGGGCAAACTTGCAAAAAAAAAGTTGGGTTGGGGGATTGCATGGCTTGGCTTTGCTGATGGTGCCTGGTGTCTGGCACCTCTACAGGGCCTGCTCCCAGAGCTGGGGTGGACTTGTCATCAAAGGCTGTGATCAGCTGACCGACAGTCAGGGGCTGAGGTGAAATGTGTTGTTGGTGTTGACAGGCCTGTGCCTGCTGGGGAGCGCATCCACCTCCCATACGCACAAATGCAGCCTGGCACTGCTTGCCGCTCTCGCTGGCTGCAGAATGTGGCTCAAGAACGAACAGGCTGAAGAGGCTCGCTCCCTTCTCAGCCATCCAGGCTACCTCGTTTGGGGATGCTGCAGCTGGCTGAAGTGCTGTGCCTGTGAGAGAGTGCACTGCAACCCCTAGGGACCTGAGGCATCAGGCCCCGGGCTGGCTGAGAACTTCCCCCAGAAAGCGCCGTCTTTAAGGATGCTCTGCATTCCCTCTACTGTTACCTCTACAACACGGGCTCAGAGAATTTCCTCCTTCACATTTCAGCTTCACTGCCCACAGTCCAGCCACATAATCATAATCCTGTATTAGTGACATCACAGTTTGTTACCATAGGGATCATTGGGACGCCAGAACCTCAGAACAATGACTTCATTGTTGATTAAGCAGGAGGGATAGATGTTGGCATGAACATAAATATCTGTGATACATGGCAAAAATGGACGGGAAAATTCTAATAAAAACCATGAGGTGAAACTCAAGCCCAGTTCGGAAGCAAAGTATGTTTGACCCTAGTGTAAAAATCCCTCTTTAAAAGACCTGACCTAGGAACTAGCACCCAGGACCTCCAAAACTCAGCAAATGTAAACTGCTCCACTGATTGTAAGCAGCTGGGATTCTGCACAGAAACACCAGCTCGCCACAGCTAGAGGAACTGAAATACAAGGAAAGAAGAAAGAGATTCAGAAAAGTCAGTAAATATAAGGGGGAGAAAAACAGAACGAAAGTTAAAAGCTTGTTTCGCTCTCCAAGGAAAGCTCTTAAAATCAAAGCCCATCAAATGCTCTGAATCAAGTGACAAAATCAATTTAGACAACAAAAGACTCCTCTTTCTTTCTTCATCTCCTTAACTGGGCTCATTGCACAGATCGATTTGAATGATAATTTGTGGGGGAAAACCCTGTCCGAATTTTCTTGAATTAGATTTTCTCTTTCTTAAATTAACATGGAGTGCTTTAATGGAGATTGGTATGAAAGTGATTAGGATGGTAACAACAGCTCCTTTGGGCACTTCAGCCTTGTTATGTGTGTGCTACAGAGCCTCTAAAAAGAGGCGGCTAACAAAAAGCACATCATAAAGCCATCACTCGCCCTGTCCAAAATGGTCCTTGATGCCTCTCCTTCCATGCCAGGGTGGATAGTGAAGTGACTCTTATCTGGATGACATATTGTCCTTATTGTTTGACCTGAGCTTGCTTCCGCAGCAGCCCTCAAAGACATGGGAAGCCTGGAGAATCCCCAAGTTCGGAAATCGTTCTCTCCATCTTGTTGTGGATTTTTGGTTAATTGTGGCTAGGATTCTTTGCTCTCCTCCTCACCTTTATGCCCAGCATAGAGAGCCGCCAGCTGCCGGAAGCGTGGCCCCCAGCTGCTAAGATAGGAGAAGTCCTGTTCTGAGCTGGTGGACCAGGTGTTGATGGAGCTCAAGGATGGGACGGGGGAGTCTGAGCCCTCAAAGGCGTAGGTTTGGAACGAGTCATATGGTGGGACAGACAGATCCTCGTCCGCCTGATCCACCTTCCTGCTGATGTAGTCTCTGAACATGGAGAAGTCCAGGTCTGGGTTCTGGAACCACTGTGGGAGGACATGAAGCTCGGAGGGCGGGTTACTAGTCATGCCCCCATCTCCCGGCCCTCCCCCACCGTCACTGCTTTTGAGCTCACTGAAGTCATAGAGGCTGCGTAGGGCTGACATGTCGTAGGCCTCGGTGTCCTGTTCCCCACCCCCCTCATCATTGTACTTGATAACATTGTCCCTCATGTCCTCATCCTCCTCTGATGTCAGGTGGCTCTTGTGGTGTCGCTTCAGAGTGAGGATTAGGAGAACCAGCACTGGAGAGGGAAAGAGCCGTCAGTGGGGCAGTACGCCAGGGAGACGAGCTAGGGGAGAGGGCAGAGAGTGAGCATGAATGGCTCCCTCCCTAGCAGTGGAGGGGCTGTCTGCATTCAGAGCTGGTGTGCAGGGCAAGGGACATGGCGCCCAAATGACCCATCATAGCAGGAGAACGTGCACCCAGGAAGGGAAGACCAGAGCTGCAGCCCTCTTGGCTGGTGTGAATTGGCATCACTGGTCAGTTTGCCAACTGAGGATCAGGCCCATAGTGACAACATTCTGCTGTCGCTGTCCCTGGGTCCCCAGTGGGGGACAGTGCAGGCTGGAGTTAGTGCTGGTCTCTGCGGTGCGTCCCAGAGAACTGGGGCAGCTGCATTCTCCATGCTGCATAGCCACCAGGGCACTCGCCCCCCCGAAGGGGAAAGTGCAACAAAGATGGAAGGATAGGTTCTGGGATAGACAAGGAGAAAAGGGGGAGTAGGGCATGGCAGCAGCAGAATGGCTGGTGGGTGATGCTGGAGCGGATGGCACAGAGTTGGAGCAGCAAGATGCAGATGAGTCCTGGATTATCAGCTATTCATCCCATCACCTTTAGCGCATTGATGTGCACTTTATTTGTTTGTGGGCAATTAGGCAGAAATTTGTTTGCAATGCGTTGGAAAATGAAACCAATGTAAAGTGCACCCTGTAGAAATGGTTTTCTAAAGAGAGACTTCTCCAGCAACGCCCGGGGTCCTGCATGTTCCCTGACAATGCTCAGCCAGCAGGGACACCGCAGGGTGGGAAGTGACTCTGTTGATCATCTCGGTTATTTTAAACATGAGCTCCTCACTTGACATGTGCAAACAGGCCTGTGTGTGCAGGCCTCCCTCTGCCTGTGACCCAGTCTGTGCCTGCCCAGACCCAGGAGCCTGCCCAAATAAGGGAGGCACTCTATGTGGAGGGATTTTTCTGCCCAATGTAACCACTGCCAAACCCAGAACAGATCTCAGCCAGACCCAATATCACAGGAGCCGATGACACTCCCAGGCATGGAACCTAATTCTCAGGGAACAATTGATCTATCAGACCAACGGGAGAGGCGGGGGGCTCCTATGTATCAGAGTCATGACAGGGACTCCGACAACAATCATATTTCTTGTTTATTTAGATCTTAATGCTGACCCACCCCCCACAAGGCTTTCACTAGACAATGTCTTGCTGTGTCCAAGTCTCCTGTCACTGTTACCTTCCCTGGCTTCCTCTGTGTGCTTGGAACCCTGCTTGTCTTCAGTTAGACTATGAGCAACTCAGGGCAGGGCTCAGCTCTGGGCGCCATTGCAACAGAAACACTGTCCCTTCTTCGCATAAGGAGCTCTCTGAGATGCCAGCAAAAGGGGTGTTAAAAAACCACCTAGCACAAGTCTCCAGTCTTTGCCTGTGTATCATGTGATGACACAGATTGCTGATCCATCTGCAGGTGGCTTGGGACACTTCCATAAACCAAGTTCTGGAGGGTCTCAGCGTGTTTCCTGGCAGAGGCCAGCCTGAGACTTGGCATGGAATGGGTTCCATGCACGGAGGCTTCTCTGGATGGAGGGGTTCCTGTCTGAAATCAGCTCTGTCAGGCTTCTCCCTACGGAACAGGTGAATTTACTGCCTCTCCCGCTCTGCAGAAAACCATCAAGGAGTCAGGTGGCAAAGGTGAGAAACTGCTGTTGGGCTGGTGCCAAATAGCTGCACTCACTGATGTGCATGAGAGAGGATGGGAGAAAGAGAAGAGAGAGATGTAGGGGAGGGATGAGAGGAAGCACACGACTAAAGAGAAGTAGGCTGGGACACTCACCAATCAGGATGAGGATGCAAACCAAGAGTGCGATGAGAGCTCCAGGGCTCAGCGTTGCAGACATGGCATAGGCTGTGCTGTTACAGGTCTGGATGGCCCCTGTGCTGTCACAACCACACACCCGGATGGTCAGAGTCCCCGTGCTGCTCAGGGCGGGAGGCCCACTGTCCACCACCAGAATGGGAAGGAAGTAAATGTCCTGCTCCTGGCGGTTAAAGCCCACTCTCTGCGTGTGCACTGCGGCCGTGTTGTCTGGAGAGAGCAAGAAACCCACAGGCAGTGTTACTGCCAGTGCCCACAGAGAGCTTCACCAAACCGCCCCGGCCCCTTACTGCCAGCATGAGACAAACATGCCACCCCAACCGCCCTCCTCACCATGCTGCTCCTCCCATGCTTCCTCTGGCTCTGCCATTGGAAAAAGCAGCAATGCCTCCAATCCAGCAGTGGGCCTGGCATGTATTCTCACACATGTATAGCAGGTGCCTATGCACCCAGCTGGCATGAAAAGTCCCCGCAGGGGCTGGCTTCTTCAGACTGCACTGAAAATATGGCCCAGGAGTCTGGTTTGCCTGAATTCCCACACAAGCCCAGTGGCCTGTGGCAGTCTGGCACCATGAGCAGGGGCAGCCCCCCAAACCAAGTGCATGGCACAAAAGAGAGACGAATGGTGACAGAGGGAGATGGGAGACAGCTGCAGGACTTGGGTATCAAACACTCAGATAAATAGCACAAGGAACACAGAGGAAGCACAAACATTTTCAGAAAATCTTCTGATCGCTCCAGTATCCCTGACGAGGTTCTCATGGAGCAAGCTACAAGGCCTCAGACACTGAGAGGGGATCAAAGACAGCATAGGACCAGAGACGCAGCTCTTGGGCCAACTAGCTCAGCCCCTTCGCCAGGCAGGACTCACAGAAGGATAGCTGCAGTTTGAAACAATGTTTTCCTTGTCTCCATCTGTCAACATGCACCTGGAGCCATGGGCCAGGGCTATTCAGAGATTCCAAGGCCAGAAGGGGCCACTGTGATCGTCTAGTCTGACCTTCTGCGTAACACAGGCCAAAGAACTTCCCCAGAACAATTTCTAGAGCAGACCTAGTCTTAGTCTGAGGTTCAGAAGTGCTTCGGGGCCTCCTCTGAACTTCCTAAAGGGCAGGAGGAACTCTTTGTAAGCTTCCAGCCTGTCATCTCTTCTGCCACCCCAGCCTCAAGGTGCTTTAACAATATTTAAAAAATACAATCCATACCGAGAAGAACATAGAGTAACAACCAACCCCCAGGCAAAGAGCAGCCAGATGCTATAACACCAGCTGCATACTGGGCACTGACATTGGCCTGGAAACTGGGAGAGTGACTCTGGCCCATAAGTCAAGCTATCTGGAGCAATAGGACTGGGGAAAGGGGATGAGGGACCGCATGGCTGCCTTTCCCCACTGCTGGACAGTCCTCACCATGGGAAAGCAGCAGAACGGAAATACCGGAGGAGGACCAGCACTATCAATGGAAGAATGGTAACCAAATTTTCAGAAGTGGCTGCTGAATCTGCCTGCCCTCTTCACTAAAATGTAAATAGCCCACTGACAGCAGGGTGGCCTGCTGATGTATGCTGGCCTGGCCCCTTTCTGTATCAATCAGCTTTTTGATCGGCAAAGACATCTGGTCTAACTGTGGCTGTTGTGCCACCTGCCATTATGGAAACTGGCATATGGACTGGGAGCAGAGTGGGCTGAGAAGTCACTGATGGGGCAGCATGCTGGGCACGTCAGGGACCATGTGCTGGCCATGCAAAGCCCAGGAAGTCAGGAGTCCATGGAGCTGTGGGCATGGGAAAGGCCTATAACCAGGAGATCAGGACAGGCCTTAGAGAAGTTGTGAAAGAGCAAGAGGAGCACAATGGAAACAAACCAATGGGCAGAGAACATTATGGTGAGGGCAAAACCCACCAGCAGCCAAGGGCCGATTTTCATCCTGATCCAGCGGTGCAATGGGGCCAGAAACGAGAGAATTTGGCCCCATGGGAACTGCCCCAGAGTAGCAGGAATTCTTGAGTTGCATAGAGCTGGTCTAGTGGCACTACTGCTCCCCCTTTGCAGGCCTGGGAGTAGTTGGGGGAAATGAGGCAATGTCTCAATGCACCAGCTATTCTTGGGATGCTGGAATAGCTCTTTGCTTAGGTAGAGGCTGGAGAAGCCAAGGCTGCTCTAACTTATACCAGGGACTATTGGAGCCGCAAAGGTGGAGCAAGGTCCTGTTCGGAGCAGTTCGGTCACACCCAAGAACTGGGGTCACGGAATTTACAATTAGGCTCCTGATGTGTGTCACAGCCATCACTTAGTCACACATACTTTGTGTAAGGCCCCTGTTTTCCAGGACTTGGCCTCCTGAGTCAGACTCTGCAGCAGCCTCAGGTACATTATGAGGTTTTTATTGACTAAATACACCAATGCTGGAAGCAGTAGTACAGCTTCCCTTCTGGCACTTCTTGGGATATTCTGCTCCTCTCTCGTCACTTCCCTGTTGAGGGCAGGTGACATTTATAGCCTTTTTCCACAACTCAGGCTCATACTCCCGGTTGTTGTGCAGGCTGGTTGCCCCCGTGGTCGTCTTCCATCCACAATAATTACAAGAGCCAGCTTACCAATCTAGCTCTCACATCTCATAGCCTAGCCTCACATCCCGCAACTTGTCCTTAACAGAAGCAACCTGCGCTAGGCCCCTAACAACCTCATTTCATTTCCTGTCACAGTGTTCAACTAGGTTTCAGAGTAGCAGCCGTGTTAGTCTGTATTCACAAAAAGAAAAGCAGTATTTGTGGCACCTTAGAGACTAACAAATTTATTAGAGCATAAGCTTTCGTGAGCTACAGCTCACTTCATCGGACCATGTCAACATCTTAATTTTCATTGTGGAGACATACTGATTTCCTTTCTTGGGGTGCCCAAGTCTCTGTTCAGTACATTACGATGGGCTGAATTACAGTTTTATACACTCTGCCTTTTAACTTTCTTGATATCTTTTTGTCACAGAGAACTGGGGTCAGCTCCCACCACGCGCACCACGCAGCTTTGGTTTTGTTCTGAGTATCATTCAGGAGGACACCATCAGCAGCAACCATTGACCCCAGTATTTAAATACTTTCACGCTTCTAGGCAATCAGCCTGTGCTGTCCTTTATGGTGAGTCCTCCTCCTGCAGTTAGCACAGCCTCAGTCTTACCAGCCTTCACTCTAATCCCAGCCCACTCACAACTACATTGCCACTGTTCAAAGTTGGCTTGTAGTGTCTCACAAGCTTCCGCACACATCTCTGAGTCCTCAGCGAACAGCATGTTCCCAAGCAGCTAGCTCCCTTCCTATCTTCTCATTGAACACATCATGTCAGGCACAAACTAAAAGGGTGCAACGCTGACCCCTGAGCTCCAGTATTTGCTGGACATTCTCTGCTGTGGCCCCTGTTAGTTTGGACCAGGCCAGTCCAACCATTGTACATACCCGGGGT
Organism: Dermochelys coriacea; assembly: GCF_009764565.3. Lineage (NCBI taxonomy): Eukaryota > Metazoa > Chordata > Testudines > Dermochelyidae > Dermochelys > Dermochelys coriacea. The sequence continues at coordinate 481,990 of NC_050080.1, read as the reverse complement.
AAGACAAAATTAGCCTTCTGACACACTGGCTCTTGCGAACTCCACCAGGCTATTTTTGTTGGTACACAATCATACGCCTTTTCCAGGTTCACAAAGACCATACCCAGCTGCTGTCTCTTTTCTCTGAACTTCTCCATGAGTATTTGTAGCATAAATTCGAAATTAGATATGCTCCTTCCCGACATGAATCCATATGAACTGTTCCAAATTTAAACCATTCCACAGAAATGCTTTTCAAAAGTCTTCTACCACACCTTCATAGCATGTGACATCAGCTTAAGTGGGGGATAATAAGCACATTGTGTATATCTCCTTTATGTTTAAAAATGGCCAACACAAAACTTTGATGCCATTCACCTGGCATTTTCCCTTTCTTCAGGGAGATTGCCCCCCTGTTATCAGTTTGCCACAGTTTTCTGTATTACCAGCGGATAACTGCACTGCAGACATTGTCAGGGGAGCCAGAGGCTTTGGCACCTGGGTAGTCCAGCATTTGGGAAACAGGAAAAAACGCATCTCCTCGTCGCCTTAGAATACAGAACCTGCTTTAAAGAGCTTGCTCTCACTCAGAATGCGAAACACAGGGCAACAGATTAGCTAGTTACCCAATACAGCACATGCCATAATGCTGCCGTTATTCTGAACTCAGACAGGGCCAGCATTCAAAGGGATTCCTTTGAATAGACACCACACAAACAGATACTGATTTTTTAACCATGTTTCAACATATTATAATTTCCCCTAGGATATGATGTCAACGTGTCCATGAGAGTGACAAGGTGGGGGAGGTCTCACTGCAATTGAGTCCCGCAAGCTGGATCAGTGGCCGTGGTCGAGCAACAGGTCTCTTATTGTAGTGTAGACATACCCTTTGTGACTCATGTGCCATGAGCTTTGTAATTCTCAAGATGTTGCTCTTGTGGGACGGCCAGCCTCAGGGTACGTTTACACTGCAATGAAAACCCACGGCTGGTCTGGATCAACTGGCTTGGGCTGCAGGGCTATTAAATTGTAGTGCAGACCTTGGAACTCAGGCTGGAGCTGGGCTCTGAGATCGCATGAGGGGGTGGGTCTCAGAGCCTGGGGTTCCAATCTTAGCCCGAATGCCCACACTGCTATTTTATAGCCCCACAGCCCAAATACCAGGAGCCTTGTTAATTGACCAGGGCTCAAAGACTCAGTGCCGCAGTGTAGATGTACTCTCAGTTTCTGGGGTCGCCTGATAAAACATATTTCATGAATGGGACGGAAAGCGACATCTCTCAGAGGCGGGAGATGCTGTGAGAGGAAGCAGCAGCCTGTCTGTAGGAGTAAATGCTGAGGAGCCGCCACGAGCTGAGAAGTTTTGTTTATTGTTATGCAAACCATACAGGTAATAAGAAAAGGAGTACTTGTGGCACCTTAGAGACTAACAAATTTATTTGAGCATAAGCTTTCATGAGCTACAGCTCACTTCATCGGATGCATTCAGTGGAAAATACAGTGGGGAGATTTATATACACAGAGAACATGGAACAATGGGTGCTACCATACACACTGTAAGAAGAGTGATCAGGTAAGGTGGGCTATTACCAGCAGGAGGAGGGGGAGGGGGAAATCCTTTTGTAGTGATATTCAAGGTTGGCCATTTCCAGCAGTTGACAAGAACGTCTGAAAAACAGGGGTGGGGGGGGAGAATAAACATGGAGAAATAGTTTTACTTTGTGTAATTCCCACCCCCCCCCCACACACACTGTTCCTCAGATGTTCTTGTCAACTGCTGGAAATGGCCCACCTTGATTATCACTACAAAAGGTTCCCCCCCCCCCACACTCTCCTGCTGGCCACAAGGACTCCTTTTCTTTTTGCGGATACAGACTAACACGGCTGCTACTCTGAAAGAAATATGTGCGAGTCCCTCAGTGAAAGGCAGCTACTAACTTCAGCTCTGATATTGATGGAACGACACATGCAGCGTCCATCCAAACCCCCACGGAAGGAAAGAGGAAAATTTTGATTGTCCTGTCCACAAAGTCAAAACAAAAGCAGGCAACAACACTTAAATATCACACGGACTGTCAGGCAGCTGCCTGGCCGAGCTCCACTTTCAGAAAGGCACAGCCCATAGAGGGGTCGGAGAACTTCCACAGACACACATAACTCAATGGCAGAGAGTGAGACAAAATTAAAAGAATACAAAACTCTTTATTTCAAACTGCCTAACAACATTTTCTCTCCCTGAGCAGGGCTAAGCAAGCACCGGATCCAGAGAGGAGACCCACAGATTCTCATGGCTATAACAAAAGAAGAAGATAGTTCTTCTTCTGGTAGTTCATTTAGCTCATCACCAAGCCAATGCTGGGCTACTGGTTAGACAGTCTGAGAGCTTCAGCATTAGGCACTTTTCCCAGATATTCAGCCTACATTTTCCTTTGCTCAGTTTAATCCCATACCTAACCCCACATCCCCTCCTTCTCTCCTTGCTTGATGTTTATGTCCTTCAGCAATTTGTAGACTGTTCTCCTGGCCCCTCTCCTTAAGCTGTTGCATAGCCAAATAGTCAGATGTATCCTGCTGTCTTCACTGGTCAGTCCTCTCCTCCGGCCCCATTGTCATCATCTTTGTAATGGCTCTTCACTGAACATCCTCATATTTGCTAATTCCTTTGCAGAATTGAGATGCCTGGAGCAGAGGGCAGTGTTCTCTCAGCAGGTACCATCCCACCAGTGTTGTGGTGCAGATAATCATTGTGAGTGTAGTCCCAAAGCCACCACAAGGGTCAAAATTATCTTCTTGGTCCACAGCTTTTCAACTTTGAGGTGACAATGGGGTTATCTATATGGTGAAGTATTTGGGGCTCTTCCATGCTTGCACAGGTTTGCTGCCTAGCATGTGCTAGGCAGTACTCTTGCAAGCCTCATTCTCCGCTTGTGAAGTCCACAAACCATCTTTTTTCCCCGCTACCATCTTACATTTCAAGCGCTTCCCTTCTGTGCTGTCCCCAGATTACCACATACTGTCCTCCTACTAATCACCTGGGCAATTTCTTCCCACATATGCCACATCACTTTTCCAGAGAGAGTCCCCTGCTATTTCCTGTCCATGTCTCAGTCACCTTGAGGACCAGACTAATAAAACAGGGCCGAAACCTGCGTGAACAAAGTGTCCAGAACCCAGCCCTTGTTACTGGTACAGAACAGGAAAGTTTGGGAACACAAGCTATTCACAGGGATGCCTATGTCATAACCAGGTATAGTGAAACAGTTACGTCTCTCAGAGTCTTTCTGCAAACAGACTCTGCTGATGGCAGCAATAGCTCTTTTTACATAAGTTAATCTAAAATAGGAGAAAAAAGAAAGCAGATGAGAGCAATCAAATCTCCAGGCTGGATTTTCATATCCTTGCTCCTCCTGCACTCGCCGGGCCAGAATAAGCAACAGCTGTTCCACAGCTTTAGCATCCCAGGACATGCAGACTTTTTACCGTATATAACTCCCAGTTCAGTGGGCGTACTTCATACTGCAGTTGTAGCTTCCCTCTTCCTTAAAGGTTTCTCTGAAAGGAATAAAATTCCCTTCTCTAACTTCTGTGGCAGGACTCGGGTCTGGTGGGAAAGAATTCTTCATTGTTTGCATTTTACTTCTTCCTTACACAACATTTCTATGAGCTTCAGGCATCATTACTGCTCTGGTCCCGTTGCCTTTTTCTTTGCCTGGGTGGGGATGAAGTGCTCCCTTTCCCTCTCTGTCACATCAGAGTGTCATGTAGAGTGGGTAAAAGAATCTCCACTGGAGCTGGAGTATCTATTACTTCTATCTTCAGGCATTCCTAGAATCCTGATTGTTAAGATTTCCAAGTCTTCCATCATTCCATCCATTATGTTGCTCTTAATTAGACCTTTAGAGAGTTGAGACATCTGCTTGTCTAGCCCCCAAAGCTTTGGAGTCGGTAGGCTCCGTGTATCACTCTGTATTATCTACCAGACTTTCCAGGCTGCTGAGATGAGATTCCCTCTACTCTCCCTTCCACTGCAGTTAGTATTTCTTGGGGAATATGATTTTTGGCCATAATGCTTCTCTAATCAATTTGCTCAGGCCAGGCAGAGCCAGCAGAGGCAAGGCAGGAGTCCTAGGATGATGACAACATTTGGAAGGCCACAGACTGGACGGGGGAGAAAGTCAGCTTTTTCCATTCTATATCTGCCTTTCGGTGTCTCGATTGTTGTTCTGCTTTCTTCTGGACATGGCCACCCACTGGCTGTGACACTGCGAGGATTGTAGAACAATGCTGCACAACTGGAAAGGTTCACTTCAAAACTTCATCTTTCAACATAGCACTAGCAGATGATGCTATGGGTGAAGCAGGCTCACTCTGCGGCGTTAGAAGAACAGGGCCCATGTGGCTTTGTCAGGAGGGGCTCTGAAAGTCCTGTGGGATAGGAGCTTGTATGGGGACTGGGTAACAACAACACAACAAAGAAGCAGCTGTGAAACTGGCACAGAATGTGAGTAAGCGTTCAATGAGCTCTGCCCCGACTCATGGTTTTGCAGCTCAGCAGTAAAGATGCAAAAAATGAGTAAGTGAACACTCAGGAAAAGTGACAGCAAAGCAGGGTGAGCCCTGCGGACACAAACGAGGGAACCATTACCAAAACCCCTGGCTCTCACAGACAGGATGAGCTGTAAGTCAGCCAAAGCAAATGGTCCCCTACTGGCTCTCGCTTTAGGCCCTTTCTTTCTCTGATCAAGAGAAGCATCAGCATTTTTGGAAGGCAGCCAGGGCTAAGTCAAGGAAGCTGGGTTGATCTTAGCAACAGAGTAGGAGTGGCAGAGTGGGTGTGTATGAAGCAGTGAGTGTGGAGAGGGCAGGGGGAGTGGAAATATTAATCAGGGTCCTTATTTAAAAGGCCCCTTGGTGGGTTGTGTCTGGGGGTAGGGCCACACGCCTTGGGGAGGGGGAGAAGGGACATGTCCCATGGCAAGTCCTGGACCCTGGGTGGGGCAGGCTGTGTCTGTGGGGACATGGCTCTTCTCTCACTTTTTTATTCACACCCTCATAGATCAAGCTCATGGCTGGCTGGACCCCAGTGAGATTCCAGACCAGCCCTAGCATCTGTGTCCCAAGCAGGGAGCTCCTCGGTGACTTCTTCAGTCTCCATGGGCTGAAGCATGGACAGCATGCTCTCAGTGCCCTCCAGTGGGGCCCAGCAGCCTGGAGCCTCCAGGGAGGGTGGCGGGGGGCTTTGCCCGCTGTTCCAGCTGGAGGTGGATTAGCAGCCCAGATTCAGCACTAGGGATTCAATGAATGCTGGCTCTGGAGCATGGGATGGTGGGGCTGACAGCTCATTTACCATATGAAAGTGGGGCCTGATGGTAAAACGCTGGAGCTTCTGCACTTTCTGGCTTGTGTTTCTGGTGCGGCAGAACAAGAACAGCGGGTACTGTCAGTGGCTGCGCTGCAATGATGAAGTCCCAGAGCCGGTTTCAAACTCCTTCTAGCACAGCATGGCTCAGAGTGGCCTCTTCTCTCCAGTCTGCTGTCATCCCACTGCACTTGCTCCACATGTTGGGAAGTGCAGGTGGGTACTGTGGGCAACGTGGGGCTGCACTTGCAGAGGTATCGCATCTCAGCAGGGAGCTGATTGTCCCTCTCTGTGAAGGGCTGGCGAGATGGCTCCAGGATCTTGCGTTCAGGGCTGGGCACCTCAGTTCCAGAATGATGCTGATTAATTGGAACGTTCAGAGAAAGGCAACAAAAATACCAAGAGGGCTGGAGGGGCCGAATAAGGATGAAAGAGGAACATTGCTGAGCGTGCCTCGCAGAGCCGGTAATGAGAACCGGCAGCTCTGCTAAGAGAGTAAACGAGCCCGCCAGGAAGCGGCGTGGAGAACTGATCAGAGCGGGACAAAGGGGTGTAAACTAGGAGCAAAGGGTGACAGCAGTAAAGGAAAATGGAGCCTGAGGTGATGTGATGATTACACTGCACGGCTGCCCCACAGCACAGACGACGCGGGGGGCGGGAGAGTCACTTACACAGCACACCAAAGTGCTGAGCTCTAACTGCGCCGTGTGGATGCTGCAGACACAAAATAAACAATACCTTCTTCATGTTAACGGCACCCTTGTTCAAACAGTGTCACGCTGTGGTGTGCCCAGCAGTTCACACCCCTGTGGCGCAGCATAGACATAGCCAGATTCAGACTCCATTTTCCTTTGCTTATGTCAGCCCTTTGCTCGTGGTTCACACCCTCTTATCCCATTGGCCCCGTAGGCCATGCTGCGGCACAGTGCAGACAAGCCCTGTGTGTCAGAGAACCCCAAGAGGGAGTGCCATCACTTGGGCCATTGAATGCATGCTGGAGAGAGCCCTAGAAAATGGACTGCAGAGTGCAGCTCTGCCTGGCCCCCGGGGGACAGGATGGCAGGGACAGACCCTGGCCTCTGAGGGATAGGCTGGGCTGGGCCCTGACAAGGCTTTTATCATTCTGACTCTATGAGTGCTGCATGGTCGGGCGCTCTCCCATCCATGGCCACTGGCCGTAATGTCTCCTGCATGCCCTCTCTTCTCTGCTGGATGCTGTCTGGGGTCACTGATCACTAGCCATGCCCATTTGGGGACTATGGCCAAACCACTGTTCTGGCTAACTAGAGAGAGCAACCTCCTGCCTGAACGCCCAAGGGTGAGCTGGCTCTGGGGATGGCAGGAGGCGGCCCAGGAGCCATCGTGCTGCCACAGGCAATTTTAACAGGGTTAGATGCTATGGCCCAGTGGCCACCTTCCATCCTTCCCCTACCATATTAGGTGTAGGCATATCCCAGCAGTTCTCAGTTCTAGCACATCCCTGTAGGATCCCTGGAAGCTTCTCTCAGCTATTAGAATAGAGGCATGCCGATCCCCACTTGCAGCTAGGGACAACACCTTCGCATTCTGCTGCCAGTGGGACAATTTGGTATTTGGTGCGTGCAAACAAATGTTACTTTCTAAGAGCTGAAAATCTAATGCTCTGCTGACCACAGCCTCCAAATCCCATCCAGTCCCTCATCAAAATCCCACTGTCTCTGCCAGGAGCCTTTCTGCTCAGCCTGACAAACTCTTATACAGGGTCAAAGATGGAGAACATTTCCTGAGAGGATTTTGGTCCCTGTCATGCTGAGAGGATGAGTTACGCTCCTGATGTTGCTTTCTGCTGCCTAACAGGAAGTGAGAGAAGTAGGTGCAAAAAGATTTAACCAAGAGCTTAGTGAATCCATCTGTGCTGACATCCATCAGTGTCACTCCTTGGCTGCAGAAGCAATATTTATAAATCACGTTTCAAAACGGGCTACAAATTTGTACAAAGAAACAGATGGGCTGGTGGGTAGCAGTTTGTCACCACTGATATTTATATAGAGAAGGAGACAGAGTGCAAGAGGGGCTGAGCCCGGGAGAGAGAGATGGCAAGAAGGGGGAGAGAGAAACTGAAGGAGGCTTTAGCAAGGGAATGAGCAGGACTGGAAGGGAACTAAAGAAGAGAGTGCTGGGGAAATTAGATTGCGGTGGGGGGGGGTGTGAAGAGGGGGAATTGGATAGAAGCAAAGGAGGGGAGACAGAGTGAAAGACTGCAGTAATAATACATCCACCAGCAGATTCCTGTTCTTATTATTTAATAAGCCATTGTTCAGCGACACATATACCAAGGTCTCCAGCAGCCCTCGGAACAAGCCCTGCAATTAAAGCTTGTTTCCAACCAAGGCAGAGGTGTGCTGGGTGACGCTGGCTTTTACTCCTTGTTTAGTGAGATGCCACAAGGAAATTTTCGGGGTCACTCAGCATGGAAGATTAATTTGCTCATGCAGAGTGAGCCTCATCGTGCTCTCTGAGGAATCAGCAATCCCTTGCAGTATCAGAGCATAGAGTCTGGAGAAGGAGCCGTGTGCAAGCATGTTCAGGGCTTCCTGAATTCCCGGGTTCCTCTTGGTATGAAGCCTGTTGGTGGAGAAGCCCAGAGCAGCATGAACATGGAGCACAAATGCCCACACACTGTCTGTGGGAAGAAGGTAGCTTTTGCTAAGCTCTGATCATCTGAAATATTTATACTCATGAAAATGAGGTTGAAAAATCACTAATGCAGCAAAGGGCCATGGCGGATGCTGGGAGCTACAGAGCAACCTCCTATCAGGGAATGCGCTTAGATAATTGTAACCTGACTGGGTCAAACAGCCCTGGCTCCTGGGGGGGGAATCCTGCCTCTCAGACCTGTCAGAACAATTGGAAGACATTAATGAAGTAAAAGACACAGGTGGATATAATTTACTTGGAGTTCAAAAAGTTTTTGATAAGGTCCCTCATAAGAGGCTATGAAGGAAAATAACATAGGGCATGGGGCAAAATCTTGTGGAGGATTAAAACCTGGTTAGATGATAAAAAAAAATAAAGAGACTCCATGAATAGCTGCCCCAAGAGTGGAGAGAGGTTAATTGAGGGTTACCTCGTGTCAGTAATTGGACCAGTGTTATTTAACATACGGTGAAGAGACATCAGCTTCTCCACAGTTAAGAGTGAAGCTTTTAATTGCATCCGGGATTTTGATGCTCTGAACTAGGCCAAAACCAAACCAATCTGCCTGAAATGTCATAGACAGGATTTTAGGAGGGGACAGAGTTCTTCTGGAAGGCAAACTGGATCAAGTTATGGGGAGATGAAGGCTGCAAAAATGGAGGTGGCTTCACTTTTTGAAAACTTTCTTTACCTTTTGTTTCGTCACCCTCCAACATGGTGCCTTTGGCTAGTGGGTGAGCTTCAGGGGGTAAATGGAAGGTAAATGTTTAGTAGAAGGGTTTTAAGACACTTGGGTTCCTAGCTGAACCAGCAATGTGGCAGGTATCCCTCAGATCCACCTACAATTCACAGTTGGACTCACAGAAATGTCAGTCAACCAATAGGAAACTTGATCTGATACCAGGCAGCATCCTCCACCACTCCAGAGTGCATCTCCCCAGGCATATACAGGGATGTGATGCTCATAGTGTTTAATGCCAAATCAACAGTATATAAGACCTTAACTATCAACAAGATCCCAGATCTGCTGAGACCAGGTCCAACAACATTACAGCCCTGCTGGCCCTGGCCCTTCCCATCCCCACTCTATTCAGTGCATGAGAACCAAAAATGAACACTCAGAATGGCAGAAGGCAGGACGTGTATCCAGGGTTGTGAGTTCAATCCTTGAGGGGGCCATTTAGAGATCGGGGCAAAAATTGGGGATTGGTCCTTCTTTGAGCAGGGGGTTGGCCTAGATGACCTCCTGAGGTCCTTTCCAACCCTGATATTCTATGATCTGAGTCCTGAGAAGGGCAGTGGAGGGTTAGCCAAATGGCATGATTGAATAGGTGGCAAGAAGCATGAGTGCCGGAGTTACTGGGCCTGCAGGAGAGAGGAGTTAGCAGGGACTGACAGAGAGATTCTGAATCATCAACTGACCAAGCCCTCCTCAGAGACGCTTGCTGAGATGACGTGACAGAGCAGCACAGTTAGACCCAATGAAAGAAAATGCTCCTTAGGGCATGGCTACACTGGAAACTTCAAAGCGCTGCTGCGGGAACGCTCCCGCGGCAGCGCTCTGAAGTGCGAGTATGGTCGCGCGCAAGCGCCGAGAGAGAGCTCTCCCAGCGCTCCTGGTAATCCAGCTCCATGAAGGGATTAGCCCCGAATGCTGGGAGAGCGACTCCCAGCGCTCGGAGCCTGTCTACACTAGCGCTTTAAAGTGCTCACACTTGCTGCACTCGGGGGTGATTTTTCACCCCCCGATCCAGCAAGTTAGAGCGCTATAAAATGTAAGCGCAGACAAGCCCTTAGTGCATTACAGAGGGAGCAGGTGGAACCCATGCCGTAGGAGGCCCCTTGAGTCAGTTACTCTGGCAGACTATTAACAGTGCTGGGAGGTTTGCAGGCTAAGACCAGGTTGACATTAGCTTTGCCAGTGTAGCTATTCTGACTTACTACCCCAGCAAAACACTCCTAGTGTGGACAGAGCTGCCCTTTTGCCAGTGTAGCCTACTCCAGTCCCCCGAGCGAAATAAGCTACACTAGTAAAAGCACAGTTTTGCTAGTATAACTGCAAGAGGCTTTGTCAGCACCACTCTGTCTATCAGGGATCGCATCTCTTCACACTCCAGCCAACAGAGCTAAGCCAGCAGAAGTTTGTAGTGTAGACCTGGCTGTAGACTAAGGCTTTGTCTACACTATACAGCTGTGTTGCTAAAAGTCAGGAAGCGTAAACACTGTTTGTCCGCACTTTTGCCAACAAAATACTTCCACCCTGTACGAGCTGGGTTCACCTTGTCAACAGGAAAGCCCTCCTGCCAACAACAGCCATTTACACTGCCATTTGCTGAGGCAAGACTTTTGTCTTGGGTGCGGGGAGGGGCTTTTTTTAAGCACCCGTGAACGACAAAAATTTTGTTGTGCAATTGGCAGTGTAGACAAAGCCTCAGTGTGAAAAGGACTCCTGTTTCAGGGCACACCCTGACAAGCTGCAGACAAAAGCAGGGTTTCTTCCTGCCAGCTCTGAACAATTGGCCAGGCATGTTGTGGTTGTTTCCACCTCCCCCGAAGCACTAACAATAGTAGCCAGTGCCAGAGGTGCTATAAAAAACTGGACAGACCGGCAGAGTAACGTGAGCTAGTAACTCCTTACGCTCCAAAAAGCAATAGACTGACAAGTCTTAGGCCATATTTACACAAGCGAGCTTACAGCAGCACAGCTGTACCGCTGCAAGATCATTTGTGTAGCCGCTCTATGCTGATGGGAGAGCATCTCCTAATGATACAGCACTGTCCTCACCAGTGCTTCTGTCAGTGTCACATGTGTCGTTTCAGAGTAGCAGCCGTGTTAGTCTGTATTCGCAAAAAGAAAAGGAGTACTTGTGGCACCTTAGAGACTAACAAATTTATTAGAGCATAAGCTTTCGTGAGCTACAGCTCACTTCATCGGATGCATTTCCGATGAAGTGAGCTGTAGCTCACGAAAGCTTATGCTCTAATAAATTTGTTAGTCTCTAAGGTGCCACAAGTACTCCTTTTCTTGTCACATGTGTGTGTTTCTTCTAGGGCTGTCGATTAATCGCAGTTAACTCATGTGATTAACTCAAAAAAATGAATCACGATTAATCACAGTTTTAAACGCACTGTTAAACAATAGTATACCAATTGAAATTTATTTAATATTTTGGATATTTTTTCTACATTTTCATATATACTGTATTCTGTGTTGTAATTGAAATCAAAATGTATATTACTTTTATTATAACTATTTGCACTGTAAAAATGATAAAAGAAATAGTATTTTTCAATTCACGACATACAAGTACTTTAGTGCAATCTCTTTGTCGTGAAAGTGCAATTTACAAATGTAGATTTTTTTGTTACATAACTGTACTCAAAAACAAACAATGTAAAACTTTAGAACCTGCAAGTCTGCTCAGTCCTACTTCTTGTTCCATCAATCGCTAAGACAAACAAATTTGTTTACATTTACAGGAGATAATGCTGCCTGCTTCTTATTTACAACGTCACCAGAAAGTGAGAACAGCTGTTCGCATGGCACTGTTGTAGCTGACATTGAAAGGTATTTACCTGCCAGATATGCTAAACATTCGTATGCCCCTTCATGCTTCGGCCACCATTCCAGAGAACATGCTTCTATGCTGATGACGTTCGTTAAAAAAAATAATGCTTTAGTTAAATTTGTGACTGAACTCCTTGGGGGAGAACTGTATGTATAAGTAGGGGCATAGCGAGCAGATCGAGGGACGTGATCGTTCCCCTCTATTCGACACTGGTGAGGCCTCATCTGGAGTACTGTGTCCAGTTTTGGGCCCCACACTACAGGAAGGATGTGGATAAATTGGAAAGAGTACAGCGAAGGGCAACAAAAATGATTAGGGGTCTAGAGCACATGACTTATGAGGAGAGGCTGAGGGAGCTGGGATTGTTTAGTCTGCAGAAGAGAAGAATGAGGGGGGATTTGATAGCTGCTTTCAACTACCTGAAAGGGGGTTTCAAAGAGGATGGCTCTAGACTGTTCTCAATGGTAGCAGATGACAGAACGAGGAGTAATGGTCTCAAGTTGCAATGGGGGAGGTTTAGATTGGATATTAGGAAAAACTTTTTCACTAAGAGGGTGGTGAAACACTGGAATGCGTTACCTAGGGAGGTGGTAGAATCTCCTTCCTTAGAGGTTTTTAAGGTCAGGCTTGACAAAGCCCTGGCTGGGATGATTTAACTGGGACTTGGTCCTGCTTTGAGCAGGGGGTTGGACTAGATGACCTTCTGGGGTCCCTTCCAACCCTGATATTCTATGATTCTATGATTCTATGTCCCCTGCTCTGTTTTACCCGCATTCTGCCATATAGTTCATGTTATAGCAGTCTCGGATGCTGACCCAGCACATGTTCATTTTAAGAACACTTTCACAGCAGATTTGACAAAACCCAAAGAAGGTACCAATGTGAGATTTCTAAAGATAGCTACAGCACTCAACCCAATGTTTAAGAATCTGAAGTGCCTTCCAAAATCTGAGAGGGACAAGGTGTAGAGCATGCTTTCAGAAGTCTTAAGAGAGCAATACTCCAATGCGGAAACTACAGAACCCACACCACCAAAGAAAATCAACCTTCTGCTGGTGGCATCTGACTCAGAAAATGAAAATGAACATTCATCGGTCCACACTGCTTTGGATTGTTATCAAGCAGAACCTGTCATCAGCATGGACACATGTCCCCTGGAATGGTGGTTGAAGCATGAAGGGACATATGAATCTTTAATGCATCTGGCACATAAATACCTTGCAATGCCGGCTACAAAAGGGCCATGCAAATACCTGTTCTCACTTTCAGGTGACATTGTAAACAAGAACCAGGCAGCATTATCTCCTGCAAATGTAAACAAATTTGTTTGTCTGAGCAATTGGCTGAACAAGAAATAGGACTGAGTGGACTTGCAGGCTCTAAAATTCTACATTGTTTTATTTTTGAATGCAGGTTTTTCTTTTTTACATAATTCTACATTTGTAAGGTCAACTTTCATGATAAAGAGATTGCAATACAGTACTTGTATTACGTGAACTGAAAAATACTATTTCCTTTGTTTTTTTACAGTGCAAATACTTGTAATAAAAATAAATATAAAGTGAGCACTGTATACTTTGTATTCTGTATTGTAACTGAAATCAATATATTTGAAAATGTAGAAAACATCCAAAAATATTTAAATAAATGGTATTCTATTATTGTTTTACAATGCGATTAATCACAATTAATTTTTTTAATCACTTGACAGCCTTAGTTTTTTCACATCCCTGAGTGACATAAGTTATACTGACAAAAGTGCTAGTGTAGCCTAGACCCAATGTGTGAGTGAAGCCCCCAGTCTCCCAGTGCATCTTTTCCAGGGGCATGGCCTGCTATTCTGCTCAGCGTGTCTCTGCTCGAGGTGGGGACTGCTTCCCTGCGTGTGCGGGAAATCAAATATACATAATGGGAAGGCTGTGCCCCCTCTGCAGGACTGAGAAAGGAAAACAGGCCCCCCAATGTCAGAGCCACAGAGCACCTAACAGGAGTTGAGAATCTGCTAGCTAGGAAGGAGGGAGGTGCAGCCTGCAGCAGCCAGGCACAGAGGCTCGTGAAAGCTCCTGCTATTTGCCAGCAAAGAATTCTGGGACAGGCTCCTAAGAAGGGCCTGTGTGGCTCAGGCAGCTGCTCGAGAAGGGCTGGATCCGCATCTGTTGGAGATGAACAGTTGGGGGTGGGGTGGGGGAGGAACAGTCCGGGGGGCCTGCTGCCTCACATAGCACTTCCCATGGTGACCAGCCTTTCCTGCTTCCTGTTCTTGGCACAGGCCCCAGGCCATGCAGCCGCCAACTGGAGAGGAAGAGAGAATAGGGCAGAAGGGAACTGATGAGGGGGAAGGAGGACGACTCACCCTGGATATCCAGCAGAGAAAAGTGGTGGTTGTTGGTGGCTTCTGGGGCCAGCGTGAAGTAGAAGCGATGGCCACTCTGAGGCTCGTCACGGTCCACGACACTTATTGTCTGAATTAGCTACAAGAAGAAACCAGAGGTAAGAGATGCTTCCCTGGGGCTGATGTAGAGGTCTCAGCTTGGGGGCTCCTCGCAGCACTGGGAATGGGCAGCATCTCCCCCAAGAGAGATGGAAAACCTTTACCAGTGCCATCAGATTCAGCTACTTCCACAGCCCCTCCTCCATGCACCTGCAGCTGGGCAGGAAGGGAATGGCATTGCTCCCCCCCGGGCACACAGCACCCTTCTCTTCCTGAAAGGTCAGCTCTCCTGGAAGGAGAGGCAGTTGCAGCTCCACAAGCAGTGGCTACCAGAGTAGTTTTGAGAAGAAAATTGCCCCTCAAAGTCATACTCCAGCAGGGTGAAGTCCTGTCCAAACCTTAACAGTTAGAGAACAGTACCAACTCCTTAACCCTGAGGCCTCACCATGGACCTCACAGCTGCGTGTGCTTCAGGAGGAAGATTGTAGAACCCTTCCCAGATACACAGACACCCAGTCAGGATGTGCCATGCCTAGTGCAGACATTTCACACGCAAATACTGCACATGGCACAATGCTGACTGGGAGCCGGGCGTTCTGATTACCTGGCCGGGCTTGGCATCTTCACATACCGCAGCCTCGTACGGCGTCGCCAGCTCGGGTGGGTTGTCGTTCACATCCAGGATTCGGATACGCAGAGATGCTCTAGACACCTGAGAATGATTGTCTGAAACAAAACGATGACATCGGTGAGCGTCCTCAGCCAGCAGCAGGGAACTTATCCCATCTCTTTGTTGTCTGTCAGCAACCCTTGTGGTCAGTGCAGGTGAATCCCCAGGTGCGGAGAGACACACCCTAAGTATTTATTCGATTTCTAACACAATCATTGACACACCTTCCAGCTGCCTGGTACATAGATTAGCTCAAGTGTGATGCAAACATTTCCCCCACAACTCAGCAGCATCTGTACAGTGTCCCTCAGCAGCACCAGCCGAATTTCCATGTGTGAAACTCAACTGCTGGGGACTGCAGCACTGCAGCTAATAAGGTGCCTCTCTCAGCAAGCGCTAGCTTTTACGGTGCATGTGAATTCCAGTGGCAAGAACCTGCCACTGATCCAATGGTGAAGATCTCCCCCCTGGCCAGCTTCCACAAGCTTCACTCTTGACACTGACAGATATGGGCATAGGCAGAGGAGGTCTGTGAGACTAGACCATCAAGGGCTGAAGGCATCACCTCAGTGAAACTTCAATAAAGCTGAAATGAAAGTACAGTTGGAACGGGAGAGAGAGAGAGAGTTACAAATCAATACAAAAACAAACCCCATTCTACGTGTCACATTCAGTCCCTTCCCTTCCTGCGGCTCCCCACTCCCCGGCCCGTGCCTGGACATTCTCTAGAATGCCAGGTCCTTGGCCCCAGGGCTCCTGTGTTCATTGCCGGCGAAGCATCCAGTTCACTTTGAACTCTACAGGAAGGATGGGTTTGTAGATAATCGCTGGCACCTGGAATCTTCCCTGGGTGTGACCTGGCAGCCAGTGCAGAACACCGGGCACAGGTAATGTGTCTGCATGAGTGTGCCCTGTTCAAAAGGACGGGGTGGGGGGGGAAAGTGCACTTCCAGATGGTGTCCAGGGACTAAACCTAGCTCTCAGAGATAACCTATGTCTCAGACCATGACCTCCATGACAGTTATGTTCCACTGGAACCAGGAAGCTGTTAATTGTTAACGGAAGGCTTGTCAGTGCAGAAGGTATGTCCTTTATGGGAGCCAGACTTGGACTATGGAACTCACTGCCACAAGGGATAAGAGTCTCACCAGGTCAGGAACTAAATGCAAAACTCAGCTTTGAGAGTCGGTTTTCCTCCAGTAAGCTCTTCCCATAGATACACAAACACATTATTAAAATCAATGCTGGTCAATCTAAACTAGTCAAGCTGTGCTCCCAACAGACTGGCAGTGGGAGACAGAGAGAGGTTGCTAACATTAATTCTATTTTTAAATCTTTGGGAGGCCCTAGATACAATGATGATGGGAGCTATGTACGTCCTGGATAGAGAGATTCTAAGGCAGCCCAAGGGCCAGCACGCTGCAGTCATCTAGCACTGGGATTTGAGGCACTGATGGCTGGGGCAAAGTCTGAGAGAAGAGAATGCAAACTCCTGGCAGAGGCATTTCTCCCCATTACATTCTGTGAATCCTGGATCAGGCTGGGCAGAGCCTGACACCGCAGCCCATAGCAGCTCACAGCTGTTCCAAGTGGGTTACAAATAAATGCTGAACCAAAGAGGGGCAGAAAAGGCCTTTCCACTCCCCACTCACTCAGCACTGGGGTCTCTAGGGCATGCCAGGTTGTGGGGGGGGGGGGGAAAGAGGTGCTCAGTCTCTCTCTCTCCCAGAGACATCACTCTTCCTCTCAAGGGAAGAAGAGGAGTGTTATGTAAAAATTCTTCCAGAGCAACTAAACACTGGGGCAATTCCCATCTTACAAAGAGAAACCCAGATGCACAAGTGGGAAGATCTGTCAGTTCGGCTTCACTCGACCCTCATCAGCGTCAGTCATTGCAAGAGCTGGTGCTCCAGCCCCGAGGCTGTAATGCCCATGTCAGAACAGGGGTTTGTGGACAGGGAACAGGGTTCAGCTGCATTTCAGGCTGGCGATAAGTCTCCAGAGGTCTTTGGTTCTGCCCCTTCAGGGACCTGTCCAGTGTCTGACCCTGGTGTGTTGAATACTGTGCGCAGATGTGGTTGCCCCATCTCAAAAAAAAAATATTGGAATTTGAAAGGTTCAGAAAAGGGCAACAAAAATGATTACGGTTATGGAACAGCTTCTGTATGAGGAGAGATTAATAAGACTGGCACTTTTCACCTTGGAAAAGAGACAACTAAGGGGAGATATGATTGAGGTCTATACAATCATGACTGGTGCAGAGAAAGTAAATAAGGAAGTGTTATTTACTCCTTCTCATAACACAAGAGCCAGGGTCACCAAATGAAATTAATAAGCAGAAGGTTTAAAACAAACAAAAGGAAGTTTTTTCACACAACACACAGTCAGTCTGTGGAACTCTTTGCCAGAGGATGTTGTGAAGGCTAAGACCATGACAGGGTTCAGAAAAGAACTAGGTAAGTTCATGGAGGATAGGTCCATCAATGGCTATCAGCAAGGATGGGCAGGAATGCTGTCCCTAGCCTCTGTCTGCCACAGGCTGGGAATGGGCGAAAGAGGATGGGTTACTTGATGATTCCCTGTTCTGTTCATTCCCTCTGAAGCACCTGGCATTGTCCACTATCAGAAGACAGGACACTCGGCTAAATGGACCTTTGATCTGACCCAGTATGGCCGTTCTTATGTTGCTGCTCTGAGCCCCTCCCCAGCCAGGGTTGGCTGAGCTTGTGCAGCCATGCAGCACTCCTCGAATGCCACGTTGAACTCTTTCCAGCTGTGCTGCTGTGCCTCCAGAGCATGAGTACCAACCCCAGGGCACTGCTAGGAAGCAGGGCACAGACTCCAAAACTGGCTGTGAGTTCTGCACATAGATTTCCACAACCAATTACCAAGTGTACACTGCTCAAGGACTGTAACAGCCTAAACATGGAGTCACAGGCAGGCCCCTTGGGTTCTCCAGACTATCTTATCACTTAGGCAGCATACTATTGTGATAGCTGGTTGCTTGCACCATGCATCATAGCAATATTCAGGTTGCTTTTACCCTGAAAGGGCCAGTCACTTACCCCAGGTCAACTGCACACCACAAGCTCATAGCCAATCCTCTAATAAACTATACAGAGGTTTATTATATAGCAAAAGGAAAAGGAAAGTTATTTCCAAGGGTAAATAAAAGGGTCAATACACACACACAAATGAGTTACCACCTCACGTTTCCAAAGATAATAGAAGCTTCTATAATAAGCAGGCTCTAGATGTCTTTTAGGGCTAACCCAGGCTGAGCACTGGGGATCTCTTGCTAATGCCTTGTCTGCAGAGTCCAAGAAGCAATGAGATCCAGTTCCTCCCTGTCAGGGGTTTTTATTCCCTTCCCCCCCTCTGTTTTCAGCTGCAAACTCAGCTGACGGGAGGAATTCACGTGCAAGACTCGTCTTCATGAGATGGGGGGCAGGGTGAGAGTAAACAGCAAACTCTCGAGTCCTCTCTAACGTTCCACTTCAGTCCATCTGTTGTTGCTGGGCCTTCCCTTTTGGACATAACATCTGTTGGAGACCAGCATTTCACACTGGTTAATGTCCCCTCCTGCCTGGAGAGTTACAGTTACAACGGCTTACAATGCAAACGCTCAAGTGAGATTAATGCAGGCAGCAATGCCCCAGCGTTCAATACAGTCTAAACACTAAACTCATTCTTATACTTCCAACCCGTTTTAACATTACTAACACCCAGGTGAGCTGGACTGACTCCACCCATGCATTTGTCAGGGTTCAGCTGAAACACGGGGACCTTGGCATGAGCTGGCACCTGGTCTGCCAGAATCACAAGCCGATCTCATCTTGGTGTCCACCTGCTTCTGCTGATACTATATAAATATTCTAATATAACTGTGTTATCCATGTATTTGTACAGCCTGATCCAACCCTCTCATTCCATGATGAGCTGGGCAGTGGCAGAACTGGCTTGGCTCCCCTGGAGCCCAAACAGCAGCTCTGTGCCTTGCTGCACCAGGCAGCTCCTGCACTTACCTCTGCCTAATAAGCTGTGTGAGCTTTATACATGTGGGATGTGCTAGCTTGTAGGTAGCTTGGAGCTCTGATTTGCTCCTGTTTGTTTCTGCCCCATGGTACGCACCTTAAAGGTACATTAATTCCTCTTTATAATATTATAAATCACTCCAGAGGGCCTAATGCCTTCCAAAGCGCTTCACTTGCTTCCAGAAATGAAAAACCCTAATTCTCTGGCTCCTTTGTTCCCCAGAAGTTATAACTCTGGAGAGGCCCAGCATGGGAGGGAGCACGGCTTGTTGTTAAAGCAGGAGCCTGCTGCCTGTTTGTTGATAAAATTAACTCTGGTCTGTGAGTCAGATGGAGTTGTACCCGGGGGAGAGAAGTATGAGCACAGCTCCATAATTATCTGAGAACCCAAACCCTCTCCCCAGAGCCCAACTTCGCCCCCCTCTCTACTCTCCTGTTATCGCTTCCGCTCACCCAGACCTGCTGCTTTGGTGATTAGATGGGTGTTTTGGGGGGAAGGAGGCAGAAGTCGTGACTAAAAGCCTGGAACAATTTGTTATTTTTAAGAGAATGTTAGTGCAGCAAAATAAACTGCAACTGCTTTTAGGAAGAAAGGAAGCTAACAGCAGCAGGGTGGGGAGGAAGCTGGGAGGTGGAAAATTTGAGGGGGTGGTAAAGAGGTGTGTCTGGGTTCCAGCTGAAGGGGTAAATGAGCAAGCGAGCGAAAGGGGTTTGATTCCAGCAAGTGATATGGTAAGAGCATTTTATCTCCTTCCCCAGCAGCCTGGCTCCTCTTGCAGAAAGATGGATAACCTTTCCCTGCAGTTTGATTCTAAAGTGAGCTGGCATTGCCCTGAAGGTGATATACAGAGAAGGAGATGAGAAAAGGCAGAAAGAAAGGATGAGAGGAGGAAGAGAAAGACTCAGATCTCTCCTCGTCTCCCTCCTAACCTTACTCTGACTCCCATCACCCATTCAGAGCACAAACAATTAGTGGCAATAGAGCATTCATTATCATGACTATTCTTAATCACTCTTATGTATTTCTACAGTGCTAGAGATACCATGTGCTTGGCACTGCACAGACACATTTAAGAAAAAGACAGCTGTACGCCCCAAGGAGCCAGATCTTAACCCAGGATATTTAAATCTTTCCAAACCAGTCAGAAGGCAGCATGTTTCCTACTATGCCATCCTTATGGAACTAGCTTGCAGCCCTTTAGCTGAGGTTGCAATCAGCGTATGTTGATATTTAGAGTCAGAGAAAACAGCACAAACCCCTCCTATCATCACAGCATCGAAGTCAAGGAGTCTGAAGAAATATACTGTACATGGATGGTGGAGATATCTTGTGCTAAGATACATTTATTGAGCACCTGTGACCGTCTCACCTGTGCTTTGCCTGCTGACTTGTCTCCCCCAGAGCTATCAATAACATTCCACGCCTGTGAGCAGTTTCAAAGACATGCCATTAAAAAAAAAAAAAATCACCTGCCACACAAAGGTCTCCTCCCTGCCCGCACCACACCCCACCTCCCAAAAAAATCACCCTAAATCACTGAAGCTTGAGGCCCATATTCATTCCAGGGTCTGATACCTCAAGAAACACTGGGGTTAGAAATGGGAGCATCATCTTTGGAGACCCTTCCATAGGACACATGGTATTTCTTTTCTTTTTGGCCCTGCTGCATCGCTACCTGCTGGGCCTTTGAACAGAACATTGTTGTGTATTTTTTAAAAAGCTGTTTAAGGGGTTACTAAAAGGTATTCTTTACAAAACTCTCCTCTCCCTCTGAGGCACCGAGTTTTACAGGGGGAAGAATACAAAAAGCAGCCTCAAAAGGTTTTTTAAAAACTCTCCTGATATGTGTTTTCTGTAACTTATGGGGTATAAGTAGAATCAACAATGGTCTGGGGTAGATGGGATCAAGATGTATTGCAGTGCATGTGTAATGAACTGCAAGATTTACTCCTCCTAAGTACCCCAAACCTCACACACCAGCACCCAAAAGAGCTTTGTAGCACCCGACTCCCACATAGTGTCTCTATACGTGGAATGACACACACACACAGACATGTGCAGACATGCCTACGAAGTCATAGCCACATGCTAGTGTGTGTACAGCAGCATGCACGCACAGACCCATGGGCAGAAAGAACCACATTTTCATAATATTAGCCAGACTGTCAACCCGAGCAAGAGAAGGCAGAGAAGTATGACATCATCAAACAGAGCCTGCCAGGACTGAGGGGGTGGAACATGCCAAGGAGGAGTGTGATCAGTTTAAAGAGAGCATCATCTTTCACTGCTGCAACTCTACTCTGTATTCCAGCTCAGCTGACTGACATGCAAATTAGTTTAATTATTTCTTCTTCTAAAATAAATTATATTTTGCAGTGGCTGCAATATGTTGTGTCAGGCAAAATTACATTCAATATTTTTAAACTAATTGATGTCAGCCTTGAGAAAACCTGATTGACAGCAGCAAGGAAAATAGGCTGCTACCTAACCGGTTGCCTAAATTAAAATTAAACATGCCAGTTTTCTGCATTTCCTCCAGGAGTCTGAATGCCATTAATCTGAAAAGACTGAGGAAGGAGACATGAAAAACACACAGAGCAAGGGCGAGATGATGGAAACACAGCAGTGCAGTGAAGGAGCTGTGGACCTGTGATTGGCAGTTGCCTTCGCCAACCTGGGCAGAAGTATTTGCAGATCCATTTGAGTCCATCACAGTTCCAGCAGAAGTGCTCTGCAACAATATTCGCCTTCAGCAGAAGTGCACTGAAAGGAAAATCTAATCTCTAATTCCTTCCCTACCCCAGATAAATCTTTAGAAACCCAGGATAGGCAGGATATTACTTTGCTCTGTGCCCTTTTAACATGGGTTGCAGTCTTCCATGGCCCCATTGAGATCCAATGCTTCTGCACTGGAAAAATCCTGGCTGGAACATACATTAAACAGGGACTGTCTGTCACACTGACTGAGGCACATGGAACCCAATTCTAAGGCATGGTCCCAAATCCTCCAGCACAACGGTGCTGAATTCTGAGGCACATTCTGACATTTTTTCTCCGCTTCAAATAAATTCCAAAATAAAGAGTTTTTTCAATGATGAAAATAACCCAATCAGAGCAGTTTTCCTGGTGTTATTTATTTAGATACTAAATTCTAATTATTCCATGCTGTCCCTGGTTTTCAGTGTGCAGCAGATTCTTGTATTGACGGTGAGTAACTCTGCAGGCTGTTGTTGATGGAAGCTGGAAGTTTTGGTAGCAGAGGCTTTTGGCAGTGATGAGAAGATGCATCTCCTCTTTCCTTACCTGCTGACAGGAGAGGAAGTGATACGAGGTTTTTGTTGATGTGGCTTCAACTCTTAGTTCTGCAGCCCAGAGATCCTGGACAGCAACGAGCTGCCCCACAGGTCCCACCACACCTAGCAGCGGTGGATAAACGCGCTAGTTGGACTTTTCTAATTAAAATGATCCCCACTAACAATATTTTTTACACCAAAACTGCCACAAATAGGCTTTGGATTCAACCCGCCAATGAACTGAATTATTTAATATTCGCACTGCTAAGAGGACTTGAGGAACCGCTCTGCTTGGCGCTGGTCAGTCCTCAGCTGGAGTACTGCGTCCAGTTTTGGTCACCGCTGTATTCAAAGGCTGTAGACAAACTGGAAAGGATCCAGAGGCGAGTGACAAAGATGATCAATGGAATTGGAATGCCAGTCATAGGAGCAAAGGCTGAAGGACCTGGGTATGTTTAGTTTGGAAAAGAGGGGGGACAGGATAGTGGTCTTCAACAGACGGAAGACCAACAAATTCTGAAGTGTGCTTCCAAGGGAATGCCATTACACTTGGTTGCCAAAGACATTCAGTGGTGTGAGAGGACTGCCAGTAGTGGACATGGACTCAATGTACAGCCAGGCCACCTTAAGGAGCTAGAGCTTCATGCAGGCAGCGATGAGTCTGCAAGGAGGCTACGTCCCTATGGGATTTGCCATTATCCAGATGATGAATGGTGTTTTAGAATCCTTTGCAAAGTCTGTACACATCACTATCGCATGCCCCATATGAGGAAATCTGTGCACCAGAAGGTTCACACCTTTGGTGGAATTCTGGGGAAGGTGCAAGAGCTGTTGGGGAGGCTTGGGGCAGACAGCATTAGTTTCAGGGCAGAGGCAACTGGTTGCAGGGTCCCAACTGCCAAGAGGGGTGTCAGTACCTGGAGATGTGCTGAGAGGCCCAGATCTTGGAACAGTGTCTAAATTCTGCCCCGCCCCAGCAAAATAGGAACCTGTGGGATTTAGCAGTTGGATCCCTCTGAGCAGTCGAGTGAGTGTCCAATGGGGGAAGCTCAGCTCGATCTGTGATAACTTCCACCTGAAGACTCAGGCATTGGTAGTTACATTCAGGTCATGCGCTGAAGGTTTCTCTGCAACTGTTTGTCCTTGTTCTTTTAAAGGAAGTTCCGCTCCTGCGGCACATCTCTGGAGACACAGATTCTGTAGCCAATTCTGTCACCCCTGAATCTCAGGAAACACTGTGCCTATCATCATGCTGAGTAGACTGGATGATCTAATATGTCTTTTCTGCAACAGTACTGAAATGGTGACATCACTATCATTGCCATAGCAACTGATTTTGAAATAAACCCAGGATTATTGTGTCACTGCAGAAGCCAGATACAGGAGGGAGCAACTCTTATTCCACTCAATCTCAGTGGATTAGGAAGAGCAAAATGACATACAGTAGAATATTGGGGTTGAATATTTGGCCTGCCAGTGTGTGCACAAGAGTGGTGCTAGAACAAGTGAGTGCATACCCATTTTTCACAAGTGCAGACATGAGTGCAACTGCCAGACTGTGCAGGCAAATGGCTGCTTGCACATTCACATTTGCAGGTACAAGCAAATGCATGTGTACTAAACATGGGAACCTAAAATCAGAGCCTGAAGCTGAAAACATGGCTCCTGAGTGAGTGGAAGCAGCATGTAAGACCAAGTAATGTATAAACGGCTCTTATCTCCCCTGAGTCCTGCCCTAGCTCAGCGGCATGAGAGTAATTAAATTGCATCCAAACACAATGCTCTGATTAAAGCCAGTCTCCAGCAGGATGATTTATCATCTCAATTACCAGCAGTGGACACAGCAGTCAAGTCCTCCTCATTTTACATGAGCAGAGAGGAAAGCAGGAAGAGAATCACAAATATTAGCCTAAGGAAGGTAAACAGCTTGTGTGTGAAATGAAGATTTATCTCAGCAAACACTTGGCCAGATTTGCTGAACAATCCCCAGGTTTGCTGGTTGGCTGCACAGTTACCAGGGCCCAAATATTCTGTCCATTGCCAATTGGCACAGACAGGCAACCTGGAACAGGGGCTTTTTGCTTGTTTCTGGAAGAGTGAATCTGACCCTATTGTCTTCACCTCAAATAGCCCATATTCACAGCCACACTTGGAGAGTTATGGGTGTGGCCTTAGGCCCTGTCCCTGCTTTTTCTCTGATGTGAATGTACCGTTGGTGAAGAACAGTAACTGAGGTGTGGCTCCAGCCTCACAGAGGGCTCAGGGAATCCCACAGGTGAACATGTATGGTGGTTCATTTATAGTGCCTCAAAGTCCCAGTCAGGATCAGGGCCCCATATCAATGCATGGAGAGTTCCTGCCTCAAGTTACTCACACCCTAAACAGACAAGCCAGACAAGGGGTCAGGGTTAGGGAGCTCGCAAGGGGGAGGGGGAGGGCCGCTGGCAATCATCACATTAGTGCCCTGCATTCAGTCTTTAATTGATCATTGGCTGGTGGTAATGGTGGGTGTTTGAGCTAAGAGCAGAAAATGGGGAAGGGGAAAAAGGGAGTGTAGGGAGACAGGTACAGATCAAACACTGTCAGCAGACATGGTTTCAGAGTAGCAGCCATGTTAGTCTGTATTCACAAAAAAAAAAAAAAAAAGGAGTACTTGTGGCACCTTAGAGACTAACAAATTTATTTGCCCAGGGCGTCGGAGGAGCCACCACTACCCCTGGCTCCTGAGTGGAATGGGGACGGGGAGTTGTGACGAAGTGGGACTGTTCTTAATGTTTTATCTGACTACTGTGGGGGGTGCCTCAGTTTCCCCTATGCAGTTCTTAAGTATCTAGGGGGTGGGATAAGGGTGTATGATCATTGTAGAGCCCTAGAAGGCAGATGTGTGCAGGGGTCTGGACACAGAGAATGGCCGACACGCTGTTTCCTGGCAACTGATGGCCTGGGCCCTTCCCCCCTGCAAGGGGAGAGCTAAAGGGTTGGAGAACAAAGGAATCCGGTGCCCTCCTGGCCCGGGAAAGGGACAAAGCCCAGAGGAGGAGGGGCTGGACAGCGAGTCAGTTTGGGGCTGGCTGGGGATGAGAAGTGAAGTGCAGACGGGGTTGTCTGCTTCACTGACCCCAAAATGGACCTGGCTGAGGGGTCCTTTTTGCTGCACCTACAAGCTCTGTTTTAGACTGTGTTCCTGTCGTCTAATAAACCTTCTGTTTTACTGGCTGGCTAAGAGTCACGTCTGACGGTGAAGTTGGGGGGCAGGACCCTCTGACTTCCCCAGTACCCCACCTCGGCGGACTCGCTGTGGGGAGTGCACAGAGGGGCAGTGGATGCTGAATGCTCCGAGGTCAGACCCAGGAAGGGGGAAGCCGGGTGAGCTGTGTGTCCTACAGACAGGCTGCTCCCAGAGAGGAGACTTCCCCAGAGTCCTGCCTGGCTTCGTAGGGAGCAGGTCAGAGCATCGCCCGGGGACTCCGTGACAGGAGTCCCTTAGTTCCCTGGGCTGAGTGACTAGCATGAGGAGCTATGGACCTGACCCAGGGCAGGAGGAGGAGCTGTATGGATTTGTCTCCTCTTTTTGGAAGTCGTGTGATGAGTTTAGTACAAGGCAATTGCCTATGAAAAATGGGGAAATACTCTGCCACCTGTTTATACTGAGCCCCAGCGCTGGGCGGCCACGGCCTCCTCCCATCAGCGCCAAGCCGCAGCACTGCTCTGGGTTCAGCCTGACATCCGTTATAAGGCCGTATGCTGAAATTCCTTCTGTCACTTTGAAGGCCTTACCTTTACAACTGCCCTTTCCACCAGAGAATTCAGACATAAGTTGTACTTTAAATTCAATATCGGCCATTAATATTTCATGATTACAAACTGTTAAGGGTAATGTCACTGGCAGGAAGGTCTGGACAGTTAAAATGGATGAGTCAGAACTTACTGATGGGGAGAAGTCAGAATACTAAAGAATCTCCCCAGCTTTTGAAGTAATCCAGTCTGACAGGCCTCACTGCTGGAGGGGAACTGCAGCATTTACTGACTTGTTCTGAAATCCTAGCTGCTGTGTATAAATATTTTCCTCCTGATTCTTGTCACCTCATGTTTGCTATAAAAGCTGAGTTGTTCTGCACCACCAACATCCTCTGTGCTGGCCACTGCTAACACAGCTTCATTTCCATGCCCTCAGGAGGTGTGTGCCCCTGCTTTGGTAACAATCTGTACCAGCTGAATGCATTAAAGGTGTCTAGACACACAGTGGTGCAGGGCTGGCAAGACCAGCCTGGGCCCAGCCAGTGCTCACCACAAGGCCACAGCGGTGCAGCTTTCCCAGGAACATACAGCTCACAACAGCCAGCGGAAATAAAACCTCACTGTAACTAGAGCCAAACCCTAGGTTCAGATATCCCGGGACCATGAGGCTGTTCCAATCTGAGTCCAGTCTTTGTAGCTCTGGACCCCTCTCATTGCAACGGCTGAAGCAGAGGTGGGGTTGGAAACAACAGAAGTGACACATGCTCCAGGCTGCACACTGAGTCCCCCTGTGCCCAAGCATCTCATCACCGGAGCCAGGAAGGCAGGGCAAGGACAGGATTAGCGCTAAGTGAAGTCCTGGCCCTGCGTCAGACCCATCAATGTGTCACCATGTGGCTTGGCGAGCGTGTGCACATCTTCCTTGACAAAAAACAACCCACAAAGATATCCCTAAGATGTCCCTTAAGCAAGACCTAGGCAAACTCCCCTGCACAGAGTCAGATCTAGGCAGGTGCCCCTACCTGTACACACTGAGTGCACAGAGGAAAAATCCTTAACCAAGACTCTCTCTCATTTCAAAGGCACCCAGTGGATTGGACTGGAGCCTGGTGCTAACTGTGATGGTGGAAAGTGGGGCATGACTTGGTCTGTGCCTGGCCTGGCGATGCTGGTGCCTGTTACCATTCTGAGACATTAGATAAGTAAGCGGAAGGGTTTGAAGACAGTGTTCATGTTCTCTGTATTCCCCACTGTTCTGCTTCTTCTTGAAGCCTCTATCATTCTCGATGTGTGTGTGGAAGGGAACAAGAATGTGGAGGGAACCCAAGCCCTCTCACTGGAGTCAAACGGGTCAGATCCATTGTCTTACAGGGAACAACCTGCTTAGCTCCACATAATGAGACAAGGGCCTGAACATGCATTACAGAGAGTGGCAGGGCGCTGAGGATAATCTTGCCAGCTTCCTACCCAGCAGCAGAACACCTGTCGTTTATCAAAGCTCTTTTTGCTATTATTTATTTTCTTTTCATTCCCCATGAAATGTTTGTTCAAAGCCTCTGCAAGGCAGGACCAAGAGTTTGTTCTTTTCTGTCTTTAACTGAAGTAAAAAAGATGAACAGAACTTCTTCTGGGAAATTATTCTGCCTGAGTCTGGGCTTTGCCTGCTCAGCAATGTGCCAGCCGGTCGTTCCATGTCACTGTGTTTGGGCGGAGGTGCAGCTATCAGAAAAATCCTCACAGATAAACGAACATGAAACCTGCACGTCTGCGAATGCATTTCCTCCTTGATCTCCCCAGCTGGATGAGAGAGGGCTCCTCAGCAACTGCAATGAAGGCTGGAAGGGCATCACTGCCCTACAGAAAGGAAAGGCTATCACATGAAGATTTCAGAGTAGCAGCCGTGTTAGTCTGTATTCGCAAAAAGAAAAGGAGTACTTGTGGCACCTTAGAGACTAACAAATTTATTAGAGCATAAGCTTTCGTGAGCTACAGCTCAAGTGAGCTGTAGCTCACGAAAGCTTATGCTCTAATAAATTTGTTAGTCTCTAAGGTGCCACAAGTACTCCTTTACATGAAGATTTGTTAGTCTCTAAGGTGCCACAAGGACTCCTCGTTCTTTTTGCTGATACAGACTAACATGGCTACCACTCTGAAACCTGTCACATGAGGACTGTATGTCAAGGTTCCAAAAGAAGCTTATTGAAAGAGAGGACAATGGAGTATGGCAAACAGGCTCCATCTCCTGCCACAGGCCCTTCCTGTTAGCCCCCCAGGTCACCGCTACCATCTGGCCATCAGCTCAGAATTTCCAGGCAGACTGAGTTCTCAGGTACAAGCTCCCTTTTCCACAATAGCCTTTAGGGAACAGTAGCTCCCTATCTCACAGCTACTTGGTTCTGAAAACCTCTGCCCTTTAGGTGTCTCTGTTTCTTTCCCATCTTCCGCTCAATCTTTCAATCCCGGCCCTGCGTCTGGCTCTCACCAATTCATTTGTATTCACACATAAGACAGGTGCTCCCTTTCTACCTGCCGTAGTGCTGAATATTTATTTCACCAACAAAAACGCCTTTCACTTAGAAGAATAACACGTGCTGGCCCTCTTGGGGAGAAGCAGGAGAGGAACATCAAGGAGAATGTTCAGAAATCCACTCTGTCAGCTATTGGCTCTTCCCTACTTTGTCTGCAGCCCTCCCAGCCCCAGTGAGGGAGCTCAAAGATTCACCAGAAGCAGAAGCTAATGTGACTGCTTGGGCTTTTGTTTTCTTGTTGTCTTTTTGAAGTTTAGAAGAGCAGTTTTATAACATCATTTTCATCCTTCCGGGAAAGTGCAGAACCAGGCAAACAGTAGGAAAGGGAATTAGCAGAGTGCAGGAAACATGGGCAGAAACAAGTGAAAAACCATCAGTAACAACCCCCCCCCAGGCCCCTTTAGAAAGATAAAAGCAAATCTAGTGGTGTCTTCAAACTTCCCAGTCCTTGAAGTTTGTCCATCATCCACCCATCCATCTACCCATGTACTTAGATGTCTCACATTATTTGGCACTTCCCAAGTATTTACAAAACAGAAATTACAACGAGAACTTCTCTTGCTTCCTTCCCAGCCCACAGGAGAGAGAGCCTGATCAGTTAACGGGTTTCTTTATACATGTGAGTAAGGGGTACGATGGTCTGTGTGTGCAGAAATTATTGAGGGAAAAACAATCACGGAGCTGAGTTTTGCATTTAGTGAAGCTTTTCTGCTGCTCTGGAGCTGGATGCAAGCATTCGCCCTGTGAGCAAGGCCTGCCCAGCCTCAGGAAGGGCAATTCTCTGAGCTCATTGAAGCTGCCTTAGCCTCCTTGCTGATTATTCCCTGTGTTTAATGAAGTCTTTGGAATCACCCAAGGCTCTCACCCAGTGGTGTTAGGCAGAGAAATAACCTTGATGAAGCACAGATAGCATGGCTGCTGCATCAGCACAGCTGAGAGCAGGTACCTGCGACAGCACAGAGAGCTGGGCCGAGACAGAGCAGAGACAGCCTGCACAACTGTCTGGAGAAAAGGCAGAAGAGTGCAAGTGATGGGCCTTTCTGTCCATCTGTTGTATTTCATCTGACAATCTGTCTGTCACTGTCATGGCCCTTTCTAGACACAATGCTCCAAATCTATTTGTTTTTATAAAATCACTGTTTGATGTAACAGGACAAGCTGCTTCTGCTACTGGCCCGACGCCTGTGCAAGGCATGTGTGTGTGAATGGGGGGTCCATGGGTAGGAGGCGTCCATCAGAAAATACCTAGCGGTGCAGGTGCAGGTGCCGGATGGAATTTTAAGTTACTGCAGAGTCCCCACAATATAATTTCCTGCCCCGTGGGTGACTATGAATGCTGCACATGTCTGAGGAGAGAGGCAGAGGTGCCAGGACCCAGGCAGCGAATCCAGAAACAGGTTGGCATCTGAACTGAGGAGGAAACACGCTATCTAAATATGGGCTCTTGGGAGCCCCAGAGGTGTCTCATCAGGTGTGAAAGCAGCAAATGAGCAGTGTAGGGATGGCTGGTGGAGCTGCTGGGTAGATAAAATGGCTTTTGATTAGTGTTCATCAAAAGGTACTATCCGACCACAGCTCCCCTTCTCAACACGTGAGACAGGAGGAGTGTTTTTAGATTGTCTGGGGAGATGCTCGATTCCCCTTACTGCATCTTCTCTTACATCACCACTATTTAATGCCTGCTTCTTTGAGGTTGGTCACTTCTGCGCCAGTAAGTGAGACCCACCCCTCTCCAGAACCCTCCTCCTCACCTGCTTCCATTGCCAGGACCGTGATGTTGTGCCACCCTGCCGTCTCCCGATCCAGGACTTTGCCTGTCACAATGGCGCCTGTGTTTGCATCAATGTCAAAAATCCTCTCCAGGTCAGTGTTGCGATCGATGGCGTATCTGAGCACAAAGCAGGAGAGAGCCATGAGTAACTGGGGAGGGGCTAGCAAGGCCTGTACTGACTCCCAGACAGGTTGGGTTAGGCCCTATTACAATCACTTCCACTGTGACACTAACCTGTTCTCTGTCTGGCCCCTATCTCCAGGGACATAGGTGGCCCCATCACTATCTGACTGGAGGCCTTACAATTAAGGTGAGGGTATACTGGGGAAGCTTGTACCAAGAGTGCAAACTCCTTCCTTGGGAGAAGCAGGGATTATGCACAAGGGGAAACGTCTGTTCTAATTGTAATGCATCAGCTCAGCACATTCATAGAATCGTAGAAATGTAGGACTGGGAAGGACCTCAATAGGTCACCAAGTCCAGTCCCCTGGCTATGGAGAAAGGACTAAATATTATCTAGACCATCCCTGACGGATTTGTCTAACCTGCTCTTAAACACCTCCAGTGATGGCGATTCCACAAACGCCCTGGGCAATTTGTTCCAGCGCTTAACCACCCTGACAGTTAGGAAGTTTTTCCTAATGTCCAACCTAAACCGCCACTGCTGCAATACAAGCCCATTGCTTCTTGTCCTGACCTCAGTGAATAAGGAGAACAATTTATCACCCTCCTCTTTATAACAATCTTTGAGGTACCTGAAGACTGTTATCATGTCCCCCCCTCAGTCGCCTCTTCTCCAGACTAAACAAACCGAAGTTTTTCAATCTTTTCTCATAGGTTATGTTTTCTAGACCTTTAAACATTTTTGTTGCTCTCCTCTGAACTTTCTCCAATTTGTCCACATCTTTCCTGAAGTGTGGTGCCCAGAACTGGACACAATACTCCAGCTGAGGCCTTATCAGTGCTGAGTAGAGCAGAAGAATTACTTCTCGTGTCTTGCTTACAACACTCCTGCTAATACAGCTCAGAATGATGTTCACTTTTTTTGCAACAGTGTTACATTGTTGACTCATATTTAGTTTGTGATCCACTATAACCCCCAGATCCTTTTCTGCAGTACTCCTTCCAAGGTAGTCCTTTCCCATTCTGTATTTGTGCAATTGATTGTTCCTTCCCAAATGGAGTAATTTCCTTTTGTCCTTATTGAATTTCATCCTATTTATTTCAGACCATTTCTCCAGATTGTCAAGATCATTTTGAATTCTAATCCTGCCCTCCAACGCGCTTGTGACCCCTCCCAGCTTGGTGTCGCCCACGAACTTCATAAGTGTGCTCTCTACACCATTAGTCAAATCACTTATAAAGATACTGACTAGAACTGGACCCAGGACAGATCCCTGTGGGACACCACTCGATATGCCCTTCCAGTCTGATTGTGAACAAATGATAACTACCCTCTGAATATGTTTTTCTAACCAGTTGTGCACCCACCTTATAGTAGCTCCATCTAGGCCAAGGGTCTCAAGCAGCCCATGGAGTTATTTCCTGTGGCCCACCATAGGCGCCAACTCCACCGGCAGCCAAGCTCCCCTTACCCCCTGACCCCCCTCCACCTACCTCCCAGAGCTTCCCGCCACCAAACAGCTGTTTGGCCGCGCTTTAGGACTTTCCAGGAGGAAGGGGGGGAGGAGCGGGGATGCAGCGTGCTCGGGGCTGGGGGGAGTTGGGGCAGGGACTTTGGGAAAGGGTTTGGAATGGGGATGGGGAAGGGGTGGGAAGAGGCAGGGCAGGGGCTGGGCCTCATCGACTAGACGAGCAGTCTGAGGTACGAAGTTCAGCATGTATGATTCTTTGCTGTGAGTAGTTGGGAAGAATGTTTGTTAAAAGTGGCAAAATATTTTGTATGAATATTTACTTTAAAAAGTTCCTGCCATTACAGCTATGTTGATAGATTGTTAGTGTAGATCATCATCAGTGTTACCAACCACATAAGGAGTAGTTACACGTGTTTATATTTTATTAAAACCCCTCTTCACATTACAGTTTTTAAAAAGTTAATATGTTGACTTTTAATATCATACTATATTACTCTTAATTTTTTTCATTTTTGACTATACTTTTGTATCGTTGTATGAAAAGGTTTCAGTGATGCGGCCCTCGGGCCACTGTACTATAAAACTAGAAAACTCATGTGGCCCTCATGGTGATTTGAGTTTGAGATCCCTGATCTAGGCTGTATTTCCCTAGTTGGTTTCTGAGAAGGCCATGAGACGGTAACAAAAGCCTTACTAAAGTCAAGATATATGACATCTACTGCTGCCCTCCTCCCACATCCACAAGGCTTGTTACCCTATCAAAGAAGGATATTAGGTTAGTTTGACATGATTTGTTCTTGACAAATCTATGTTGACTGTTACTTATCACCTTATTTTTTTCTAGGTGCTTTCAAACATTGATTATTTGCTCAATTATCTTTCTTGGTACTGAAGTTAAGCTGTCTGGTCTATAATCCCCTGGGTTGTCCTTATTCCCTTTTTTATAGCTAGGTACTATAACTGCCCTTTTCCAGTCCTCTGGTATCTCTCCCCTCCTCCACGAGTTCACGAAGATAATCGCTAATGGCTCAGAGATCTATTCAGATTCAAGGCAATAAAGGAGCCATGAGTAACTCCCAGACCAGCACAACTGCACAGAATGGTGCATCCCCCGGTTAGCAGTTCTCATGACTCGGGAACCTCTCTTTGGCTGCACTCGTCTAAGTCAGGGTTACTGGAGGTCTGGAGCATGGTGCAGTAGCAGAGCTGTGTGGGGATAGGAGCCAAGGACAGAAATAGTGTAAATATAAATGCAGTCATAAAAATTAAAGGTGGCAAGGTCCAATTTGATCCCAGACCATGTATCCCTGAGGTCTACAAGCAAGGACCACAACCACCATGAATGGTGCTAATGCAAACACCTAAGCAGACAGACAAACAGCAGATTGTCCCTTGACATTCCCTGTATTTTCCTACTTTGTGCTATCTAGTTTTAAATAACTCAAATGAAAACTCCTCTGGTTTCCTGCAGGTGTTTATCCCACCATTTCACAGGCCGCTGGCTGTTAGGAAGGGTTTTTACAGTTCAGTCTAACTTTCCCTTTTATTTCGGTCTTGTCCTGTTTCTGAGAGTCCCATCCCCTGATACCGCCCCAATCAATCTTGCTCTGGTTCTGTAGGTAGGTGGATCGACCCGTGTTTCACCTGCACAGCTAGCTCCTGAATAAAGCCTTCCAGCACCCTGAGCACTCAGTTGTCCCTGTGAATCTTTTACAGGGACTTTCACAGAGCACAAGCTAGGGGAGTAGTAAGATGGGGTAGGATTGGGATCCCGCCTCTTCCCAAATTCCTCCATTTTCCAGTAAGCGGCCAAAGGGGCTGGGGAAGGAAGAGGCTGCTGAGGTAATAGCACCGTCCTATCAGAGGCAGGCTGCGCCTCATGCCTGCTGAGCAGCTCAGTGTAAGCGAGAGGAAAAAGCAGCCAAGCTGCGTGGCTGCATCTGGGATCTTACGGGGCTGGCACCAGTGCCATGAATCAGCCCAGTGCCATGTACCTGATGGTTACAAAGAGCAAGAGAGACGGTATCACAGACACAGCTGCTTCAAAGGCCAAAAGGGACCCACAAACCCGTCTCCGCACCAAGCAAGCCCCAGAGAGCCACTCCCCAAAACTCTCCCAGCTCGGAGCTTCCCGTACAGGCCATTTCCACAGGGCAGGAGCCAGCACAGAGCCATGGTCAAACCACACAGCGTAGAGGACAGCACCCACAAGCAGGGCTCACCTGCCAGGCAGAGTCCCGGTGCAACTATCCAGCATGTCAGGGAGGGGCACCTCCTGCCAGCCTAGCCCCCAAGCTCGGTGTCCCCTGACCAGAGCCTCAGCACAATACAAAATAGGGCCATTCGAACAGGAATCCTTCTAATTTCCCTACCACCTTCCATCCGTGCAGCCTCATGTGCTTTAACAAACAGGGAGTTTAGCCTTACAACCCCCCTCTACAACCCCCAGGCAATAGTGAAACAGCAGGTACAGTTATCCCCATTCTACACAGGGGTTATATGTCCTGCCCCAGGTCACAAAGTCAGTCTGTCGTTGAGCCTGTGGAGAATCCAGCCCTCCACTTTAACCACAACATCACAACTGGGATCTATGCCCCCAGTTGCCCAGCACAGTACAATATTTCCAGTAACCATACACTCGCAACCAATCATGTTAGCATTAAATCACAGCACAATTGGACTGCAAGCTCTTCGCAGGCAGGGGCTGGTTCTGCAGTGCCCAGCACGGCACAGCCCCATCTGATTGAGCTCTCACAGCACAGACACAACATAAATAATAAACTATAATAACACCACCATGATAAGAATTAGAAGTTCAGGAGGCCAGCGAATCATCGGCAATACAATATAATTGTATTGTCTACAGAATCTTTCATACACAAGGCATCCCAAAGCATTTTACAGAATTAAATAATCCAAGACAACAAAAAGTACAAGGGATAAATTACTGAAAGGAGGGTGGTGAATAAATTAAAGTGTTCAGGCCAATGACAGAGGGAAAGATAAACTGAGGGGCAGAGGCAAGGGAACTGAGAGAGGAAACGAGCGGGAGAGCTGATGATATAGGAAGGCACAGGAAGGCCACGACAGATGGCAGAGGCTGCAAGCAGAAGGCTCCTGGTGACTGTGTGTGGATGAAGTGTGGGGAGAAGATTCCTAGACCATGAGCTCTTCAGGACAGGGATTGTTTTCCTATTTGTTTGTGCCCTGCCCAACACAATTGGGCCCTGATCCAGCCGGGGGCCTCCAAGCAGCAATATCAATATTAGTAACGACACAGAGATAAGACCCAAGCGCTCCACCAGAGAGTTTTCAGACAAGAAGGGTGGTTCCCAATGTGATCGCAAGGCCACAGATTCCGCCACTCACATCCCAGCCTTGTTTAGCCACAGCTCAGCCATGGGACTGACCTCCTCAGGGGTCATCGATGAAGTTACAGGTAACACTGCTGCATACCTGTCAGGCTAGGGTGCTTACAGAGCACCCTCCTCACAAGATTTTAGCTGCGTGGTTCTCATTAAAACCAACACCTGCCCTTGGCTAAACCACTATCCTGGTGCACAAACACCATAGGAAACAGCAAAATACAGGGAGGCAGAGACAGACAGACAGTCACTAGCTTGAAAATTAAAGGACAAAACTGTCCAAAATCATCACCCATATATATGCACATGAAAATATATGTTCTGCCCATGCAGTTACCTCCCCCGCCCCTTTGCGCTAGCAGAACGTTATATGTGTTCGGAGACTGGGAGCCAAAGCTAGCATGTAAAATTGAAAAGGTTGTAGAGAAGGTTTTAAACTAAGGGCAGGGGGAAAGGCAACACATGCAGAGGAGCACACGGTTCGGACAAAGATGTTCCTTAGGGGAGGGTCTATTAATGGGGATTCTCCATATCCTGGTAAAAAGGAGAAGACAGAAGCTGATAAAGTACAGGCAGGAACTGAAGAGAAACAGTCAAATGAAAAAAGAGTCCCATCCAGTTACATTACATGAAGGCAGACAACTGAGTACTGACAAATTTGGTAAGTGCTTGTATACAAATGCTAGAAGTCTAGGTAATAACATAGGTGAATGAGAGTCTCTGGTATTAAATGAAGATATAACAGGCATCACAGAAACTTGGTGGAACGATGATAATCAATGGGGCACAGTAATATCAGGGTACAAAATATACAGGAATGACAAGTAGGTCATGCTGGTGCGGGCGTGGCACTATATGTAAAAGAAAGCATAGCGCCAAATACAGTAAAAATCTCAAATGACTCAAACTGTGCCACAGAATCTCTATGGATAGAAATTCCCTGCTTGACTAATAAAAGTAGAGCAGTGGGGATATACTACCGGTCACCCGACCTCGATGGTGATGATGACTGCAAAATGCTCAGGGAGATTAGAGAGCCTATAAAACTAGAAAACTCAGTAATAATGGGAGATTTCAACTATCCCCATATAGACTGGGTACATGTCCCTCATGATAGGATCCAGAAATAAACTTTCTAGACACGATTAATGACTGGTTCTTGGAGCAGCTAGTCCTGTAACCCACAAGGGGAGAGGCAATTCTCGAGTTACTTGTAAGTGTAGTACAGGATCTGGTCCAAGAAGTGAACATAGCTGAACTACTGAATTATATCATAATGCAATTAAATTTAACATCTTTGGCCGGCGGGGGTGGGGAGGGGAGACACCAAAGAAACCCACCACAGTAGCATTCAACTTCAAGAAGGGGAACCACACAAAAATGAGGAAGCTAGTTAAACAGAAATTAAAAGGAGTAGTCACAAAAGTGAAATCCCTGCAAGCTGCATTGAAACTTTAAAAAAAAAAAACAAAAAACTCTACTAGAGGCTCAAATTAAATGTGTACCCCAAATTAAAAAATAATACCGAGACCAAAAAATGCCACCGTGGTTAAACAACAGTGTAAAAGAAGCGGTTAGAGGCAAAAAGGTATCCTTTAAAAACTGGATGTCAAATCCTACTGAAAAAAACAGAAAGGAGCATAAATGTTGGCAAATCAAGTGTACAAATGTAATTAGGCAGGGCAAAAAAGAATTTGAAGAACAACTAGCAAAAGACACAAAAACTAACAGCAAAAAAAAAAAAAAGTTAAGTACATTTGAAGCAGGAATACTCCAAAGAATGGGTGGGGCCACTGGATGATCAAAGTGCTAAAGGATCACTCTAAAGTCATTGCAGAGAAGCTAAATGAATTACTTGCATTGGTCTTCACTGCAGAGGATGTGAGGAAATTCCCACACTTGAGCCATTCTTTTTAGGTGACAAATCTAAGGAACTATCCCAGCTTGAGGTGTCAATAGAGCAGGTTTTGGAACAAAATGATAAATTAAACAGTAATAAGTTACCAGATGGTATTCACCAAAGAGATCTGAAGGAACTCAACTATAAAATTGAAGTATTAAGTGTGCTATGTTTCAGAGTAGCAACCGTGTTAGTCTGTATCCGCAAAAAGAACAGGAGTACTTGTGGCACCTTAGAGACTAACACGTGTATTTGAGCATAAGCTTTCGTGAGCTACAGCTCACTTCATCGGATGCATGCAGTGGAAAATACAGTAGGGGGATTTTATATACACAGAGAACATGAAACAATGGGTGTTCCCATACACACTGTAAAGAGAGTGATCAGGTAAGGTGAACTATTACCAGCAGGAGAGGAAAAAAACCTTTTGTAGTGATAATCAAGGTGGGCCATTTCCAACAGTTGGCAAGAACGTGTGAGGAACAGTAGGGGGAAAAAAACAAACAAGGGGAAATAGTTTTACTTTGTGTAGTGACACACCCTGTCCCAGTCTTTATTCAAGCCTAATTTAATGGTGTCCAGTTTGCAAATTAATTCAGCAGTCTCTCGATGGAATCTGTTTTTGAAGAAACTCCCTGAAAAAGCACAAGAATAAATCCTCACAGACACAACCCTAGAACCCTGACCTGGGGTATTCTATCTGCTGCCCAAGATCCATAAACCTGGAAATCCTG
The DNA here is from genome assembly GCF_009764565.3 of Dermochelys coriacea. Classification (NCBI taxonomy): domain Eukaryota; kingdom Metazoa; phylum Chordata; order Testudines; family Dermochelyidae; genus Dermochelys; species Dermochelys coriacea. Next base: position 444,344 of record NC_050080.1, on the reverse strand, counting down.
GACGCCCCATCATCTCAGGCATTGGCACCCTGACAGCAGGTCTGTCTGGCTATGTAGACTCCCTCCTCAGGCCCTACGCTACCAGCACTCCCAGCTGTCTTTGAGACACCACTGACTTCCTGAGGAAACTACAATCCATCGGTGATCTTCCTGAAAACACCATCCTGGCCTCTATGGATGTAGAAGCCCTCTATACCAATATTCCACACAAAGATGGACTACAAGCCATCAGGAACAGTATCCCCATAATGTCACGGCTAACCTGGTGGCTGAACTTTGTGACTTTATCCTCACCCATAACTATTTCACATTTGGGGACAATGTATACCTTCAAATCAGCAGCACTGCAATGGGTACCCGCATGGCCCCACAATATGCCAACATTTTTATGGCTGACTTAATGCTTCCTCAGCTCTCGTCCCCTAATGCCCCTACTCTACTTGTGCTACATTGATGACATCTTCATCATCTGGATCCATGGAAAAGAAGCCCTTGAGGAATTCCACCATGATTTCAACAATTTCCATCCCACCATCAACCTCAGCTTGGACCAGTCCACACAAGAGATCCACTTCCTGGACATGAGAGCGCTAATAAGTGATGGTCACATATGGTCACATAAACACTACTCTATACTGGAAACCTACTGACCGCTATGCTTACCCACATGCCTCCAGCTTTCAACCAGACCACACCACACAATCCATTGTCTACAGCCAAGCTCTACGATATAACCGCATTTGCTCCAACCCCTCAGACAGAGACAAACACCTACAAGATCTCTATCAAGCGTTCTTACAACTACAATACCCATCTGCTGAAGTGAAGAAACAGATTGACAGAGCCAGAAGAGTACCCAGATGTTACCTACTACAGGACAGGCCCAACAAAGAAAATAACAGAATGCCACTAGCCGTCACCTTCAGCCCCCAACTAAAACCTCTCCAGCGCTTCATCAAGGATCTACAACCCATCCTGAAGGACGACCCATCACTCTCACAGATCTTGGGAGACAGGCCAGTCCTTCCTTACAGACAGCCCCCCAACCTGAAGCAAATACTCACCAGCAACCACACACCACACAACAAAAACACTAACCCAGGAACCTATCCTTGCAACAAAGCCCGTTGCCAACTGTGTCCACGTACCTATTCAGGGGACACCATTATAGGCCCTAATCACATCAGCCACACTATCAGAGGCTCGTTCATCTGCACGTCTACCACTGTGATATATGCCATCATGTGCCAGCAATGCCCCTCTGCCATGTACATTGGCCAAACTGGACAGTCTCTACATAAAAGAATAAATGGACACAAATTAGACGTCAAGAATTGTAACACTCAAAAACCAGTCAGAGAACACTTCAACCTCTCTGGTCACTTGATTGCAGACCTAAAAGTGGCAATTCTTCAACAAAAAAACATCAAAAACAGACTCCAACGAGAGACTGCTGAATTGGAATTAATTTGCAAACTGGACACTATTAAATTAGGCTTGAATAAAGACTGGGAGTGGATGTGTCATTACACAAAGTAAAACTATTTCCCCTTGTTTATTTTTCCCCCCTACTGGTTCCTCACATGTTCTTGCCAACTGCTGGAAATGGCCCACCTTGATTATCACTACAAAAGGTTTTTTTCCTCTCCTGCTGGTAATAGTTCACTTTACCTGATCACTCTCGTTACAGTGTATATGGTAACACCCATTGTTTCATGTTCTCTGTGAATATAAAATCTCCTCACTGTATTTTCCACTGCATGCATCCGATGAAGTGAGCTGTAGCTCACAAAAGCTTATGCTCAAATACATGTTTTAGTCTCTAAGGTGTCACAAGTCCTCCTGTTCTTTTTAAGTGTGGTATGTAACCTATCATCTAAATTAGCCTCTGTACCGGATGACTGGCGGGTAGCTAATGTGATGCCGATTTTTAAAAAAGGCTCCAGAGGGGATCCTGGCAATTACAGGCCAGTAGCCTGACTTCAGTACCAGACAAATTGGTTGATACTATAATAAAGAGCAGAATGATCAGACACACAGTTGAACACAGTATGTTGGGGAAGAGACAACGTGGCTTTTGTAAAGGGAAATCATGCTTCGACAATTTATTATAATTCTTTGAGGGTGTCAACAAGCAGGTGGACAAGGGTGACCCAGTGGATACAGTGTAGTTGGACTTTCAGAAAGCCTTTGACAAAGTCCCTCACCAAATGCTCTGAAGCAAACTAAGCAGTCATGGGATAAGCGGGGAGGTCCTCTCATGGATCAGTAACTGGTTAAAGGACAAGAAACAAAGGATAAGAATAAATGGTCAGTTTTCAGAATGGAGAGAAGTAAATAGTGGGGTCCCCCAGACGTCTGTGCTGTTCAACTTGTTCAAAAATGATCTGGGAAAAGGGGTAAACAGCGAGGTGGCAAAATTTGCAGATGATACAAAATTATCCAAAATAGTTAAGTCCAAAGCAGACTGTCAAGAATTACAAAGGGATCTCACTAAACTGGGTGACTGAGCAACAAAATAGCAGATGAAATTCAATGGTGGTAAGTGCAAAGTGAGGAACATTGGAAAACATTATCCCAACTATACATACAAAATGATGGGGTCTAAATTAGCTGTTGCCACATAAGAAAGATCTTGGAGTCACTGTGGATAGTTTTCACATCCACTCAACATGCAGCGGCAGTCAAAAAACCTAACAGAATGTTAGGAACATTGGGACAGGGATAGACAATAAGACAGTAAATATCCTAATACCACTATATAAATCTATGGTAGGCCGACACCTTGAATACTGAGTGCTGTTCTAGTCGCCCATCTCAAAAAAGATATAGAAAAGGAATAAGTATAGAAAAGGACAACGAAAACTATAAGGGGTATGGAACAGCTTCTGTATGAGGAGAGATTAAATAAGACTAGGACGGTTCAACTTGGAAAAGAGACGACTAAAAGACGACTAAGGGGGTGTATGATAGAGGTCTATACAATCATGACTGGTGTGGAGAAGGTGAATAAGGAAGTGTTATTTACCCTTTCACATAACACAGGAACTAGGGGTCACGCAATGAAATGAATAGGCAGCAAGTTTAAAAACAAACAAAAGGAAGTATTTCTTCACACAGCACACAGTCAACCTGTGGAACTCGTTGCCAGGGGATTTTGTGGAGGCAAAAGTATAATGGGGTTAAAAAAAAAAAACCTAGATAAATTCCTGGAGGATAGGTTCATCAATGGCTATTAGCCAAGATGGTCAGGGATGCAACCCCATGCTCTGGGATTCCCTGAGCCTCTGACTGCCAGAAGCTGGGACTGGATGACATGGGTGGATCATGCCAGAACTGCCTGTTCTATTCATTCTCTCTGAAGTATCTGATACTGGCCACTGTCGGAAGACAGGATACTGGGCTAGATGGATCATTGGTCTGGCCCAGTATGGCCATTCTTATGTTCATAGACAGATGCTGATAATCTCCAAGAGCCATCGCAGCAAGTGGGCAGGACCCCGGCATGTCCTCATGTGGGATATACCCCCATTTTCTGCCTTAGTTCCCAATGGAAGCACAGAGCATGCCAAGGGCATTACCTTTCCTTTGATCCTCAGATTTCTTCAGAGAGGCCTCTAACACCAGCCTGGCCTGGATAGCAGCCTCCAGTACTCACTTTCTGCTCTGTTGTTATCGGTTGCCAAAAATGCAATTGCAAGGAAATGGGAAAACCTCTGGGTGTCCAAATCAGCAAAAATCTCTCAGATGGAGACTGAACTGCTGGAAGAAATAATAGAAACTGGTGCAACAAAATCTCAGATCCTTCTGATGGGTTAATCAAGGTATTTACATAAGCGTTCCCATTATTCTTCCATGTCTCCTGACCTCTAGCACCTTTCTCTCTTCTTCTCCATTGCATATGTAGTTAGAGATGGAGATGGTACTTCATTCTCTTCTCCATATGTCTGCCTATTTCTGTGGTAGACATGAGACACACACATCTGTTTTGTTTGTCCTCTTGTCTTTGCTGCATAAAGAAACTTATTTAATAAAAATAATTGGGGAGAAAGATCCAATCACCAAGAAGAGAGAGACCCCTGGGTTTAGAAGCATCTGACATCCACTGATTCTGTGCAAAGCCAGGGCCAGGGTGCAGGTGTGAGTATAACTCTGTGCTGGAGCCTCTCTTCTCACACTTGTAACTGCTTTGCTTGTGAGTGTATTTTAAATCATGTCTACTTTGTCTTTTAAGGATTGATTGTCCTTATCGAGCTCTGCAATAATTCCAGTCCCTTTACCATTTCGCTCCTCTCCCACAGAATCCAGTGGGAGGAGCTGGATTTCTGAGGAGCCTGCGTGTCCAGCTCTCTACAGTGTAGCAGGATTGAGTTTATTTTTCCTGGGTTCCAGCCTTGGATCTCTCCAGTCCTGGTAATTCTACAAAGCACCCTCAGCAACTTGTTCTACTGCCTTAAATACCCTGGGAGCTCTCAGATACCCTGATTGTTGCTGCAGGGTTCTGGGATGAGTCACTTAATGTCTGTACAGCAAATTGAAGACAAAAAGCCCCATCTAAGTGCTAGGTGGTGGTGTTATTATTGCTATTTAACCTAAATTCTCCTCCCCTCTTGCAGCTTGAACCCACTCCATTTCATCCTGTCCTTGTCATCCTGTCCTGTCCTACTGATCTCTCTCATCTTCATAACATTCCTTTCTATATTTGGAGACAATGAGTCTCCCCTCAGAGCACCCCCTACTGAACTCCCAACACCACTTTCTGCAGTATGTGAGTTTTCCTTCGGGCTCTTCTTCCAAATAGCAGCAAGTCCTGATCCTGCTTCACTTATGGGAACTGGCCAGTCACAGCCTGAAGTGAGCTGGCTGGAGATGTAGCAAAAGGGAGGCCAGGTAAGGTGCTGGGCGGACTGCTCACGGCTAGAGAAAAGACGGCTTCACTCCACAGTCAGTGCTGAATCCAGCGCATCTGCACGGTGCTTAGTGGCCTCCGGTGCTGGAGGGCGAGATGTGAAGTTGAGGCTGGGGCCGTTAATGATTCCGCAGCATGTTTTCAATAGATGGTGGGAGCAAGTGGGGGCAACTGGCACTGGGGGCAGCTTTCAATTGGAATACATGCTAGGGATGGGTGAACTGAACAGCAGGGACTTGGTGTAAACAAGAGAAGCATGCCACTGGCAAGGTACTGTGGTCAGGTAAACTACATACAAATACACCTTGCTGGCTGCATCTCCACCACACAAGAGCTATAACACAAACACTTAGCTACTTATGTGCACATGCATGCATCGCTAACGTGACATCTGTGCTCCTCTCACAGTGAGGTGCCAGAGTGTTTAGCAAAAAGAAAAGGAGTACTTGTGGCACCTTAGAGACTAACAAATTTATTTGAGCATAAGCTTTCCTGAGCTACAGCTCACTTCATCGGATGCATTCAGTGGAAAACTGAATGCATCCGATGAAGTGAGCTGTAGCTCACGAAAGCTTATGCTCAAATAAATTTGTTAGTCTCTAAGATGCCACAAGTACTCCTTTTCTTTTTGCAAATACAGACTAACATGGCTGCTACTCTGAAACTTGTCAGAGTGTTTACGGACAACTTGCCCCATTGGAACATGCTGTGGGGACTGTGGTTCTGCAGTGCTCATGCTGAATCGAGGCCAGACAGCGATAGGATGTGAAGTTCTCTCTTTTCTCCCCGGGGCCATTCAGACAGCTGTCTGCCCCATGCTGTTCCTACATGTCCAGAGCTGAGATCAGCAGGAAGAAAAGGTTCGGGCCCACCCAGCTCAGCCCAGGATTTCTAACGCCCAGAAATGGCCAATTATGCTGAATTGATGCAGCATTTTTTGTCATGTGGATGTTTGTCAACTGGGCACAGAGCTATAGCCACCAAACTCACCTGCCATTACAAGCAGAACATGACCCCTGCCTTCCAGTGTCTGGGCACTCACATGTGATGCTGCAGCCAACCCCACTGAGCTGATTGAGCCCACGTTCTCCAGATTTCCTGGACTATGGGATGTTCCTTGCTCCTCTGCCTGAAGCCTGCACAGTGTTTGATATCCAGAACTTTATGCTGTCGCAGTCCCCGGTTCTGATTGGAATGCAGTCCTTGTCATCCATTTTCCTCTCTTCCTGCTGGCATCGCCTGTTGTTTGGATGTTACAAGTGGCTGTTTCATTTAGGCAACTTTCTTGGTGCTCATCTTTCTGCATTTCTCAAGCAGGTTGTTTCATTCCTCCCCTGACCACGATGAGGAGCACATCTGCTGCTATGTCCGCTGGCTTTTGTTAATGGTGGTTTTGTTAATGGGAAGCTTTTCAAACCCTATGAAAAGCTTTTTGTGATGTTTGTTTTCTTCTTTTCTCTCTTTTGTGCTGTGGCAGATTGTAGTTCTTGCTGTGTTGTTGAAGTATATAAAATGCCCGTGTCCAACACATGTCTCTGAATTTGGTGAATGCCAAACAAGAATATCTCTGAGAACCTTAAATCCCAAGCAACATCTTCCCAGTGCTGATAAAGCCTGGAACGCAGGCAATCAGAACTCAGGCTCTCGCTGCAGAGAGAGAAACAAAAGACTCCCATACAAACAAGCTCACGTACACAGACAGTCTATCAATGTATTACCTAATACAATGGCACGGCTGAGAAAAATCACACTGTGCAGAGGAAATACAGCAGGAGCCGAAAAGCCAACTGGAAACAGAAAATTCCCATCTAAAAATGTCCCAGCCCCTGCCTTTGTCAGACAGTGAATAAGAGCTGGAATGAAATTAAAAGCTCTTTCCCTTTAGATAAAGATTCCCTGCCATGTCCTGATTGGGTTTATGCTGCTTTTTAACCCTCCTCTCTGGCACAGCCACCTATATTTGGACACACACAGGTTGCGGCTGTTTTTCACTGAGTGATGCAAGCCAAGCTGCCTGGGCTGCCATCTCTTATTGTCATGAGAGGGGATGGCTGAGCCCAGGACTTGGTGTGCTGTGGTGACCCACCCAGATGGCTGTGGAATCTAAAGATACTCTTGGGCATCAGAATCCTGATATTGTTGCAGGGCTTCGTGGAAGAGTGACCACTCTTGTTGGAGTGGCACTGAACTAGCAGCTGGGAACCTCAGACTCACCATGGTACAGATACAGAGATCCAATCTCAGCCTGCTACAGAGAGTGCTATGGGACCACTCTCCTGCTGCAGCCAGCTCTCCAGGGATGGGGGTTATTTAGCACTAGCCTTCTGTGATGAAGCGGGACTGTTCTTAATGCTTCCTCTGAATAGTGTGGGGGTGCCTCAGTTTCCCCTAGCAGTTCTTAAGTATCTAGGGGGTGGGATAAGGGTGTATGATCCTTGCAGAGCCCTAGAGGGCAGGTGTGTGCAGGGGTCTGGACACAGAGAATGGCCGACACCCTGTTTCCTGGCAACTGATGGCCTGGGCCCTTCCCCCCTGCAAGGTGAGAGCTAAAGGGTTGGAGAAAAAAGGAATCAGGTGACCTCCTGGGGAGGAAGGGCTGGAGAAAGTTTCAGTTTGGGGCTGGCTGAATCAAGGCCATGGAGTGAAGTGCAGACGTGGTTGTCTGGCTCACTGCCTCCCAAAATGGACCCAGCTGAGGGGTCCTGTTCTCTGCACCTACAAGCTCTGTGTTAGACCATGTTCCTGTCGTCTAATAAACCTTCTGTTTTACTGGCTGGCTGAGAGTCACGTCTGTCTGCGGAGTTGGGGGGCAGGACCCTCTGGCTTCCCCAGGACCTCGCCTGGGCGGGCTCACTGTGGGAAGCGCACGGAGGGCAGAGGATGCTGAATGCTCCGAGGTCAGACCCAGGAAGGTGGAAGCTGTGTGAGCTGTGTGTCCTGCAGACAGTCTGCTCAGAGAAAGGAGACTTCCCCAGGGTCCTGACTGGCTTCATAGGGATCAGTTCCAGAGCATCACCCAGGGACTCCGTGACAACTGGTGGTAGCGGTGGGATGTACTGTACCCCGTGGATGGCGCTTCCTGCAGTAAGTGACTGGGGAGCAGTAAAATGAAGGGGGATTGACGAGGAGCAGGCGTGCTGAAGGCTCAGAGAGAAGCGGTTTCGGGGGGCGGTTAACCCTGGGAGTGTGTGACCAGCGAGAAGGACTGTGCAGTAATGGGGTCCCCCTGGGGACTGCGGGGAGCAGTTTCAGGGGTGGAGGAGCCTGCGGCTTGGCCCTGGGCGAGAGAAGGACTTTTGCAGTAACAGGGTTCCCCTGGGGATTGCAGCGAGTGGTCCCAGGGGCGGAGGATTCTGCAGCTCAACCCTGGCAAAGAGGTGGTGACCTCGAGAAGGGCTGGCACATGAGGGGTTCTCCCTGGAAACCATGGGGAGCTGAGAGCACACAGGCCTGTGAGTCCACAACAATTTGGGAAGAGCGGAGTGATGGCCTGTCACCATCTCCTTAAGAAGGACATTGTAACCCTGTGCAAAAAGAGAGGGTTGAGCATTGGAAAGTTCACCAGTTGTGACAAAGCTCTGTCCTTGCCTCCGTGGGTCCCGCATTTCCTGGCAGATTTCGCTAGCCTCAGAGGCTCACTGTGACCCTCCACGTAACCCTTCTTTCTCTAGAGACAAGAGTCACAGTCTACTGAGCCATTTTCATCATAAGCCAGCGAGGGAGGTGAAGAGACGTTATCCTTCCTTGCACAGTCTCTGCTGTCTCCCAGTCTCAGTGATTAAACAGGGGGCAAAGGTGGGAGTGGGGAGCCCGGGCCCACCCTCTACTCCGCTCCAGCCCAGGGACCCTAATAGTATCAGCTATGGTAGCTGACCTTTTAGAAACATGACTTGTTCAATTCCCTGGGCTACTTCCCCCACAGTAGTCCTCACTTCCTCAAGCTCCACTTCACCCTTACCTCAGGGCCTACTTCCTTGTGCCTGATATGATGCGCACTACTCAGCCTCTCCAACCGCGCAACTTCTTCCCACAGCTCCTGACATGCTGGGAGGCTTTGAACTAGTTTCAGCCAGCCCCTGATTGGCTTCAGGTGTCCCAATCAACCTAGCCTTCTCCCTGCCTTCTGGAAAGTTCTTAATTAGCCCCAGGTGTCTTAATTGACTTAGAGCAGCTTCTATTTCACTTAACCTGGTACCAGGGATTTGTTTAGCCTGGCGCTTATATATCTATCTTCCACTACTCTTCCATAGCTATCTGGCCTTGCCCCGTCACATATCCCCCGCCCCGCTCAACACCATAGAGTAGGGCAACTTGGGACGCCAGGCAGTATGCTCGTGACAGACCATCAGCATTGCCATGGTGGCATCCAGCCCTGTGCAGTATGCGGAACTGGAATGGTTGGAGGGATAAGAACCACCTGGTGATCCTTGCATTCTTTTCCTTATTCCGCTGCATCCACTGGAGGGGTGGATGGTCCATCACAAGCGTAAATTGCCGGCCTAAGGGATAATAATGCAGTGTCTCCATAGCCTATTTGACAGCAAGGCATTCTCTGTCGACTACAGCATATTTCTGTTCTCTTGGGAGAAGTTTTCTGTTTAGATAGAGGATCGAGTGTTCCTCTTCTCCCACCATTTACGACAGAACTGCTCCCAACCCCACCTCAGAAGCAACTGTTTGTAAAATAAATTCCCTGTTAAAGTCCGGGGCTATGAGTACGGGGTCATTACAAAGGGCCGTCCGAAGGTCTGTAAATGCCCCCTCTGCTGCGTCGGTCCATTTTACTGTGTCTGGACCTCGGGCCTTCACCAGGCCCATTAGGGGACTTGCCCTAGTTGCGAAGTGGGGAATAAAACATCGGTAGTAGCCTACCACGCCTAGGAACGCACGGACCTGCTTCTTTCGGGTCGGCCGGGGCCAGTTTTGAATTGCCTCTAGCTTATTCATTTGGGGCTTCACTATGCCCCTTCCCACAATATATCCCAGGTACCTAGCCTCTGCTAGCCCTATGGCGCATTTAGCGGGATTGGCAGTGAGGCTAGCCCACCTTAAGGTGTGCAGTACTGCCTCAACTTTCTCCAAGTGAGTTCCCCAGTCTGGCATATGGATGATGACATCATCTAGGTATGCAGCTGCATAACTAGTATGGGGGTGCAGCAGCTTATCCATGAGGCACTGGAATGTGGTTGGGGCCCCATGTAGCCCAAAAGGGAGGACTGTGTACTGGAATAGCCCATCCGGGGTGGAGAATGCTGTCTTTTCTTTAGCTTCTTTGGTCAGAGGAATCTGCCAGTACCCTTTTGTCAGATCCAGTGTAGTCAAAAATCGGGCACTACCCAGTCGGTCAACCAGTTTGTCGATGCGTGGTATGGGGTATGCATCAAACTGGGATATTTCATTCAGTCGGCGAAAGTCATTACAGAATCTCATGGTACCGTCAGGTTTAGGCACTAGAACAATTGGACTGGACCACTGACTGTAAGATTCTTCAATAACCCCTAATTCTAACATTTTCTTTACTTCAGCCTTGATTTCCTCTCTTTTGGCGGCTGGGATTCGGTAGGGTCTCAATGTTACCTTGGCTCCAGGGATCGTGCGTATATGGGGATAGGTCTCAGTCGTCCGCCCTGGTTTTGTAGAGAACACATCTCTGTTGCGATTAATCATGTCGACTGCCTCGATCTTTTGGATCGGCGTCAAGTCGGATGATATCCTCACTTGCTTGTATAAGTTATCCTCCTGGGGAAGGGTCTCCTGCATGACTAAGCATGCCTCTCGATCGTGCCAAGGTTTTAGAAGATTGATGTGGTAAATTTGCTCCGATTTCCAGCGGCCTGGCTGCCGCACCTTATAGTTCACCTCTCCCACGGCTTTGATTATTTTGTAGGGTCCCTGCCACTGGGCCAACAGTTTACTTTCTGCTGTGGGGGGCACCAGTACCATCACCCGATCCCCTGGTTGGAACCGTCGAAGCTTTGCTTGGTAGTTATGAGTTCGTTGGGTCTGCTGTGCTCTCTTCAAGTGTTCCCGTACAATGGTCGTAACTCGTGCTATCTGATCTTTCATCTGCAGTACATGCTCAACTATGTTCCTTCTGGGGTTAGGTTCCTCTTCCCAGGCTTCTTTGGCTATATCCAATATGCCCCCAGGGTGGCGCCCATATAGTAGTTCGAATGGAGAGAAACCCGTGGAGGCTTGCGGAACCTCCCGGATGGCGAACATGAGGTAAGGCAATAGGGTATCCCAATCTTTCCCATCCCGGCTCACCACTTTCCTGATCATAGCCTTGAGGGTCCTATTGAACCTTTCCACAAGGCCAGCTGTTTGCAGGTGGTATACAGAGGTCCGTAGGACTTGTAAATGGAGCAATGAACAGAGATCTTTCATCAACTTGGACATGAAAGGTGTCCCTTGATCAGTCAATATCTCCTTGGGTAGCCCAACCCGGGCAAAGATCTGTACTAGCTCCTTAGCTATTGTCTTGGAAGCTGTGTTGCGTGGGGGAACAGCTTCCGGGAACCGGGTTGCATAGTCCAGTACAACAAGCACATGTTGGTGGCCCTGAGCGGTCTTCTCTAGGGGCCCTATCAGATCCATGGCTATCCGTTCAAAAGGAACCTCTGTTATTGGAAGAGGTATCAAAGGAGCCCGCAAGTGGGGGTGAGGGCTATGTAACTGACACTCTGCACAAGAGGTGCAGTATCGCCAAGCATCTTCATGTACTCCTGGCCTGAAGAACCTCCGCAGGATCCATGCCTGGGTTTTCTCTACCCCTACGTGTCCTCCAAACTGGTGACTGTGGGCGAGACTCAATATGGCTTTCTGATGATTTTGTGGCACCAGAAGTTGTTGGATCTCTTGCTCCTGCATTTGCATCACGCGGTACAGGAGTTCTTTCTTCACTATAAAGTAAGGTCCGGGATCCCGGACTGTCCCATCCACGGGTATCCCATCAATCTCGACCACCTCTTTCCTGGCGTTATCATATCTGGGGGTCCTCTGCCTGGTCCCGCCCAAAAGTCTCTCTTCCTGGACTAACCTGCCCAAGCTCCCAGGGGCCGGCTTCTGCTTCTTCCAACGGCTCGCCGCCGTCATGGCTGGGGGCAGCTTCTGGCTCACCTTCTGTAGTGGAAGTTTCTCTGTTGGCTGCTCACGTCCATCTGCCTACTAGGGAGGTCTTCTGGCCCTGGGTCAGGATCCAGGCTTCGCAGCCTCTCTCTCTGTTTTCTGTCTTCCGGGTCTTTTGGGGGGCTGAGAACAGATCCTGAGAAATCTCAGCAAACATCGGGGGTTGACATTCCCCCGGTGACGAGTCGCTGTCCTCAGGGTCCCCACCTCCCTCCAGCCTCTCCGGGGGGAAGTAAATTATCAAACCCTGGATAGTCCCTCCCAATGACTACAGGATATGGGAGTTTAGGAACTACGCCCACGGTCACCTCAATGGAGTTTCCCTGAACCTCTATCTCCACTGGGATGGTAGGGTAATGGCTCACGGCACATCACTGCTACGCGTTTGGCTTGTAGCAGCTGACTATTTTTTACCAGCTTACCCGATATGAGGGTGATAGCGCTCCCAGAGTCCACAAGCGCTGTAGTCTCTGCTCCATTTATCCTCACTGGCCTGGTGTAATTATGCGGGGCTAATGCGACCCCCACGAGGTGGATAAGGGAGCATGGGACCTCCCAATCCCCCAAGTTACATTGCATAGGCTCCTCGGTGCTGGGACACTGTGCTGCTATGTGCCCCCACTCCCCATGTGCATAACATCTATAATTGCTTGTAATCACTCCCCTATCCCGGGGGCTAGGGGGTTTAGTCCCGGGGTTCCCCCCACCCAGCCAGCCCGATTGGCTTCAGGTGTCCCAATCAACCTAGCCTTCTCCCTGCCTTCTGGAAAGTTCTTAATTAGCCCCAGGTCTCTTAATTGACCTGGAGTAGCTGCCATTTCACTTATCCTGGTACCAGGGATTTGTTTAGACTGGAGCTAATATATCTATCTCCCACTACTTTTCTATAGCCATCTGGCCTTGCCCCATCACACAAAGCACAGTTAATCGTGCAGCTGGAGGAGGATGACCACTCTAAGGAACAGATTCCTGACTCAAATGGGGCTATAGCAGGATCTGGGAGTAGCTGGAGTGGTAGCCAGGCATCCCCAAGACTCCTGTCCCTGACCAGACAAGGGTCCAGCCAAGGGTCTTCACGATCGGGTTCCCCATCAGGGGATTGGAGATGGAGGGGATTGGAGCCGAGTCCAAAAGAGCAAGAGGACTGCGAGAGACAGCGAGAGTCCAAGAAAGAGCTGCAGAAGCAGCCGCAGCATGAACTGGCGATGGTGGAGCGGAGAGGCAGAGGGGACCTCCCAGGGGTGAGTGGGGATAGACCCCGGGGTGCCAGTTCCGCAGGGAACCTCGAGACTAAATTGCTGCTCCTGGTTAAGGGGGAAGGGGAATGTGGATGCCCACCTCACTGCCTTTGAGCACGCTGGCGATTTGAATCAGGGGGACCCTCTGGAAAAAAGCCCCGGTGTCTAACTCCCTTGCTGGGTCCCAAGGCCATAGACTCTGTCAGCCAGATGGGAGCGGAAGGTGATGGTCAATCGGGAGACATTCCTGGGGTGGCGAGATCCTGGGACAGAGAGAACTGTTGTCAGGCCCTGGGTGGTGCAGCCCCACCAGATCTGAAGGGCTGTGTGAGCTGGGTGAGAGTCCCAGGGATGAAGCCTCTCGCCCTGCCTATGGCCCAGATCCCTGTGCAGACACAGGAGAGGTTGGGCTGGCTGGTCATTGGGGTTCTCAAGGATACCAGCTGTGAGACCCTGTTGTGGGGTGACTGTCTCTCTTTGGGACAGGATCCAGACTATGCTCCTGTAACTGCCGAGGGTTTGAATTTGAATCCAGGGAACCAATCGATGGAGAGGGAAATGGTCACTGAAAATGCAGCTGACCTGGCTGGCGGCAGGGAGGAGCTGCTAGGCTCAGGATACCTGCCTGCCTGTAACCAGACCCCTGGGGCTGGGGGGGGCAGAGAGATGCTCCCTGCCCCCTTGCACACCAGAGAGGGGGCTCACGCTGGCTCTGATGCAGTGAGGAAAGCAGCGAGCTCGCTGCCTACCCCCACTGGGACAGCAAGGGCAGCGCTGAGCACAGTGGGAGCTGAGACCCCAGCTGACGGGGGGAGACACAGGCAGGGCAGGGGATCTGTTGGGAGTGGCAAGGTGCTTGGTAAGGAAAGTTTGGATGAGCCTAGGCAGCCTTGTGAGCTGATGGCTTTGTCTAGTCAGCAGGGTGGGGCAAGGAGAGTGGCAGATGAGTGTCCCTGGACCTTACCTGTTAGCTGGGTGGAGAAGTGTGACAGGGAAGGAAACGTGCCTGTGTCTGTCAGGGGTATTGACTTGCCTATGGAGGAGCTACCCTGATCTCCAAGCCCTTGTCTGTGAACAGCCCTGTGTGCTGAGATCCCAAGCTGTGTGTCTGGGAAAGGAGAAAGTGTGCGTGTGTCTGTGGAGCAGACAGAAGGGGCCTTTCAGCCTGTGATGGTTGAGAATAGTGCAGCTGTCTCAGAGTTGGTTCTGGATTCAGCTAAAGCCCAGGAAGGGAATGGTCCTAAGTTTGTGTCTGCTCGGGAGGATGGCCCTGTAACTAGGTAGCATCCAGTTAGTGTCTATGTAAAATCCCAGAGACCAGACAATTCTGGGGCTTGTATTTTGCCTTTTGCTAGTGTGTTGTTGGGAAAGGCTGAAGCAACTCTGTCTAATCAGGTTGAGATCCTAGCCAGGGCACAAGGAGAGCAGAAAGGTGATTCAATTGTGTTACCTACTGAGAGTGTGGAAACCTGTAGCAAGAAGGAAAAGATTCCTGAACTTGTGTGTGGCAAAGGGAAGGAGAAGGCTTCTAACCTTTTCTCTAGGAAGTCTGTAAGTTTGCCTGAAAGGGGATTGTGTAGGAATCCACCTGATGGGCCAGAGGTAATTCTGGATGTAAGTGAGACCCAGAGTGAGTCTGTTGTTGCTCAGGAAAGTGTTTCTCAAGAGCAAGCCCTAGGTGAAGAGGGTAAGGGCAGAATTTCTGTGAAGGGTGAATTGTTGCATAGAAAAGCTCTAGGGAAAGGAATCCTCATGGAGTCTTTGCAAGCAGTTTACTGCAACTGAAGGGTGTGAAAGTGATTTAATCAAGACAGTTTCAGTTCCTAACAGCCAGAAATTTTCTGTTGTGAATGAAGCCGCTGACTTTCCTGTTGAAAGATCCAGTGTGGATAGCTTTGAGAAGGTCTCAGATGAAGTGAAAGCTGTTAAGAAAGTTAAACAGTCCTATAACCAAGTGGCTGTGTTTTGGGGCAGCTTGTTGGGGAGACAAGGTTGTTGAGAAAGGGATGTCTCCATGCTAGTTCTGTAAGTGAACAGTATGTGGCCCAGGTTAAGATGGGGGCTCTTAACCAAGAGATCCCGAATTGCAGGCCTCCAGATTGGAGCGCTGGGAGAAGACCCGATCCCAGTTTGACCCCTGGGAGTTTTGGGGTGGAAAAAGGGCATGGGCCACATAAACCTACCCACATGCAGCATGCAAGTGCTGTCAACCACCCCCAACCTAAGGGAGGACGTGAAACTGGAAAGGCCTGGTGTAACTCCCACCAAGGAACGGGAGAGATGCTGGGGCATCCATGGGAACGTTGGTGGGTTCGAACTTCCCCAGGTCACCGGCTAAAGTGGCCCCGCTCAGTTCGGTCTCAATGGGGGGAGAGATGTGACGAACTGGGACTGTTCTTAATGTTTCCTCTGAATAGTGTGGGGGGTACCTCAGTTTCCGCTAGGCAGTTCTTAAGTATCTAGGTGGGGGGATAAGGGTGTATGATCCATGCAGAGCCCTGGAGGGCAGGTGTGTGCAGGGGTCTGGACACAGAGAATGGCCGACACCCTGTTTCCTGGCAACTGATGGCCTGGGCCCTTCCCCCCTGCAAGGGGAGAGCTAAAGGGTTGGAGAACAAAGGAATCCGGTGCCCTCCTGGGGAGGAAGGGCTGGAGAAAGTTTCAGTTTGGGGCTGGTTAAATCGAGACCATGGAGTGAAGGGCAGACGTGGTTGTCTGGCTCACTGCCTCCCAAAATGGACCCGGCTGAGGGGTCCTGTTCTCTGCACCAACAAGCTCTGTGTTAGACCATGTTCCTGTCGTCTAATAAACCTCTGTTTTACTGGCTGGCTGAGAGTCCCGTCTGCCTGCGGAGTTGGGGGGCAGGACCTTCTGGCTTCCCCAGGACCCAGCCTGGGCGGACTTGCTGTGGGAAGCGCAGGGAGGGGCAGAGGATGCTGGATGCTCCGAGGTCAGACCCAGGAAGGTGGAAGCCGGGTGAGCTGCATGTCCTGCAGACAGGCTGCTCACAGAAAGGAGACTTCCCCAGGGTCCTGAGTGGCTTCGTAGGGAGCAGCTCCAGAGCATCGCCCGAGGACTCCGTGACATCCCTGGGAAGCAGAACCTGTCTAAGTCCCAGGTCAGTGCAGGTGCTTCTGCAGAATGGCACCAGGGTGAGTTCTCAGTCACTGGGATCACCCGAAGGTGCCTTGCCTGGTGCCATCGGCTGGGGGTGAGGCAGGTATTCCATGGGGGATGGGGACCTGTTGGGTTGCTAATTCTGTCTGTAGAGGGAGGGCCCTGGCAGAGTCCAGAATCATCCTGGAAGGGAAGGATTAATTAACTCTCCAAGGGAATAACAAAACTCCTTTCTCCATGCAGCTCTGGCACAGCCTCCACCAGCAAACTCTGTTCACCTGGGAAAGCCCAGACTGCAGCTCCTTCTCTTCACTTTCTCTGTCCCCCTGGCCTCTGCATGGGCAGGGAGTTCCAGTACTTGGGCCAGGCTGCTGGCTTTTGAGGAGGTAGCATTTGGATGGCTGTCAGCAGGTGTTGGGGTCTGAAGTCATCCTAAAGCCTGACTTCAAATGTAGCATGAAAAAGCAGAGTTTGCTGGGCTCCATCCTGTACAAACCATAGGAGGGAATCTCTTGGACTTGGGGAATGGGTTTGTTCCAGGGTGAAATGGGCATTTCCAGGGGCATGAATGATCTTCTTTGTGATGGCTCATGGAAAGGAGGGCAGCGAGTACCCAGGCTGCCTCCATGTTGTGTCTGACTTGGTCAATGTTCCATGTACCAGATGTCGTCTCCCAGGAGGCTGGAGGAAACCTCACAGCCCAGGCACAAAGCCTGCTGCATGCACGTTGGGTTTATGGAACTGTGCTAGATATCCGTGTGTGCCACTGCTCATTCCCATTGTCATCGGAGGCATGAGCTGCCATGAAGAAGCGCTTCAGGAGTTATTCAGCCAGCCTGATGGAGCTGGGAAATGATAGGGCTCCACTCTGGGAGACTTTCCCTTCTTGTGTCTTTAATGCATGAGGTTCTTTGTGAGAGTGATACATGGACAGAGGGTCACATATGTTCTGGCAGAGGACAGGAACCCATGGAGATGGCCAGCCCTGTTAGAGGCTATGAACTGGCCAACATGAGGAAAAAAGGGCCCTCTCCTGTCTCTCCCAGGAGCACGGGGTAGAGCTGGAGTCCTGTCAGCTTTTCAGAGGTAGGCATATGTACAGGGTCTCACATCAGCTGCCCTGCGCTGCCCTAAAAGGGGGGAATAGAATCCACTCATCTGTGTAACCAAACCTGCCACATTCATGAGCCAAACCCCACAACCTGCCCAGAGAACATCATGGCATTCCCTGGCAGAGCAGCTCTTCACACAAGCAATGGGCTGGAGCAGCGCAGTCTAGGGGCACCTTCAGTGGGTGGAGGGGACCACCTGGGGCTGAGGGCACTCATGCCAGACCTACTCTGGCTCTTCCTTTACTGGTCCCCAAAGCTCAGCACTGGGAGCTTGGTACCAGTGGGAACTGAAAATGCTGATGAGGCCAATCTCAGCTCAGTTTTCTCCCGGGCTCCTTGGGATTCCTCACCTCAAAGGCAGAGTGTTTGTTCCCCGTCATTGCAAGGTGAGACTGCAGCTCCTCTGACATGTACATGGCACCAGGCAAGCCCAGCATACAAAGCGGAGTCAGGGGCTGGGGAGCCACCATGGAAACACAGCTACAGAAGGGGCTGCCTCTTTCCTCCTCCTTTCTAGTAGCAAAGGATCAGACAGGTAAAGGGGATCCACCAAACTGCAGTGCCAGCAGAGAGGACTCAGCACAGATTCCAATGGGCCTGGGATCGAACCCTGGAGCGCTGTCAGGACAAGTTGCTCTCCTCTGTGCCCCAGATGAAGAACAGATGCTGTGAGTCTAGCTGGGAGTTAATGCGAGATGACTTCCTGCAGACAAGCGTGTCACCTCCTGGTGGGGCACCGGGAGGGTTACTATGTTAATGTTTGTGCAGCACTTGAAAGCTGTGAAGAACTAAGTAAGTGCTCAGGATTGTTACATTACCCAGGTGGCCAGAGGATGGGAGAGCAACAGAGCTCTGACAAAAAGTCTCTTCTTCCTCATCTTGGTGCCATGATAGAGACTTGGTGCTCTGGCCAGGAAGGGAATGGTGAGGGGGCCTCTCATTCACACCTGATTACATGGAGCTGCTGCAAGGCAGAGCTCGGGGCAGGGGGAGGGGTGTAGTGGAATGGGAAGCGGGAGCTCGCCCTCACGTTACGGGAAGGGGACGTGCCATCTCTTATGCTGCTAGGCACTGAAAAACCACAGCCAGTGGACAGTCAGGTATGTAGGCAGGCAGAGTGCCCCAAGGGAGCACAACAAGTCTCGGAGGAGCTGTCTGCCTAGGGGTTGCTGGAGGGAGGATTCATAACTGAATGCATCAGGCATGACAAGAGAAAACACATTCCGATTCGTGGGGCTGAGGCCAGGGGATTTGGGTACCTCGGAGTTCCACTGGCCAAGCTCTCGAGGCTGGACATGTGAGATGTGGCTCTGTCTAGAGTGCATTATGCTGTTGCAACAACAGAGACACTCTTCTGCTTCTCTCTGCTCCAAGCACCCCTTCCCAAACATCACCATCTTTCTCAACGATCAGAAAGGCTCCTTCCTCTGTATGCACGTGTTCTTTCCGCAAATAGTGCATCACCCCTCCCCGTCCCCCAGGGAAGCAGCACAAGAAGCAAGCGAGAAAGAGCAATTCTATCCCCAAGGCCCATTTCCTACCATTAGAGACCAGAAAATAAAATCTACATTCTGCAGCACTGCTAGTGAAGTCCCAGTAAGGCAGTGGATGTGCACACACAGTATGTGAAGAGAGAACGTGCACAGTATAGCATGTCAACACTGCAATCAGAGGTGTGATTGCAGCTCGGTTCAGCACACCCATGCTAACGTCAGTCTAGCTAGTATGGCTACACAGCAGTGGAGACAAGTATGACCCTGGTACAGGCCAGCAATGTAAATATGTCCCCAGTGTTCTGGCTTGGCTTGTACAGCCCACCCGGGGGTCCACACTGCCCCACCTTCACTGCTCTTTTTAGCCATGCTAGTTCAATTAAAGCTAGCGTGGGTGTGCCTACATGAGCTGCAGTCATACCTCTCACCACAGCATAGACACACCCCTGTGCCTACAACGTATCTGAGCTAAGGCTGAGTGTGCCCGGCCCAGCGTATACATGTTTGAGGCACAGTACGTACTTCATGCACACACAGGGTCTATGCAGAGCTTGTTTGTGGGTGAATGTGCAGCTGTGTGTGTGTACTCTGGGAGTCTGGGTCACGTACCCTTGGTGGCTGATCCCAATAACTCACCCCAGCAGGGCTCTCTCACCGGCTGCCTTCCTAGCATAACACTCTGTGCTGATTGACGGGAACTGGGCGGGCAGTGAGGTGGCTGTGGCTGTACATATTAAGTCAGCTTAACTTCTGTACCCGGAAAGATAATGGAGCAAATAATTAAGCAATCAATTTACAAAGATCTAGAAGATAGGTGATAAGTAACAGTCAGCATGGATTTGTCAAAAACAAATAGTGTCCAACCAACCTGATAGCTTTCTTTGACAGGGTAACAAGCCCTGTGGATAGGGGAGAAGGGGTAGATGTGGTATATCTTGACTTTAGTAAAGCTTTTGATACGGTCTCGAATTACCTTCTCATAAACAAACTAGGGAAATCAAATGCTACCTAGATGGAGCTACTATAAGGTGAGCGCAAAACTGGTTGGAAAACTGTTCCCAGAGAGTAGTTATCAGTGGTTCACAGTCATGCTGGAAGGGCATAATAAGTGGGGTCCCGCAGGAATCAGTTCTGGGTCCTGTTCTGTTCAATATCTTCATCAATGATTTAGATAATAGCATACAGAGTACACTTATAAAGTTTGTGGACGATATGTGGGAGGGGTTGCAAGTGCTCTGGAGGATAGGATTATAATTCAAAATGATCTGGACAAACTGGAGAAAGGGTCTGAAGTAAACAGGATGAAATTCAATAAGGGCAAATGCAAAGTACTCCATTTAGGAAGGAACAATCTGTTGCACACATACAAAATGGGAAATGACGGCCTAGGAAGGAGTACTGCAGAAAGGGATCTGGGGGTCATGGTGGACCACAAGCTAAATATGAGTCAACAGTGTAACACTGTTGCAAAAAAAGCGAACATAATTCTGGGATGTATTAGCAGGAGTGTTGTAAGCAAGACACAAGAAGTAATTCTTCCGCTCTACTCCGCTCTGATTAGGCCTCAACTGGAGTACTGTGTCCAGTTCTGGGCGCCACATTTCAGGATGTGGACAAATTGGAGAGAGTCCAGAAAAGAGCAACACAAAATGATTAAAGGTCTAGAAAACATGACCTATCAGGGAAGATTGAAAAAATTGGGTTTGTTTAGTCTGGACAAGAGAGGACCGAGAGGGGACATGATAACAGTTTTCAAGTATGTAAAAGGTTGTTACAAGGAGGAGGAAGGAAATTTGTTTTTCTTAACCTCCGAGGACAGGACAAGAAGCAATGGGCTTAAATTGCAGAAAGGGAGGTTTAGGTTGGACATTAGGAAAAACTTCCTAACAGTTAGGGTGGTTAAATACTGGAATAAATTGCCTAGGAAGGTTGTGGAATCTCCAGCATTGGAGACTTTTAAGAGCAGGCTAGACAAACACATCAGGAATGGTCTAGAAAATTAGTCCCGTCACGAGTGCAGGGACTGGACTAGATGGCCTCTCAAGGTCCCTTCCAGTTCTATGATTCTATGTTTAAAGTTTCCCGTAGGGATTCCTACATGGTTCTACGTTAATTCGAAGGTCCAGTGCGAGACTTTGGGACACTCCCTCCCCACCAAACAGCCAGACACTGTGCATTCCCAAGTGCCTTGCTGTGGCCCTGAGCAGGCCTGTTAGAACATTATCTCTGTGTCTCATTTGCTCATTATATTCAGGTTTCAGAGTAGCAGCCGTGTTAGTCTGTAATCGCAAAAAGAAAAGGAGTACTTGTGGCACCTTAGAGACTAACAAATTTATTTGAGCATAAGCTTTCGGGAGCTATAGCTCACTTCATCGGATGCATTCAGTGGAAAATACAGTGGGGAGATGATTTATATCCACAAAGAACATGAAACAATGGGTGTTATCATACACACTGTAAGGAGAGTTTTAGAGTAGCAGCCGTGTTAGTCTGTATTCGCAAAAAGAAAAGGAGTATTTGTGGCACCTTAGAGACTAACAAATTTATTAGAGCATAAGCTTTCGTGAGCTCACGAAAGCTTATGCTCTAATAAATTTGTTAGTCTCTAAGGTGCCACAAGTACTCCTTTTCTTTTTGTAAGGAGAGCGATCACTTAAGACGAGCTATTACTGGGGGGGGGGAAACCTTTTGTTGTGATAATCAAAGTGGGCCATTTCCAGTAGTTGACAAGAACGTCTGAGGAACAGTGGGGGTGGGGAAATAATATGGGGAAATAGTTTTACTTTGTGTAATGACCCATCCACTCCCAGTCTCTATTCAAGCCTAAGTTAATTGTATCCAGTTTGCAAATTAATTCCAATTCAGCAGACTCTCGTTGGAGTCTGTTTTTGAAGTTTTTTGGTTGAAGAATAGCCACTCTTAGTCTTGGGAGACAGGCCAGTCCTTGCATACAGACAGCCCCCCAACCTGAAGCAAATGCTCACCAGCAACCACACAACAGAACCACTAACCCAGGAACCCATCCTTGCAACAAAGCCCGTTGCCAACTGTGTCCACATATTTATTCAAGGGTCACCATCATAGGGCCTAATCACATCAGCCACACTATCAGAGGCTCATTCACCTGCGTATCTACCAATGTGATATATGCCATCATGTGCCAGCAATGCCCCTCTGCCATGTACATTGGTCAAACTGGACAGTCTCTACGTAAAAGAATAAATGGACACAAATCAGATGTCAAGAATTATAATATTCAAAAACCAGTTGGAGAACACTTCAATCTCTCTGGTCACTCGATTACAGACCTAAGAGTAAAGGAGTACTTGTGGCACCTTAGAGACTAACAAATTTATTAGAGCATAAGCTTTCGTGAGCTACAGCTCACTTCATCGACATCGAAATGCATCCGATGAAGTGAGCTGTAGCTCACGAAAGCTTATGCTCTAATAAATTTGTTAGTCTCTAAGGTGCCACAAGTACTCCTTTTCTTTTTGCGAATACAGACTAACACGGCTGCTACTCTGAGACCTAAGAGTGGCTATTCTTCAACAAAAAGCTTCAAAAACAGACTTCAACGAGAGACTGCTGAATTGGAATTAATTTTCAAACTGGATACAAATAACTTAGGCTTGAATAGAGACTGGGAGTGGATGAGTCATTACACAAAGTAAAACACTTTCCCCATGTTATTTCCCCCCCACCCCACCCCCCACTGTTCCTCAGACGTTCTTGTCAACTGCTGGAAATGGCCCACCTTGATTATCACTACAAAAGGTTTTCTTCCTCTTGCCCCCTCCTGCTGGTAATAGCTCATCTTAAGTGATCACTCTCCTTACAGTGTGTATGATAAAACCCATTGTTTCATGTTCTCTGTGTGTGTATATAAATCTCCCCTCTGTATTTTCCACTGAATGCATTTGATGAAATGAGCTGTAGCTCACGAAAGCTTATGCTCAAATAAATTTGTTAGTCTCTAAGGTGCCACAAGTACTCCTTTTCTTTTTGATTATATTCACAGGCTGTCATCAGCTGTTTTCCCTTCCATACTGTGTGCTCCTCTCTGGAGTCCCTGTTCCTACCCTCTGCCCTGTTCTCTGTCATCAGGAACAGCTCCAGGATAAAGCTCTTGAATCCAAGGCCACAGTGCGCTGGCTCCAGGCTACTCCTGGGTCAGCTACGCAGGTCTCCTTTCCAGCACACAGCAATGCTCCATTTCCATGAGCAGCTGTGTACAGAGACCCGCAGCACAGATTCCCCGCACCACAAAACCCAGCCTTCCAAGGGAATTTTTCACAAGTCCAGGATGTTTTCTGTACATCAGCTTTTCATTGCCACCGCTCACCACTCAGGCCACCTGGCAGAGCCATAAGGCTGCTTTTGTGCTGTAGGTAATGAGAGTTTAATTCTCAATTTCCTTAGCCACAAATGAATGGAAGTGGGAAACGTTCTGCGCAGATCAGCTGCTGCCCAAAGTGTGCCCCTGCTCAAACATCAACTCCATGGGTTTCTGATCCCTCCCATGAACCCAGCCCCTGCCTCTGGCTCCAATGGCATGCCCCACAGTACATGCCATACTGTACATCTGTCAGTCTTCTTCACTGCCTGACCTGGTCACTCACCAGCCTGTTCCCTGAGGCTGCCCTACTGTCAGTCACACGTATGTATGAACATCGCCCATTCCCCTTTTCTGGTACTCCTTTGCCAATGACGTATCTGTCACTCACATAGCTTGTGCCCTCACCTGTTTGCTACTTGCACACTGGTTCTGTCACTCACCTGCCAGATGCCTGCCCTACGTCACCCATTCGCCCGCCTGTCCTCTCTCACCCAGTGCTGTCACACTCTGCTGCATGCCCCTCTCCAATCACTCACCCACCCACCCAAATCCCTTCTCAGGCACCCGCTGGGCCCTGTGTCACTCGCAGGCCCATCACCTGGCAGAAGAGAACGTGAAGCTAGGAAGGTTGATTTTACCGGACAGGGTTGTTTGCAGCATCGGGGTCCAGGGCGGTGACCACTCCTACCACAGAGCCAACATAGGCATCCTCCTGGACTTCCATCAGGTCAGAGGGGGGCTGGAACTCTGGGGGCTCATCCACGTCCAGCACAGAGACCCGCACAATGGTTTGGTCTCGGAACGTGCCCAGATCTACAAACCTCGGGTCCACAAACTTGTTCAGGGCCTCCACCACCACCGTGTGAACCGTCTTGGCCTCGTAGTTAAGGGGCTGAGACAACAGGATAGGGTTAGCGATTCACCATCTGACAGTTCCTTCCCACCTCTGGTGCATTCACTACTGCTGCTTTGGGTTAAATCCCACCAGGGCTCTCGGGAGAGGTCAGGACTGGAGAAGCCAAGAGCCTGAGCTCCTGCCATGCCCCCTACAATGTCTCGCTACTGGGCAGGGAACTCATAGCTGGGAGCTCTCCTGCCATGCCCCCTACAACGTCTCCTGCTAGGCAGGGCACTCCTAGCTGCGAGCGCTCCTGCCTCGCTCCCTAAGGGCTGCTGCTAGGAACAACGTTTCCTGCCCTCCCCCACTCCACATTCAGATAAGGCATGATGCAGGAACTCAGAATGCACTGAGAAGGCAGTGAGCACGGTGGGGGCGAGTGAGTGATTTTCAATGGTGTAGTGATCATTAATCACCCTGTGATTATTTCTACAGCAGAGGTGACTGGAATGCTATGGTCTTGGTGAGCACTCATTCTTTCCTGCCTGCACCAAGTGCTTTTGCCACAAAAAGCAGACTCGCTCCGCGTGTGGTTGGTCAGGCTCAGGCATTCCGTGGGCATATTGCTCTCTAATAGGTGCTATTAATAACGGGGATTAGTGTTAGCCCCCTACGCTGCACACCTCGCTTCCGCGCACGGCAGCATTCACCCCTTCATTATGGATTTGTCTGAAAGTCTCTCTCTGTAAATTCTGTGCTCACAACTGTCTGTGTCCCTTAGCGTCTGTGGGCAGCGACTTCTTCAGCTGGCGCCGTGCCTGCCTTGGCTTTCTTTGGCCCTTTCTTTCCAGTCTGTTTCTCCCTTTCTCTCTCCTG
Source organism: Dermochelys coriacea (assembly GCF_009764565.3). NCBI lineage: Eukaryota > Metazoa > Chordata > Testudines > Dermochelyidae > Dermochelys > Dermochelys coriacea. The sequence continues at coordinate 419,294 of NC_050080.1, read as the reverse complement.
ACACTTCTCCAGCTCCCTGCTAGTTGGGGGGCAGGTCTGAGGCTTCCAACTTCTCTAAGATGCTGTTAAACCAGCTCTCGGAGGAGTGATTCCCCAGCCTCTGAAACACACCAGCAGCAGCAGGTGTCATCAAAAGGGAAGGGCTCTGTCCTGCTCTGCCCTCCCCACCTACCTCCTCTGCCTCCACCTCACACCTCCTCCTGTGCATTTCTCTGGGTTTACCTTCTGCACGGTGATGATCGCCTCCTGGGTGTTGCTGTCTGTGGTGACTTTAAACATCTGCACCCCGTCCTCATCTTTGATCTGGTATGTCATGTCTGTGTTCTCCCCCACATCCGAATCCTCCGCCTTCACTCTCCCAATCGCAGAGCCCACAAGGGCAGTCTCCACAATGCTGAACTGGTACATCTCTGCCAAAGGAAAGGGGAGGTGCATCACAGTGCGGCCTTCGCTGACCCTGATCCCTGGGTTCCCTTTAGGCAGTGCACAGACACTCCCTGGGGGCATATCTACTAGGTTAGTGTACCAGCATACAGGCAGAATGCCAGCCACCCTATTGGGTGCACCTGGCTGGTCCCTGGTCCGATGCAGCTCAGCTACCGCATGCACAGATCGCAGAGTTTTGTCCTGTCTAGTCTGCAATGTCCCATTTATCCTTGGCAGCCATGCCAGATTCTGGGCTTCGTTGGGGGCACATGTGGGACCTGGATGGAACCACAGAGGATGCCCCATTTCCTATACCCCTGTGCAAGGCGTGTTGGCTTTTCCTGCGTGAGGAAAGCAAATAAGCCCACTCTGGGTGAAGACAGCTGGTGAGAGGCATTAGGGAGCATCCCCGTCTCTATAAGTCTGGTAAGCCTACCAACCTGTCTCAGAACCAGCTGCACAGACGTCGGCCAATCCAGAGCCAGTGCCGAGGTCTCCATGGGCACAGCATTAGCACAGCCCCATTTCCCACTGCTAGTGTCCGGAATACAAATGCGCTCAGAGGACAGCGCTCCCTCCAGCTGCAGCTTGGAACCCTTTGTAGCTCTGCCCCAGACTGCCAGCCAAGTGCTACAGAGCTCTGCAGCTGGTGTGCGAGGCAGAGACCAGGCCGGCAGCTCTTCAGTGGCAGGATTTCTGTCCCTGTGGTACTTGTGGCACCGATGAAGTGAGCTGTAGCTCACGAAAGCTTATGCTCTAATAAATTTGTTAGTCTCTAAGGTGCCACAAGTACTCCTTTTCTTTTTGCGAATACAGACTAACACGGCTGCTACTCTGAAACCTGTCCCTGTGGTGGAACTCAAATGCAGGTCACAGAGCTTTGGCAATGGCTTGGGATCTAGAGACCAGCTCACAGTCACACCCCACATGCTCATGGTGTGCACGCAGGGTCTAGTGACCGTCAGGTAGCAAGGAAGGACCTGGGGCTCATTCAAACCAGCGCCTGAGGTCTGGATCGGCCCCTGCGAGATGGCGGGAAGAGACGGGCTGACCTGCCAATGGAGTTTGGGGGTTACTCTCCCTCGGGAGACAGACACAGACAGCTAAGCCTACTCCTCACAGCTACAGACTTGCAGCCCCACTGACTCCCCCAGGGTTTGCTGGCTGTCACTGGGACACTCCTCCTGCTTCAGTTAATGGGCTGGGATCTGCAGAGCGCTTGGAATAATAAACCCACTACACAACAACCACAGGCAGGAGCAGCCAAGACTCCTGCATGTGTCACCGGTCAGATCCCCCTCTGCCACCACCAGTGCCCTGTGGAATAAGGGAAACCTGCACAGACCTGACCATGCACTGACCCGCAGCACCGCGACCTGCACTCTTGTACACCCAGAGCCACCAGTGTCAGAGAGTGTCTCTGCACCGTCAGCCTGTCCAAGGTGGGCAGGTTGAGGGGCCAATGGGGAGAGATGACACTGACTCCCGAAGAATTCTAATAAACAAATGGGTCTGCATTAAAGTCAGCATTGATTGGCTCCCCTACTCCACATGTCACTTGCCCTCTTAGACTGCAAGCTCTCAGGACAGGTTCCAGATCTCTGGGTCTGTGAAACACCTAGCATAACGGGGCTATGTCCCTGACTGGGTGACTGGCTGCTACCCCAATGCAAAGTCAGCAACAACAATCCTGCACTGCACAGCTCAGCACCAGACTGCCTGCAAGACCCCCCGGGACAGGGAACAGTGATTCTTACTCTGTGGGAATCGTGGAGGGTTGTCGTTGACGTCTGTGATCACAATTGTGACCGTGGTGGATCCAGACAGGCCACCCAGCTGCCCTGCCATGTCCGTGGCTTGGATCACCACTTCATACCGGTCCTGAGTTTCTCTGTCCAGATTTGCCACTGCCGTCCGGATCACACCTTGAAAAGGCCAAAGGGGAAGCAGTGAGTGTGAATGCCAGGGTGGCCCATCAGCCCACGGAGCACCCTTCTCACTTCTACCCTCCCCTGGGAGCAGGTCATGGAATCCTGTAGGCCAGGCTCAAGGCCAGAGCATGCTCACAAGGCATGAGCCCTTCACCTTCACTTGCCAGCAGGACTCAGCCTCCTCATACTTATGGACTCAGAAAAGGCTGTAACAGAAGGGTCAGCTGAGGGAGGAGCATTAGCAGAGCAACGACTTAGGTTGGGCCTAGAAGAGCAGGGAGGACATGGGCATCGCCCTGCAGCAAATCTGTCAACTCCGCAAGCAAACAGCCCTAACCACCCGGGGCAGCGGTGGGAGGGCCGTGAAAGAGCCAGGTCATTTAGTAGGAAACAAGATGTTTCATGTGCCTGCATCAGGATCCGCGGCTGCTGCAGGGGCAAACTTAGGCAGGGGCTTAGCCACACCAGCTGGGTTTGTCATTGTTTGTTTCACCAGGAGAAGCTAAGTACCAGCTGTTTTATTATAACACAAAAAAATAAAGATGTTTAATATGAAACAGTGAAAGGCCCCAAGAACAGGCTCAGAACCCAGCTAAACAAACACCCCCAAAACATTCACAGAAAGGGGTGTGTGAATGGTGCTGCCCAACCAAGCACAGATCTGTCCCGGGCCCAGGACAGCATTACCACAATCCACCTGTTGTCTCTCATACTTGGTGTGTAAGCTGTATGGGGCAGAGCCCAGATTTGTGTTCCGTGCTTGTCCAGTGCCTCGCACCATGGGGCTCCTAGGCACTACCACAGAGTCATAGAATCCTAGAATATCAGGGCTGGAAGGGACCTCAGGGGGTCATCGAGTCCCACCCCCTGCTCAAAGCAGGACCAATCCCCAACTAACTCATCCAGGCCAGGGCTTTCTCAAGCCTGACCTTAAAAACCTCTCAGGAAGGAGATTCCACCACCTCCCTAGGTAACGCATTCCAGTATTTCACCACTCTCCTAGTGAAAAAGCTTTTCCTAATATCCAACCTAAACCTCCCCCACTGCAACTTGAGACCATGACTCCTCGTTCTGTCACCTGCTACCACTGAGAACAGTCTAGATCCATCCTCTTTGGAACCCTCTTTCAGGTAGTTGAAAGCAGCTATCAAATCCCTCCTCATTCTTCTCTCCCGCAGACTAAACAATCCCAGTTCCCTCAGCCTCTCCTCATAAGTCATGTGTTCCAGTCCCCTACTCATTTTAGTTGCCCTCTGCTGGACCTTTTCCAATTTTTTCACATCCTTCTTGTAGTGTGGGGCCCAAAACTGGACACAGTACTCCAGATGAGGCCTCACCAAAGTCAAATAGAGGGGAACGATCACGTCCCTCGATCTGCTGGCAATGCCCCTACTTATACAGCCCAAAATGCCATTGGCCTTCTTGGCAACAAGGGCACACTGTTGACTCATATCCAGCTTCTCGTCCACTGTAACCCCTAGATCCTCTTCTGCAGAACTGCTGCCGAGCCATTCGGTCCCTAGTCTGTAGCGGTGTATGGGATTCTTCCGTCTGAAGTGCAGGAATCTGCATGTGTCCTTGTTGAACCTCATCAGATTTCTTTTGGCCCAATCCTCCAATTTGTCTAGGGCCCTCTGTATCCTATCCCTACCCTCCAGTGTATCTACCACTCCTCCCAGTTTAGTGTCATCTGCAAACTTGCTGAGGGTGCAATCCACACCATCCTCCAGACCATTAATGAAGATATAGAACAAAACCAGCCCCAAGACCGACACTTGGGGCACTCCCCTTGATACTGGCTGCCAACTAGACATGGAGCCATTGATCACTACCCATTGAGCCCGACAATCTAGCCAGCTTTCTATCCACCTTATAGTCCATTCATCCAGCCAATACTACTTTAACTTGCTGGCAAGAATACTGTGGGAGACCATGTCAAAAGCTTTGCTAAAGTCAAGGGACAACACGTCCACTGCTTTCCCCTCATCCACAGAGCCAGTTATCTCGTCATAGAAGGCAATTACATTAGTTTGGCATGACTTACCCTTGGTGAATCCATGCTGACTGTTCCTGATCACTTTCTTCTCCTCTAAGTGCTTCAGAATTGATTCCTTGAGGACCTGCTCCATGATTTTTCCAGAGACTTAGGTGAGGCTGAGTGGCCTGTAGTTCCCAGGTTCCTCCTCCTTCTCTTTTTTAAAGATAGGCACTACATTAGCCTTTTTCCAGTCGTCCGGGACCTCTCCTGATTGCCATGAGTTTTCAAAGATAATGGCCAATGGCTCTGCAATCACATCCGCCAACTCCTTTAGCATTCTTGGATGCAGCACATCTGGCCCCATGGATTTGTGTTCATCCAGCTTTTCTAAATAGTCCCGAACCACTTCTTTCTCCACAGAGGACTGGTCACCTCCTCCCCATGCTGTGCTTCCCAGTGCAGTAGTCTGGGAGCTGACCTTGTTCGTGAAGACAGAGGCAAAAAAAGCATTGAGTACATTAGCTTTTTCCACATCCTCTGTCACTAGGTTGCCTCCCACATTCAGTAAGGGGCCCACACTTTCCTTGACTTTCTTCTTGTTGTTAACATAACTGAAGAAACCCTTCTTGTTACTCTTAACATCTCTTGGTAGCTGCAACTCCAAACGTGATTTGGCCTTCCTGATTTCACTCCTGCATGCCTGAGCAATATTGTTATACTGTTCCCTGGTCATTTGGCCAAGCTTCCACTTCTTGTAGGCTTCTTTTTTGTGTTTAAGATCAGCAAGGATTTCACTGTTAAGCCAAGCTGGTCGCCTGCCATATTTACTATTCTTTCCTCACATCGGGATGTTTGTCTCTGTAACCTCAATAAGGATTCTTTAAAATACAGCCAGCTCTCCTGGACTCCTTTCCCCCTCATGTTATTCTCCCAGGGGATCCTGCCCATCAGTTCCCTGAGAGAGTCAAAGTCCAGGGTCCGTATTCTCTTTTCTTCCTTGTGTCAAGATCCTGAACTCGACAGTCTCGTCATCACTGCCTCCCTGGTTCCCATCCACTTTTGCTTCCCCTACGAATTCTTCCCGGTTTGTGAGCAGCAGGTCAAGAAGAGCTCTGCCCCAGTTGGTTCCTCCAGCACTTGCACCAGAAAATTGTCCCCTGCACTTTCCAAGAACTTCCTGGATTGTCTGTGTTCCGCTGTATTGCTCTCCCAGCAGATACATAGGTGATTGAAGTCTCCCATGAGAACCAGGGCCTGCGATCTAGCAACTTCCGTTAGTTGCTGGAAGAAAGCCTCGTCCACCTCATCCTCCTGGTCTGGTGGTCTATAGCAGACTCCCACCATGACATCACCCTTGTTGCTCACACTTCTAAACTTAATCCAGAGACTCTCAGGTTTTTCTGCAGTTTCATACCGGAACTCTGAGCAGTCATACTGCTCCCTTACATACAATGCAACTCCCCCACCTTTTCTGCCCTGCCTGTCCTTCCTGAACAGTTTATATCCATCCATGACAGTACTTCAGTCATGTGAGTTATCCCACCAAGTCTCTGTTATTCCAATCACATCCTAATTCCTTGACTGTGCCAGGACTTCCAGTTCTTCCTGCTTGTTTCCCAGGCTTCTTGCATTTGTGTATAGTCACAAATACCTAGGGCTGCCAGGGATGTGGCAATCCCAGAGTAGTCGCCAAGGGCACTCTGAGACCATCAGGAGTAACTCCCATGAAGTCAATGCCAGCCTGAACCTGGTTTGTGGGAGAGGAGAATCAAGCCTAGAGCCCTGTGTCTGCACGACAGACCTATCTATTTTGGTGTAACTACATTGCTCGGGGTGTGAAAAATCCACAGCCCTGAGCGATGCAGTTACACCGACCTAGCCTTCACCAGTGTAGACAGTGCCGTGTCGGCAGGAGGTTTCTCCTGGTAGGAGGTGCAGGAATGTCCTCACTACAGGGTCGCAGCAGTGTTTTAAGTCTAGACCTGCCCTTACTCAGGAGCGACCTCTCTCTCTCTCCCCTGTCTGACCCTGACCTGCTCACACCGTCTGCTCCTGAACAGGCACCGGGCTCCAGCCCCTCACATGCCCTTGTTCACCTCTCCCCAAAGGCCAGGCTTGCCAGATAGGCAGCCCAGGGGAGCAAAGAAGCAGAGTCCTGGGGAGCCAGAAATGTTCCAGGACACTACTCAGAACTGCAAGTCGAAGGAAGCCAGGAGGAGCCACGGAACAGCAAGGAACAGACATTTTTCTCGCTCTCTCTGATGACATTTGCAGGCGCTGAAGGAGCTGGCAATGCTGTTCTGGAGACATTTAACTAGCCTCACTTTCTGAAACTAGCAATTATTCCAGTGATTATCATCGTTAGGATTTATTATGAAGACATCACTATTGTCTCTGATCCCTGCAGCTCCCTCACTGTCATGGACAGGCACAATTTCACCCATCCCACCTCCCCCCTGGACTCTGTCATTTCAGTTCTGTAATTGCCCTGGACTCTCCAAGCAGCACTTTCGCTGCCTTCCATTGGATGAATCAAAGGGAGGATCCGTTTCGCCAACCTTACCTCAAGCAGGTTCCCACACACTCCCATCAATCCAGCACCTGCTTTCCTGTGCACTAAAAAGTGACTCATGGACTGCTCTGTATGCTCTTTCCCTTCCCTGGGGTCCATGCTTCCTGGCAGCTGCATGGGGGTGGAGTGGAGGACAGGGAGCTGAGGTCAGTTCCAGAAAGATCTTTCTACAGCGGACTGGGAATAGCTCCAGCTGAACTGGATGTGGCGCCCCCTCAGTCCTCTCCATTGCAGATAAATTCAGATTTCTGCCACCGTTACACCCGAGGGGCTCAGTCTCTCCCCATGACTCCCTGGACAACTCCCTGTGTCAGCCCCATGGCTGCAGACTCCCTTTCTTGCTGTGTGTCCGTTTGGAAAGAATTGTTTCCCTGTGAGAGGTGCTGCCAATGCAGTCTGTATTGGCTGCTGCCATTCCCACTGCCAGAGAGCGTGGATGCAGGAGGATGGAGACCTTTAGGTGATGCTCTTCCCCACATCTTGTCACGCTCCTCAGGGAGATTTGGGGTTTGCATTTTTAAAGAGCACTGGAAGAAACAAGGCCCTAGTGGGAGGGACCCCTCTCGGTGAGCCCTTGGCCCCATGGGGCTAAGAAACATGGCAGGCTGATCCCTGGGAACTGTGGGGCGAGCGGGCTGGTTGGCAACATTTACAGTCAGACCCAGTCATCCGGCTCTGAATATTAAACTGTTATTTCTGGGGAAGCACCATTGCATTCACATTTCAGCAATTCTGTTAATTAAAGGGGTATGAAGTGTTTTATAATGAAAACGATTCTTGTCAGCACAATAGCACTGAATTGGGATGAGACAGAAAAGCTCCTGCATTCAGCATAATTGTAATGGTTTAACTGAGCCACTTAATGATACATGCCACGACAACCCCTTGCAATGTGGTACCCAGCCCAGCCGCACCTTCCAAGGTCCCCTTGTAGCGCGGTACCTGGCCCAGCCGTGCCCCACAATGCCCCCGCACAGCTCAAAACCCGGTCCAGCCGCACCCCACGATATCCCTATGGGACCACTACATCCTAGTAGGAAGTAAACCCCAAAAGGCCCAGAGCTGCGCTGGCCCGGGATATGGCTTGTCAGTGCATCCCAGCTTTCCAGGCCGGTGCAGGACCATTCTGTGGCTTTGGTGGGCCTATGCAGACCCCACCCTGTGGAATACCAGTGCTGCTGCTTCTAGCCCAATTCACCCATTTCCATGAACTTCCAGAATGTTTCTTTCTAAGATCTGCTTTAGCTCAATCAGAAGCTACGGGCTGGCTGCAGGAATCCCTGGGCGAGGGTCTGTGGCCTGTGTGGTTCCAGAAGTCAGACGGGATGATCAGAATGGTCTTTCTAGCCTTAAATTCTATGAATCTCTGAGAAGTTTCAGGTCTGGGTTTGATTTTTTTGAGTCATGGTCCCACTTAGCGGTGGCTTGAGACAAACCCACCTGCTACTCACCAGCTCCCCCATGGCCACATGAGGGAGTGAGACTTTATTCCAGCCTGTAAAGTGCTCTGAGACCCTCAGCTGAATGGTGCTGGGAAAGTACAGAGGGTCATTAACACACACATGACTCACAACTGGGAAAGGGAGGGTTCCTCTCAGAGAGAGTGGGAAGCTCCTACTTCTGATTCCATTCTGCTGAGGCTTGGTAGAAGGACCTGACATGGTCCCCCTCCCTCACCCACATCCTGAAGAACACACCCTCCTGGGGACTAGACACTGCACAGCCAAGTTCCTGGGAGGATATAAAGGAAAGGATAAAACCAGCAGCCAGGGTTCAGCTGCATGGGGCTGGCCCCAGCCGCTTCCTCCCCAGGCCCACAGATCTGCTGCTTTCCCAACCAGGAGAACAGCAAGACAATCTGTCCTGCCCAAAGACTTGTAGCCACGCCACTCTCTGACAAGAACCCCCTTACATCCAGCTGTGTCTTTTCCATTTTCATCAGTGTCTATTATAGCTGAATAATGCAGCCATGTAACGACATACCCTCCAGTGCCTGCTGCGCATGGCTTTCCAGCAGGAGCCAGATTAATAATCAGAGAGAATAATTACAACGTACGGGACACTGACACTGGCACACAGATGCCATCAAACTGGCTCAATGGCAGATGCTCTTTGAGCGATAAAACCAAAGCAGGGTAAGTTCTCAGCTGGTAAATGCCTCCCAGGAATCCAAACACCCTGCAGCTCGGAGCCCTACAGTAACACAGCAGCGAGGGCAGCCCAGCGCTCGGAGCCCTACAGTAACACAGCAGCGAGGGCAGCTCAGCGCTCGGAGCCCGACAGTAACACAGCAGCGAGGGCAGCCCAGCGCTCGGAGCCCTACAGTAACAGAGCAGCGAGGGCAGCCCAGTGCTCGGAGCCCTACAGTAACAGAGCAGCGAGGGCAGCCCAGCGCTCGGAGCCCTACAGTAACACAGCAGCGAGGGCAGCCCAGCGCTCGGAGCCCTACAGTAACACAGCAGCGAGGGCAGCCCAGTGCTCGGAGCCCTACAGTAACACAGCAGCGAGGGCAGCCCAGTGCTTGGAGCCCTACAGTAACACAGCAGCGAGGGCAGCCCAGTGCTCGGAGCCCTACAGTAACACAGCAGCGAGGGCAGCCCAGCGCTCAGAGCCCTACAGTAACACAGCAGCGAGGGCAGCCCAGTGCTCAGAGCCCTACAATAACATAGCAGCGAGGGCAGCCCAGCGCTCGGAGCCCTACAATAACATAGCAGCGAGGGCAGCCCAGCGCTCGGAGCCCTACAGTAACACAGCAGCGAGGGCAGCCCAGTGCTCAGAGCCCTACAATAACATAGCAGCGAGGGCAGCCCAGCGCTCGGAGCCCTACAATAACATAGCAGCGAGGGCAGCCCAGCGCTCGGAGCCCTACAGTAACACAGCAGCGAGGGCAGCCCAGCGCTCGGATCCCTACAATAACACAGCAGCGAGGGCAGCCCAGCGCTCGGAGCCCTACAGTAACACAGCAGCGAGGGCAGCCCAGCGCTCGGATCCCTACAATAACACAGCAGCAAGGGCAGCCCAGCGCTCGGAGCCCTACAGTAACACAGCAGCGAGGGGAGCCCAGTGCTCGGGAGCCCTACAATAACACAGCAGTGTGCACGGCTGATGGAGGAAATACACTTCAGAGTCAGACTTTCAAGGGTTAATAGCAACAAGACAAAACATGTTTTCAAATGATGGAAAATATTTGGAGAGCAGAATCCTTATCTATGGAAGGAAAATGATGCAATTGCTGAGAGAGACTCGGCAGCTTCATTTCCTGTCCTTGTTGCTGGATATTCCCCCACCCCAAAGAGATAAAAATCATTGTAATGTATCCAGAGGGCAGGTGAGAAACAGTGACAAGGAGCAGAGAGGAGGCAGGAGCAGGGGACAAAATAGCATGTGGGAGATATGTGGGGCAGGCGGCCAGCAGGGCACAGGGACATGTGCACACACAGACATGGCAGTCTATGGTTCCATGTTGCTATCTCCCCCCCAGAGCTGACCTCTGACATTCTCTACACAGGGCCCAGGATCACCTGCATTTCACTAGTTCATCAGGCTTGGACCCATCCCCCAACCCTTGGCTCAGGAGATCTGTGGGGGCGAACGGGACAGGCTCAGGGAACCTGGGCAAGGTGTCACTAAGGACTTGTTCAAACTACCACTTATACCTGTGCAACTTATATCGCTTAGGGGTGTGAATAAGTCACCCCCAAGCGACATAAGTTACACCGACCTGAGCATGCAGCAGGGGTAGTGGGGATGCAGGACGGCACTCAGAGTGGTGGGAGCTGCCGGGATGCAGGATGGCTGCTGCTGCCCCGATGAAGGGATAAGGAGATTTAGAAGGGAGAGCTGTGCATGGTGTGGATTTACTGCAGCCAGGAAATGGCCACTCTTCCTGCCAGTCACTTAGGAGCCTGTGCCCCAAAAGGCCATCTAGCAGCCAAGCTGTAACAGACAGGCCCAGAGGACTTAGTCCCAGGTGAGGGCAGTGGACCAGGGAGGGGTGGGCAAGGGAGGGGCAGCCTATGACAGCACAAAATGAAGCGAAATGCCAAATCCCTCTTAACATCACATACTAATTTCCACTTTACACAAGTAAATAGGCCCTCAGTCTCCGCAGACCAAACACACAATTTGTCCCAAACCAACTGACCTTCCTTAAAAGGCCCAGTGTCTCTTAAAGGAGAGAGAATCACACAAACACAAAACAGAGGAATCTCCTTGGAAGCAGATCACGCCTGGGGACATGGGATCATCCCAGTTCAAAGCTGCCTGTCCCAGCCCAGGGCTCAGGCGGATAATCCCGAGACAGCAGGGGCTGTTTGGGGCTGATAGAGAGAGTCCCCACGTAGGTCAATGGAACCCTGTGAGCACAGCAAACATGCACCAGACACATTTATGCACGCACACAGAAGTGCTGCCAGCACAGGGTCCAAACAGGAGTTAAAAAGGAGTTCTGTTTAGCTATCTCCCCATCCCAAGGGGCACAAACCCTGTGACTGGTTTGCATCTGTATGGTTCAGAGACAGCAAATTCCCTGTCCCGCTCTCGGGTCCCTGTCCCCCCAAGCCCCATGCACATAGGGCTGTTGCAATGGCCTCCACACCACAGGGCAGCAGGGTTACTGGGGAATAATAAACATGCAAACTGCGATAAAAGACCTGGGGCGCGGCTGGGCCAGCTGACTCGGGTCAACAGAACTCAGGCTGTGGGGCTGCACAATTGCAGCGCAGACGTTTGGGCTCTGACTGAAGCCTGGGCTCTGAGACCCTGCAAGACGGAACGGTCTCGGAGCCCAAGCACAAACATCTACACTGCAGCTTTTAATCCCTCAGCCCCAGCCCAATGGCCTGGGCTCCAAGACTTGGTGCAGTGGGCTGTTATCACATGGTAGGCCTACCCCTGGGGTATTTCAAAGAGGAAGCCTGGGTGTCCAGAGTGCTCATTGCCCAGCTTCTGCATAATTAGCAGAGGTCTGGATCCCCTGACAGATGAAGACACAGCTTTGCTGTGCAGGGTGCAGTGAACTCAGGGAAGGAATCTCTCCACTGGGTGCAGAGTGATGTTCAGATTCCTGCCTGCAAAGGAAAGCACAAGCTTGGTTCTCATCCCTGCCAAATCCATCCCAAGCCAGAAGCTCTCTGTGACTGACCCAGCAGCAGGCATTGTCTGCAGTGTTGTAGCCTGTCAATCCCATGCACTGCTACAGGCTGGGGACCAACTGGCTAAGCAGCAGTTCTGCAGAAAAGGACCTGGGGATTACAGTGGACGAGAAGCTGGATATGAGTCAGCAGTGTGCCCTTGTTGCCAAGAAGGCTAACGGCATTTTGGGCTGTAGTAGTAGGCGCATTGCCAGCAGATCAAGGGAAGCGATTATTCCCCTCTATTCGGCACTGGTGAGGCCACATGTGGAGTATTGCGTCCAGTTTTGGGCCTCTCACTACAAAAAGGATGTGGACAAATTGGAGAGAGTCCAGCGGAGGGCAACGAAAATGATTAGGGGGCTGGGGCACGACTTATGAGGAGAGGCTGAGGGAATTTGGCTTATTTAGGCTTTGTCTACACTGCCAATTGAACAAACATACATTTGTCATTTATAGGTGCTTAAAAAATCCCCTCCTCCTCCCCAGACAAAACAAGTGGCAGAGTAAACTGCTCATTGTCAGCAGGAGTAGGGGGTGGAAGTATTTTGTCCGCAACAGTGCCGAAAAACAGCATTTACACTGCCTGACTTTTAGCAACGGCTGTGTCCCTAAAAGCTGTGTAGTGTAGACAAAGCCAAAGTCTGCAGAAGAGAAAAATGAGGGGGGAATTTGAGAGCAGCCTTCAACTATCTGAAGGGGGGTTCCAAAGAGGATGGAGCTCGGCTGTTCTCAGTGGTAGCAGATGACAGAACGAGGAGTAATGGTCTCAAGTTGCAGTGGGGGAGGTCTAGGATGGATATTAGGAAACACTATTTCACTAGGAGGATGGTGAAGCACTGGAATGGGTTATCTAGGGCAGTGGTTTTCAAACTTTTTTTCTGGTGACTCAAGTTGAAGAAAATTGTTGAGGCCCACGACCCAACGGAGCTGGGGATGAGGGTTTTGGGGATGTGGGAGGGGCTCAGGGCTGGGGCAGAGAGTTGTGGTGCGGAGGTGAGGGTTGCGGGGGGGTCAGGAATGAGGGGTTCAGTGTGTAGGAGGGGGCTCTGGTCTGGGGGAGCCTCTGGGGTGGGGCCGGGGATGAGGGGTTTGGGTGCAGGAAGGGGCTCCAGATTTGGGGGTGGGCTTAGGGTTGGAGCAGAGGATTGGGGCGCAGTCTTAACTCGGGCAGCTCCCAGTCAGCAGTGCAATGGGAGTGCTAAGCAGGCTTCCTGCCTGTCCTGGCACTGTGGACTGTGCTGCGCCCTGGAAGCAGCCAGCAGCAGGTCCAGCTCTTCGGCGGAGGCGCGCAAGCGGTTCCACGTGGATCTCACCTGCAGACACACACCCCAGCTCCCATTGGCCAGAAACTGGCCAATGGGAGTGCGGAGTCAGTGGTTGGGATGGGGGCAGCACGTGGAGCCCCGTGGCCCCCCTGCCTAGGAGCCAGACCTGCTGCTGGACGCTTCCGGGGCGCAGCGCAGTGTCGGAACAGGTAGGAACTAGCCTGCCTTAGCCAGGCAGCACCGCCGATGGGACTTTTAACAGCCTGGTCAGTGGTGCTGACCAGAGCCACCACGACCCAATACTGGATCACGACCCGCAGTTTGAAAACCACTGACCGAGGGAGGTGGTGAAATCTCCATCCTTAGAGGTTTTTAAGGCCTGGCTGGACAAAGCCCTGGCTGGCATGATTTTGTTGGGGTTGGTCCTGCTTTGAGCAAGGGGTTGGACTAGATGACCTCCTGAGGTCTCTTTGAACCCTAATCTTCTAAGATTAGAGAGACAAGGTGGGTGAGGTCCTATCTTGCTGGCTATCTTTTATCTTTCCCCCACTTCATGAGGTACACCACATATTGTAATCGGCATGTGTAGACCCATGGGTCTTGAAAAGTATATTGTGGGGAGTGTTGATCATTGCAAAGCCAGCTAGATCAACAGATGCAAAACCTACACACATATCTCCACGGCTATAATGATAAACCCCCCACAACACACCTTGGAGACCCATGGGTCCCATACATGCTGATAACAACATGTGATATTCCTCATCCAGTGCACTGAATGCCCCTACGACCACCATGCCAATAAAACCAGACAGTCACTGCGCACTCGAATTAACTCTCACAGGAAAATGATAAAAAGACAGAAACACCCTATCACCTGTGGGGGAACACTTCTCGCAAAGGGATCACTATCTGACCTCTCAGTCCCCGTCCTCGAAGGATACCTGCATGACGCAGGGAGCCTGGGAGCTTAAATTCATAATTTAGCTAGACACTAAAAATCCCGGACTGAACACTGACACTGGATTTATGGCTATTACAACAATATATAACCCACTAACACCACCCCCCTCCTTTCCCCTCTGACTGGAAGGGTTTTAACAGGCAACTTCACTCTGAATGGTCCCTGGAAATGTGTGTTAACTACTTATGCTAAACAATCTGTTTCCTCCTTGTGTTTAGCTGTGATGCTGGAGTCCCTGTCCCAGACCTGCAGAAGAGCTCCATGCAGCTCTACTGGGTGTCTCTCTCACCAACAAAAGTTGTCCAATCAAAGACATTACCTCCCCACCCTTGCCCCCCCGCAGCAGGAAAACACTCGTTGCGGTGTCTGTACTACTGTCAAGTGGGGGCAGGGTGCATGAAGCTGGGATAGGGAAAGACCAATCTGCACTGGCCCCTGTGTCCAGATTTCAGAGTAGCAGCCATGTTAGACTGTATCCGCAAAAAGAAAAGGAGGACTTGTGACACCTTAGAGACCAACACATTTAGTCTCTAAGGTGCCACAAGTCCTCCTTTTCTTTGTGTGTCCAGATAGACAGAGCCCACGTTCATCCCCGGCACTGGCCCTTTCATTCCTCAGCCTATTCCTCTCACTCCATGGCTAGCCTGCAGCTCCCCATCCGCTCTCTGTTTGCAGGGAAATGTTCCCTCCTGGCACTAAATGACAAGAACCCAGAGACTGCGCCCTCAGTGACAGAAGGTGCTAAAACCTCACTGCCAATGGCTGAAATTTCTGTTTACAAACAGCTACATCAGAATGAAAACCTCCCTGAGCACCTGCTAGGGGAGCAAGTCTAGGTAGGGCTAGTGCTGTACAGACATGCTGTTAAACAGTGTTTCCTTGTGCTGCTCCTGCTCCATTGTGCCTTGCTATTACTAGGTCTCCTGGCTATTCACCACCCAGCACAGCACAACATCCCGGGTCACTGAGCTGGCAGCGACGTGCAGTGGTTGTGACGAGGAGGAAAGACACCCCTGACGCTGCACCAGAAAGTCACTCTCAGAACCCAGATGGAATGGCCAATGGGCCTGGCTCTTTATACACTATTTGCTCAGACTCATGTTCATGTCTTTCACCCAAAGCCTCCTAGGAAGCTTTACTCGCTCTATAGAGTCACCACTTCAGCCACTACCAAAATGGGATGTTTTCAAAGCTGTCAGTGGAAATGGCACCTGCAAGTTTTGTGCATGCAGAACACCAGTTCTGTGCCTTTTTAACAGGCCTTACAGTCCTTGCCCATGCAGGGTGGAAACCTGGTCTGAGCACACAAAACTTGCAGGCTTAGTTTCAATGTGTGGATGAAATTTGGCTCCTACAAGACACAAGTGGTGCGTTGTTCTTGTAAAACTGAGCGGCGTTCTAAACATCAGTTACACTCTGTCTACCTCCAGCTAACAGCACAGAAACCAGGGCCTGCTCTCAGGTGTGGCACAGAACTCCCTCCCTTACTCACCATTCCACAAGCCCTGCATTCCAGTGGAAACCATGGGGACACTTTGGGAACTCAGCAGGGCCCAGGTATGTACCATGCTCCACATGGCCCTTGCCCTCAGCGTTGGCTATTTAGCCACTCCTGTTCCCAGAACAGACTTCAGAAGGCAGCAGAACGCTAATATCCTTGCACGCTGGAGATGCAGCATTCAGCTTGGTTAGCAAGTAATGACCAGGAAGTGGTATTATTCATAGTGTGCCTTATGGTAGGACACAGTGTGCTAGGGACAACACCACACATAGGGTACATCTACACTGCAGCTGGGATGTATAATTCCCACGTCAGATAGACGTACACATGCTAAAAATGGCAGCGTAGCTGCAGTGGCTCCAGCTAGTGACCCAAGCACAATCCCGTTGGAGACCCTAGCAACACACTCGGGCAGCTAACCCAGCCACTGTGGCCACACTGCTTTTTCCCACTCAGAGCTATGGCTTGTGCATCCACCCAGGCTGGGAATTACCATACTTCTCCCAGCTTCAGTGCAGCCATACCCATAACGAGATCCATTCTCTGCCCCGTGGTTCTCACAGTCTGATCAGCAGCTGAACGCTTCAGCTGGAAATGGGCAGGAACACCAAGCACATCCAGAAACCACCATGCACTTTTTACATCCTGTACCTGAATGTGCAAGCACACACCCACGTGCACACTGACTCGGATATCTCCAAATACCCTCACAAGATATTCTCACACGGGGGAGAGGAAGAGCCACTTGTGACGAGCGACAAGGAAGAGACAGGGAATCTGAACAACATGTGTGTGTGTGCACGTGCGTGTGCGTTTATTTGTGGGGTGTGCCAGTGTGTGTGTTTGCTCCTGTGGGTGCATGACAGCAACAAACAGCAGAGAAGCAGGTCAAAGCAAAAAGGGGTTCTTCACTATCATGTATTGTAGGAACTATAACAAGCCATAGTGAATGAACTGCAGCTGCCCAGGGCACTAGCCCTTCTATTATCATTTGCTGGATTCCTGGCACTTGATTGCAGGGTTTGTACCTTAAAATCTGCTATTGCCCAATGAAGCCTCGTCCCTCCTCCATAACCATTAACACTAATGGGACTTCCACCATCAGGAGGAGATGCCAATACACACCCCACTAGCTCCTGGGGACAACATACTTTATACCAGCTTGTCACAGCACCACCTGCTAGGGGTTTATTACAGATGCGTTTTATAATGGGCTTTATTCTAAGTTATTAAGAAATGGAGCAGCTTCCGCTGTTCATTCATTAAATATTAATAGAACATTTATAAACTGATCCTTAATTTAAAGTGTTACCTTTAATCAAAGCCAAGGTGACAGCAATGCAGCTGTTAGTAAAGCCCCTCTGGTGGATTTAAACCTCGCACATTGAGATTTTTTGGCACCTAGGGGTATATTACTGCTCGGGATACAGTGCACAGAAGCTGCTGCTGCCGCTGCCAGCAAGTACAAGTAAGAAAGACAACTGCAGCCTGCCCTGAACAACGTGGACCTGTTACAGGGTGGCACATGGCGCTCTCCAGCTCAGTGGTTCACTCGGCCTCACTTGCTCTGATAGTGAGGAGGTGAGTGGGTACAAATGCTTGTCTAGACAGGCAGCCTCCACCCTTCATCCTGGCTCCAATATCCAAGCTCCTAGCTCGTGTCAGAACTGCTGACAGCGGCCCGATGACTGGCATGACAGTCCCTTCCTCCCCGCGTAGCAGATGGGCACTCACCTGTTTTACTGTCAACTGTGAAGTGCTGCTCCCCTTCCAATACACTGTACACCACCCTGGCACTGCTGCCGTACGTGGGGTCATCGGCATCTGATGCCATCACCTTCATCACGGATGTGCCTGCACAACAGGACAGGGCAGAAACAACAAAAACAAGCCTGAACCAGCTGGGCCTCAGACCTTCAAGCCTGGGTTCCCCTGGGGATGGCCGGGCACGGGTTTGTAAATGAGCACAGAGGCTGATACAGCCAAGGACTAGGAGTCGAGAACCTATGCTGGGATAACACCCCCATCCCCAGTAGGACAGGTTACAGGGGAGATGGCTGTCTATTCCTTTCTCTAGGAGCCTTTGGCAGATTGTGCCCAGTTCTGGTGTCCACGACTCAAAGTTGCTGATAAACTGGAGCGGGTGCAGAGAAGAGCCATGAGAATGATAAAGGATTAGAAAACCTGTCTCATAGTGAGAGACTCACGGAGCTAAATCTGTTTTGCTGATCAAAGAGAAGGTTACTGGATGACTTGATTACAGCCTATAACTGGGGAACAAAAATTTGATAAGAGGCGGGTGGGTCTCCCATCTAGCAGACAAAGGCCTAACATGATCCAGTGGCTAGAAGTTGACTCTAGACAAATTCGAACTGGAAATGAGGCGTAAATACTTGAAATGAAGGTAATTAACCATTGGAACAACTTCCCAAAAGTCCTGGTGGATTCTCCCATCACTGACCATTTTTAAATCCAGACTGGATGTGTTTCTAAGAAATCTGCTCTAGTTCACACAGGAATTAACTCAGGATCGCCCCGTGGCCTGTTATCCCAGGGCCCCTGTGCCAGGACAGTGTTCCTATTTGGTCAATTAGGAGGGTGGGGCAGCACCTGGGGACTATAAAGGACCAGGGCAAAGCAGAGACAGGGTGAGAGCTGCCAGACTGGGAGTCAGGAACGGGCAGAGACTGTCAGGTACCTGGGGGAGACCGAACTCAAGGCAGGAGTACAGCAAGAAGGGTTTGCTGACTGCTGTCTCTAAACCAGACACCCAGGGAAGAGAAGGAGCATCAGAGAGAGATGCCTGCTGGCTCTAAGCCAGAGTCAAAGCCAAGGGCCAGAAAGGGCCAAAGGCAGGGGAGCAGCAGAGCTGACCTGCTGATGTCTCCAGGGTGAGAGAGTTGGACCCAGAACAACTCTGATGGGGGCAGAGGAGTGAGGGATGCTCCCCTGGTTCAGATGAGCTGCCAGCAGAGTGGGGATTCCCCTAGGAAGAGCAGGGTGCCACTCTCGCTGGCAGGGCTGGGGTGGCTGTCCTGGTAGAAAAACAGGAGAGCCATGGCCTACAGAGAGACGCCAGGGCTCCATGTTGCATGTGCTGTTTGAACTATGCCAAGGGAATTCTGGACTATGGTTGAGACTTTTGTTATGATTTATGTGCATGGGTGACCCCCTAGGGGCTATATTTATATTTGGAAGGTACTTCCGACTATTTCTGGGGACTTCAAAGGAGGGAACCTGAGGCAGGCGGGGAACTCAAGGCAGGGGCTGTGTCTGTAGGAGGTCGCCTCTGATCCTAGGGAATGCTCTCCTCTGACTATGTAAGGCTGAGAGGGGCTGGGCTGTGGAGGGCTCTGAGACCGGAAATGGGATGCAATACCTTTCACCACTAGGCCGCTGGGCTAAGCCCAACAGAAGATGGGAGCTGCTGGATACTCTTCCCAGATGGGGTGACTGTCCCATGTGGGTCTCCCCCTGGTTTCTAGGGGAACAGGCATCACCATCCCAACTGCCCCCTTCTTGGCAATACTGCCAGGATTGAAGGGGTCATGGAGGCTGGGCCCCTCCCTCAGCCTAAGGGGGTCCCCCAGAGCAAGGGTGAGGAGAACATGGCTGCTGCCTGGGCTGTGTCCTGGGGCTAAGTAGGGGCTTCAGACCCTAGGGCTGCTGCTCCAGCATCTTCCACAGCAGGTAGCATGCTTTAGCACAGAGACATGCGGAGAGAACAGAACTGCCATCCCGCCTGCTCCCTGCCTCTCTCCGACCCCGACATGCCAGTGGCGTCCTCATGCACCACACGTAGTAGGGCCGGAGAAGTGTAAATTGGATAAAAGTCCATCAATGGTTGCAATTAAGTTATTGATTTCCAACGCTGTCTCATTAACCAGGGTGCTTCACTCTGACTGTCCCTGCAATGGCTCTAATTTGACATCATGTTCAATTTGACAAAAGCAGGACCCCAGGATGTGAGAACCGGGTGCCAGAGAGGGAAGGACGGGAGGGCGATTGAGGCGAGCACAGAGAGGGAGGGAAGGAAATGTTCCTCCTGCCTGAAGAAACCCTTGGGGAAAACAATACTTGATACAGCATCCTGCTATGGCAGCATGAGGCCACCCAGCATATCTACAGCAGAGAACGCTGGGACCAACAAACACCCACACAGAAACCAAGGCGCTTCCACGCTGGACCAGACCAGCACAGCAGTGCAGCCACCCTAACCCCCTCCTCCCACAGGCTGACTGGAGCCCAGACCAAGATGGGGAAAAGATATGAACTGATCACAGACATTGTGACAGGTTCAGTCACAGGGATCCCCTTGGGACTACCACCTGATGTGCTGAAATTATCTCTGAGACCCTTTTCCCTGCCAGCTTGGGACTGCAGAACTCTGCCTTGTTGAGCCAGACACGCCAGCCTGCTGCAACACAGATTCAGGGGCTAGGCCATGCCCCCAAAGCTGCAGACTTTATCCAAAAACTGCTCAGCAGGCTACTTTTCCAGCACCCTCACACCCAGTTCCCAATGGGATCCAAACCCCAAATAAAACCATTTTACTCTGTATAAAGCCTATACAGGGTAAATTAGTAAATTGTTTGCCCTCTATAACATTGATAGAGAGATACGCACAGCTGTTTGCTCCCCCAGGTATTAATCACTTACTCTGGGTTTACTAATAAAGTGATTTTATTAAGTACAAAAAGTAGGATTTAAGTGGTTCCAAGTAATAACAGACAGAACAAAGTAAGTCACCAAGCAAAATAAAGCAAAAACACGCAAGACTAAGCCTAATACATTAAAGAACTGATTACAGGTAATATCTCACTCTCAGAGATGTTCCAATAAGCTTCTTTCACAGACTAGCGAAAGTCTTCCTTTCCTAGTCTGGGCCCAATCCTTTCCCCTGGTACAATCCTTGTTAGTTCCAGCAGACATCTCCGGTAGGAAGCAGGGATTTTCTCATGACTGGCCGCCTCCTTTGTCCTGCTCCACCCCTTTTATAGCTTTGGCACAAGGCAGGAATCTTTTGTCTATCTGGGTCCCCACCGCTCTTTCTAAATGGAAAAGTACCAGATTTAAGAATGTCAAGGTTCCTTCCCCACTCTGAACTCTAGGGTAGAGATGTGGGGACCTGAATGAAAACCTCCTAAGCTTACTTTTACCAGCTTAGGTTAAAACTTTCCCAAGGTACAAACTATTTTACTTTTTGCCCTTGGACTTTCGCTGCCACCACCAAACATCTAACTGGGTTTTTTATTAGGAAAGAGCCGTTTGGAAACGTCTTTCCCCCAAAAATTCTCACCAAAACCTTGCACCCCCCTTCCTGGGGAAGGTTTGGTAAAAAACCTCACCAATTTGCATAGATGACCACAGACCCAAACCGTTGGATCTTAAGGACAATGAAAAAGCATTCAGTTTCTTAGAAGAAGAATTTTAACAGAAGAAAAAATAAAAAGAATCCCCTCTGTAAAATCAGGATGATAAATACCTTACAGGGTAAATAGATTCAAAACACAGAGAATCCCTCTAAGCAAAACCTAAAGTTACAAAAAGACACAAAAACAGGAATATCCATTCCATTCAGCACAGCTTATTTTCTCAGCCATTTAAAGAAATCATAATCTAACGCATATCTAGCTAAATTACTTACTAAATTCTAAGACTCCATTCCTGTTCTGTCCCCGGCAAAAGCATCACCCAGACAGACCCAGACCCTTTATTTCTCCCCCCGCAGCTTTGAAAGTATCTTCATTGGTCATTGTGGTCAGGTGCCAGCGAGGTTATCCTAGCTTCTTAACCCTTTACAGGTGAAAGGGCTTTTCCTCTGGCCAGGAGGGATTTTAAAGGTGTTTACCCTTCCCTTTATATTTATGACAAAGATGGATTCCCGTATCAGGTGACATGGTCACATGTCACAGTAAGACCCTTAGCCTCCATTCCCCATGGGCTGGCCCACACGTACACAGGGAGGCTTTTCAAGTAATTTACAACTAATTGTTTCTGGAGCATCCTTAATGGCCTCTGTGACGGGATAATCAGACAGCATAATCATAACCAGCAAACTACAATCTTTCCATAGACACCCCACTTGACCCCCTCTGTACAAGATCTGGTGCAACCATAGGACCCTGGTTGCAACAATGATCTATATGGTCACAGTTCACGTCAATAACGTCACAGCCTCCACTTAGTATGTTTACATCATGACAGGTTTCAGAGTAGCAGCCATGTTAGTCTGTATTCGCAAAAAGAAAAGGAGTACTTGTGGCACCTTAGAGACTAACAAATTTATTTGAGCATAAGCTTTCATGAGCTACATGGCTGATGTCAGGGACAGGAGACTGAATTAGATGGGCCATGGTTCTGATCTGGCAATCCTTATGTTCCCATGATGCCACATGCTTTGCTATATTAACTCAACAATAACCACAAAACGTTGGCTCTAGCTGCACCTATGTGAGGAACATACATACCAGGTCTCCTGGCTATTCAGTATGCAATCATTGCTTGTCCAGGCAGTGCAGAGAACCAGATTCCGAATACTGTTACCTGGCAAAGTACCCAAATCTCTATAAATACTTCATCCAAACACCCTAGAGCAACATCAGTTCTGGCTAAGAAAAAGCCTGAATGGGTGAAACACATCAGTCAGTGACGCCCTGGTTGTAACAGAGCAAAGTGAATGGAAAGCCACCTAGGTGCGAGGTAACTCACTGACAGAAACGCCCACCCAACTGGTGACATTGTCAAAGCCCAAGCCCCTGGGGGTAGAGCCCAGAGGCCATTCCAGCCCGGATCCTGCCAGGATTCATAAGCCCATGGAGTTAGCAGGGCAGCTTTCACTCCTACTTACACGGATCTGACCCTTCCTGCTGTCCCTGGAGGAAACGAACAGTTATGTAGCCACTTTGATCGGTCTCAGGCCTCCTCCTCAGAGCCGTAGCAATGCCACTAACCCAGGAATTCCCATCATCAGCTCTCAGAGATGGGCTGGTTTGAGCCATCTTATTTATGCTTTGCTGTCTGCAGTGGTTACTGTGTATCCCTGCCAGGCATGTCCAGGCTACACCAAGGTGATACTAGTTCACTGCCTAGCTTAATGAATGAGTGCTTAGAAACACCGCAATAACATTTCCATGACAGGCTCTCTCTGTGCCTCCCATCCACCCTCCCTTTCCATCTGGCTCTCCCCTGCCCATCACCCAAACGTTCTGTGTAATATTCGCTCCCTCCTCCTCTTTCCACTCACCCCTGCAGTGTGCCTCCCACCCCACACTCCTGCACCTTCCCATGATAAAACCTGACCCTTCCAACGACAGGCATAAAAACACCAGAAAAGCAATTGTGTGGGATGGAGAGAAATTCAGATCATAACTGGGAAATGTCCCATTTAATGAGGGTCCATTACAGGCCCTGCGGAGTACAGCACACAGCATCAAGCCCTCCAGCTACCCCACTATGCTGCATTCAGGAGACATGCTGGAGTCTGTGGCAAAGTGTGATGATCCCCAAGAGTGACACTGGCCCATGCAACCATAGCACCATGGCTGTGCTGCCCCATGGGAAGACACCACCCATGGCAGCACCATCCCATCACTCACCCACAGGAACACATTGCTCATGCAGTGCCACCCGGACACTGACCAGCAGGAACACTGCTCACATGCCAGCACCATGCTAATCCTCTGAAAAAATAGAGCTGGCTGGACACATGCAGCTTGGTCTGGCCAAGGAGTCCACTTTACAAGCTGGAGGGAGGTTAGAAAAGCCACAACTCCCTGGCAGCAGGGCTTGGAGCAGAGCAGAGCCATTTGCTCTCGTTATCCCTGCACATGACATCACAGGGCTGGACGTGTCATGATAGAGCAGGAGATGACAGGCCAGTGTCTAATAAACCCCCTGCATGTACATGTAGCTCTCCTCCCATTAATGGCTATTAGACAGGATGGGTAAGGACTGGTGTCCCTAGCCTCTGCTTGTCAGAGGGTGGAGATGGGTGGCAGGAGACAGATCATTACCTGTTAGGTTCACTACCTCTGGGGTACCTGGCATTGGCCAGTTGGCAGAGAGGATACCGGGCTGGATGGACCTTTGGTCTGACCTAGTATGGCCGTTCTTATGTTCTCCCATGGCCCCGGCTATATGTCCGGATAAGTAGCACTTGCAACCAGGCTGCAGTACAGAGGCCAGGGGCCACTGGGGAGCAGAAGCAGCCATTAAAGGCATCTGTCCCTGCTTCTTGGAATCCAGAGACACTTTTCATCCAGGACTAAACCCTGCTGCACGTGCTCTGCAAGTGAGAGCTGCACATTCCCCAGACCTAGGCCTTGACACACGATGACTCTCATAAGTCTATCCATCCGCCTATGTGAGTGCCTTGCCCAACAGGTCAGCCCCAGCATGTGATGTAACAGTGACCTCTGCCCCTGAAGACAGGCTGCTTTGTACGTCCTTGGTTTTAAGTCTCAGTAAACCGACAGGTCTGGTCTTCTGCCCTGGTGACCCAGGTTTGTGGCCATTCCTAGCTCTCCTGGGAGCCTGATCTGAAGATTCATGCTCTAACAGTCACCCGCTGCTGCTGAGAGTTCAACTGCTGCAGACACTCACACTGCCTCTTGGTCAGGGGAGAGACGGTCCTGCGGCTACTAGTCTGGGCCCAGCCCATTGAGAGCTTGGAGATCAAGACCAGGACCTGCAACTGATGCAATGACAAAGCTGTGCAGTGCTGACAGCCCCATGGCGATGCGCTCCTGACAGCCTCATGCTGCCAGCATACACTGAGCAGGAGCAGCTCACAGAACCAGCTACCAGTGGGCACAATACCACTGCTGGGAACAGCTGTCCTGTGGAGAACAAACCTGCTGCTCGTCTCTGCCATCCTTCCTCTGCAATGTGCAGGGTGTTTCACAGAGTCCTAAATGGCCTCCACGACACCAGCCAGGTAGAGAGCACTGAACCCATGTCACAGATGGGGAAACTGAGACACAAACATGTAATGCTGCTGCTCAAGATCACATACACCAAGTCAGGAACAGAGCCCAGGAGTCCTGACTCCAACCCCTCTGCTCTAACCACTGCACCCATTCCCCTCCCGCAGCCAGGAATAGAGCCCAGGAGTCCTGACACTGACCCCTCTTCTCTAACCACTACATCCACTGCCCTCTAACCACTACACCCACGGTCCTCTTCTAAGCATTAGCGCTCAATCCCAAAGCAGAGCAGCACCCGCTGTGAGTACATCTTGTCCTCCTACTTTTAGTTCATTTCTAGCATCTGCCTTTGCCATAAAAATACAATAAATAAAAACTAAACATCCATCATGTGCTGCATAACCCACATCCCATATCCAGAAACCCTGAACTCATAGCCGGAGAGATAATTAGACACGTAAAATGAGATAAAGACCCAAGTTCCTCCCCTGCCCAGCTCGCACTGGAGAATCAGAGGAAACCAACAACTGTACATAAAAATTAATGAGTCAGACAGGATGTGTCTCTCTCGCTCTCCTGGCTGCAAAGGTGCAAATCTGCCACCGCAGGCTGGAGAGACTGTGTGCTTCCCCTTCAGAGCCTGGGCTGGGGGCCCAGGCCCATTCTAGAATGGCATTCTTCTACTAGATCCCTTCACCCTAGTTCTGTTCCGGAACAACAGGCCCCGCAATGGCACCAGAGGAAAAAACATCCTCTCCACACAATGCCTTCACAAAGCAAGCGCTTGCCCAGGTGGCCATGCTCCTTGGAGGCTGGCTGGGGAAGGGTGCCCAGCAGCGTGCTGGCTGCCAGGTGCTCCCAGAAGGTGCTGTTGGGGTCACTGTCCCCAGCCCCAAGAGCAATCTCTGGAGAGCTGTGTGGGGAGATAACGCAGCCCTTAATTCTGAAGCCATGAAATGCTGCAGCACAATTAATCTCTGCTCTGGCTTGCAGGAAGCCAGGATTAGCAATTTGGGGAGGGTCTCCTCTTAGGCACCCAGCTGGCAGAGGAATTGTGTCCAGCTCTGGCTTGAGGAAATCAGTGCAGATTAACGAAGTGTCTCTAGCAAAGGGATTCTCAGGGCTGAGCTGAGCCCCGCGAGCGAAGGGTCAGCTACCAAGACCCTCCTCCAGGGAGACGCATGCAACCACGTCCCATCTAGACTATGTCCCACTCTGGACCTGTCGCCACTGACTGTACCACTCACTCTGGCAGCATTTAGCTACAGTGAACATCAACAGACAACAGAAAGCAAACAGGCCCCGCTCAGAACCCAAAAGGACCTGGCAGGCTGGAAAGGGACCTGCACACACCAGTTCAGATGCCAGCCAAGGGTGAATGCTTCAGACCCATGCAGAATGCAGAGTGCTCCATGCACACGGCCCCGAGCCCTTTCCTCCCAGCTCCGTCCTGACTATGACGAGCTCAAAGGGATGCACTCACCATAGCCCAGCTCCTGGCACAGGCTCACTCCCATCACCACAGGAGCGTTGCTCCTTGCTCCTGCTATGGCAGAGTGGGAAGGAAGGCAGGCCCTGGACAGATGAGGACAGGCTCCAGCACAAGGAATCCCTGCAGGACTCTGCCCCAGCCATGCAAGAGGCCAGGGAGTCCCCCTCCCCATCCCCCTTTCCCATTGTAGTAGCTGCTGTGTCCCACTCAGGGGTGACATGTAGGGGTGACATGGGGGGACAAGTGCCTCCGCATATTGGCCTTCTCTCCGTGTGCCCCTCTCCATCACCACCCTGGCAGTCAGTCAGGGAACAGGATGGAGCTGCTTCTACCTGAGAGAATCTGGCTGGGAGGCAGCAGTGACCTGCTCCCCAACCAGGCTCGGCTGCCAGGGATGGGGCAGAGCATGCTGGGCCCAGGCAGGGAGCAGCCCGCTGACCCCCAGCTGCTGGGGACAGAGACCCAGCAAGCTGGAAACATGCTGGGGGTGGGTGGGGGGAGAGGTGGCTCCGTCAGGAGGGTCCCTGCCCTGGGATGGCCTCTTTGGGCACCAGCCACTGAACTTGGAGCCAAACAGCACACAATGTCCTTCTCCCAGCTCGGACCGTTCAAGCTCTCTAAACTCTTGGCCACTGTGGGCAACCTGGACCTAGTCCCTGAGTACCACTGGCACAGATCTAACAGAGCTTGCTCACAACATCCAGCACTCAGGGAGCCATCACCTGACACACCCTGCCTTGCAAACCAGCACCCAGCATCCCATCTTCCATTTCTCAGCACGCTAGCCACAAAACTAGCAGAGCCACCTCAGACACGGCTATCCCCTGCCATCGATGGACAGCGCTGTTCATGCTGACGGACAGCAGCTGATCCCACAGGCCCTGGCATGCTGTCGACCTATCAGAGACCTGGCAGGGGCCAGAGCAACCACATTCAGCTGGTTTAGTTCTTCCTGCCAGGCTGATCCCAGGGGAGCAGCATGGGCCAGTGCTCGCAGATCTCCACACTACGGAGTCCCTTGAGAGTCAGCCCCCAGCTCCTCATCCTTGTCTTTTATTGCCACCCACACCATATCTCAGCTGGCCCGATACCTGGCATAGACCAGCCCCCACAAGGAGCACCTGCCTCTAGGCAAGACGACAGCTGAGCTGGTGGAAGAGGGAGCACACCTGCGTGATGGCTGTGAGGTCAGTTTCAGTCCCTTGCTGATTTTGGATGCCCAAGTAGCTATAGCTGGCACCTGGCAGCCATTTCGGCTTTCCATCCGGGGGAACATGATCACTCGGTTTTCTCCAACCCTATCATCGGCAGATTCCTTAAGAGACTGGACCGTCTATACGCACAGGTGCGACAACCGGTTCCCATATGGGACCTTAACTTGGTCCTCTCCAGGCTTATGGGGGCCCTGTTCAAGCCGAGGGCCATCTGCTCGCTCCTGTACCTCTCCTGGAAGACAGTCTTCCTTGTGGCTATCACCTCTGCTAGATGTGTATCCGAGCTCAGAGCTCTCACGTCGGAACCACCATATATAGTGTTCCATAAAGACAAGGTACAGCTGCAACCTCACCCTGCCTTCCTTCCTAAGGTAGCGTCAGCCTTTCACGTCAACCAGGACATCTTCCTTCCGATCTTCTACCCAAAACCACATGCTACTCGATGGGAGCAACAGCTGCACTCCCTCAATGTTCATAGGACTCTCGCCTTCTACATTGAGCGCAGAAGCAATTTAGAAAAAAGACCCAGCTCTTCGTTGCTGTGGCCGACTGAATGAAAGGCCTCCTGGTCTCCTCACAGCGCATCTCTTCCTGGATCATGGCCTGAATCTGTGCTTGCTACAACTTGGCCAGTGTCCAGACCACGCACCTCACCACCCACTCCGCAAGGGCTCAAGCCTCATCAGCCGCTTTCCTGGCCCAGGTTCCAATACAGGATATCTGTAGAGCTGCCATTTGGTCATCGATATGTACCTTTGCCGCTCACTACGTGATAATTCAGCAGTCCAGGGGCGATGCTGCATTTGGTTCAGCGGTTCTGCATTCCGCGGTATCTCACTCCGACCCCACCACCTGGGTAAGTCTTGGGAGTCACCTAATTGGAATCGATATGAGCAAGCACTCAAAGAAGAAAAGATGGTTACTCACCTTTGTAACTGTTGTTCTTTGAGATGCGTTGCTCATATCTATTCCAAACCCGCCCTCCTTCCCCTCTATCGGAGCAGCCGGCAAGAAGGAACTGAGGGGGCGCTGGGTCAGCTGGGGCATATATCCAGCGCCATAAAGGCGTCACGCCAGGGGACTCCACAACCAACCCACTGGGTGCTGCTAGGGTAAAAATTCTCCAATGATCGTGCACGTGGTGCACACACATCTAATTGGAATGGATATGAGCAACACATCTCAAAGAACAACAGTTACGAAGGTGAGTAACCGTCTTCTCAGTGGTGGCAGAAGACAGAAGCAATGGTCTCAAGTGCTAGAGAGGTTGTGGAATCTCCATCCTTAGAGGTTTTTAAGGCCTGGCTTGACAAAGCCCTGGCTGGGATGATTTAGTTGGTGTTGGTTCTGCTTTGAGCAGGGGGTTGGACTATATGACCTCCTGAGGTCTCTTCCAACCCTAATATTCTATGATTCTATGGTGTCCAGGAGCACACAGATAAGCATAGTGCCCTGGGGGATGTGGTCTGCAGACAGGTACAGTGCCCCAGGACACTGGAGCACACAGATGAGCACAGCACCCTGGGGCACTGGGCATGCAGACAGGCACAGAAGAGGGGAAAGTTTGCCCCAAGGCAGCATGGGAGCCCCATCAACATGCCCTGCCCAGGAGCAGAGAGTCCTCAGGACATTCACTCTCTGAAAAGGATTCCAGAGTGTGTAGTGTGTCCCCAGCCCAGTGATCCCAGCGCTGAACTAGGGTCTGTGTTCTCTCCTGGTCACTCCCAGTCCAAGAGCTTCCAGACAAGCTCCAAGGTTCCGAGCACTTTCTATTAAAAATTCACAGCCACCTGTTAGATGGCCAGTAATCACTGATTGCACCCTGAACAAATCCCTTTTCTCTGCTTCCAGTGAGGAGATTAAACAATTTCTCTTGGCAATAATCACTTCTGCAGCCAGCTGACTTTGGGCTAAAGGCAGAGCCTGATCCCAAGCTTTGTCTGCACAGCCAAATCATCTCTAATCTGGCCTGATGAGACTTGCTGCTACCCAGGGAAATGGGGGAGGGAAACATGGTCCCTGAGTCACAGGCTGCCTGTTTCACCAGGGTCCCTTTGCCATGGGCTGATCCTGCAAGGTGCCGCACACATGTGCACAGCCCATGATGATGCCAGGATCAGGCCCTTGGACTCAGACTCTGTGGGATTTGTCTTTGGCCTGGGGGCGGCAGGCAGCTGTTAATCAGCCCTAGGGAAGCTTGGAAAGGGAGCCCAAAACTCAGCTGATTTTATCATTTGCTAATATCAGGGAATTCCCGTGGTTCCCAGACACCTAGCTAGTTCCCCACAGGGTCTGTCCTGCCTTCTCAACACACCCCACACCTCTTCACCAGGGATTTGCCTCCAGCCAAAGTGCAGATCTGCACCTGCAGTAGGGCCTTGCTCCCAGGCTGGGGCTAGAGATGCTGGGGGGTTTGAGTCAGTGCAGAACGGCCCTTCCATCCCCTGTTCTCAAGAGCATCTCAGCAGAGTTTCTCTGTGAGAGGCAGAGCATGGTAGTGGGGCTGCTGCAGGCTTGTCCCCAGGGCACCGGAGACTGGTCAGGAATGGGATCCATTTGCACTTACCCCTGGTGTGCAGGTCTCAGCCCCTTGTCCCTGAGATGGCAGGGAAAGCAGCAGATGTAACAACGCTCCGCACTATGCCATCTGCCTTACCCTCCTCTGCCCATGATATGATGATTGCAGCTGCTGCCCGCCAGCCAGCAGTGTTCCCTCTAATTTTTTCCATCCATATGCGGAATGAATTTTGTTATGTGCACCATACTGAGGTAACGTGTGAATGTGCACCACCAGTAGAAACAAAAAACCTAGATATAATATATATTTTTAAAAAGTTACCAGAGGGATAATTACCCAGCCAGGACAAGTTAGGCATTTTAGAACTCACTACTCAAATAATTAAATTTAAGTGTAAGAGAGAAATCAAAATTTTGAAATGCATATACCAGTCAAAAAACTAAAACAACACACTTTGAAAGAAGTATCAAGTAACAACAACAACAATACAAGTATGTGTTGGGAGGTGAGTGTGAAAGATTGAGTGAGTGAGTGAGGGTGTGAGACAGAGAGCGACACACGCAGCCCGCATAAGTAGATCGGCACTCAGCAGTCTGAAGCCTGTGTGTTCAGACACAACTACAGCTGCCAGCAAGCTTCCTCCATCCTGAGCCCTGTCTTGTGTCCTCCCCACCGCTCTAAGGAGATGGGGTACAGGGGTGGGGCACAATGACATCAGTGCGCGTGCACACACACAGCAAGCAGGAGGTCCCAGGGGCAGCTGGCCTGGGGCTCCAAGGCAGAGGGCAGGAGCAGTGTGGGGAGGGACACCTGAAGTGCACGGCACTTGATAGCCTGCTGGGTGGCTGCCCGGCCTCGCAGCTTAGAGGGAACTTGTGCTCCAAGCAGAGACAGCAAGTGCCCCTGTTCAGAGCTGCTAGAGCTCAGCACATCCTTAGCAGCAGCAGCCTCAGCACTCACCCAGCTACGCAGCATCTTCCCTGTATCCCCCACCTCTGGGTGCTTGCAGGACCCTGAGCACAATGCCAGCCAGAGCCCAGTGGGTAAGTTCTGTGCTCCATCCCCTCTAACCCAGCTCCCTGCAGAAATCCCTGGCTGCCCCACACAGCTGAACTCTAGCCTCCCGGGCAGTGTGGTGTGGTGGGAACCCAGAGGGCCTTGGCCTGGTGGGTGAATCCTCGCAGCTCCCCATGTCTCAGGCACCCCAGTGAAACGGCTGGATGACAAGCTGGTGGCTTGCAAAGAGTCAGCTCCCTCTGGAAAGCCTCTGCTGTCCGGTGCCTGTGGCCAGTCCAGGGGGTGCTGGGCAAGATTGTAAGATAATTTCCACCGTGGCGGCAGCATAGTGTTCCAACACCCTGTGCCCAGCACTGGCCAAGACACTTCCCATATGCCTGGAAGGAGCCCTGGGTCCAGAGTATGTACAGCCTGGCTCCGACGGCTGAGCTCCAGCGAGCTTCTGATTCGGGGGGGGGGGGCACTCCCTCTCCCCTGCCCTCTATGTCTCTCAACCCCTACTGCCGCCAGACTCCCCTTCTCCCACACAGGGTCTGCCTGGCACATTCTCTTGGGCAGCAGACCATGCTGGCCCCTTTCCCAGCCTCTCAGCCCGTTCACACTCCTGCTTCCTGAGCCAGGAGCAAAGCTGGTTTTGTGTAACCGCCCTCAGCTCCTCAGAAATAGTTTGTTTAAATCTCCAATATTTGCAATTCCCTTAGATGCTGGGAAACCAGATGTCTTTCCCTCCCAATCAGTTCTCTTCCTTTATGCAAATACTGTCCCTTGATCAGCTCCTAGGGTTGCAGGAGCCCATCTGACCATGTTTACTTAACTGCTTTCTGTGCACCAGGAACACGCCCCGTCCCTGGGGAGCGCTGGGCTGGGGCTGCAGCTGGGGACCTGGCAGGGAACTGGCCAGGCTTTCTGCAGGACACATGACAGTGTGAGGATTTCTCAGCTGGTTGACCCTGGCTTGGCTGGCAGGAGGACCCAGTAAGAGCACAGTTAGGCCAGGTCATGTTTGGAAAGGAGCTTTCGATCCCTCACCTTTCTGCTGGATGAGGGAGCAAAGTCTAGGAAATCTTGCCAAATGACAGCCCTGGTCGCCACCCTGGAGGGCCCGTTCATAACAGTTGGGTCCTGGACCTTTCCAGAGCAGTTACGGACAGATGGCTGGGCCCCAGCTGCTGTGGGGAGCTGGGTAAACCCCTGTCACCGGGGCTTGAGCAGAGACCATCAAATTCATTCCGTGCAGTGCCCAGGCTGAGCTGCCCCCCACACTCCAGTTACCTGGCCCACCATGCAGTGCCCGGGGCAGAGCTGCACCCCACATTGCTTATACTCGGCAGTGCAGTGCCCCGTCTGAGCTGCCCCCCCCACATACACACACTATACACGACACCTCTTTGCAGTGCCCAAGCAGAGCTGCCCCCCACAATCCAGTTACCTGCCCCGCCCCCCGTGCAGTGGCCAGGCAGAGCTGCCCCGCCACACACACATACACTCCAGTTACCTGGCCTCCCATGCATTGCCCAGGGCAGAGCTGCTCTCCCATAAACACCTCCCCTCTCTCCCTCCCCCAAGTGCAGTGTCCTGGGTGGAGCTGCTTCCCAGTGTCACTGGCTTGGCAAAAGCAGGACCCACCACTGTTGCTGGTGGTGTAGCACACGGGACGGTTCTCTCCAGCACCTGAGCCCTGTGTACAGCTCTGGGAAGGAAGCCGGGGTGCTGGATGGCCTGGGCCCTCGGGGCATTGTCAGCAGCACTCTGGGTGTCTGGATGGACTCTCCAGATCTCTGCCCAGCTGCTTTGAGGGACTTTGTGCAGCTGCGCTGGCTGCCTCTGCTGCACAAGGAGCTCTCCCCCTCTCCTTGTAGCTGGGGGTCAGCTGGGACATAAGGCCAACACTGGTGCAGCAGAGCTCTGTTCTGCTCTCCAGCGCAGGACGGCTGCAGGCAAGGAGGAAGCATCTGCCCTGATATTTCAGAGTTTGGGCCTTGGGCCCCAGAGCAGTTTCCCCACAGTCTTTGCTTCTCTTTGGGGCTGGCCAGGCTGCTGGAGGCCGCCAGCTCACACTCGCTAATTCGGGACTGCCTTGGGTCAGCAGGACAGAGGCTGTCGGTCAGCGCTGGCTGTCAGGTCCCCGCTCCGCAGCGGCACAGCAGAGGCACGTCCAATGCTGCTCCAAACACTTCTCTTTACTTTTCACTTCTGAGGATTTTAATTTGCAGGAATCTCCTCCTTTCATGTACTGAAACCGAGTTTCTTTCTCCCTCTGATCTCCAATTTTGCACAGACACTGTCTCCTTTGATATGTCTTGTTCACATCAGCCTGTGATCAGGCAACTCCATAATTGTTAGTGATTTTCAAAGCACGGGGCTCCTGCTCTAACACCCAAAGTCGAGAATTCTGCCCTTTTTAAACAATGCTCAGGCAAACTACGTTAATTTCATTGCTTTCCCCTTTTGGGAAGGGGGTGCGTCTCCCCCTCGCTGCCTGCATCCTGCCTTCCATTTGTACAGGAGTCCTGGTCCATGGCTGATGGCGTTCTTGGCCAAAGGAGGAGAGGGTTCCTGACAGGGGCTGAAACTGCATGTCAGGAGGAATTCAGTCAGCAGCAGCCCCTCTGGTGTAATGATTTCTGCACATCTGTACGTGCTGGAGGCCATCACAGGGCTCTGAATAAGCAGAGCATCCAGGAAACACAGCAAGAGACTGACCTTCTGGCTTCCTGCCAGGCCCCTTCCCTTGTTGCACTTAACTCCTTGGGTGCTCACAGGAACCAGACCTGGGCCCCTTTCCAGGGTGCTGCCTGTCACACCCCACGATGCACCTGTCACTCTCCACCTTTCATCCCCTGCGGCTGTCAAGCAGGACCTGCCTTAACATTTGATGTCAGGCAGGCTTGTGCAGACTCTGTCTTTTGCCTTGAGGCAGCCTTTGGAGAGCAATGATTTGCAGTGCCACTGCCTTAACTACCTCCCCTCTTGCAACCTGCCAACCCCAAGCCCGCTGCCCACCTCAGTCAACCCATGCCCCTGGCCCGACACAGACAGGGAGCAGCATGACACCCAGAAACAGGGAAAACGGTGAATGGATTCTGCGGCTTGGCCAGAAAGCACTACCAGCGTGAAGTAGGGACAAAGGGCAGACACCCTGCTGCTGCCCCATTGCATGTCCCCGCCCCCACCTTACATTTAACACACAGTAAAGCACAACAACCCCCTGCCAGTGTGACCCTATTCTGCCCTTTCCCCAGTGTGGCTAGCACGCTCTGTGAAACTTCCCCGCACAGACCCTGCTCTGGTGCACAGCATTCCAGATCCGACAACATCCTACTACAGGAGCAAAGGCAGTGTGGTGTGTGAGGTAGGCCTCACTTAGGAAACAAGAGGGATGAGTTTATACATCTGAGCCAATCGGCTGAAGTTTTCTCCCATTATGGAACAATTGTACTTAGTTCAACACCACTGCCGGCCTCTGCTCAGCGGGTGCATGTGACCAGAGCTGCAGGGCAGGGTTGAGGAGTATTGGCAGAGCTGTGGGGCAGGTAGGAATGGAACAGGATGGCGGCTCGGATCAGGACTGATATGCGGTAGCAGAGCTCGGAGAGGGGTGCCAGGGAAGCACAGATATAGCAGGAGGGGCTCCAGGACCTGCACAGCTGGGGGATGGGACTTGGTGCTGAAAAGGCAGGGGGGCTGCAGATCAGGACTGTATGGGGAGCCCAGAATGGAAAAGCAGGAGGATCATGGGTTGGGACCGAGGGACATGAACAGACCAACGCAGAAGAAATTTGCACTAGTGAACATACTAGTGCACAATGAACAGGCCCTGAGCAACAGAGTGGTTCAGGGAGACAGAGGCTATGGGCCCATTTCTGTATTCCACAGGCAACAGTGGGAGTTCTGCCCAAGTGAGGAGTGCAGGATGGGGCCCTACAGAGGAAATAACCAACGATTCTGCCCTCTCCTGGCTTTGTTCTAAGTCCCCAGGGTACATGGCCTCCCAGGTGGGGAGGCCACGCAAACACAATGCCAAACGCAGGCTCTACCCCCAAATGCCAGCGTGAGGCGGAGATACCTGCACCAGGGCACCCAGACCTGCCAGGCCAGCAGCACCAGGGAGCAGCTGGCCCTACAGCTGCTAGACAGGACCAAAGAGAATGAGCAATCTGCAAGGTGCTGGGCAGAGGTGAGGAAGAGACGCCCTAGTCTCCACCAGCAGCACCTTCCAGGGGCTGGGCCATGGTAGGGGGTCATTACATTCTCTTCTTGGAGCCCAGGAACAGCCAGGTTTGTGGAAGCTAAACACAGCAGGGGCTGAGCCTGCAATGGAAGCTGGGCACCGAACCTGGTACCAGCAGCCCCTGCCCAGTGAGCCCATAGATACAGGGGGCGGTAATGATCCCACAGGCCTCCAGGCTGTAAGAAAATAGCTTAGCTAAACAAATCATGGCACAAGGCACAAGCCTTAGCATACGTAGGTAACCAAGAGTAACCCTAGAACATAGCGCATCGCAAGGTAACATGCTGCAAGGACTCCGCTGCTGACAGGTACCCACAAGGGGCAGGCTTATCCCAGCCTGGGACAACTTTAGTTAGAGACTTCGGCAGATGTCCGATAATGCGAGTGTCATGGTAGCTAATGGGTATATATGCTAATGAACTTGAGGGAAGGGGATTAATAATTTATGGGAGAAGAACACCCCAGCATCAGTACAGTGAGGAACTACAAATACAGGGAAAGGGCTGAGCCTCTCCTGAATATGTATTAGGCCTGGCAGCGCCACAGACATATTATAATAGATGTATCCCACCCGTGTGTCTGGGATGCCAGGATGATGACCACTGGGGATGGTGCTGATGGTGAGGAGAACTAACATGTCGGGTTGTTTTACAAGGGGTGGCTCAGCTCGTTCTGTGCTCTCTCTGCCTTTCTGGCTGGGCTGTAGGGCTTGTAACTTTGCTAACGATGTTAATAAAAGCGTGAGTGTTGTGACCACGTATGTCCGGGTTCCCAATTAAACAGGAATTCTAGTAATACTGCGCCTGATCTTGGGACGAGAACCAATCAAACCTCCGAACATTAACTGGGAATTTTTAAGTAATCAATATAATTAATAGACCAGGAAACAGCAGCCAGGCACTGACAGATGGGGGAGGTGGAATCCCAGGGGTGGGGAGAGCTGGGAACATATGTGCCGCAGACACAGCCAGAGGCAAGGAGATATGGCAAGAAATACCAGTCTCAGTATGATCCTAACCAGCAGCAGACCCCACCTCGAGCAAGGCCTGGGGCCTCCTCCCTAGTGCCTGAGAGCAGCAGAGACTGGCATGTATGGAGGATAGCTGGGGCAGAGGGCTGGCACCCAGCTCAGCCCACTCCCATTGCACAGGCTCATGAGCGAGCCCACGAGCTTCTCCAGCTGGCCATCAGCGCTGAGGATTTACTCAATTGTTTCCCTAAATGGCTTTATTTATTTTCCCCCTTGGCTCCAGTTGCTGGAATCCTTGGATTTATGACAAGTGATTTTGTGCTGGACAAGTTTCAGAGTAGCAGCTGTGTTAGTCTGTATTTGCAAAAAGAAAAGGAGGACTTGTGGCACCTTAGAGACTAACAAATTTATTAGAGCATAAACTTTCGTGAGCTACAGCTCACTTCATCGGATGCATAGGATGGAACATATATGAAGTGAGCTGTAGCTCACGAAAGCTTAAGCTCAAATAAATTTGTTAGTCTCTAAGGTGCCACAAGTCCTCCTTTTCTTTGTGCTGGACAAGACTCTAGTTTGACAGCTCAGGGTAATGGAAGGGAGCAGGGGCTGCCAGCTCCTCACCCCCATCACCTTGTGCTCAGTGCGGGTGCAGGGCAC
The DNA here is from genome assembly GCF_009764565.3 of Dermochelys coriacea. Taxonomy (NCBI): domain Eukaryota; kingdom Metazoa; phylum Chordata; order Testudines; family Dermochelyidae; genus Dermochelys; species Dermochelys coriacea. The sequence continues at coordinate 382,496 of NC_050080.1, read as the reverse complement.
CTACCTATGGGGGACAGTTCGGCCACGCTGCCTATGTAGGGCCCCTCCAGGAAACGGGGCTCACTGTCGTTGATGTCCTGCACCTTGATGATGAACTCAGACTCAGGCTCCAGCAGCTGGTTGGTCTGGCGGTCCCGGGCCTGTGCCCGCAGTGTGTAGAACGTCTTCTGCTCCCGGTCCAGGCGCTCGGTGGCATGGATGTCTCCTGTGACTTCATCAATGAGGAAGATGGTTCCTGCGCCCTCCCCGGAGATGGTGTACTTGATGGACCCATCCCCCTCATCTGAGTCCGAGTGGATCTGCAGAGGAAGGACAGAGGGTGAAGGTTGGTGCTGAGAGAGGGTAACTGAGCCAGCTGGAGCCACAGCCGCCACTCCTGCTGTGAGAGTCAAGACATTGAGGAGACCCCTGGCAAGAGAGGAGCTGTGGCTGGGCCCATGGAGTGGGAGAGGCTAAAGCAGGGGTCTGGGGTGGGGAGGGCAGGCAGAGCAGGGGCCCAGTGCTGCGTGGTTTTCACTGCCAAGAGTTAGTCCAGATCGGCCTGTCCCTCTTGTAAGGGAACAGCAAGCAATGCGCTCGTCCTGGGATGGGACCTGGAAGACCTGGGTTCAATTCCTGGCTCTGCCACTGCTTTGCTGTGTGACCTTAGGCCTGTCACCAGATCACTGCCACACTCCCTTCTAATATGAAGCTGAGAATAATTCTGTGCAGCTCAGACCCCCCCCCCCCCCCCGCATCACACGGGCCAGAGCAGCCCTCAAAGACAGAGTGATTGACAGTACAGGAGACAACGTGAACAAAGCCAAAGCATGTGAGGCTTCGACATCCATAAGGCCAGCATTGAGTTACTGCATGCAGCACTGTGAAACCCACTCTCTGATGTGTGTAAACACCAGTTCACTGCCCTTCCAAACCCGAGCCAGCTGCCCCACTACTCTGGTGTGCATACTCTGGCCCTCGATACCAGCGGCTGCCAGCCCTTCCACATGGTGACAGCTTCATACCCACGCAGCATCCTGGCATGGATATGAGCCCTGAATTCAGCACCAGAAACAGTCCCTCAGGAAAACAGCTTTTCTAGCCAACAATTTCCTCTTCGTTTTCTAATTAAGATGCTATTTGGAATGAGGGAGTGAAAGGGTAAACAGCAGCTCCCTTTGCCCTGCAGCCACCTGGAATCCAGGCCAGGCGTCCAGAGATAATTTTATTGGTGGCATTAAACTGAGTTATGAGGTTTTTACAATCCAGCCACTTATGAGAAATCTATTAACAGTAACTGGACAGGCAGAATGCATCTCAGAGGAGAGCAGCACGGGCATTAATTGGGGCAATCCATAATGGACAGGCCCCCAGAAAGGTTTCATCAGACGCAGTCATTTACTCCCCACAATTTCTGCTGAGAATCAGCAAAGTTGCCAAAAAAAGAGCTGTCCATTAATCGGCTAATGAAATATGAAAATGTTTATGGGCCATTCAATCTTTCAAACTGCAGTTCTATAATCCACCTTAAAGACATACAGTTCCACCAGCAAGAATTTATACCGGGATCTGCCTCTTTTTATGATGCCTTCATTATATTTATCTTGTTAGATACAGTTTATATATTTATTTTGTGAGTAAGATGCCCACACATTGGACAATTCAATGTTCTTTACGTGCTAGTCATATATTATTGTCTATGTCAAATACATGCTCCCACCCTGCATTGCCATGAAATATACTCACCTGCCCAGCATTACCCAGAAAATACACCCACCTGTCCAGCATTGCCTGGGAAATACACCTGACCAAACATCATCATGCAGGAAATACAGCCACCTGCCTGGTATCACCTAGGAATTACCCCTGCGTGACTGGCAATACCTGGAAAATACACCCCTGCCAAGCCATCCTAGGAAACACTCACTCACCTGGCCCCTCTTGATAGAAACACCCAGACACCCCTTTGCAGCTGGCTGCCCTAACAGCAGGGTTCTGGCCCCAGATTCCTTCTCAGGCCCTTAATGGCTCCACACCAGGTTTGCTTGACTCAGTAACACCCATTCTTGGGGCTGGTTCATTACAAGACTCTTGTGCAAACAGTCCCGAACGGAAATCCCCAGACAGCCCACTGATCACTCCAGTGCACATTGTCCTTACAATCCCATGACAGCCAGTCCATCGACATAGCACATACCACACTCTGGCACCTTCCACCCCACCCGGGGTCTTCATCGGTCCTCTCCTGTCCTGCCACAACAGCCATCCCAAAGCCCCTCCAGCTGAAGTGCAACCCTGCTCTTCCTAACAGAAGCCTCCACAGCCTCTCCACAGGGAGGGCATACTCACTTTCCCTCACTTCATAGAATCATAGAATATCAGGGTTGGAAGGGACCTCAGGAAGTCATCGAGTCCAACCCCCTGCTCAAAGCAGGACCAATCCCCAACTAACTCATCCAGGCCAGGGCTTTTTCAAGCCTGACCTTAAAAACCTCTGGGGAAGGAGATTCCACCACCTCCCTACGTAACCCTTTCCAGTGTTTCACCACCCTCCTAGTGAAAAAGTTTTTCCTAATATCCAACCTAAACCTCCTCCACTGCAACTTGAGACCATTACTCCTTGTTCTGTCATCTGCTGCCACTAAAAACAGTCTAGGTCCATCCTCTTTGGAACCCCCTTTCAGGTAGTTGAAAGCAGCTATCAAATCCCCCCTCATTCTTCTCTTCTGCAAACTAAACAATCCCAGTTCCCTCAGTCTCTCCTCATAAGTCATGTGTCCCCTAATCATTTTTCTTGCCCTCCGCTGGACGCTTTCCAATTTTTCCACATCCTTCTTGTAGTGTGGGGCCCAAAACTAGACACAGTACTCCAGATGAGGCCTCACCAAAGTCAAATAGAGGGGAACGATCACGTCCCTCGATCTGCTGGCAATGCCCCAACTTATATAGCCCAAAATGTCATTAGCCTTCTTGACAACAAGGGTACACTGTTGACTCCTATCCAGCTTCTCGTCCACTGTATCCCCTAGGTCCTTTTCTGAAGAACCGCTGCCGAGCCATTCAGTCCCTAGTCTGTAGCGGTGCATGGGATTCTTCCATCCTAAGTGCAGGACTCTGCACTTGTCCTTGTTGAACCTCATCAGATTTCTTTTGGCCCAATCCTCCAATTTGTCTAGGGCCCTCTGTATCCTATCCCTACCCTCCAGCATATCTACCTCTCCTTCCAGTTTAGTGTCATCTGCAAACTTGCTGAGGGTGCAATCCACACCATCCTCCAGATCATTAATGAAGATATTGAACAAAACCGGCCCCAGGACCGACCCTTGGGGCACTCCACTTGACACCAGCTGCCAACTAGACATGGAGCCATTGATCACTACCCATTGAGCCTGATGATCTAGCCAGCTTTCTATCCACCTTATAGTTCATTCGTCCAGCCAATACTTCTTTAAAGTTTAACTTTTTTCTTTGAGGTTTTTAAGGTCAGGCTTGACAAAGCCCTGGCTGGGATGATTTAGTTGGGAATTGGTCCTGCTTTGAGCAGGGGGTTGGACTAGATGACCTCCTGAGGTCCCTTCCAACCCTGATATTCTATGATTCTATGAACTTGCTGGCAAGAATATGGCGGGAGACCATAACAAAAGCTTTGCTAAGGTCAAGGAACAACACAGCCACTGCTTTCCCCTCATCCACAGGGCTGGTTATCTCCTCATACAAGGCAATTAGATTAGTCAGGCATGACTTGCCCTTGGTGAATCCATGCTGACTGTCCCTGATCACTTTCCTGTCCTCTAAGTGCTTCAGAATTGATTCCTTGAGGACCTGCTCCATGATTTTTCCAGGGACTGAGGTGAGGCTGACTGGTCTGTAGTTCCCAGGATCCTCCTTTTTCCCTTTTTTAAAGATGGGCACTACATTAGCCTTTTTCCAGTCATCCGGGACTTCCCCCGATCACCATGAGTTTTCAAAGATAATGGCCAATGGCTCTGCAATCACATCTGCCAACTCCTTTAGAACTCTTGGATGCAGCACATCCGGCCCCATGGACTTGTGCTCGTCCAGCTTTTCTAAATAGTCCCGAACCACTTCTTTCTTCACAGAGGACTGGTCACCTCCTCCCCATGCTGTGCTGCCCAGCGCAGTAGTCTGGGAGCTGACCTTGTGCGTGAAGACAGAGGCAAAAAAAGCATTGAGTACATTAGCTTTTTCCACATCCTCTGTCACTTCCCCAGTTCTGCTATCCTCTCAGAGGTGGGCCCTGCCACTGTTCTCTTGGCCCTCAGCCCTCTTCAGCTCTCTGGCTCCAGCTCTACTTCATGGACACCTCAGAGGGTAAGCCCATCCACTGTTCCTGTCTATAGCCCTCTCCAGCCCCAGGCTCCCCAATTTGGATGTCAGTAGGCAACTCCCTCTGCTGACCTTCAGCTCCCTCCAGCCCTAGCACTCCAGTGTGGGAAGGTTAGCCAGCAAACCCCTCTGCTGCTCTTCAGCTTTCTCCACAGAACGTCAGCGTCCATCCCTCCTCCCTCTGACTCTCCCTAATCCTTTCTAGCCCCAGTTGGTTCAGATCCTCTCAACTGACCAAATGGGAGTGCCTGCTCTGACACAGGACACAGGACCTGCTTCATTTAAAGAGGCAAGCCACCCTGGACATACCCTTCCTGTTGCCTGGGCAATATCCCAGCCCTGCGGGGATTGCAGCCATAAGGTTGTCATCCAGTGGTTTGCACAGGAATGACCTTGTCTGCTCTGCATCACATACTTCTGCCCCATGTCAACTCTTGCCAGAGACTGAAACACCATGGCAGGGACTGTATCAGTTCCATAAAGTGCAGAGGCCACATACACAAATGCATTTCTCTGCTCATAACAACAGTGACAAGACTCTTGATTAATTATCAGCCAGGAGATAAACCTGCCCATCCAGCCCCTTTGCCCAGCAAACAGTCCAAACTCGCAGCATATCCCTGCTCCACATTTGCTTAACACTGACTCCATGCTCAGAGCAGATGCCAGCAGCCCTGAAACCTGGAAAACCAGGGAGGAAAACGGAGCCCGCACTCCGGGGGCTGGAAAGATAGATTTACAAGAGAAGATTAATGACCTAAATCTGCATCACTTGGCTAAACAACAACTAACGGGGGAGTAGGATAACCGTCTGCAGGTGTCTGAGGGGAGACAGCAAGGAGGGTTGGAGAAGGAGCAGGGGGTGCTTTGGGTGTGAAAGTGAGTCTGCATTTACACCCCTAACCTGGTGTACAATCACCAATATTGTATGCACCAGCACAGGGTTTGGGCACGCACATGGCCAGTCGGACCTCAGAGCAGTTCTGAAACCTGGGCCACAATATGGATATGCAGGTTTTTAAAGCACAAAAATGCAACAGTCTGATTTCTCGGGCTCTCTCTCTGAGATGCCAGTCAGTGAACTTGGCACACAGCACTAACCTGAGCTCTGACACCTGCAGCAGCTGCCCCTGGATCATTTGCCCCATGGGGCATGTCTATACTGCAATTAAACACCTGCGCCTGGCCCATGTCAGCTGACTCAGGCCCGGGCTCTTGCAGTGTAGACGTTTGATCCTAGGCTGGAGCCAAGGCTCTGGGACTGATTATACAGCCTGTGGCCGGAACCCCACAAGCTCATGTTAGCTGACAGGTCAGGCGCGGGTGTTTAATTGCATGTTGACGTACCCATGCTGCATTTGGCTTCTTACCGTCCATTTAAATGTTGGGATGGATTTTGGTGATCCGTCCTGTTCACAGGGGTGAGGGGTGAATGGCATCAACGTGGAGGCAGGTTTGGGTTAGCATCTTCTGCATAGCTCTACCAGTGCACCTTAGCCCTACCACTGGCTCCTACGGCATTCCCAGAGCCCCTCACATCCTACAAACCTCCTCCAGATTGAGCTGCAGCACCTCCAGAAGTTGCAGTCTGGTCTCCCACCCACCCAGAGTTCTGCCAAGGCACCACAGTCCTGGTCTTTGCCCCCATCCCCACCCCAGCTCTGCCAATACATCCGGTTCTGCAGTGACACACACTATTGCTCGTTCCTGGCCTGCCCCCCCTTGCCACCACAGACCCACCAGCACAGAAACTAAATACGGTGACAAGCTGCAGGGTGGCTCTGGTGAGTGGTGTCACAGAAAAACTCCTCGCCCTGTGCTGTGGCCAGTGCACACCTGCCCCAAATGTCCCCAAGGCCTTTCCAGGAGTGCATGACCAATGGGCAAAGCCAGCCTCTCCCAAGCCAATCTGGAGAACAAACCTTGCACTGGGATTACTTTGTAGATGGCTCAAGAGTGGCTATGACAGTGCATACAGCCAGAGGGTGCTGAGTTTGACAGTGCCAAGAGCCAAAGGATCAGAGACAGCAGCCATCCCACAGCGCAGATAGCCACAGGGACAACCAACTCCAGAGACCCCATTGGCCTGGATCCCATCTCAACTGTGCCAGGGTAAATCAGGAGTCAATGGAGTTACTCCAGACTTACACTGGGGTGAGATCAGAATATGCATCTGCATCATTAACCCCTGAAACCTGCCCCTTCCTGGGACAATAGGCCTCTCCGTGCTTCGTCCCAACTTCTTGGCACACCAGGAGCAGGTGAATCCAGGGCAAATGTAATCCCAGCATCTCCAGAGCACAGCTGGGAGGCTGTCTCTCACCAGCCCATAATTTACAATAAAGCAGCAGCTCCGGAGCAGGGTGCAATGACCCCTTCCCTCCTGGACATGCTCTTCACCCAGGAGGGGGAAGGAAGCCCCACATTCAGCCATGGAGAAACTCCTTATTCCTAGTGACGAGGTGTGTCTGGGCAATGCTGGGAAAAGGGCCTCTTAGAAAAGACGAAAATCTTTCATCTGTTCAGTTTGTTAAAAAGGGAAATTATTTCCCTGCTCTAAAGGGCTAACACTGGGATTTTACAAGGCCATTCATACTACCTACTAATTAAATCAAAATTAAATGTGAATAGAGGTGCATTTTCCTTATTAAAATGATTAAAAAGCAAGCACAGATACACAAATAAAAACTACTTTGGGATTGAAAACTAAAGAAAATCAAATAAAAACTGGCCATAATGAAGGCATGCTCTGTGTTTGCTCCAGCTCATAAAGCCTTAGTTCATCAATTTTCTTTAAATATTAGCAACTTAATTAAATCTGCTTTTTTCCCTTTAATCCCCTTTTATCTAAAATAGATCTGTCCACATGCAGAAGTTTGTAACTAGCGCTGACCCCATAATTCTCCTTAAAAAACCCAAAGAAATCCACATCAAACTGACAGCAGCCTCAGGGGAAATTACAGTTCCAAAAAAGGATTAGCAAGAGAATCCATCTTGTACAGAAATGTTATTGGCCCGCAGATGAGCACATGGAGGGGTGTGGGAGGCTAGCCAAGCCTTTCCCAGCTGGTGGCACTGCTGGGAACTGTGTAGGTGCCTCCTAGAGGGAGCTACCAGCAGCTCCCATACCTGTCTGTCTCTGCCACACGTTCTCCAGGGAGAAGTGCAGGAACACTGACCATGGGAGGCTCACAGCTGCTCCATAACGGAGCCACGCTATGGAGAAGTTAAAACACCATCAGCAGGAAGAGATTGTAACTGGTGTCATTCTCCCCAGCCTCTCCTGGCAGGGGCACTGTGGGGAGCAGGGCAGGAGTGCAGGCTGCGGGAGCAGCTCCTGGCTACTCCAGCCCCAGCCTGGACAGCAGCTGTCGGGGAGAGCAGGCCTTTGAGAGGGATATTTACAGGGAACTGTTCTGTGTGTGGCCTGGCTGTTCACTCCGGGCTGGCAGGTGATGTGGAAAGGGGGTGTAAAATGGGCCAGTTTTAGGTTCCTGAGTTCATTTTGGAAATGAGGCTGTTGCTAGGCTACCTCTGGAATTCAACAAGGCCTGATGCTTCAAGTTGCTCCCCAGGGGAGCTGTCAATTAACTGTAACTGCATCCAGCATCTTCATGGAGGAGCAAGGCTTCCTGAGCGTCTGCAAAAACGGGCACAGAGGATTGTTTAAAACTCAACTGGAACCTCACTCGTGATCCTGTCCACCTAGCATCCCCCCAGACTCACAGCCCTGAAGCATATGTGCCCCAAGCACAGCCAAGCCATTAGAACTGACTCACAGCACGCTGCTCTGCCCCAGCTGACACAGGGGATCGACCCAACACAGTCCACGCTGCGCCTGCATCAGGGCATGCTGGGCAATGGAGACGCTTGCTCACTGTGCTGGAACGGGAAGGAGGAGAGGGCACCCTGGGATGGCCTAATCACAGAGCACTGAGGAAAGCACCAGCCAAACACATCACATGGGCAGGGCTGGGGGGCCATCCACACTGCACAAACACTGAGTGCCAACCTGGGTGCTGGAGAACAAGCACATGCCAGCCCCAGCTGCTGGCAGGGGCAACATGCAGTTAGCTACCACAGTTACTGTCTCTCTGGGCTTTCACACCACACCCCTCACCAGAGGTTCGGAGCATCTCCATGGTACCAGGTCTAACAGCAGCATTCATCATCTAGCAGAGAGGGAAACGCTAAGGGAAAGAGAAGATACAAATGGCATGAACTGAGTCGCCTCTGAAGTTAGCACACTGTCACTCCCCTGGTCAACAGCCACTGTGCCAGGCCCTGCACTCAGCTCTCACGGGGACACAGGACTGGCTCTGTGGAGCCTACGCACCCACACCAGCTTATCTCCCCACCCCCCGTTGTCCTGCCTCCCCACCCCATCATCAGTCTCAAACCCAACGGCAGGGTTTGGCACTGGCTGAGTCTCCCTGGGTGCTGTACAGAGCCCAGTGCAATGCAGCCTGATCTTGACTTGGCATGAGCGTAATATCAATACTGCCACGAGGAAGGCAAACTCCATTCTCCTGTGCCCCAGTAATTCCCATAACCCCGGACTACTGCCCAGGCACTAGCCCATCCCCCACGTACCACCCAGGACTGGGACATAGGAGCCAGACCCCAGCCCTTGGCCTATAACAAAGTGACTCTGCACCTGTAATATTAGCAAAAAAGAAAAGGAGTACTTGTGGCACCTTAGAGACTAACAAATTTATTTGAGCATAAGCTCATCGATGAAGTGAGCTGTAGCTCACGAAAGCTTATGCTCAAATAAATTTGTTAGTCTCTAAGGTGCCACAAGTACTCCTTTTCTTTTTCGCGAATACAGACTAGCACGGCTGCTACTCTGAAACCTGTAATATTAACCTTTGCCCTAAGAACGTTCCCCCCCCCAGCATCCCGGCCGTGGCACATTCATATGCAAATAGAGGGCAGATTAAGTGCATTCCATGCAAATCTTGTTAATGCAATTGGAATCACATTATGTAAATACAGCAACACCCTTTACTCTGGGGGTAACTAATTGGGCAGAGAACAGAGAGGGCGGATTTGCACATGGAGGCCTGAAGGGGCCTTTTCTCTGAGCACAGCCCAATCTGCATGGACCATGAACCAGAAAACAGCCAGGCACAGTGCTCAGGGGACATCTGGCCTGGTTAAGTTTGAGGCTCAAGTCCGCCGCATGAGACTGTTAAGCAAGCGCAGTGGTGGAGAGTGCTGAAACCCACACAACCACCCTTGCAAGAGGACGACTTGGGGGAATGCAGTGGCCATGGAGCTATCTTGTGGGGGAGGGGAGTGCAGTGCCATGGAGCTACCCCTGGAGAGGAATGCAGTGGTTGGCGGGAGGGAGGGGATGCAAGGGCCCCATATGCCTGTTGCGGGGGAAGGAAGAGGGAACCCGTGAATGCAGTCCGGTGATGATGAGTTAGCTGTATCGTCACGAAAGCTTATGTCAAGATAAACTTTGTTGGTCTCTAAGGTGCCACAAGTCCTCCTTTCGTCCTGGGCTGGAGTGAGGGATTGATGTGCATCCCGTCAGGGCACAGCCATTGCCCCTACCCACCCTTGGGCGTTCCCAGGGAGAGGATGGTTCTGGATGGGATAGTAACTTGCCTCTCGGGGCTGGGCTGCCCCCCAGGCACACACCCAGCAGGAGCATGCGCTTGCCCAGTGTGGCAAGTCCCAGGGCCCAGTCTGGCCCTGCTGTGCAAAATCCCTGTTTCCACAGAGCCCATCCTCCACCCCACTCCAAGCTCCCTGCCCCTGCTCATCCAGCTTTGCAGCAAGGGTCACGTGTCCATCAGAACCCAGCACCACCACTGGATAGTCACTGCACTGTGTGTGTCGGGGCGCTCCCCAGGGCACTGCCCCTTCCCCTCATCCCCTCTCACTGGGGGCACCACCAGCTCCCCCGACTTCCCATCTCCCCCCACAGCACCATCACTGAACAGTCACTGCACTCCGTGTGTCGGGGCGCTCCCCAGGGCACTGCCCACCACCTCCTCTTCCCCTCATCCCCTCCCACCGGGGGCACCACCATCCTGCTTCCCATCGCCCCCCACAGCACCACAAGCCCCCCCACTTCCCATCACCCCCCCACAGCACCACCAGTCCCCCTCATTTCCCATCGTCCCACCAGGGCACTGCCACCCCCACTTCCCATCACCCCCAACTTCCCAACACCCCACCGGGGCACTGACAGCCCCCCTTCCCATCACCCCCAAGGACACCGCCAGCCCCCACCACTTCCCATCACCCCACTGGGGGCACTGACAGCCCACCACCATTTCCCATGGCTCCCCCCAGACACCGCCAGCCCCCACCCCATCGCTCCCCCCAGACACCGCCAGCCCCCACACACTTCCTATCACCCCACTAGGGGCACTGCCAGCCCCACATGTTCCATCGCCCCCCACAGACACCGCCAGCCCCCTCCACATGTTCCATCGCCCCCCACAGACACCACCAGCCCCCTCCACATGTTCCATCGCCCCCCACAGACACCGCCAGCCCCCCCCACATGTCCCATCACCCCCTGGGACACTGCCAGTCCCCCTTCTCCATGTATCCCCAGGGCATTGCCTACCACTTCCCCTCATCCCCTCCCATTGAGGGCATCGTCAGCCCCCCGACACCACCAGCCCCCCTTTCCATCGCCCCCCTGGGACACCTTCAGCCTGTCCTTCCCCCTAGTGCTGCCAGTTTGCCTCCTCCCCTCCCCCTGTGCCTACACAGCACTGGAGGTGACAGCTGTCCATCTAGGGGGTATTCCCTGCTCTGGATTTTCTCTGAACCTACTGGTCCTACTGAAGCCCCATCAAACGATGACTGTGTCTAAAACTGCCCAGCCCTGAGAGCTCCTAATCCACTTGACCAGCCTTCCCACCCCACCCAGGGATGCTCCTTGCCTTCAGTACAGCCCTTCCCCAGCAAGGGCCTTTCCTCCCGTGTGGCAGGGACACCCGCTGTGCCTGGCCATGCTCCTGGCCTAGCTCCAGCCCCCTCCCCTCCCGGCAACAGGCCTGTGCCCTGCAGAGACATACCAAGGTCACTTTACCTTTCCTACATACAGCGGCTCCGTGCCCGTGTACTCCTCAACCACAAAAAACTGGTTCCACACCCAGCCGCGCTTCACACGTCCGCCTGCCAGCAGCATGCTGTTCCCTGACTGCTCCAGGCCCGGCCTCCCAGCCTCCGTGTGCATGGCCAGGGCCCCCAGCTGCTCCAGGGCACAGAGTAGCAGAAGTATGGTCCACGAGAAGCCTGGCAGAGCCATCACTACTGCGCACCGGGAGGCTGCATGGAGAGTGGCTTTCAGAGACGATGCTGACATCCTTTGTCAGGAAAGGGCCCGACACCACCACTGTGGGGCTCACCAGCCCGGATGGGGCAGCTTCCCCATCCCCGCCAAGACCTCACTCCAGGGACTCAGGCTCCTTAGGGTGCCTGTGGGCTAGGAGTTACGTCTGCCAAGGCCCCAGGCATGCTGCTGACAGCAACAAGCGACCAGCATCCTCGGCTCCTGGCATCGGGCTGAGCAAGGAGAGAACAGTCAAGCTTTCTGCCTGAAAGAGGCTACAGCCTGGGCACTCTCAGAGACTCTGTGTGGCCAGACAACTAGTGCTTTCCCATCAGTTTTCTCGTGCCTGATTTGCCAGCGACCCAGGGCTGCACTGCTCCGTGGCTGGGCTGGTGGCTGCAGTTCCTTGGGAGCCAGGGGTCAAAAGACCATTTATCCCCCCCTCTGCTCTCTCCACATGCCACCCTGGGGACACTTCAGCAAGCAGAGAGGGGTTCTGCTGCCTGTGGCAGGGCTCTCCCTGTGGGGGCAGAGAAAGCTGCACCTGTAGTTTGCAGGACAGCAGAGCAAGCACCTTTGCATTAAGTTTCATGAGAGATCTTAACAGGAGCGGTCTGTTGTGGCCGAGACGGGCGCTCACCCACTCCGGAAACAGGCCCTGTGCTATCAGGCTACAGATTCAGGTGTGGCAGGCCCTGGCACAGGGCTGCTCAGGCTGAGGGCATTTGTATTCTCCATCTTTGCGGCTGTTGCACTCCAGTTTCCAGAGGAGAACCCTTCGCCAAGCTGCTGCTGGTCACTTCCATCCTCTGCCAGTTTACTCAGGTGAGCACAGGGCAACTGACAGCGTCTCTGGGAACCTGAAAGAGGCCAAGATGTTAGTGACGACCCCTGGGCTGAGCACTGCACTCCCCTCTCTGAGTGCCTCCCCTTGCCTGGCTGCCCCTCATACTTCCTTCATCTCCTGTGCTCTCTGCATGGCTCTTTTTCTCCCCTGCTTTCTCTCTTTCTTGTGATGCTGCTGCCCCCTCCCTTGATGCCACGTGTGGGAGCCTGGCATTGCAGGAGCTGCTAGATCCAGGGACATAGGGAGGAGGAGGAGGAGGAGGAGGGTAGCAGAGCAGTGGAGCTTTCATCTCTATGGAAATTCCTGTATTTAGCAGGGATCCGGAGAACAGCGACAGCTCAAACCAGCGCGCCTCCCCCTCACGCTGCTTCTGGGATCCAAGTGAGAGTGAGTACAGTAACTCGGGGTGATCAGACGGTGTCGGGAGGGCCTCACAAGCTAACTCTCCCAATAGTGGCTGTTGGTCCAGGGCTGAGGGGCACAGGTTTTGCGTGACACCCTGTGCGTGCAGCTGAGCACCCTAATGAGTGCGTGCTTTGGACAACATCGGCCTGAGCCAGGACTGGAGCTCAGGGGAGACTGGCTCCCCAATTCTGGCCTCCACCCATTAGCCTGTCCAGCTCCTCTCACCAGCCTCCCCTTTGATATTCTCAGATTGGGAAGGAGCTGCCAGCCCAAATTCGGGTCAGGCCGCCACGGGCCGCGCAGGGCAGAGGGCCCCGGGTCAGGCCTGGCTCTGCAGCTGCGCTGCCCCAGGAGCTCACAGCCGCGCTGCCCAGAACGTTGCCCCGGCCGTGCAGTGAGCAGAGACTGCGAGGGAGGGGGTCAGCAGGGGAGGGGCCGGGGGCTGAGCCTCCCGGGCCAGGAACTCAGGGGCCGGGCAGAACAGTCCCACAGGCTGGATGTGGCTCGCAGTTTGCCCGCCTCTGATCTAGCCCCATCTCTAGATGGCCAGAGCCAGCTGCTCCTGGGGAGCAAAATGCCCTGTATCAAACAATAATGGCACACACAAAACTAGAAAGCACAGGCGTGTACATAAACATGCTGTACAAAGCATCAATGACAATGGACAGTGTAACACAGTCACGCCTGACCGGAAAGTCTCTGGATATTGTGGAGCTTTCGTCTCCAAGTCAGACCACTCTAGTCCGGCCCTGCTGGGCAACGACCGGGGCTGACAAATCTCACTAGGTCCAGGGTTTTACAGACTCCGCAAACCTGCCTGAGTGCCTGACAACAAATTCCTCCCAGCAGCGATCCAGCTAAAGCAGGTTTTCTAGCTACAGGTTGGCCTCAGCTCTGCCCTGGGGAGAGAAGAGCCCCCAGGCCAAGGGTGGGGCCTTGTGACGATGTGGGACTGTTCTTAATGTTTCCTCTGAATACTGTAGGGGTGCCTCAGTTTCCCCTAGGCATTTCTTAAGTATCTAGGTGGTGGGATAGGGGTGTATGATCGTTGCAGACCCCTAGAGGGCAGGTGTGTGCAGGGGTCTGGACACAGAGAATGGCCGACACCCTGTTTCCTGGCAACTGATGGCCTGGGCCCTTCCACACTGCAAGGTGAGAGCTAAAGGGTTGGAGAACAAAAGGAATCCGGTGACCTCCTGGCCCGGGGAAAGGGACAAAGCCCAGAGGAGATGGGGCTGGAGGGGGAGTCAGTTGGGGCTGGCTGGGAACGAGGAGTGAAGTGCAGACGTGGTTGTCTGGCTCACTGCCCCCCAAAATGGACCCGGCTGAGGGGTCCTGTTCTCTGCACCTCCAAGCTCTGTTTTAGACCATGTTCCTGTCAGCTAATAAACCTCTATTTTACTGGCTGGCTGAGAGTCACATCTGACTGCAGAGTTGGGGTGCAGGACCCTCTGGCTTCCCCAGGAGCCCGACTGGGTGGACTCGCTGGGAGAAGCACACGGAGGGGCAGAGGATGCTGAATGCTCCGAGATCAGACCCAGGAAAGTGGAAGCCGTGTGAACTGTGTGTCCTGCAGACAGGCTGCTCACAGAGAGGAGACCTCACGAAAGTCCTGCCTGGCTTCGTAGGGAGCAGTTCCAGAGCATCGCCCAGGGACTCCGTGACAACTGGTTGCAGTGGTGGGATGTATTGCATCCCATGGATGGTGCTTCCTGCAGTAAGTGACTGGGGAGCAGTAAAACGAAGGGGGATTGACGAGGACCAGGTGTGCTGAAGGCTCAGAGAGGAACGGTTTCGGGGGGCGGTTAACCCCTGGAAGTGTGTGACCAGCGAGAAGGACTGTGCAGTAATGGGGTCCCCCTGAGGACTGTGGTGAGCAGTCTCAGGGGCGGAGGAGCCTGCGGCTTGGCCCTGGGAGAGAGAAGGACTTTTGCAGTAACAGGGTTCCCCTGGGGATTGCAGCCAGCGGTCCCAGGGGCGGAGAAGTCTGCAGCTCGACCCTGGCAAAAAGATGGTGACCTTGAGAAGGGCTGGTGCACTAGGGGTTCTCCCTAGAAACCGTGGGGAGCTGAGAGCACACAGGCCTGTGAGTCCACAACAACTTGGGAACAGCAGAGTGATGGCCTGTCACCATCTCCTTAAGAAGGACATTGTAACCCTGTGCAAAAAGAGAGGGTTGAGCATTGGATAGTTCACCAAGGCACAGTTAATTGTGCAGCTGGAGGAGGATGACCACTCTAAGGAGCAGATTTCTGACCCAGATGGGGCTATAGCAGGATCTGGGAGCAGCTGGAGTGGTAGCCAGGCATCCCCAAGACTCCTGTCCGCGACCAGACGATGGTTTTCACGATCAGGTTCCCCATCGGGGGATCGGAGACGGACGGGATTGGAGCTGAATCCGAGGGAGCAAGAGGACTGTGAGAGACAAAAAGAAAAGGAGTACTTGTGGCACCTTAGAGACTAACAAATTTATTAGAGCATAAGCTTTCGTGAGCTACAGCTCACTTCATCGGATGCATTTGGTGAAAAAAACAGAGTAGAGATTTATATACACACACACAGAGAACATGAAACAATGGGTTTATCATACACACTGTAAGGAGAGTGATCACTTAAGATAAGCCATCACCAACAGCAGGGGGGGAAGGAGGAAAACCTTTCATGGTGACAAGCAGGTAGGCTAATTCCAGCAGTTAACAAGAATATCAGAGGAACAGTGGGGGGTGGGGTGGGAGGGAGAAATACCATGGGGAAATAGTTTTACTTTGTGTAATGACTCATCCATTCCCAGTCTCTATTCAAGCCTAAGTTAATTGTATCCAGTTTGCAAATTAATTCCAATTCAGCAGTCTCTCGTTGGAGTCTGTTTTGAAGCTTTTTGTTGAAGTATAGCCACTCTTAGGTCTGTGATCGAGTGACCAGAGAGATTGAAGTGTTCTCCAACTGGTTTTTGAATGTTATAATTCTTGACGTCTGATTGTGTCCATTCATTCTTTTACGTAGAGACTGTCCAGTTGGCCAATGTACATGGCAGAGGGGGCATTGCTGGCACATGATGGCATATATCACATTGGTAGATGCGCAGGTGAAGGAGCCTCTGATAGTGTGGCTGATGTGATTAGGCCCTATGATGGTATCCCCTGAATAGATATGTGGACAGAGTTGGCAACGGGCTTTGTTGCAAGGATAGGTTCCTGGGTTAGTGGTTCTGTTGTGTGGTGTGTGGTTGCTGGTGAGTATTTGCTTCAGATTGGGGGGCTGTCTGTAAGCAAGGACTGGTCTGTCTCCCAAGATCTGAGAGAGCGATGGCTCGTCCTTCAGGATAGGTTGTAGATCCTTGATGATGCGTTGGAGGGGTTTTAGTTGGGGGCTGAAGGTGATGGCTAGTGGCGTTCTGTTGTTTTCTTTGTTGGGCCTGTCCTGTAGTAGGTGACTTCTGGGTACTCTTCTGGCTCTGTCAATCTGTTTCTTCACTTCAGCAGGTGGGTACTGTAGTTGTAGGAATGCATGATAGAGATCTTGTAGGTGTTTGTCTCTGTCTGAGGGGTTGGAGCAAATGCGGTTATATCGTAGCGCTTGTAGAGACTGGGAATGGATGAGTCATTACACAAAGTAAAACTATTTCCCCATGGTATTTCTCCCTCCCACCCCACCCCCCACTGTTCCTCTGATATTCTTGTTAACTGCTGGAATTAGCCTACCTGCTGTCACCATGAAAGGTTTTCCTCCTTCCCCCCCCTGCTGTTGGTGATGGCTTATCTTAAGTGATCACTCTCCTTACAGTGTGTATGATAAACCCATTGTTTCATGTTCTCTGTGTGTGTGTATATAAATCTCTACTCTGTTTTTTCCACCAAATGCATCCGATGAAGTGAGCTGTAGCTCACGAAAGCTTATGCTCTAATAAATTTGTTAGTCTCTAAGGTGCCACAAGTACTCCTTTTCTTTTTGAGAATACAGACTAACACGGCTGCTACTCTGAAACCTGTGAGAGACAGCGAGAGCCCAAGAAAGAGCTGCAGAAGCAGCAGCAGCATGAACTGGCGATGGTGGAGCAGAGAGGCAGAGGGGACCTCCCAGCGGTGAGTGGGGATAGACCCTGGGGTGCCAGTTCCACTGGGAACCTCGAGACTACATTGCTGCCCCTGGTTAAGGACAGGGGGGCGATGCGGATGCCCACCTCACTGCCTTTGAGCAGCTGGCGATTTGAAGCAGGGGGACCCTGCGGAAAAGCCCCCATGTCTAGCTCCCTTGCTGGGTCCCAAGGCCATAGACTCAGTCAGCCAGATGGGTGGGGAGGTGGACAGGCTCCCACTCCTGACCCCAAGCTATATGTCTGTGTGTAGTTTCCTGGGGCCAGGCCCCTCATACCCCCAGTGGGAGCAGAAGGTGACGGTCAATGGGGAGACATTCCTGGGGTGGTGAAACCCTGGGACAGAGAGAACTGTTGTCAGGCCCCAGGTGATGCAGGCTCACCAGATGCTAAAGGGCTGTGTGAGCTGGGCGAGGGTCCCAGGGATGAAGCCCCTCGCCCTGCCTATAGCCCAGATCCCTGTGCTGACACAGGAGGGGTTGGGCTGGCTGGTCGTTGGGGTTCTCCAGGATATCGGCTGAGAGACCCTGTTGGGGAGCGACTGTGTCTCTTTGCAAAAAGAACAGGAGTATTTGTGGCACCTTAGAGACTAACAAATTTATTTGTGCTATAGCTCACGAAAGCTTATGCTCAAATAAATTTGGTTAGTCTCTAAGGTGCCACAAGTACTCCTTTTCTTTTTGCGAATACAGACTAACACGGCTGCTACTCTGAAATGTGTCTCTTTGGGACAGGATCCAGGCCCTGCTCCTGTAACGGCGGAGGGTTTGAATTTGAATCCAGGGAACCAATCTGCAGAGAGGGAAATGGTCAGTGAAAATGCAGATGACCTGGCTGGCAGGGGGGAGGAGCTGCTAGGCTCAGGCTACCTGCCTGCCTGTAACCAGACCCCTGGGGCTGGGTGAGACAGAAAGATGTTCCCTGCCCCCCTGCACACCGAAGAGGGGACTCATGCTGGCTTTGATGCTGTAAGGAGAGCAGAGAGCCACTGGAACAGCAAGGGCAGCGCTGAGCAAGGGGGGAGCTGAGACCCCAGCTGACGGGGGAACCCACAGGCAGGTCAGGTCAGCTGCCAACCAGGTTTGCCTTGTCCAGAGGCGCTGCTGGGAAATGATTCCACAGCAGGGAGGGAGCAACCAGGGACAGGACTCAGCGGGGCTGTGATCCCAGGCCCAGCCAGTGAGAGGGAAGACTGGGTAGCTGAGTCTGCAGAGCAGAACAGCTGGGTAGTTAATCTCTCGAGAATGCAGGGGATGGCAGGTCTACTCTCATCTCCAGACACTTTGGATAGGACTTGTAGTCTCTCAGTGAATTTAACATCTAGTTCCTTGTGGAAGCACAGGTTGGTAAGGAAGGACAACAGAACTTGGAGAGCACAGCTTTTAAAAAAAGAAAAGGAGTACTTGTGGCACCTTAGAGACTAACAAATTTATTAGAGCATAAGCTTTCGTGAGCTACGGCTCACTTCATCGGATGCATGAAGTGAGCCGTAGCTCACGAAAGCTTATGCTCTAATAAATTTGTTAGTCTCTAAGGTGCCACAAGTACTCCTTTTCTTTTTGCGAATACAGACTAACACGGCTGCTACTCTGAAACCAGCTTTTAAAAGTGAATCTGAGAAGGGTAACTGCGATTTGCTGGAAGTAGCTCAGTGTAGGGAGAGGTTTCAGAGTAGCAGCCGTGTTAGTCTGTATTCGCAAAAAGAAAAGGAGTACTTGTGGCACCTTAGAGACTAACAAATTTATTAGAGCATAAGCTTTCGTGAGCTACAGCTCACTTCATAAGAGCAGCAATTTATCTGGTCTCCAAGCAGTTGTCTGTGAACAGCCCTGTGTGCTGGGACCAGGGAAATCAGATCTCAAGCTGGGTGTCTGGTAAAGGAGAATGTGTCTCCAGCTCTTTGTCTGTGGAGCAGACAGAAGGGGTCTTTCAGCCTGTGATGGTTGAGAATAGTGCAGTTGTCTCAGAGTTGGTTCTGGATTCAGCTAAAGCCCAGGAAGGGAATGGTCCTAAATTTGTGTCTGCTTGGGAAAATGGCGCCGTAACTAGGTCACATCCAGTTAGTGTCTATGTAAAATCCCATAGACCAGACAATTCTGGTGCTTGTATTTTGCCTGTTGCTAGTGTGTTATTGGGAAAGGGTGTAGCAACTCTGTCTAATCAGAGGTTTCAGAGTAGCAGCCGTGTTAGTCTGTATTTGCAAAAAGAAAAGGAGTACTTGTGGCACCTAATAAATTTCATAGAATCATAGAATCATAGAATATCAGGGTTGGAAGGGACCCCAGAAGGTCATCTAGTCCAACCCCCTGCTCAAAGCAGGACCAAGTCCCATGTAAATCATCCTAGCCAGGGCTTTGTCAAGCCTGACCTTAAAAACCTCTAAGGAAGGAGATTCTACCACCTCCCTAGGTAACGCATTCCAGTGTTTCACCACCCTCTTAGTGAAAAAGTTTTTCCTAGTATCCAATCTAAACCTCCCCCATGCAACTTGAGACCATTACTCCTCGTTCTGTCATCTGCTACCATTGAGAACAGTCTAGAGCCATCCTCTTTGAAACCCCCTTTCAGGTAGTTGAAAGCAGCTATCAAATCCCCCTCATTCTTCTCTTCTGCAGACTAAACAATCCCAGCTCCCTCAGCCTCTCCTCATAAGTCATGTGCTCTAGACCCCTAATCATTTTTGTTGCCCTTCGCTGTACTCTTTCCAATTTATCCACATCCTTCTTGTAGTGTGGGGCCCAAAACTGGACACAGTACTCCAGATGAGGCCTCACCAGTGTCGAATAGAGGGGAACGATCACGTCCCTCGATCTGCTCGCTATGCCCCTACTTATACATCCCAAAATGCCATTGGCCTTCTTGGCAACAAGGGCACACTGCTGACTCATATCCAGCTTCTCGTCCACTGTCACCCCTAGGTCCTTTTCCGCAGAACTGCTGCCGAGCCATTCGGTCCCTAGTCTGTAGCGGTGCATTGGATTCTTCCATCCTAAGTGCAGGACCCTGCACTTATCCTTATTGAACCTCATTAGATTTCTTTTGGCCCAATCTTCCAATTTGTCTAGGTCCTTCTGTATCCTATCCCTCCCCTCCAGCGTATCTACCACTCCTCCCAGTTTAGTATCATCCGCAAATTTGCTGAGAGTGCAATCCACACCATCCTCCAGATCATTTATGAAGATATTGAACAAAACGGGCCCCAGGACCGACCCCTGGGGCACTCCACTTGACACCGGCTGCCAACTAGACATGGAGCCATTGATCACTACCCGTTGAGCCCGACAATCTAGCCAGCTTTCTACCCCACCTTATAGTGCATTCATCCAGCCCATACTTCCTTAACTTGCTGACAAGAATGCTGTGGGAGACCGTGTCAAAAGCTTTGCTAAAGTCAAGAAACAATACATCCACTGCTTTCCCTTCATCCACAGAACCAGTAATCTCATCATAAAAGGCGATTAGATTAGTCAGGCATGACCTTCCCTTGGTGAATCCATGCTGACGGTTCCTGATCACTTTCCTCTCCTCTAAGTGCTTCAGGATTGATTCTTTGAGGACCTGCTCCATGAGTTTTCCAGGGACTGAGGTGAGGCTGACCGGCCTGTAGTTCCCAGGATCCTCCTTCTTCCCTTTTTAAAGATGGGCACTACATTAGCCTTTGTTAGTCTCTAAGGTGCCACAATACTCCTTTTCTTTTGTCTAATCAGAGTGATACTCTAGCCGGGCAGAAGGAGAGCAGAAAGGTGATTTGATCTTTTTACCTACTGATGGTGTGGAAACCTGTAGCAAGAAGGAAAAGATTCCTGAACTAGTGTGTGGCAAAGGGAAGGAGAATGTTTCTAACCTTTTATCTAGGAAGTCTGTAAGTTTGCCTGAAAGGGGATTGTGTAGGAATCCGCCTGATGGGCCAGAGGTAATTCTGGATGTAAGTGAGACCCAGAGTGAGTCTGTTGTTGCTCAGGAAAGTGTTCCTCTAGAGGAAGCCCTAGGTAAAGAGGGTAAGGGCAGAATTTCTGAGAGGGGTGAATTGTTCCATAGAAAAGCCCCTAGGGAAAGGAATCCTCATGGAGTCTTTGCAAGCAGTTTACTGCAACTGAAGGGTGTGAAAGTGATTTAATCAAGAAAAGAAAAGGAGTACGTGTGGCACCTTAGAGACTAACAAATTTATTAGAGCATAAGCTTTCGTGAGCTACAGCTCACTTCATCGGATGCATTCAGTGGAAAATACAGTGGGGAGATTTACACACACACACACACACACACCACACACACACACACACACACACACACACACACACACCACACACACACACACACACACACACACACCACACCACACACACACAGAGAGGAGAGAGAACATGAAACAATGGATTTTATCATACACACTGTAAGGAGAGTGATTACTTAAGATGAGCTATTACCAGCAGGTGGGGGGTGGGGGAGAAGGAAGAAACCTTGTGTGGTGATAATCAAGGTGGGTCATTTCCAGCAGTTGACAAGAAAGTCTGAAGAACAGTGGGGGGTGGGGGGAAATAGTTTTACTATTTACTATGTAATGACTCATCCACTCCCACTCTCTATTCAAGCCTAAATTAATTGTATCCAAAGGTGCCACAAGTACTCCTTTTCTTTTTGCGAAACAGACTAAGAGGGCTGCTACTCTGAAACTTAAGTTTCAATTCCTAACAGCCAGAAATTTTCTGTTGTGAATGAAGCCACTGACTTTCCTGTTGAAAGATCCAGTTTGGATAGCTTTGAGAAGGTCTCAGATGGAGTGAAAGCTGTTAAGAAAGTTAAACAGTCCTATAACCAACTGGCTGTGTTTGGCCAGTTTGTTGGGGAGACAAGGTTGTTGAGAAAGGGACGTCTCCATGCTGATTCTGTAAGTGAACAGTCTGTGTCCCAGGTGAAGAGGGTGCTGAGATGCCTCAAGGAGGCAGGACTGACGGTAAAAGCTGAAAAGCGTAAGGTGGAGATAATCAGAGAGTGGCCTGTTCCCCAGACCAAGAAACCCAGAGTGGCAAAAGGGCACGGGCCGCATAAACCTTCCCACATGCGGCATGCGAGTGCCAGCAACCACACCCGATTTAAGGGAGAGCATGAAACTGAAGGGCATAAAACTGGAAGGGCCTGGTGTAACTCCCACCAAAGAATGGGAGAAATGCTGGGGCATCCATGGGAACGTTGGTGGGTTCGAACTTCCCCAGGTCACTGGCTAAAGTGACCTCGCTTAGTTCAGTCTCCAATGGGGGACAGATGTGATAAAGTGAGACTATTCTTAATGTTTCCTCTGAATACTATAGGGGTGCCTCAGTTTCCCCTAGGCATTTCTTAAGTATCTAGGGGGTGGGATGGGGGTGTATGGTCGTTGCAGAGCCCTAAAGGGCATGTGTGTGCAGGGGTCTGGACACAGAGAATGGCCGACATCCTGTTTCCTGGCAACTGATGGCCGCCTGCAAGGTGAGAGCTAAAGGGTTGGAGAACAAAGGAATCCGGTGACTTCCCGGCCCGGGGAAAGGGACAAAGCCCGGAGGAGGAGAGGCTGGAGGTGGAGTCAGTTTGGGGCTGGATGGGGATGAGAAGTGAAGTGCAGATGTGGTTGTCTGGCTCACTGCCCCCCCAAAACGGACCCGGCTGAGGGGTCTGTTCTCTGTACCTACAAGCTCTGTGTTAGACCATGTTCCTGTCAGCTAATAAACCTCTGTTTTACTGGCTGGGTGAGAGTCACGTCTGACTGTGGAGTTGGGGGGGCAGGACCTTCTGGCTTCCCCCAAGGCCCCGCTGGGCGGACTCGCTGTGGGAAGTGCACGGAGGGCAGAGGATACTGAATGCTCCAAGGTCAGACCCAGGAAGGTGGAAGCCGTGTGAGCTTCTTGCCCTGAAGACAGTCTGCTCACAGGAAGGAGACTTCACCAGAGTCCTGCCTGGCTTCGTAGGGAGCAGTTCCAGAGCATCGCCCGGGGACTCCCTGAGAGGCCTTTCCATGGGAATCTCAACCCATCCCTGCTCTATTTCTCCTCAGCCCAACATGAACCCAAGGATGTTCCAGCCTCACTGAAAAGGTTCAAAACACACCATGCTGAAGTGGACTGCAGCTTCGGGAAGTTGGTCCCGTAGAACTGGCCAGAAATGGCTCCCATCCCGTGGCTGCTCTGGGTGGGTGTGAAATCAGCTGATGGATCTCAGGCCAGCGGCTAGCAAACATGCACTTGCCCCTTGCGCCCCAGAGCCTGTCTTGCTCCTTGGCTCTCAGCCCCGAGGTGGGGCGAAGCTCACACTATTTCCATCTGTGCTGAGGCTGCCTGGGGACAAGCAAAGGGCATCCATCTCTAGAGTTGTCAGTACTAAGTTGCTGTTATTACACAACACTTCTGTGCTGCAGTGAGACCTGTAGCTATAATGCTAATGGGCTGCACTCAAGAAATGCAACTGGTAGAATCAGAACTTAACAAAGGGTCCATCTGGTCCCATCTCCAGGCCTGTGACAATATCAAGCACACTGTGGAAGCAATCACCAGAGCTCAGAATTCTCACCCTTTGCCCATCACCAGAGCCCTGCCCACTCACCCATGCTCAGATTCACCAGAAGTCTCCACAGGGAACATACACACAGCAACCCGGGTCTGGGAAATGCCTAGAGAAAGGGCATTGGCCCAAGCTGAAATAGCCAATTTCACCTGACAGGCACATTTGTGTGTTCCTACAGGACATATTTGTGTCCAAGAAACAAGGGATGGCCCTTGCAGCAGGAGCATGCACAGCGGGTTCAGACTGGTGCACGGCAAGAGGTGGAGCGCCAAAGAGTGGAGGAAAAGTCTCCCATGGTGGGAGACAGGGAAAGGAGGAAACACACACACCCTCAACTCACTGCTAATTTAAAACCAAATATTGGCCTATCTAGAGCACAGTTCTGCAGCCCCTCCCCATGCTCCTATGTCATTAGACTCGGGTCCCAACATGCAGCCTAGGCCAGGGGATGCTTACACACTGAAGACAGAGGGACAGTTTCCTCTTTTATTCTGTTTATGTTTTAACATAAAAACCAAGGCAATTCAATCCAACTAACTCTGTTACTACAGCGTCTGGGTGAGACAAACCCTCAGGAAGGGTCTGAGCTGGGCCAGCGTCACTCCCCTGGAGTCTATGGTGCTCTTCTGATTTACATCTTCAGAGGATCTGGCCCATAGTTCCCATGGCAGCTAACTCAGCACCACTGCACCTTAAGACCCTGTACAACTGCTAACAACACACTTAGTATGGAGTCTCAAGTACACAGGGGCTGGGTCACCGCTGCTGTGGGAACCATACCCTTGTGTTTATGCTCTCAGTCATCACAGTGCTTTCTACATTCAATAGCTCCCCATTTTACTGCTGTATTTGAATTAATGTGATCTATCGGGGTTCTCTCACAAGGTCAAAGTTCAGCTGCATTCTGTCACCCTTGACATGGGCTGTTGTGGCTAGAGGCAGAGGGACAGGAGTTTATACGTCCTCACCTGGCCAGCTCTATACATTTGGCAGCAAGATCTCAAAGCGCCAGGGCTTGACTCCTCCATTTTCATAGATTCATAGATACTAAGGTTCAGAAGGGACCATTCTGATCATCTAGTCCGACCCTCCTGCACAGCGCAGGCCACAGAATTTCACCCAACCCACTCCTATGAAAAACCTCACCCATTTCTGAGCTATTGAAGTCCCTAAATCATGTTCAAAGACTTCAAGGAGCAGAGAAGCCTCCCTCAAGTCAACCATGCCCATGCTACAGAGGAAGGCGAAAACGTCCAGGGCCTCTCCAATCTGCCCTGGAGGAAAATTCCTTCCCGACCCCAAATATGGCAATCAACTAAACCCTGAGCATATGGGCAAGATTCACCAGCCAGATACCCAGGAAGAATTTTCTATAGTAACTCAGATCCCATCCATCTAATATCCCATCTCAGGGATTTGGCCTATTTACCCTGAATATTTAAAGATCAATTACTTACCAAAATCCCATTATCCCATCATACCATCTCCTCCATAAACTTATCGAGTAGAATCTTAAAGCCAGATAGATCTTTTGCCCCCACTGCTTCCCTTGGGAGGCTATTCCAAAACTTCACTCCTCTATGGTTAAAAACCTTCGTCTGATTTCAAGTCTAAACTTCCTGGTGGCCAGTTTATACCCATTTGTTCTTGTGTCCACATTGGGTGCTGAGGTTAAATAATTCCTCTCCCTCTCCTGTATTCATCCCTCTGATATATTTATAGAGAGCAATCATATCTCCCCTCAACCTTCTTTTAGTTAGGCTAAACAAGCCAAGCTCTTGAATCTCCTTTCATAAGACAAGTTTCCATTCCTCGGATCATCCTAGCAGCCCTTCTCTGTACCTGCGCCAGTTTGAATTCATCCTTTTTAAACATGGGAGACCAGAACTGCACACAGTATTCTAGGTGAGGTCTCACCAGTGCCTTGTATAACGGTACTAAAACCTCCTTATCCCTACTGGAAATGCCTCTCCTGATGCATCCCAAAACCGCATTAGCTTTTTTCACAGCCATATCACATTGGCAGCTCATAGTCATCCTATGATCAACCAATACTCCAAGGTCCTTCTCCTCTTCCGTTACTTCTAATTGATGCGTCCCCCAACTTATAGCTAAAATTCTTGTTATTAATCCCTAAATGCATAACCTTACACTTCTCACTATTAAATTTCATCCTATTACTATTACTCCAGTTTACAAGGTAAGCCAGATCCTCCTGTATAATATCCCGATCCTTCTCCGAATTGGCAATACCTCCCAGCTTTGTATCATCTGCAAACTTTATTAGCACACTCCCACTTTTTGTGCCAAGGTCAGTAATAAAAAGATTAAATAAGATTGGTCCCAAAACCAATCTCTGAGGAACTCCACTGGTAACCTCCCTCCAACCTGACAGTTCGCCTTTCAGTAGGACCCGTTGCAGTCTCCCCTTTAACCAATTCCTTATCCACCTTTTGATGTTCATATTGATCCCCATCTTCTCCAATTTAACTAATAATTCCCCATGTGGCACGGTATCAAATGCCTTACTGAAATCTAGGTAAATTAGATCCATTGCATTTCCTTTATCTAAAAAATGTTACTTTTTCAAAAAAGGAAATTAGGTTGGTTTGGCACGATCTACCTTTTGTAAAACCATGTTGTATTTTGTCCCATTTACCACTGACTTCAATGTCCTTAACTAATTTCTCCTTCAAAATTTTTCAGCCCCGCTGGACACTGCCAGTCTGATC
Source organism: Dermochelys coriacea (assembly GCF_009764565.3). Lineage (NCBI taxonomy): Eukaryota > Metazoa > Chordata > Testudines > Dermochelyidae > Dermochelys > Dermochelys coriacea. The sequence continues at coordinate 356,256 of NC_050080.1, read as the reverse complement.
CACTTGCAGCCCTTGACCTTGTGGCCACAGAAACACAGAGCTGGAGGGATGTGGGAGCTGAAGCTAAACGTGTCCCTGCAGAATGAGGCCATCCCAAGTGCTCAGACTCCATCCCATTCCTCTCACCCTTACAGTCACACATTTGGATTGTAAAAAGAAAAGGAGTACTTGTGGCACCTTAGAGACTAACAAATTTATTAGAGCATAAGCTTTCGTGAGCTACAGCTTACTTCATTTGGATTGTGCTATACAGAGCTGTCGTTAGGCATAAGCAGACTGAACAATTGTTTAGGGCCCCAAGCAGCTCAAGGGGTCCCCTATTTGCTTTTTGTGTGTTGTGGGAGGAATATTCCTGCTTAGGGCCCCCAGTGGGTAGCACTGCCTCCGGTGCTATATAAGGGCTGGGGTCAATGGTCTGTTATCTGCATACATCCACCGCACCTTATCCCTTGCCTCGCAGGCTCCCCCAGCCTCCTCCAGGGGCAGCTACTTTCTCTTCCTCTTCCCCTTCCTGTAGCCTCTTGGTGCTGCATCCAAAGCGGCTGTGCCAGGACACAAAGTCCTCTGCTGCGGGCAGGGCCCAGGAGCCCAGCAAACAAGGGGCAGAGGCTGGCACAGCACTGATTTCCCAGTGATATTGGCGACCTTTCAGAACTGACTTGGGGCACCACTTCTCTCTGCCACACGAGCTATGGGCCATAAATAACTGATGGGAGCTGATGCTGCCAGAACCAGCATTCAGTGCAGTGTCCTGACGTGACGGCCTAAAGGGGCTCACAGGCAGACACACACTCTGGCTGGCTCTAGCTCACACTCACACACCCCCTGCAGCCCCAGATCAGAATCCAAGTGAAACGCCACCTTTGCTGATGTTCCTCAGTCCCAGCTTCCCAATTATCAGCGTGACTTGTACCCTCCCCGAGAGGGCTCGCTCAGCTTGTCGGTATGTATTTGGCAGAGCCATATTGTACATCATGTTGACAGTGGAAATTACATCCTGAGCTTATGTTTTACACTCTGCCCTGTCAGAACTCACTGCAGCCCGGTGATCAGGACAAATTGAATAGCATCCCGCCCGTGTCAATATTTATTTCATTTTACAAATGCAGCCGATGCAGGGGAAGAGCTGGGGGGGGGGGGGGGAGACCAGCACACAAAAAGGAACAGCCTAACCGCTAATAAATCATGCAGCCTGACAAAGCCCTAATAACACAGGCATGCGCTCAGGTGCTGCAATATGGACAGATATGACTGCAGTCCTCCAGAGACCTGTGCAGGGGCCCACCCTGAGAGAGAACAGAAAGGGGAAGGCTTTGCCTCCAGGCTGCTAGGAAACTGTAAATAGATTCCTGTAGGAATACACCCCCCCCCGATACAGGAACACATCTACACACACACAAATGTCTACACAGACTCAACTGCATTCACACATTCCACACAGACCATACACAAAACCTACATGCACAAACTTGTAGCACTACCTGCATACATACACTTGGGGGCGAGTTCTGCAGTTGGGGGTCTCGTCACACCAAGCATCCATCTTCCAGCTCTCAGAAGCATCACCTGGGGCCTCACTAGCTCCATCTTCCCTGACAAGCAGGATACGAGTGGTCTCTACACACCCACACCCCTTCCTGACAGATAGAAATCAATTACTAGTGCCCCATTAGGCTGCCAATGGATTACTCAGCCTGCCCTGTTCAGAATCACACTCCTCTTCACCAGGACCATCTGGCAGGTCGGGCACCCTGAAGAGGCGAGCTTGCACTGGAGAGGGCTTAGGGGAACTGCATGGCAGGTGTCTGAACTCCAGGGTCTCTTCCTAGCCCTTGCCTATTGGGTGTCCTGCATTTTCATCCTGCAGGTCCCAAGTAGCCGCTGAACTCCTGACAGCCTCAATACTGAGCATGGAAGGCATACGGTAGGGAGAGAAGAGAAGACAGCAGTCTGGGAGCAAAACAAGCATCCGGAGTGGGGAGAGGGGTCAGGAGGACAGAGAGATGGAGGCAGGGAATAGAAAAACCCACCCAACCAGACGCAGGACTTCCCGCTGGCGACAGGCAGTTAGTGCTGCCTACGTCATCCAGGGCCAGATGGAGCCACCCACAAATGTGCAAGTATGAATGGCAGAGGAAGAGGAATAGGCCCTGTGGTGGATCCCTGAGGGGAGGACCTGAGTGGGTAGGGCCAGTCTGTGGGGGGCCCAGGAGGCGGGCAGGGCAGGCCAGTCCCCAGAAGGGGTGACGCAGGTGCCCTGCTAGTCTCCCCTGCCACTTGGCTCTGGGCCTGCCCAGGAAACCGCCAGCAAGAGCTTAGCTCAGAGCCTCACCCCTCTGGCAGCCTCAGGGCAGGTCCATTGCCAGGCGACCAGCACTGCCTGGTGCCCAGGTTGGTGCCCTGCTCCAGACCTCTCCCGCCCTATCTCCGTGGGAGAGGTGGAGTGCCTTGCTCAGGAGCAGGAGGGAATAGCTACCTCCATGGGACACCCAAGGCTGGGGAGTCAGGGCAGAGTGTCAGCAGGGTCCCACTTGCCTCCGCTTTGATGTGGGAAATGGAGAGTGACAGAGCACAAGGAGCAGCGGGACGTGGATTTCGTGGCTGAGCAGGGGCATGAGCCCACCCAAGATCTGCAGCTCGCCACATGAGGAGAGTCAAAGCCAGTTCAGAGAAGGGGGGGCTCAGAGAGGGTGAGCAGGGGCTGTTAAAATGTTCCCAAATTCCCCATCATCACCCCAGCTCAGACCGTTCCCCATGGCCTACCGCTGCCATGCACCACTGACACGAGAGAAGATCCAGGCTGGGTAGGCTACTCCTGGCTTAGCCCTAGCCGGGTCCCAGGAAGCTGATATTAAAGCAAATGCCTGTTTATTTTAAGAGACGCGTCAGCCCCTCTAGTGGGGCCCGCACCTGCAGAGACACTGAGCTCTTCCCCCAAGGGATAGCTGTCCCATTCTGCCCTGTGGTTTCATTCTGTACTCCAGCCAGCCAGGTGCTCCCGCTGCTCAGCCCACAGTCCCAGGGCGCCAGCTGCCTGCCCCAGGCAGTAGGGATTTCGCACCAGGCTCCCACTTTGTTCTAATGCCCCGCATCTCCCATCATTCCCAGGCAGGGGCTCCTTCTGCAGCTGGACGCAGAGGCAGCTGACACCCGGGGTCTTAGTCTCAGAGTACCCTGCGAGTTGAGCAGCTGTCAGGATGTGTGCCAAAATGGCACAATCCACCCAAGGAAGAATGCTGCAGCTGTCTGCAGTGCCTGTGCATAAGGGGATCTGGCCCCATGGAGTGAAGCTCACACCCAGGGCTCGAGGAAGCTGCAGTCTGCTCCCCTCCATGCAGCTAACACTGACCACAACCAAACTAGGGGTCCAGGCCAGACCTGCGGGGGGCACATTGGGCTTATCAGGGGCATGGGTTGGTCATGACCCTGGGAGGCCCAAAGGAAGGAGCGTCAGGATATAGGGAGAGCCCAGCGCCAGGCTGCACTGCCCCTGCTGTACCCCCCTCTCCTGCACATGGAAAGCCGGTGGCGAGTTTGTGGCCTGAGCCACACGTCACACTAAATAGTCACAATGGTCCCTCCTGTTCCAAATCTCGTCATAGCCCACACTGAGCACTCCCTGAGGCGGGGCTGCCTCTCCCTTAGTGTCTGTGCAGCACCCAGCTCCCTACAACATTCTCCCTGTTGCCTCGGGGTACTACCAACAAATAACCATAAACCCCAGCCCTGCCCAGCCTGCAGCCAGGGCCTACCCAGCCTTGCTGGCTGTGTCAGTGCGGAAGCAACGGGGAAACTGCCGAAGCAGTGCTCCCAACCACAGAGGAAACCTGGCTTTTCCTGAACTGCGTTCCTGACGAGTGCATTAGTGCAGGATCAGAGCTCAATATCCCGCTTCATACCTCAGTGAGACCACCTGCCGAGCATCTCATCTCAGCAAGTCAGCGCAGCACTGAGATCCTGGCCTCAGAGAGATCCCATTGAGATGGGCCAAAAAGCCTGTGATTATTCCACCAACAAATTCGTCTTTCTTATTGTCAACAGTGCAGTAAATTACAGTGCCATGTAACTGTCTCCGCTTCTTAAACAAGATTCAATTCCATTTAACTCTCCCCTTCCTGGGGAAAGGAGCAGACTAGCTAGAATTTGTTTCCCGGTGTCTGTTGGAAACAGACTGTGTAACCGTGGCCAGGTTCTCAGGAAACTTTATTATGGCACATCACCTCCAAGCACCTCCATTGGCTGGGAACCCAGAGTCTTAATTGCTCCAGAATTCAATTTATCTCCTGCCTATTGTAAGACAAGCAGGAGTGACTAACACGCTATTCCCGTCATGTGCTACTGCCTCCAATTCTGGGGCGGGGGCGGGGTGGGAGCGGAGAAGAGAATTTGTTGAATGTAAGATACTATCAGCACCAGGCTAGGGCCACACACAGTGCAAGAAAATGGTGTGCAAGCTTTCTACACACAGCTCTGACGATACACCTCAACTCTGATCTGCTGCATCCCTGTTAGGCCACTTCTCAGCAACAGCTGCTGCCTGTGCAAAACTGTGGGGTCCTTTTGTGCTAAGGAGAAATGTCCACTAGGGACTGGGATGAGGCATGCAACTCATTCCTACGTGTCCCCTGGGACTGCAGCCTGAAGAGGTGAAAGACCAATAGTGAGTGCATTGGCTAAGCACACTATTTGGCCCCCAGAAGAGCTGCTGCTCCAGAATGCCTGTGGTGAACCCAACATTCTCCCTGTTGCGCACTCACTGCCTGCTCTTTGCATACACGCTGCATCGCAGCCTGGAAGAATGGGTGTCCTCAGCAAGGAGCATGCACACATGCTGCACCTTATCATTTCTTTAAGGCAGTGAGAACACCAGGCCCCTGTTGGCCCTATGTGAGCCAAGGCCCTCCTCTGAAATCAACAGAGTTGCACTGTGTCATATCAGAGCTACATTTGACCCAAAGGTTTCAGAGTAGCAGCCGTGTTAGTCTGTATTCGCAAAAAGAAAAGGAGTACTTGTGGCACCTTAGAGACTAACAAATTTATTAGAGCATAAGCTTTCGTGAGCTACAGCTCACTTCATCGGATGCATTTCTGCATCCGATGAAGTGAGCTGTAGCTCACGAAAGCTTATGCTCTAATAAATTTGTTAGTCTCTAAGGTGCCACAAGTACTCCTTTTCATTTGACCCAAAGACTCCAACATTGCAAGTGCTCAGCCCACAGCAAATCACACAAGTGATGTGCTAGCTAGGGTTCAGCTCCAACTCCCAGATCACAGACCTCTCTGGGGAAACTAGGCTGGACGAAACACTAGAAAGTATATGGTATAATACATTGTGCAATTGTGGCCTAGCTGTGCCTGATGACAACCCCCCCACCCTTGGTGTCTCCCTGCTATGCCAGGTGAGCGCTGGCCACCAAGGCTGGCACTGCAGCCCAGGTAAGACCCTCTCTCATGAGATGCATTCATTCAGCAACCACTCTCCGATTCACAGCATCTTTTGTAGAACCTGGACATAGTCTAGCGATCAAGCAATAAGAAATGGCTGAAGATATTGATCTGGATAAGAGATAGTGCAGTAGAGTGTACAAATGCTGGGGATAAATGGCCAAGAGACGTGGAGCTGCATCCTTTTTTAAAAGGCATATTTAATTGATTTTTAATTTTACTTACCCAATGAAAGCCCTTTTATATCCAGACGGGCATCCTCCTGAACACTGCTCTCACGTGCAATAATGTTAACATATCACGACAAAGCACCAGGCGCCACTGGCTTCCAACAAGAGCACCACCTCTCAGGAACAGGCTGAGACAGTACAAGGCAAAGGTAGGAGGTTCCTTGTGGTCTAGCGAATGCCCAGCCCTGACCCATAGCACACGACACAGGCAGAGAGTAATAAAAGGAAGTTCTCTTGCTAATCTCCCCCAAGCTCTTGCTTTAATAACACGGGGACAGAAAGCCCATTACACTTATTAGAAGTTTAATCTTTCTTGTCTTTGAAGTAAATCTGTGAGAGTTTCCTCTTTCTGGTTTCTTGGAATTACTCTCCCAGCAGGGGACTTACGCCACTGCCTGTCTTCTTAGCTGGACTGGAAAGCAGGGTTCAGGTAAAGCTGCTTTTCCAAAAGAACCTTCCAACAACTTGCTCTCAGGCCAGCGTGACTAGGAATCTATTTTTCTTCTTCGTTTCAAGTTGCCTTAATTTGAAGTTTTAATTATTGTCACCTTTGATGTTTTCAGGAGAAATTCCAACAAAAAGGGCGTAGCGATTGCCGAGATGGGAGCTCTTCAGCCCTTTCAGCGATTCTCCTTCAGTGCCACCTTCTGCTTTCCAGCCACGTTAGGAGGAAGTGCTATTTGTTAAAACCTTCACACAATCACTGGTTAGGAAAAGTATGTTCAAAGTTTAGAGATTTTCTCCTCCAAATCTTCTCTGGTCCAAGTTTCAAAGAAATTTTAATTGCAAAGAAAATCTTAAAGTCTCCCTTAGGGGAAAGGATTTTACAGCCATAACGGTCTCGCTCTGCAGTAATTCTTTTCCAAATATGGAATTTTCATGCTTTTCCTACGTGGATACAATGCTTTAATTGGCCTTTAAAAATGTAAGTTCTGATGGGAGGTGAAATAATGCGACTTCCTGCAGATCTGGATATTTTCATGGTGCCACCAGACCCAGAACTTGGAGAAACTTCCTCCTAATCCCACAGAGCCCATGGATGACACAAAGACCTTGCAGCACCTGGTGCTACAGGAAGTCAGAAGAATGCCTTGGCTAGCAGCCTCACTTTGAATGGTTCCTGGACAGATAAGCCAAGCCCTACTCCCAGCTGCGTGAATGGGAGCTCTGCCTCCGACTTCACAGGTACCAGGATTTGGCCCATAGACATTATAGATAACAAAGACCCATGCCCCTGGGTAAGCAATGGCATGTCCTCCATTACCTAGGGTTTGTGCAGCCTAGTTAGGTCCTCAGTGCCGGAGCTCCCAGTCCTGCTCTGGGACAACTCTGCCACCATCCAAGAGGTCAAACAGCCAGGATAGCTGTTCTGCTATGCAACCTCCATTCTCCCTCTCTCAGTCTCATCACATTCGGATGGCTCCTCTTCCCCTCGCTGCTCACTCAGCGCAGTACAGATTTAGCTCTGCTCATCTCCTCCTGTCATTCTCTCCTGGTCTTTAATCATTGTTGTTGCTCTTCTCGGAACTCCTCTTGTCCAGACAGTAATGAGCACGACATCCCGCACATGGTCCCAAGGGAGCAGTACAGAGGGACTATTGCTCCTGTTTTCCGGCGCTGGTGCCTATGTCTCTCATGCACCCATGTCCATGTCCATGTCCATGTTTGTGCTGAGCAAGTTGCTCCAGCTCCAGTTCATCTCTACCGGCGCAAGCTCTACCAAAAAGGTGCTGGCAGGCACTGGAGTTTCCACCATTGTCTCGTCTAACCCAGCTCAAAGCAAAGTAGACAACATGGAACCTTAAACATCCGCAGCACCCGTGCCTTGTCTGCACTAGAGCTCACACCCTCAGAGCCAGACTGTTCTAGTGCAATGGTGCAAAGACCAAAGAGCAAAGAACCTAGTTTACATCCCAGCTGATGCCTCAATGGATCCCTTAGGAAGTGACTTCAGGCCCTGGTGTCCAGCACTCATTGGCTGCAACATCAGTAGCATCTCTTTGTGAGGGCCTGAGGAATCAGCAGGCAGGGCTGGATGGGCAGAGTCCCAAGGAGAGGCAAGAGAGTCCCTGAGTTTTAGTGGGGAGCTGGGGAGTAACAAATCAGTCAGCCATACATCCATACCGGACAAATTGGTTGGAACAATAATTAAAACCAGAACAAAACACCTGGCAGATTGTGAGCGGATAGGGTCTCACCAGTACAGATTGCTCTAATCTGTTAAGAGTTCTTTGAACATGTCAGTGAAGTAGTGGATCAAGGAGAACCAAGTGACAATGTTTTTACTTTCAAAAGACCTTTGACAATGTCCCACACAAGAAGCTACTGAGGCTAAGTTGTCATAGGGGAGAGGCAAAGTATTGGCATAGACCAATCCATCTAGAAGACAGAAAGCAAACAGCAGGAAGAAATGGCCACTTTTCACCATGTCAGAAGGTTAAAGCGGGGCTGCAAGGTGCCATGGTAAGACCTGCGTTGTTTAACATATTTATAAGTGATCTGTAAAGAGGTGAGCAGGGAAGGGCCAAATTCCACAGATGACACAAAGTTATGTAGTCAGGACTAGAGATACCTGTGAAGAACTCAGACACCAAACATAGCCAAAGGAACGGACAACACGGTGGCAAATGGAATTCCATGTCAATAAATACAAAGTAATGAACATTGGAGGGGCCAGGGAGCTGGGTGCCACTGCAGACAGCAATGGAGACCTCTGCTCAGTGCGCAGCTGCAGGCAAAAGGGTGTACCCAGGAACGAGGTGCAGAATAATGCAGAGAATGGTATGGATCCTGTAGGCAGCACTGGGCCCCGCCTCGCACTCAAAGTGGCGCAGAGTTCAGGGAGGTCAGAGAAGGGTGACAAGAACAACCAAGGGTGGGAAATATCTGCTATGGGGAGAGCTGGCAGAGATTGGGATTGGTACCTTCGAGACAGGACAGATGAAAAGGGGCAGGATAGAAGTCCATGCAATCCTGCGTGGGGCGGAGCAGTGATAAAGGGCGCATTTGTTTTCCCTGTCCCAGAGCACAGGTACCAGGGACTGGTCAGTGAAACTGACAGGTGGGAAATTCAAAACTGAAAAAATATTTTCTTTATCACACATCATGTAATTAGCCTGGGGAACTCACTGCCACTGTATGCTGCTGAAGCTGAGAATTTAGCTAGATTTCAAAAGGGATTAGATGTTAAATGGATAACAAATACCCAGAGTTTGCATAATTAACAGCACCACAAATTCTGGCAAGGATATTAAACCTCATGCTTCATGGATTACACCCATCTAACTATTGGAAACCAGGGCGAGACCCAATGTGGGAGCAGATTACCCCACATCTGCCACCGTGGGGTTCTTACACCTTCTTCTGCAGCACTTGATGATGCCACTGTCAGAGACTGGACATTAGGCTAGATGGACTTGGGATCTGAGTCACTCTGTCCATGCCTACCTACGTTGATCTTGCTGCCCTGATTCAGCCCAAAGAGGTTTCAGGTGTTTATCTACAAAGCCATGGGCAGCTGACAGCAACAGTCACACGCATGGGTCAGGGCTTCCTGTTCCTCCCTGTCCTCCCCCTTGTCCATCCCACTGCTCCAGCTTCTGCGTGGATGCTGCAGGAATTAAACAAGAACTTGCACGATTACAGAGTTCTGATCTAAAGGGTGAAGAAATATGGCCAGCAAGGCCCCACCTGCTCTGACCCCTCTGGGGGATCAAAGGCAGCCCAGCAACTAACAAGCGAGAGACACCACTTGCACCACTGCCTGTGCAGGGGCCTCACTCACAGCAGATTCTCTCTGCTCAAGGTTCCCGGGCTTTAAAGATTTCTCTGTTAAGGATGAAGGTGGCTTCAGGTTCCCAAAAGGAGGCCAATGAGATCCCAGTGAGTAACCAATGCAACCTCTCTGTGACGTGCTTCCCCAATCCCATAATTCAATAGGGCTACTCCATTCTCCCAGCCAGTGGCACACAGAATGCAAAGGAGGACAACCTCCTGGAGTGCTAAAGAAGAGCTAGGCGTGATGCAGCCCTATCCCACCCCTTGGTGCCATCTAGCACACTGCTGTCAGGTCTGGAAAATGACAAGTGAAAGTTAGAGGAGGGCAGAAGAGCTAGAGGGCCATGCCTGGCAAGGGCATCGGAGGAGAAAAGAGCTGCTTTCTCGGGGCTTCCAAGGAGCGTATGCCCCAGCTACAATCCTGGGCCTGCAGAGAGCACGTGGGGCAGAAGGCACCTGCATGCTGGGACAGGGTTGGGTATCCATTTACAATGCCCTGATTCCAGTCCAGGGTTGGGTATCCATTCCTCAATGCCCAGCACTCCCTCCCCACTCCCCGGAGGTATGGGGATGGCTTGCACAGAAACCAAGGGAGAAATCTGGCCTTTCTGCAGCAGCTGACCTTCTAGCAGTCACCATCATTGACTGCGTGTTCAGCACAACACTCTCGCATTCAGCATCACTCGCAAGGAGTCGGCTCTCTTTGGGCCACTGCGGTTCCTGCCCTTCAGCCACTCGGCCATCCCCTAGCGGGCTTCACTTCCAGTCCCTTCCCAGCCCCAGTACTAAGATGAACAGCAGTTACACAGCGGATACATGGAGTGTCATCACTGGAATCTGCCATTAACATCACAAGGAGACTGAATGGTGGGGAGGGGCAGGGGAGCTGACACTTCTGCCAGCAACTGTTTCTGGCCATCTGCAGACTAAGGGCTTGAAAAAACACCCCAAGTGCAGCAAGTTTCAGCGCTGTAAAGCGCCAGTGTAGACAGTGCCCCATGCTGGGAGCTACGCCCCTCGTGGAGGTGTTTTTTTAAGAGTGCTGGGAGGGCTCTCTCCCAGCGCTGCACCGCGACCACACAAGGCACATTAAAGCACTGCCACAGCAGCGCTTTAGCTTTGCCAGTGTAGACTAACCCTATGGCAGACACCACTGCATCAGTGCCACTGGGATCTGGCTGGGCTATTGCCTGGCTGTCACTAGGCTGGCGAACAGTCTCCTAGACGAATCCCAGCAGCCTCCTCCCTCTGATGTTGCCAGTTCCCATGGACAGTGCTCTTGGCTGACTCAGCCCCAGGCTTGAAGCACTGACAGCAGTGGTGTCACAGCCTCTCCTGCCTCCATGCTGCAGAATTCCTCCAATGACTATCCTCCAGGCTGGAGGGATGGGACACCCAGAGCCTAGAGATGGGGAGGGACAGATACTGATGGAGGCACTGGAACAGATGCAAACTGCTGTGGGAACATTGAGGGACCCACTGCAATCAGGAAGGAGACCCCGGGGCTCAGCAGCTAAAGCTTTATTCAGGGGCTGAAGGACAGACCTTCCTTCAGAGCCAACCAATTCCACCAGCCCAAGGCATACAGAGCTCAGGATCATGAGCTGCGCTCCTCCCAGCCCATATGCCTGCACCTCACTAAAGGAGTTGCCAGGGGATCCCACAACAGGGCAAGGAAGTGGACTAGAGCCTGCACCCTGAGCTGTCTTAAGCATGATCTGCCAGTGGAGCTGAGGCAGTGCTGGGCCAGCCCCACCTCCTGCTACCCACAATCCTTTGCTGTCTGGGGATGCTTTCCTTCTCAACATTTCCCCCCTCCACATAAAGCCATTTTCCAGATGGTCTGGATGTAATGGCAGAAATAAGTAAGCAGAAAGAAAACATGCCAGCTCTGGGCTGACTAGAATCAGGGCAAGCAGAATAAAGACCGACGGCCAGGATAAATAAATATCCTCACAAGAGTTAAAGGACAGATTAAAATAAAAACATGAAATGGAATTCTTACCCCTTGACAAATGCAGAGGGAATTGGGTTCTTTTAATCAAATGTTTGGCAGATGTATGAATTATTTATAATTCAATATTGTGTGGTTAAATGGAAAACTGAAGACGTTCACAGCTTTCTTGTCCTCAGCTCCCCACCTCCCATGAAAATTCCCCCAAATTCCTATGGAGAATAACAAGTGGGTATTACAAAGCTGGCTGGGTTCAAAGCAAGTTCCCTCAATCTACTGCTCAGGTTTCAAGGTCAGACTCACTCAATCCTCTGCTTTAAATAAATATTACAGCAGGCACATAGTACTCCTGAAGAGGTCTTTCTGCTGCTGACTCTTCTTCCCCATACATCTCAGTGCTCTCGGAAATTTTGCTCCTGGAAATCTCTCTCAATCCCTATGACAGGAGATAAGCGACCTCTCTTTCTACTGCGTACGATACCAGAGAGCCCTCTATGGTGATGCTCTGTCATGGGGAGCGAATGAGATTCGGAGTGGGCATTGGGTTACCCATGTTAAAGCAAAATACACACCATGGAAAACTCAGTCAAAATACATTGGCTAAGGGAAATCCGGAGGCAAGAACCAGAAGATGGACCTAAACACTGTAAGTTGCAAAATGTGGGTGAGGCCCCCCTGGGCAATGGCACCAGGGCCTAGAAGCCCAACCACATGGGATTTACCCTTGCAGCTTTGAGGACACACCTTTTCAATTTAACACAATATACAAGCCCAATAAGCTTGCTCTGTATGGTCCTGAGCCAGGAGAAGGCACTGATTTTCTGACGTCCTGTTACTGAAAGGGAAAGAAAAAGGAGCAGAGCCAGGCAGAGGCAAGTGACTTCCCCAACGCATCTGAATTAGCAATCTGCAATAGCAAACAGCCATCAGAATGTTGGAAGAATGGAGGTAATTAGTCCCTTTAATGCTGATTTCAGTCTAATCTTTCACACTTAAGAAACGGTTCCAATTATTCTCTTATTTTCAGGGGAACTCATTAAATAAGAATTAGAAACGAGATAGGATAACAGATACGAAAATTAGCTCTGCAATGATATTATGCAGAAACATACCATCCCTGGTCTTATCAAATCCCTCACCACAACCTGCCCCCGTGGAACATCAGCACCGGAGCTGGTCAAGCTGAGGATCTGAACAGCACGTCCCAGGGCTCAGCATCAAGCCAATCCATCAGGTGTGAATGTCACCAAAGAGAGCCTGACCTTAACGGAGGGGCTGCCGGGCCTGCTCCCTCACTACTGCCAGTGGCTCTATGAACAACCCCCTCAGGTATGGGACCCCTTGAAGTACAGACTATATGAACTTGGATGCACTTTGCTGAACTTTGCAACAGTTTCATACCTAGAACTAGAATGAAATGTGGATTCTCTGAGAGATGCTGCAACTAACAGGATGTGTTGCAATGCTCTGTTTCCAACTCTGCAGTGTCACTCGTGGAAGAGCTGTTCTCCAGGCAACAACTAAAACTCCTGATGACACTAAGCAACAAGGAGGCTGCTCCTTGCTTTATCTGGGCTGCTCAACCCTCACACATACCACTGGACTGACCCAGCAGATCACAAACTTCACCAGTCCCCTCCTTGGCTTCATGGTGTCAAAGCTGTAAGCAGAGTTTGGCCAATATTGCACAAGCATTTTCATGAACATGAATTTCACCCCACTCAGCAAGGGGCTGGCAACACTGCAACAGCAAACAAAAGGAAATATTTCTTCACACAACGCACAATCAACCTGTGGAACTCTTTGCTGGAGGATGTTGTGAAGGCCAAGATTATAACAGGGTTCAATAAAGAACTAGATAAGCTCATGGAGGATAGGTCCATCAACGGCTATTAGCCAGGATGGGCAGGGATGGTGTCCCTAGCCTCTGTTTGCCAGAAGCTGGGAATGGGCGACAGGGGATGGATCACTTGATGATTACCTGTTAGGTTCATTCCCTCTGGGGAACCTGGCATTGGCCACTGTCAGAAGACAGGATACTGGACTAGATGGACCATTGGTCTGACCCAGTACGGCTGTTATGATGTTCTTAAGCTTGGCAGAACTGTTCAAGGTAGATGAATTCCAGCCTTCTCCTCATTAAACCAGATCCTCAGTTCTGCTCATCCAGTGTGGTAACAGACCAGATACCATGTGACCTGGGATCCAATCAGTTACCAAACTGGTTACCAAATATGGAACTCTTGTACTGCTCACAAATGAGCTACAGACAAAGAAATTATTCAGCCAATAATTACCTTAAAAAAAAAATAACCTGTTTGCAGGCAACATGCAGGAGGAGCCAATACCCCTGGAATGCATACGGCCTTTAATTCTAATTATGCATTTATTATTTACAAGACTCACTGGCCTCGTTCTCACAATTATTGTTATTACTAGGTGTGGGTGGCACACACAAGATGCTGCCCCTGCCCACAGAGCCTGCCCCTGCCTTGACGAGCTTACACTTGAAAACTGGCAACTCTCGATACACCTCTAACTGACTGGCAGTCGTATCACAGGGCTTCTCACTTTACTGCTGCCTCTCCGTTTACTGCAGTGATCGCTGGGGACTGGTCAGCACCTTCCACCCCCATTGCACACATACTTAAACAGTTGGAGCTCAGAATCTGCACCCAAACGTGAATCTTCCCAACAGGGGCCCACTCAGAATGGTAGAGAAAAAGCACTGCCACAGGCCTCTCCCCTCAGCAACCCTGGGGACACCCCATCTGCCCTGTTGCCACAGGCCTCTCCCCTCAGCAGTCCCCGGGGACACCCCGTCTGCCCTGCTGCCATGGGCCCTCTTCCCTCAGCAGTCCCCGGGACACCCCGTCAGCCCTGGCCACTGGGGTGGGAGAAGCTCCACTGGATTTTCCAAATCCTGTGAGATTAAGACCAACCCCAATGGCATAGGGTTGGCTGCTGAACTATCTACCCTCTCAGTCTTCGCAGAGCAGGGAGTTCCCTCTGTCCGCATTGAGCTCCATTAGTGAAGAGAGAACCATGATGGCAAGTGAATTCTTCTCTCAGCCAGAACAGAGGAGCCCACCTGTCCCTCCGTCTAGCCATTCAGGCAGTTCCTGCTCTCAGCACCGCAGCACCAGGTTGATGGAGCACAGACCAAAATCTCACCTCCATTGGCGGGGGACGGTGATCTCCCCCAGTCCACTGGCAGAGAAGGCACACAACAGTGCACAAACCAGGCAGACGAAGATGTGAATGAAGCTAAAGGGATTTCCCCCTCCCTCCGCCCCACAAACTGGGGCTGGCCACTTGGGCAGCGAGGGGAAGGACAGGTGCACAGGGACACGCAAAGGCTCTGCATGTCAGTGTAACAGCTACACACGTTCAAACCTGCAGACTAGAGAAATACCACGCTAATGTGAAAAGAGAAGCCATTAGTGTCCAACCCGGAAAAAAATCACATTTTTATCTCCTTCCATAGACAATAAATTCATGGTCTTGAAAAGAAAGGAAAAAAGGAAGTAAAGGCCCTAATAAATGCTGGAGGAGCAGGGCGCACATGCTGGCTCCCCGATAATCTAGGCAATAGTTTATTTTTCTCTCCAGTACCATTTTCCCAGTGTGATCTCTAGTGTCGCAGTACGATGGTTTCACCCCATTAGCCTTGCTTAAAACAGTGATCCCAGGACTGAGAGTCTTATTGCCCACATAAATCAGGAGGCTTTGAATCCGGAGCACCTTTAAATAAACAGCTGATGGAAGTAAAGTTCCAGGATCATTATTAATAGCTTTTCATTTCTGTGTCCACTGTGCTGTGACATTCTTTCCCAGCAGAAAGCCTCCACTTCCAACCCCCAGTACATCTGATCCCACGAGTCCTCCAGTCAGAATGAATGACTGCACCTTTGTGTTAATTGCATAGCCCGTTCCACAAACTGAATGCTAATATTAACTAGCAAGAGGAGAAGAGTTCGCAGAGCGAGAGCCAGGGGACAGTTTGAAGTGACGCGCACCGTTTCCATTCCTGACCTCTCCTGCACCTGCCATGGAGTGTGCAGCCTGCATGAAGGGAAGCAGCATTTATCCATCCGCCTGCTTCTAAGGAAGGGGAGATTCCCACTGTTCCAGAATAAGCAGGTGCTTCAGTGCACCTAGCCCTCCCATGTGGCTCTCAGTGCAGCTTGCCCCAGGGAGAGCCCTGCCACGTTGCTCTTTCCTCCATCTCACCTGCCCCTGCCCAGAAGATTCATGGGAGAGAAACTGAGGTTCTCTTTAATTCACACCCACCCTGGCTGTGCCTGAAAGGATGCTCAGCCTGGGAGAGCCAGCAGCTCCAGAACGGCCCTGTGTTGTTTGCCTGGCACTGTTCAGTCACTTTACCTGACCGGATCCAATTAATTTTTACCAGAGAGCTCAGCCAGGGAAGGAATCGATCCCCTCAGCGGTAATTAGCAGACTCCTCGGGAGTCACAGGCAGGCACACTGTAACCCAAAGGAGCTGAGAGCTATCAGAAACCACCATCCAAGGGCCCGCAGGCAGCAGTGACAAGCTCCACAGGAAAGAGGCCAAGCAGCTGCCCTCCTACTCCTTCCAAGGTCTCCACAGAGTCTGGGCACATGCCAGCACTACATGGAGGAGGCACTGAAGTGGAGAAGCTTCACTGTCAAACAGGCACAACGTGCCCCTTCTCCTCCTCCCCATCACACCTCAGAATCAGAATCCTGGAGCCAAATGCGGAGAGGTGCCATGTTGTCAGAATGTCCCTTTCCTGCCACATCCCCATGGACTGTGGCTCAGAGCAGAAACCGCTGCTGTCCTTGGAGTGTGTGCCTGACCCTCCCCCCCTTGCCTGGATGGAGCACAAGGGGGTCTGCATTTGGCTGGCAGTTCCATGACCCCAAAGAGCCTTGATAATAGATGCAGTGACGCTCAGCTACCCAGGACTGACAGGCCGAGATCAGTGGCCCTTGGTGCCCAGTAACTAACAGATCATTTAGGGCAGACCTCCCTGACAGAACTGACTGCACTCTGCTGCTGCAAACTCAAGGCAAAGAGTTTTCTCAGGACAGGTACTTATTGCAGCTCTGCAGGGACACTGACCACTCAAGAGGGGACCCGAGGCAGCACACTCCAACTCCCAAAGCACACCAGCACTATTGTGATGTCACGTTACAACATTGTGAGATCACATCAGCCCAAAGAGGAGAGCCAGGCAGTTTCAAGTACAGTTGCCAAAGTGGTGCATGAGCCCACTGCCCTCACACGAGCTCTGGTCTGTGCAGGATTCGAGAGGTCTATGGGGAGAAGGCAGCAACTCTGAGTTTATGGCTTTGCTGCTTGTTCTCTACCAGGCCCAGCTTGCATCAAGATGCTCTGTAACCAAGTACTGATGAGGTGTAACAGGCTGACATGGCAGGAAGAGCCAACATGACATCATCAAAGTAACCTCCTCCATGCAGCACAGAGACTGCGATTCTGGCCCAGCTGCATCCAGGCAAGCCCCACGTAGATCAAAACAGATGGAGCACAAAATTCAGGGAGGAATTTAAGAGAGAAGAAAGGATTAAACTTTTTAATTTCTCTGCTGATTTCCTCAAGCTCTTTCCCAACTGCAGGGTCAGAATCACAGGCAGCTCAATGAACTAGCAGTGCACAGTTGCATCTGTGTGATTAGCTGACCCAGCACCAGGGGTCTGTGTGCATTATCCTGCAGTCCAGAACACAGTGTCAAAGCACCATTCACCAGGGCCTCCCTACCAAAGGGTGCGGCTTCTCCTTCCATTCCCTCCCCAGCTCTGTTTGCAGACTGGTTACTGTTCAGTGGGCAGTGGCCACCTAAGGGTATGTCTACACTACGAAATTAGGTCGAATTTATAGAAGTCAGTTTTGTAGAAAGCGTTTTTATACAGTCAAGCATGCGTGTCCCCACACAAATGCTCTAAGTGCATGTAGTCGGTGGACTGTGTCCACAGTACCGAGGCAACCGTCGACTTCCGGAGCTTTGCACTGTGGGTAGCTATCCCACATTTCCCGCAGTCTCCACCACCCATTTGAATTCTGGATAGAAATCCCAGTGCCCGATGGGGCTAAAACATTGTCACGGGTGGTTCTGGGTACATATCATCAGGCCCCCGTTCCCTCCCTCCCTCCCTCCCTAAAAGCAAGGGCAGACAATCATTTTGTGCCTTTTTTCTTGAGTTACCTGTGCAGACGCCATACCATGGCAAGCATGGAGCCCGCTCAGCTAACCATCACCGTATGTCTCCTGGGTGCTGGCAGACGTGGTACTGCATTGCTACACAGCAGCAGTTTATTGCCTTTTGGTAGCAGACAGTGCAGTATGACTGGTAGCCGTCGTCGACGTAGTCCTGGGTACTCTTTTAACCAGGTGCCTGGACAAACATGGGAGTGACTCAGCCAGGTCATTTCCCTTGTTTCGTCTCATGGCCATTGAGTCCTACCGGCAGTGCACTGTCTTTTAATCTGCAGCCAGCAGAAGATGATGGCCAGCAGTCATACTGCACCGTCTTCTGCCAAGCATCCCGGAGGTGACTATGGCTAGCGGTCGTACTACACAGTCTGCCGCCAGCAAGATGTATAAAGATAGATGAAGTGGCTCAA
Source organism: Dermochelys coriacea (assembly GCF_009764565.3). Classification (NCBI taxonomy): domain Eukaryota; kingdom Metazoa; phylum Chordata; order Testudines; family Dermochelyidae; genus Dermochelys; species Dermochelys coriacea. Next base: position 338,222 of record NC_050080.1, on the reverse strand, counting down.
AACAAGAAATAGACCAGATTTGTTTTGTATTCATTTCCTCCTCCCTCCCTCCCTCTGTGAAATCAACGGCCTGCTAAACCCAATTTTGAGTTCTATCCTTGAGGCGGCCATTCAGTTTCTCGCAGAGCCCCCCCCTTTGTTGATTTTAATTCCCTGTAAGACAATCCTGTAAGCCAAGTCGTCAGTCGCCCCTCCCTCCGTCAGAGCAACAACAGAGAATCGTTCCGTACCTTTTTTCTGTGCAGACACCATACCACGGCAAGCATGGAGCCAGCTCAGATCACTTGGCAATTAGGAGCACATTAAAACCACCACAACATTATCCAGCAGTATATGCAGCACCAGAACCTGGCAAAGCGAAACTGGGCAAGTAGGCGACGTCAGCGTGGTTACGAGAGTGATGAGGACATGGACACAGACTTCTCTCAAAGCACGTGCCCTGGCAATGTGGGCATCATGGTGCTAATGGGGCAGGCTCATGCGGTGGAATGCCGATTCTGGGCCCAGGAAACAAGCACAGACTGGTGGGACCACATAGCGTTGTGGGTCTGGGACGATTCCCAGTGGCTGCGAAACTTTCGCATGCGTAAGGGCACTTTCATGGAACTTTGTGACTTGCTTTCCCCTGCCCTGAGGCACAAGAATACCAAGATGAGAGCAGCCCTAACAGTTGAGAAGCGAGTGGCAATAGCGCTGTAGAAGCTTGCAACGCCAGACAGCTACCCGTCAGTCGGGAATCAATTTGGAGTGGGCAAATCTACTGTGGGGGCTGCTGTGGTGCAAGTAGCCAATGCAATCAAAGATCTGCTGATATCAAGGGTAGTGACCCTGGGAACCGTGCAGGTCATAGTGGATGGCTTTGCTGCAATGGGATTCCCTAACTGTGGTGGAGCCATAGATGGAATCCATATCCCTATCTTGGCACCAGAGCACCAAGCCAGCGAGTACATAAACCGCAAGGGGTACTTTTCAATAGTGCTGCAAGCACTGCTGGATCACAAGGGACGTTTCACCAACATCGTGGGATGGCCGGGAAAGGTACATGCCACTCGCATTTTCAGGAACTCTGGTCTGTTTCAAAAGCTGCAGGAAGGGACTTTCTTCCCAGACCAGAAAATAACTGTTGGGGATGTTGAAATGCCTATAGTTATCCTTGGGGACCCAGTCTACCCCTTAATGCTATGGCTCATGAAGCCATACATAGGCAGCCTGGAGAGTAGTCAGGAGTTGTTCAACTACAGGCAGAGCAAGTGCAGAATGGTGGTCGAATGTGCATTTGGATGTTTAAAAGCGCACTGGCGCAGTTTACTGACTCGGTTAGACCTCAGCAAAACCAATATTCCCACTGTTATTACTGCTTGCTGTGCACTCCACAATATGTGAGAGAGTAAGGGGGAGACGTTTATGGCAGGGTGGGAGGTTGAGGCAAATCGCCTGGCTGCTGGTTACGCACAGCCAGACACCAGGGCGGTTAGAAGAGCACAGGAGGGTGCGGTGCGCATCAAAGAAGCTTTGAAAACCAGTTTCATGGCTGGCCAGGCTGGGATGTGAAAGTTCTGTTTGTTTCTCCTTGATGAAACCCCCCGCCCCTTGGTTCACTCTACTTCCCTGTAAGCTAACCACCCTCCCCACCTCCCTTCGATCACCACTTGCAGAGGCAATAAAGTCATTGTTGCTTCACATTCATGCATTCTTTATTAATTCATCACACAAATAGGGGGATAATTACCAAGGTAGCCCAGGAGGGGTGGTGGAGGAGGGAAGGACAAGGCCACACAGCACTTTAAAAGTTTAAAACTTATTGAATACCAGCCTTCTGTTACTTGGGCAATCCTCTGGGGTGGAGTGGCTGGGTGGCCGGAGGCCCCCACACCGCGTTCTTGGGCGTCTGGGTGGGGAGGCTATGGAACTTGGGGAGGAGGGCGGTTGGTTACACAGGAGCTGTAGCGGCGGTCTGTGCTCCTGCTGCCTTTCCTGCAGCTCAACCATATGCTGGAGCATATTAGTTTGATCCTCCAGCAGCCTCAGCATTGCATCCTGCCTCCTCTCATCACGCTGCCCCCACCTTGCAGCTTCAGCCCTCTCTTCAGCCTGCCACTTACTCCCTTCAGCCCGCCACCTCTCCTCCCGGTCATTTTGTGTTCTCCTGCACTCTGACATTGTCTGCCTCCATGCATTCGTCTGTGCTGTCAGTGTGGGAGGACAGCATGAGCTCAGAGAGCATTTCATCACGAGTGTGTTTTTTTCGCCTTCTGATCTTTGCTAGCCTCTGGGAAGGAGAAGATCCTGTGATCCTTGAAACACATGCAGCTGGTGGAGAAAAAAAAAAGGGACAGTGGTATTTGAAAAGACACATTTTATAGAACAATGGGTACACTCTTTCACAGTAAACCTTGCTGTTAACATTACATACGTAGCACATGTGCTTTCGTTACAAGGTCGCATTTTGCCTCTCCCCACCATGTGGCTAACAGCGGGGAACATTTCTGTTCAGCCATAGGCAAACAGCCCAGCAGGAACGGGCACCTCTGAATGTCCCCTTAAGAAAAGCACCCTATTTCAACCAGGTGACCACGAATGATATCAATCTCCTGAGGATAACACAGAGAGATAAAGAACGGATGGTGTTTGAACGCCAGCAAACATACACTGCAATGCTTTGTTCTACAATGATTCCCGAGTACGTGCTACTGGCCTGGAGTGGTAAAGTGTCCTACCATGGTGAATAGAATAAGGCTGCCCTCCCCAGAAACCTTTTGCAAAGGCTTTGGGAGTATATCCAGGAGAGCCATGAATGCCAGGGCAAATTAATCATTAAGCATGCTGGCTTTTAAATCTTGTATAGTGTTTTAAAAGGTACACTCACCAGAGGTCCCTTCTCCGCCTGGCGGGTATGGGAGGCAGCCTTGGGTGGGTTCGGGGGGTACTGGCTCCAGGTCCAGGGTGAGAAACAGTTCCTGGCTATCGGGAAAACCGGTTTCTCCGCTTGTTTGCTGTAAGCCATCTACAACCTCATCATCATCGTCTTCCTCATCCCCAAAACCTGCTTCCATGTTGCCTCCATCTCCATTGAAGGAGTCAAACAACATGGCTGGGGTAGTGGTGGCTGAACTCCCTAAAATGGCATGCAGCTCATCATAGAAGCGGCATGTTTGGGGCTCTGACCCGGAGCGGCTGTTCGCCTCTCTGGTTTTCTGGTAGGCTTGCCTCAGCTCCTTAAGTTTCATGCGGCACTGCTTCGGGTCCCTGTTATGGCCTCTGTCCTTCATGCCCTGGGAGATTTTCACAAATGTTTTGGCATTTCGAAAACTGGAACATAGTTTTGATAGCACGGATTCCTCTCCCCATACAGCGATCAGATCCCGTACCTCCCGTTCGGTCCACGCTGGAGCTCTTTTGCAATTCTGGGACTCCCTCATGGTCACCTCTGCTGGTGAGCTCTGCATGGTCACCTGCAGCTTGCCACACTGGCCAAACAGGAAATTGAAATTCAAAAGTTCACGGGCCTTTTCCTGTCTATCTGGTCAGTGCATCTGAGTTGAGAGTGCTGTCCAGAGAGGTCACAATGGAGCACTCTGGGATAGCTCCCGGAGGCCAATACCATCTAATTGGGTCCACAGTACCCCAAATTCGACCCAGCAAAACCGATTGCAGCGCTAATCCCCTTGTCGGGGGTGGAGTAAGGAAATCAATTTTAAGAGCCCTTTAAGTCGAAAAAAAGGGCTTCGTCATGTGGACGGGTGCAGGGTTACATTGATTTAACACTGCTAAATTCAACCTCAATGCCTAGTGTAGACCAGGGCTTAGAATTTCTAGCTGAGAAAGTACAGTTGAGCTCTATGCATGCAAGATCAGACCCAACCTTGTACAGCAGAAAATGCTGCTTTCCTCCCTTCCAGATGTTCAGTAGTCCAGCAAAATACCAGTTCTTAGCGGTGATCAAAGATGCAAAACTGCAGCTGAAAGGAGAATGTTTCTGAAGGTTCAGAGCTGGTGAACGAAGCATTAGAAAAGATCCTCTACGCTCACTCTTCTCTTCTAGCATAAGCTTTCGTGAACTACAGCTCACTTCATCGGATGAAGGGATTCTTCCTTCCTAAGTGCAGAACTCTGCACTTGTCCTTGTTGAACTTTATCAGATTTCTTTTGGCCCAATCCTCCAATTTGTCTAGGTCATTCTGGACCCTATCCCTACCCTCCAGCATATCTACCTCTCCTCCCAGTTTAGCGTCATCTGCGAACTTGCTGAGGGCGCAATTAATCCCATCATCCAGATCATTATTAAAGATGTTGAACAAAACCGGCCCCAGGGGCACCCCACTTGACACCAGCTGCCAACTAGACATCAAGCCGTTGATCACTACCCGTTGAGCCTGACAATCTAGCCAGCTTTCTATCCACCTTATAGTCCATTCATCCAATCCATACTTTTTTAACTTGCTGGCAAGAATACTGTGGGAGACCGTATCAAAAGCTTTGCTAAAGTCAAGATATATCACATCCACTGCTTTCCCCATATCCACAGGGCCAGTTATCTCATCATAGAAGATCAATCAGGTTAGTCAGGCATGACTTGCCCTTGGTGAATCCATGCTGACTGTTCCTGATCACCTTCCTCTACTCCAAGTGCTTCAAAATGGATTCCTTGAGGACCTGCTCCATGATTTTGCTGAGGACTGAAGTGAGACTGACTGGTCTGTATTTCCCCAGGTTCTCTTTTTTAAATATGAGCACTATATTTGTCTTTTTCCAATCGTCCGGGACCTTCCCCGATCGCCACGAATTTTCAAAGATAATGGCCAATGGCTCTGCAATCACATCAGCCAACTAATCAGTGCAGTGTAGAGTGGAAGAATTACTTCTCATGTCTTGCTTACAATACTCCTGCCAATACATCCCAGAATGATGTTTTCTTTATTTGCAACAGTGTTAAGCTATTGACTCATATTTAGCTTATGGTCCACTATGATCCCCAGATCCCTTTCCGCAGTACTCCCTCCTAGGCAGTCATTTCCCATTTTCTATGTGTACAATTGATTACTCTACTTAAGAAGGAACAATTTCCATTTGTCCTTATTGAATTTCATCCTATTTACTTCAGATCATTTCTCCAGTTTGTCCGGACCATTTTGAATTTTAATCCTATTCTCCAAAACACTTACAACCCCTCCCAGCTTGGTATCATTTGCAAACTTTATAAGTGTACCCTTTATGCCATTATCTAAATCATTGATAAAGATATATCGTGTGTTTGCTGGGAGGGCAGGGAGAGAGCCTGAGTGAGTGTCTGATTGGCTGCTAGCCTGCAGGGGGCGGGCATTAGGGTGTCTGTGTGTTTGCGTCAGGGAAGCCTGGCTGTTTGAAAATAGCCAGAGCCTCGCGAACCAGCTGAGCAGCGGGGACAGCAGAGCAGCTCACAGCAGGAGTTTGCCTGGGAGTTCGCCTGGAGTGAGCCCAGTGAGGCTTACATCTTGCCAACGTCTCTGAGGAAGCTCATAGTAGGTAGGTGATATGGAAGGGGGGGGTTCAGCTATTGTGACCTGCACTGGATGTGCCATGTTTGTCTTTCTTCCACAGGACAGAAGCGACTTTGTCTGTACAAAGTGCAAGCTGGTCTCCATATTGGAAGAGAAGATTGAAGGTCTGGAGCAACAGGTAACGACCCTGCGTTGTATACGAGAGACTGAGGATTTTCTGGACCAAACTCAGGATAGCCTTCTAGGGGCACAAAGCTCTAAAGATATAGAGCAGGTTGCACAGAGGAGCCAAGAGGCCAGTGAAGAAGCTTGGCAACATGTGACCTCCAGAAGAGGTAAGCGGAATGTCCGGGTTCCAGTAACACAGACACAGGTAACTAACCGCCTTCATGTTCTCTCCACAGGTACCAATGCGGAGAGTGGACCAGATGATATGTCTGGGGGGAGAAAGCAGAAGGAGACCCCGCTGGTTGGGAGGCATGAGATGCGATGTCCTGAGGTTGGGGGTTCCACGACCACCACTCCCAAGAGGAGAAGGCGGGTGGTGGTGGTCGGGGACTCTCTCCTCCGGGGGACTGAGTCATCTATCTGCCGCCCTGACCGGGAAAACCGAGAAGTCTGCTGCTTGCCAGGGGCTAAGATTCGTGATGTGACGGAGAGACTGCCGAGACTCATCAAGCCCTCGGATCGCTACCCCTTCCTGCTTCTCCACGTGGGCACCAATGACACTGCCAAGAATGACCTTGAGCGGATCACTGCGGACTACGTGGCTCTGGGAAGAAGGATAAAGGAGTTGGAGGCGCAAGTGGTGTTCTCGTCCATCCTCCCCGTGGAAGGAAAAGGCCTGGGTAGGGACCGTCGAATCGTGGAGGTCAACGAATGGCTACGCAGGTGGTGTCGGAGAGAAGGCTTTGGATTCTTTGACCATGGGATGGTGTTCCATGAAGGAGGAGTGCTGGGCAGAGACGGGCTCCATCTTACGAAGAGAGGGAAGAACATCTTTGCCAGCAGGCTGGCTAACCTAGTGAGGAGGGCTTTAAACTAGGTTCACCGGGGGAAGGAGACCAAAGCCCTGAGGTAAGTGGGAAAGCGGGATACCGGGAGGAAGCACAGGCAGGAATGTCTGAGAGGGGAGGGCTCCTGCCTCATACTGGGAATGAGGGGCGATCAACAGGTTATCTCAAGTGCTTATATACAAATGCACAAAGCCTTGGAAACAAGCAGGGAGAACTGGAGGTCCTGGTGATGTCAAGGAATTATGACGTGATTGGAATAACAGAGACTTGGTGGGATAACTCACATGACTGGAGTACAGTCATGGATGGTTATAAACTGTTCAGGAAGGACAGGCAGGGCAGAAAAGGTGGGGGAGTAGCACTGTATGTAAGGGAGCAGTATGACTGCTCAGAGCTCCGGTACGAAACTGTGGAAAAACCTGAGTGTCTCTGGATTAAGTTTAGAAGTGTGTGCAACAAGAGTGATGTCATGGTGGGAGTCTGCTATAGACCACCGGACCAGGGGGATGAGGTGGATGAGGCTTTCTTCCGGCAACTCACGGAAGCTACTAGATCGCATGCCCTGATTCTCATGGGTGACTTTAATTTTCCTGATATCTGCTGGGAGAACAATACAGCGGTGCATAGACAATCCAGGAAGTTTTTGGAAAGCGTAGGGGACAATTTCCTGGTGCAAGTGCTAGGGGAGCCAACTAGGGGGAGCGCTTTTCTTGACCTGCTGCTCACAAACCGGGTAGAATTAGTGGGGGAAGCAAAAGTGGATGGGAATCTGGGAGGTAGTGACCATGAGTTGGTTGAGTTCAGGATCCTGACGCAGGGAAGAAAGGTAAGCAGCAGGATACGGACCCTGGACTTCAGGAAAGCAGACTGACTCCCTCAGGGAACAGATGGCCAGGATCCCCTGGGGGACTAACATGAAAGGGAAGGGAGTCCAGGAGAGCTGGCTGTATTTCAAGGAATCCCTGTTGAGGTTACAGGGACAAACCATCCCGATGAGTCGAAAGAATAGTAAATATGGCAGGCGACCAGCTTGGCTTAATGGTGAAATCCTAGCGGATCTTAAACATAAAAAAGAAGCTTACAAGAAGTGGAAGGTTGGACATATGACCAGGGAAGAGTATAAAAATATTGCTCGGGCATGTAGGAAAGATATCAGGAGGGCCAAATCGCACCTGGAGCTGCAGCTAGCAAGAGATGTCAAGAGTAACAAGAAGGGTTTCTTCAGGTATGTTGGCAACAAGAAGAAAGCCAAGGAAAGTGTGGGCCCCTTACTGAATGAGGGAGGCAAGCTAGTGACAGAGGATGTGGAAAAAGCTAATGTACTCAATGCTTTTTTTGCCTCTGTTTTCACTAACAAGGTCAGCTCCCAGACTGCTGTGCTGGGCAACACAAAATGGGGAAGAGATGGCCAGCCCTCTGTAGAGATAGAGGTGGTTAGGGACTATTTAGAAAAGCTGGACGTGCACAAGTCCATGGGGCCGGACGAATTGCATCCGAGAGTGCTGAAGGAATTGGCGGCTGTGATTGCAGAGCCCTTGGCCATTATCTTTGAAAACTCGTGGCGAACGGGGGAAGTCCCGGATGACTGGAAAAAGGCTAATGTAGTGCCCATCTTTAAAAAAGGGAAGAAGGAGGATCCTGGGAACTACAGGCCGGTCAGCCTCACCTCAGTCCCTGGAAAAATCATGGAGCAGGTCCTCAAAGAATCAATCCTGAAGCACTTAGAGGAGAGGAAAGTGATCAGGAACAGTCAGCATGGATTCACCAAGGGAAGGTCATGCCTGACTAATCTAATCGCCTTTTATGATGAGATTACTGGTTCTGTGGATGAAGGGAAAGCAGTGGATGTATTGTTTCTTGACTTTAGCAAAGCTTTTGACACGGTCTCCCACAGCATTCTTGTCAGCAAGTTAAGGAAGTATGGGCTGGATGAATGCACTATAAGGTGGGTAGAAAGCTGGCTAGATTGTCGGGCTCAACGGGTAGTGATCAATGGCTCCATGTCTAGTTGGCAGCCGGTGTCAAGTGGAGTGCCCCAGGGGTCGGTCCTGGGGCCCGTTTTGTTCAATATCTTCATAAATGATCTGGAGGATGGTGTGGATTGCACTCTCAGCAAATTTGCGGATGATACTAAACTGGGAGGAGTGGTAGATACGCTGGAGGGGAGGGATAGGATACAGAAGGACCTAGACAAATTGGAGGATTGGGCCAAAAGAAATCTAATGAGGTTCAATAAGGATAAGTGCAGGGTCCTGCACTTAGGATGGAAGAATCCAATGCACCGCTACAGACTAGGGACCGAATGGCTCGGCAGCAGTTCTGCGGAAAAGGACCTAGGGGTGACAGTGGACGAGAAGCTGGATATGAGTCAACAGTGTGCCCTTGTTGCCAAGAAGGCCAATGGCATTTTGGGATGTATAAGTAGGGGCATAGCGAGCAGATCGAGGGACGTGATCGTTCCCCTCTATTCGACACTGGTGAGGCCTCATCTGGAGTACTGTGTCCAGTTTTGGGCCCCACACTACAGGAAGGATGTGGATAAATTGGAAAGAGTACAACGAAGGGCAACGAAAATGATTAGGGGTCTAGAGCACATGACTTATGAGGAGAGGCTGAGGGAGCTGGGATTGTTTAGTCTGCAGAAGAGAAGAATGAGGGGGGATTTGATAGCTGCTTTCAACTACCTGAAAGGGGGTTTCAAAGAGGATGGCTCTAGACTGTTCTCAATGGTAGCAGATGACAGAACGAGGAGTAATGGTCTCAAGTTGCAATGGGGGAGGTTTAGATTGGATATTAGGAAAAACTTTTTCACTAAGAGGGTGGTGAAACACTGGAATGCGTTACCTAGGGAGGTGGTAGAATCTCCTTCCTTAGAGGTTTTTAAGGTCAGGCTTGACAAAGCCCTGGCTGGGATGATTTAACTGGGACTTGGTCCTGCTTTGAGCAGGGGGTTGGACTAGATGACCTTCTGGGGTCCCTTCCAACCCTGATATTCTATGATTCTATGATATTAAACAGAACAGGACACAGAATTGATCCCTGAGGGACCCCACTTGTTATGCCCTTCCAGCATGACTATGAACCACTGATAACTACTCTCTAGGAACAATTTTTCAACCAGTTATGCACCCACCTTATAGTAGCTCCATCTAGGTTGCATTTCCCTAGATTGTTTATGAGAAGGTCATATCAGACAGTACCAAAAGCCTTACTAAAGTAAAGATATACCACATCTACCGCTTCCCCCTTATCTATAAGGTGTGTGTGTGTGTGTGTGTGTGGCATGTGTACATGTGTGTGTGAAGAGAGAGCGTGCAAGTGTTGTGACTGGCAAATGCACAGCCTCCCCAGTTGTGACACAGCTCTGCCAAAGCCAGACCCACTTGCAGCCCTGCAGTGCTTAACACAGGAGACTGCTGGGGATGGAGGGTGGTACCAATATCCTCAATATCCGTTAACACTCCTAGGTTTTATCTACACCAGGGCTTTCTGGCAAAGCTCTCCCCGCCATTACTAGCTCCAGCACAGGGCTGAAGGGAGGATGGCCAGGCAGGGCTCCAGCTGTGTAACCCAGCGCTCCGAGCACTGTCAGAGACACGGTGGCAGAAAAGTCGGACGCTGCATCTGTGTTAGCGACGCTTCTGCCAAAATCACCAGGTAGAGCCAGCACTGACACACCAGGCTGGGAGCCCAGCACCAGCGGGACCAGGGTGGGTGGGGGACAGCTCCAAACACAGTCTCCAGCTGAACCAGAGACTTGTGCACTATACCCTAACCACTCAGGAAGATCCAAAACCTAACCACACACCTCCACGAATAGGCACATCCACATTGAACCAGCCATCCCAAAACCTCCATCCTTCTGAACCACTTTTGGCCCCAATGAATGGCATTACTGCACAACCCCATGTCACTTACCTACACGAACTCGATGCTGCCCATGCTGTCATGCTGGCGCGGTCTGTATACACGCTCGCATACATCTGCACATGGAGCTGGAAGTGGGATTCTCAGCTCCAGGCAACACACCCATCCTAGCACTTATCCAGCTAGCATGACAAACAGAACGCAGCTACAGAATGGCACCACAAGCAGCGGGAGGGGCTAGCTCCCGAGGGCATGCCCATCAGAGACCCCAGGTACACGCTTGGGGCCGTTAGCCCCACCTGCCTCTCGCGTTGTCGTGGCTACAGTCTATTTGAAGCACGCTGGCTGGATGAGCACTAGTACTCCCAGCTGCGAGTGTACACTTCCCACATACTCCCAGCGTCCCACTTGCCCACTTACACAGACTCACCTAGCTTTGTTCTCTCTCACACACTTCCTTTGCTTCCCTGCTCTCCCTGTCGCTACATCACTGTTTCCTTTGTGCACTCTTCCCTGGGCTGCTCTCCCTTCCCCAGCTGCTTTGGCGATACCCTTAGAACTCACAAACAGAACACCAAGATCTCTGCTCTGTGCAAATGCACCAGCCCAAGCCCTTCAAAGCCCTGCGCACCGGTGGGAGCAGCCCCATGCACACTCTGCCGGAGATACAGGACTATCCCCAGAGGCTTGTTTCAGGCCCCCGCCAGTCCCCAACACCATCAAGAGGCTCAGTCCTCTCCTCCGGATTGTTCAGCATCGCCGACAGTGCTAGAGCTGCCTCATTCTCCAGCAAGCAGCCCCTGGACGCAGAGCAGCTGGCTTCAGCTGGGCCTGGGCAAGCCTGAGATAGTGCTGCAGAGGGTGTTCTCCTGGAAGGCATCTCCAGCTGGTAAGCACCTTGGGCTCCTGTAGGATAGCTGTGGTGCTGCTGCCAACTGCAACTGGCCAAAAGGTCACGTGCCCTCCTCCAGAGCCACATCTGTGACCCCACACGTGACTATTACAAGTCAGGCTACCGAGGGATGAAGCCATCTGCCCCAAAAATGCTGCAGCAGGTACAAAACACAGAAGCGCATCTGCTCAGCGTCACAGGTCACTGAGTGCAGAGCCACCGTGCTCCACTCCCGGCACTGGCTGCCCATTCAGAAAAGATTCTAGTTCAAGGTCTGTGTCCTGATTTTCACAGATCTCTGTGGGCTCAGCCCTAACTCACCGAGTGACCATCTCTCCCTCTCCAGCCATGACCCCCCATGCCAGCTGCGTTCCATCAGAGCAATGAGACTGTCACCATGCAGGGGAGGCTTAAATGCAAAGCTCAGCTCTGAGCCACAGCTTCCCTTGGTAGGGTCTGTGCAGGCAGACAGCCCCCCCCACACACACAAATCCTAGAAATTAAACAAGCCATTTCCCCCATAGGCTGGGAGAGAGAGAGAGAGAGACAGAGACTGTCATTATTATTTCTATTTATAAACACTTGGGAGGTGCCAGATAGCACAGTGATGGGGCCAGACAAGAACAAGGAGAGAGAATTGCAGTACAGCCTCGGAGCATGCACGTGAGCAATGCATGAACTTCCTTGGAGCGTGGGGATAGGCTCTGAGCCCCCACCCCACCTCCACAGGCCAGAGCTTAGCTCAGAGTGCCTGGATGCTGCTGAGGTCTGCATCACATGGTCCCAGCCTTCCCATCACTTTGATTTAGCAGCGAGCATGGCTCTCCACAGCGAGGGCAGCACCTGTCCAAACCCAAACTCAGCTCTCCCTGGCCTGTCCGGGAAACCCAGAAGAGATTTTCTGGATCACAAGGCAGCCCAGGAACTGGAGCAGCCATGCCATGCAGTGTGTCCATGGAGCTCTGCGTTTGGCTGCAGACTGGATGCATGGGCCAGCAGAGTAAAGGATTCAATTATTTGGGTAAGCAGCCACAGCCAATTCCAAATAAATACAGGGATTTGTCTGGTGATCATGGGTCAGATCCTCAGCTGGGGTCAATGGGTGCAGCTCCCCCAGAGACACCAGACTGAAGCTGATACCCATTGTGTCTATGTGTAGCCCGTACCCCACTCACTAACCCATCAGGAAAGACTCTGGCAATGAGACTGGCTGCTCTCCCAGACACAGGCACCGCCTGCCCCAGGGCAGTCTGGGAGCATTCTGTGCTGACATGCTCTGCACCGTCCTCTTGTGCTGACCGCGCCTACCACACAAAAACATTAACTGCAGCCAGGCCCCCAAACGTTGTTCCACAATGCAGAGTCAGAGCTGGAAGTCACCTAGAAGCCCATGCTCCCAGGACCAGCAGTAGGCAGATTCCAGGAGTCCTGGAAAGTGTGGGTGCAGCAATGGCTGTCAGCCACTGTGCTGGCAGAACTGTGAGGGGTGCCCGGATGCCAGAGCAGGGCAGGAGGTGTGAGACAAGGACTGCAGGGAAAATGCTGACCATGTCCACAAGGATATTTACTGGAAAGAGGCAGCAGTAGGCTGTGGATAATTCCCATCCCCTCTTGCTCAGCATTCTGAGAAGTAGAGTCTTTTGGATCTTGGGATGTGAGCTGATGTCTCCTGTCTTGCAGTGGCCCCAATGTCGTCAGCTCTAACGAAAGCACACTGGCACATGGACCCAATTCCTGTTCGCCAGTTCTGAATTGAAGGTCCAGGGATCAGTCTCTGCCAGACACCAGCCTCTCTCCAAACAAACCTGTCAATGTCTTATTAGGACAGAGTTCTTAAGTGCTCTTCTGTCACTGCTCTGTAGTTTGAGCCTATTCAGAGAGCTTGCACTCAGCTTTCTGTGCCTCAGAAATGCCGAGCAACGCCAGGGGGTTGAAATAGCAGCATGGTCTGCCAGCACAGCGGCTAGCTCTCTAGACAGAGCTGCAGTGCCAGACTCCACAAATTCGGCTCCAAACTATGTGCTCCATCCTGCCTCAACTAATCCTTCTTCTGGGCCTGGGAAAAGTAAGGCCTGCTCCATATGCTCCCCAGAGAGGCGCTCACATCCCATGCACACCACACCCCACCCCATCCACGGGGAGTGCTCACACCCCATGCACACCTGTTCCATGAGGAGCACTCACACCCCATGCACACCCACAGGCAGCACTCACACCCCATGCACATCTGCACCACACCCACAAGTAGTGCTCACCCCCTATGCATACCCATGAAGCGCACTCACCCCCCATGCACACTGCACCCCATGCATGGCCACGGGGAGTGCTCGCACCCCATGCACATTACACACATCCACAGCCCCAAGAAGCCAGGATGCACCAGAGCCAGCCTGAAGGACCAGCCCAAGTCCAGGCTGTGGTGATAAAGCAGGGAAGGGGCACTGGGGTGAGGTGCACACAGAGCTTAGTGAGGCAACACACAGCTTAGTGGGACTGGCACAACCTTCAACTGGCCTGTTTGAGGACCAGAGTTCAAGTCTCACCTCTGACTGTCCCTTGCAAATTAATACATTAATTGGCATGTCAGCCTGTGTACGAAATGAGGAAAAGCGGCTCCCTCTGCTGGTGCATGAGATGCAGGGAAAGAGTCCAAAGCCTCCTTGTAAAGTCCAAAACTCACAGCTCCTCAGCAAGAGATTGGGGTGAAGAAATGCATGAACCTGCCCTGTCAGCTGCAGGTGCTGGGTGCCCCCGGGGCCAAATGGCAAGGCCTGGAGCAAGGAGTCGCTCTGTGCCCATGTGCCTGATGGATACTCAGTTTCCTGAAGCACACTTGGCCAAGCAGCAGACGGCACAATGGGCAGATCTGGGAGCACGAACACAGCACAGAAGGGCCTTTTATTCTGAATGTCCTGGCTGCAGAAGGGGAGACACAGCAGAGGAGCAGGGAGATCATGCCCTGGCTCTTCCATCAGCAATGCTGGAAGAGAAGTTTTGCCCAGAAAGGCACCATGACCCAACAGAAGAGTCACAGGAAGGATTTTGTAAGAACTTCCCAAACCTGGAGCAGCGAGGTCATTCCCGACATTCTATAGCGTCTGTTTAGCTACGATGGAACCCAACCCGTTATTTCCCTATGAAATCCAACAGGACATTTTGACAAGGGAGAAGCCCCCCACAGGGGGTTAAAGATACATGTTCAACATAACAACCCTCTAGTGCTTCCCTGCTACTGCTACAACCAACCCCCAGACCCTGACAACAGGAGAGGAAAGAGAAACCTCTCCCCCATTGCTCACTTTTGTGCATATGGCAGGCGTGGCTGGAGCCAGCATCATTGAGGCCCTGCACGCCAGGTGAAGTGTCTCCCTGTTTGTCTGGAAGTCTCACACAGCAACAAGGCAGAGAAAGCATTTCTAGATTACTGGAAAACCAGGAAAACTGGCAGGGGGGTCCAGGAGCATGGGGGCCTGGGAGGAAGCTCAGCCGGGCCAGTTGGAGGTAAAGGGTCTGACGCTATTTTTAACTCATGTTCTGAAACTGGCTCCCTTCCAAGCGCTGCTGGTTTAGGTGTGACAGGCGCACTGGCCTGGGGGAGATAAGCATGGGAAGCAGGAGAGTTGGGCTGCCAGACATCCCCTGGGGGAGGGACACACTCACAGTTGGGGTGCAATCGCCAGTGACAGGGATCACTGAAAACCAGCGTTGGGGATTTGGGACTCCAGGAAGTAGCTGCCATAGGAACGGGGGCTCATAATCCCCAATGCCATCTCTCAGATGGCTTGTAAACACTTGCTGGGGAAAGCATGCTGCACAAGAGGAAATGAAATGGGGGTGAATGAGGGAGAGAGCGCTGCCCCCAGCCCAGCTGCTCTGGAGCTTACCTACAAGCAGAGGCATTTGCTTCTACGCTCAGGCCTCCTCAGAATCAAGGAGCCTCCCCCCCAGTCTGTCATGGGGAAGAGGCATGACAGGCCAAGGGCCCGGTCCACAGGGGCAGCAGTCTCCCCAGGGGTAAGGTAAGGCAAGGGAAGGGAGAGACCCTCGAGTCAGCATGCTCTTCTGGGCTGGTGATAGACTGAACCCTTGGGCCTGCCTGTCACTATTCACTCAGACCTCCCAAGGGCCGGACAGACGGACTCAAACCACCAGAGAGAAGCCAGATGTCCAGCTCTCTCCCGCATCCTGGAATGAGCCTGGAGCGAAGGGCTGCAGATGGCAGGGTACATGGGGGCCTCTCTCTTCACAGGCTTCAATTGCTTTTGCCTCCCCTTCTCCCACTGCACTCCCGGGATCATTCTCCTCTCCACAAGTCTGAGACCTCCCTTCCAGGCTCCTGTCTCCCAGGGCCACTCCAGCTGTGGAACCCAGTTTCTGCAGGCTGTGGATCACTTGCCCAGGCCATGCTTATCACAGCCCAGTAGAGGAGGGAGGGGAAGAGGGACCAGTGGGCTGGAACAAGCTGCTTGCCTCTGCAGGGGGGCTGATGCTGCTCAAGCACACAGTGAGAGCCCAGGCTGCATGCTCACCCAGAGCAGGGCTCTGGTGGTTTCTGGCTGAGAGAGGTTTATCCCTAGGAGAGAACTACCAGGGCTCTGTCAGTGCCAAGGGTGCACAGGTCCCGTGCTGGGCTCCCTGCTTATTACCCTGAGGTCGTATTGTAAGTTGAGCCTCGGGGAAGTTCCACGGTGGTTCATTTTCTCCTCCAGCTGCTGCTCCCGCCATGCTGGGGTACGTGTGTCTGTCTGCGTAGGTCTGTCTGTGCACCTCAGTCCACCTGGATCTGCATGCATGTCTCTGCCCACGTCTACACGCTCCTCTCCTAAAGTCGGTTTGGTTATTTGGACACTGCTGTTACTGGCTGAGCTGTTTCTATGGTAACACCCTTCACTTCATGTAATTGGCTGGTTTTCTAAGTGCTGAAGGCATGTGGTCATCAGCAACTTCAGGTGAGTTGAGGCCCCCAGGTTCCCAGTCACCTACCGTCATTAACTTCGCCAGCTGCAGTTAATTAGGGTGAGATTAAGGAAGAGTTCCCAGCACTGACAGTGGAGCTGGCAATGGAGCGAGGCGAAACTAACCAGAGAAGAGAGTTGGGGGTGGGGGCACAAAATCCCTTTCCTTAAACTCTGTGGATGTGTCTGGAGGGGAAACGACAACAGAACAACGACAGTGAGGAGGCCGTGCAGAAAGAGACCAGGCATGTGCAACAGCGATCACCTGGCTCTGCAGCGACAGAACAACCTCGCACACTGCTCGAGTCGCCAGTAACCCACAGCAATGGCCTCTGGGCCTGGTGATCCCTTGTGCAGCACAGAACCTGCCCCAGGCTCATCCCTGCCAATTATCTCTGTTCTCATGATCAAGCCCCAAGTACTTGTGCTCCAGGGCCCCGGAGACACCCTTCCAGCCAAGCAGGAGGCTCTTAGCTCTGCCCAGCCGGCAGGCACTCCCCCAGGCTCCATCCCATCACCCAAACACACTCTGCTTCCCCAGCAGCAACATTGCTCAGCAGAGACTGAGCCCAGCCACTGGAATGGGACCCTCACCTGGACCCCGGCCAACCTCCGGGGCCCGGAGCCAGACACCAGAGTACACTCTCCCACCGAGCACCACACCTGTCTGTCCACACCTGTTAAGACTTTAGAGATACTTCTGGGCAATGTGCCTAACTAACGGCTTTGCTGGAGAGGAGCTAAAGTGGAGTCTACCCAGAGAGTGGGTTCCTATTGGCTAGAAATTCCTGGGAAGGGGACAAACTGACATGATGTTGCAATGAATGTTGTAGCCTGCACCTGAACCGGCTCCATTTGCAACAGCCCTCCCTCTGGCTGCAAGGCCAGGCCTGCAGGATGCACTCTACACAATCCAAGAGCACCTCATCCAGCACTTCCGCTTTCAGCCTTTGCCTCATGTATGTAGCCCAGGCCAGCTGTAGGCAGGGCTATGCAACTGGGACATGGCAGCGCCACCCTGCTACGAGCTGATGGCAGGGACAGGAACTCCAAGGCCAAGTGTAACGCGTTTTCCTAACACAGCGAATCCTGCAGGGTCTGTGGGGCAGTGGTCGCCTGTCACCGCCAGGTCTGACCGGCTAAACTCCGGCAATTGGCGTGATATGAATCAAGTACAGGGAATCTGGATCCAGACAGCTTGGGGCACAGGTGACTTCCCTTGTGTGTTTGTCTTTCTCGCAGATGCTTCTATAGCCCGTCGCTGCAGGATCTGAGAACCTCGCCGTCTTCAATGTACGTATCCCCACAGCCCTATGCAGCCAGGTATCCCCATTGTACAGTCGGAGCTGGGGCACAGAGGCTAAGGGATGGGCCCACGGTCTCAAAGGCAGTCTGTGGCAGAGAAGGGAGACCCGGGTTCAATTCCCAGGTCCTAGGCTAGTGCCCTGACCACTAGATCATCCCCATCACTGTTTCAGAGTAGCAGCCGTGTTAGTCTGTATTCGCAAAAAGAAAAGGACACTGTGACATCCCAAGGGGCAGGGGAACGATGCTGGCTCACAGATACCCAGGGAGCGAGACACAGGGAGGGGACGGCGCTGGCTCACAGATACCCTCGGGCGGGGGGTCAGAGGCGAGGGGATGGCGCTGGCTCACAGATACTGGGGGAGGGGAGCAGGGGTCAGAGGTGAGGGGACAGCGCTGGCTCACAGATACACAGGGGGCTTGTGGGTGGGGGGTCGCGCTGGTTAATAGATGCAACAATCACACACTGTAAAAATTGACAGCTGAAACTAAAATTTAGCCTACGTGTAAGTGCTCTCACTTGGGTGACAGTCACCCCAAGACTCGTCCCTGCATGCAGGGAATCCCCCCTCACTCAGGTGCGTCTTCCCCTCTAGGTAATGCCCATGGCTGGAGCTGCTCTCAGCAACGCGAGCTCTGCAGTAACAGCACATCCCCCATGCCGTGCAGCCAGCTCTTGAATGCTGCTCCCCATAACTGCAGAGTCTCACAAGGGCCCATGTGAGACCCACACTGGGGCTCTCCAGTGCCTTCTGAGGAGCAGCATCTCCAAGACCCAGACCTATGGCTTCAGCAGAGGAGGTGGGAGACTCCTCACCTCCCTCTATGGGGTCCCAGCCAGGCTTGGGGTAGGTCAAACCTCCCATAGGCAAATTCCTCATCTTTACAGCCCATGGTGAAATCCCCCGACCAGAGGGAGAATGCTGGGCACATCTCTCCTCTGACATGGAGCAGGTAGAAAAACAAAGCTCAGGAGATGCTGGAGGCAGCAGAGAGCCCCCCATGTGGGTGCCCAACCTGCAGGCTTGGGGCGTATTAACCAGGATAAACTCCAGCACCGCACAGGGCCACTCAACAACCAGCCTGCTCCCTGCACCTCAGCACAGCACGGGGCAGAGACTGACAGAAAGAAACAGACAAGGAAGGAGACACAAAGACAGCCCAGGGAGAGTCTGGAACAATCCCTGTAATCCAGACCCCTGCAGAGGAGAAGATAAAACGACTGGAACGTGCTGTCCCTGCACATTTCCCTGGCTCTTTTTACAGGCTTTGCAAATAATAAAAAGTCATGATTAAATAAAACAAAATCTAAATCCTGGAGCAAGGGATCCCCGTGGTGACCGCCGATGGGATCAATGTCTTTGGCTTTACATGCCCCAGCCCAGCCCTCAGCACAGAACTCCAACAAACAAATCCAAAGCCTCAGAAGATGTAAAATCCCTGCAGGGCTGAGCTGGCAGTAAGCACCCGCACTGCATTAAATGTTAACAAGCACCTAGCACCCCGCAAACCAACCTCCCTGCACCCAAGCCAAGACTGGCTGATGGACGGCTCCTTGCGGCTGAACCAAGCAGGCAAAACGCAGGCTCCATCTGTGCTGAGGCAGAGCCAGGGCTGATACAGTCACTAACCCCAAACAAAGTCCAACTGTACAAGAAAACGAAGGGAAACAAAGCCTTCCTGGGGACAGTTGCCCTGGGTGAAAAATCAAATGCTGCAGGAAGATCCAGAAAGCAAAGGAAGTCACCGACCCCCATCTCCCTCCCACCTCCAGCTCCCCGAGGAGATACCTGGGGCACAGCCTGTGCTGGTCAGTCAGTCATCCTCAGGAAAGGAAGCAGACAAGTGCTACTGTCTCCCCTCCTGGCTGGAAAGGCACAGTCACAATGCCTGGCTGAGCTGCCACTGCCAGCTCAGAGCACAGCACAGGACAATGCCATCTAAAACTGGGAAGTAAAGAACATTCAAAGTCTAGGACCAAGGACATAAGGCTGGTCCACGCACCCCTCCAACCAACCACACTTTCCCCAGAAGCCACACAACAAACCGATCCCAGAGATGAAGCAGAGATCCAGGGAACTGCAAGCCAGTTACACACACTATATAGATTGTATAATCTACATACCAAATGCAAGGAATCCTATAAGTACATGTATTGAAACATTATTCCTTATAAACCAACATAATTAAACTATAGGTCAGCACATGCACAGATATTTATTTGGTGACATTATTCCATATATATGCAAGTATATTTTGTGTGTGTGCATGCGTGTGTGTATTATATATATATATAACACACACACACACACACACACACACGATGGGAACTACACAGGTATAAAACTTACTTATGCTCACATGCTCCATACGATATGTACATGTATAAATACGTAAAGGCCAGTACAGGAGAAAAGCAAGTGTGGCCACAACACTCCATCCTTTGACCAGTGTCTCTACACATTTCAAACACGGGCTTTCAGAATGCAGAAAGTATTATTTGAAAATTCTGTAATTATAATTTAAAGGGACAATGGCAAGTCAAATTTGACCTAAAACTTGGGTTTTCTTCAGAGAGGCTTGAAAAACACTTAATACCTCCATGCAAATAAAAATAA
This sequence comes from Dermochelys coriacea, assembly GCF_009764565.3. Taxonomy (NCBI): domain Eukaryota; kingdom Metazoa; phylum Chordata; order Testudines; family Dermochelyidae; genus Dermochelys; species Dermochelys coriacea. The sequence continues at coordinate 318,092 of NC_050080.1, read as the reverse complement.
AGAGTCAATGGACATGAAATGGTTTTTCAAATAAGCAAATTTCCTCTGGCTCCTTTGCAACCCAAATCCTGCTGCTTTGGACTAGTGCCCAAGAAGATGAAAGTGAAATGTACTAGAAACTAATTCTAAATAAAAGTAAAACAAACTAGTCTGTTTTCATTGTCCAAGTGCAAATAAATCCCCAAACAACAAAACAGCATACATGGTAAATAGTCATTTAAAGCCTGATCCTGAAAATCCTTATTCAGCTGAGTGATAATTTGCAGGATTGGGTCTGTAGATGTTTTAAATACTCAGTTTTAATAGCCTCGGGTGTTGTTTGAAACAGAGGTAGGGAATTTTATTTTTATACATTCTCTTTCACCTGACAAAGGCCTTTTGACATAGTTTCTGTGACATTTGCTAATTTCACGTAAAAGGAAGTTTTATAATTGGCCTGATTTCACTGATGACTCCGCAGTCTGGAGTTTAAAATCCATGTCTCCCACTGCACAGTATCAGGCACCAAAAGCAAAGGGCAAGTGTTTGATTTGTATTGCAGGGGCAAAGCTGGTATTTACTGTATACCAAACTGTGATTTTTTTCTTAAACACATACTGTGAACTGTTGACAACCCAACATTTCCTGCAAGGAACCCAGTCTGGATCACTCTGTTCTCAATCTCACTGAGCCCATCAGAGTAGCAAAGCCTGTAAATCAGGGCAGAATTTGATCTAGCTTGTTCAGCTTTTGGTGGATTCTCTGCTTCATGCTATAGTCATCAACTCGAGACTATGTCAGCATTTCCAGGGGTTTGTCACATAGACAGAAAAACACCATTGGAGCTGGAACACAGCCAGCAAGATCTCAGCCCAGAAAGAAACATGCAAGACTCTCTCGTTCCCTGCTTTTACTGTATAAAACTCTAAAATCAGCCAGTCTGGAGGAACAGCTTATTGGGGGATTTTGAAAACTTGTGGAAAATGGCCAAAATCTGTAACTCTGAGAAGGGTCTGCTGCACTTGCGCTCTAGATAAAGGAGGTAGGGGAGCATCTGCAGGTTTTATAAGAGAAACCTTAGCACAACCTGATGCTGCATCTAAGCTGAGCTTCCTGGAAAATAGAGTCCACAATCTATTAAACTAGAGTCTGCAGGTTTCAAACACTCTGTAAATATCAGGCTCTCATGAGCGATTGAAACGGGTCCTGGGGAAATAGTTTGAATTTGAAATTTCCCCAGGAGAAGAGAAACGACAGCTCAGGCTGTACCTGCAAGGCATGCAGAGAGGAGAGTGTTGCTGCTCTCATTCCCCAGGCCATCCAAGTACCCTCAGAGTAGGAGGGAGCAGCTCACTTCACCCTGAACAGTCTCATACTCTGTCCTGACTCTCACACTGCACTGCCTTGTGATTCATTGAGTCACACGAGCACTTAGCCCATGCTTGCTGCTATTCACATAATTGGTTCTGTAACCGGTGTTAATTTAAAAAAAACACATTAAAAAGGAGGAAAAAAACTAACTTTAAGGAACATTCAGAAGGATGGACACAAAGGGAACAAGAGGCAGCATTGGGCTGCCACCCCGTCGCCTTGTGGCACCTGGGGGTACTGCCTGGGTCTCACAAGGTTAGGGCTCCAGGTGGGGGCATGCTACATTGGAGGCACTCAGTGCTTTACAGTATTGGGCCCCAAACGAGCCGCAGGAGCTGGACGCAAAGGACAAGCAAAACCTTTCCCAGGTGTTCACTGGTTACAGCACATGCTCCCAGACTGTCTTGGCAGAGATGCCTACTGGGCATTTGGGAGCCACATTTTAAAGGAGTGTGCCTGTTTTAGTACAGTTATTTTTAGTTTATGAGAAAATGTGGCTCCACTGAGAGAGAGTGCGCGAACCCTGGCTCTGCCGAAAGACAACAGGGGAGACCCTGGTGCATACAGCAGCCTGCAGTTAGCAGGGGCTCCTTGAGAAAGGGCAAATGTACCAATCTCCTGGTGGCTGCTGACCGGGGCTGGCCTGATCCTGGTCATGTGAATAAATAGGTCATTTAACTCTCCACGTTTAGACAAGAGCGAAAAACGAACATGACTAAAGGAATCTCAAATGGTTTCTTTTAAGGGTAACATTGGTGTGGGGTGAGCTGCAGCCATTGGAGTGCCTGGATACTGCAGCGATGGGAGCTCTAGGAATCCCTAGGACTGACTTGTGACGGTCTCCGTTATCATGTACGTACTGTTCATGGCAAGTACCTGGAGAGGGGGCCCTGCCCGGCACAGGACACAGAGCGGCTCATCTGCTTTAGATTCACTTCAGCTTCCCGAAGTCACTGCCACAGCCCTAACTCCAGCTGACCCCAGGAGGCCTCACTCCCTGAGTCCAGGGCTGCAATGGAGCCTGGGCAGCCTAGGAAGGTGGCAAGGGTCACTGGGCTTTCCAGGAGCACCAGCTCGGATCCCAGTGTGTGCAGAGTGACAGCCCTTTGCCAAACCGTGCCAGGGCACAGACCCTAACCCACCATGCCCCCACCAAGCCCAGGCTGGGGTATTAGGGCCCTGAGCATGCTGTAACCGTGGCATCAACCCAGTGACTGGAGCAGGAGGATGGAAAGCAGACGAGTTTGTGCCCAGTTCTTTTCCCAGCAAGGCCCCTCTGAGCACTGCAGCTGGGGGAATTAGCCCAGCCCCAGAGCCCCTGGAACAGGGCTCAGGTGAGTCACCAAAGGGGCTTTAAACCCGATTCAGCCCAAGATTCACTGCAACGGCCCCAGGCCCCCAAACCTCACGGCTCGGCCCCGCCCAAGGAGCCCCCAGGACCCGAGCCCTGGCCCGCAGCCCCTGCTCTGCCCGGCGCGGCTCTGCCAGGAGCTGGGGGGACCCAGCCTGGAGCGGCAGGAAAGTTTGCAGCGAGGGGCGAGCCGCAGAAGTTGGGCTTCCCCTCGCCCCTCTGCTCAGAGGGGCCCTGGCAGGGGGCGACCCGCGCCCCGGATCCCGCCGCCTGCCCGGGCTGCAGCTCCGGGAGCCGGCGGGCGGCGCTTGCTCGGCGCCGGGAAGCGCCCGGCTCCGTCCCCGGCTCCGTCCCTGGCTCTTACCTCGGGCGGCGGCTCCTGCCGGCGGCTCCGGCGCGGGCTGGGGGAAGGGGCATGGCCCGCACCCGGCAGGGGACCGGCCGGAGCCGCTAGCGGCCACCGCAGCCCGGCTCCCGGTGCCGAGCCGGCAGAGCGAGCGGCGCGGCTGGAGTGTGACTGGGGCGCCGGGGCGGGGAGAGCCGCCTCCCGCCCCGCCCCGCCCGGCCCGGCCCGGCTCGGCTCGGCTCGGCCCGGCCCGGCCCCTGCTGCAGACGCGGAGAATGCAGAGCTCCCGGGGCGCTCGCGGGGCTCCAGCCGGCGGCGCAGGGAACGGGGGGCTTTGTGCCACGCCCCACACCCCCATCCGGTGATCCCCCCACGGCCCCCATGCACCCCCATCCTCCATCCCGACACGGCCCCCCGATGCACCCCCCCATCCTCCCTCCCCACACCCATCCGGGGATCCCCCCCACGGCCCCCATGCACCCCCATCCTCCCTCCCCACACGGCTCCCCATGCACCCCCATCCTCCATTGCTCACACGGCACCCCCATCCTCCCTCCCCACACAGCCCCCCCATGCACCCCCATCCTCCCTCCCCCACATCCCATCCTAGGGATCCATCCCCCACACAGCCCCCCTATGCACCCCCATCCTCCCTTCCCACATGGCCCCCATACACCCCCATCCTCCCCCCTCACATCCCAGCTGGGGATCCATCCCCCACATGGCCCCCCTAGGCACCCTCATCCTCCATCCCCCACATGGCCCCCCTATGCACCCGCATCTGCCCTCCCCCATACCCGATCCCAGGGATCCATTCCCCCACACTGCCTCCCTCAGCACCCCCATCCAGTGCCAACATGTTGCGTTCTGCCCACTGTCCCATCGCTCAGACAGCTCCGTACAGACCAAGGGCAATGGGGCAGCCCTACAGCCAGTACTAGACATTGGCAGCCCTCCACGGGCAGACCCAGGGCTGAGATGGTTGTAGTCCCAGCCAACCTGTGCGTGGGGGTGAGCTAACTCCTCACAAGGAGCGCCAAAGCCGAGCAGGAGTCAAAGTAACAACTGCAAAAAATCAGGGACTCCTCTGGGCGCTGTTTCCCTCCACCCCCGCCCAGCCCAGCAGAAGTCACACAGCCAAGTTTCTATCAGGCTGCACAGTGCCAGGGCACTGACCAACAGGAATCATTCATTCTTACGCTGAAAAGCCGCCACCCCTGAGGCGGAGCACGGTGCCATTGAACCGCAGACAGTTACACGACCCAATAGTTTACAACAGGAAGTGAAGAAGAAACCTGGTTCCAGCTGAAATTACCCATGAACTGTGGGGAGCTCAGTGTAACCACCCGTCAGGATCTGGCCAGGACACAGGCGCTGACAGCCAGCAGGGGATCTTTACTGATCTCAAATGGTCGGGAGCTGAGGGTCCTCCAGGATCACAGCACTCCTGGCCCGGTGCTGGGTCCAGCAGGGCACCAGTGGAGTCAGTGCCTCTTGCAGCACCAGCTTCTGAGCAGGGTCAGTGCTGCTAAGTACAGGGGGTGTGAGCATCTCAGAGCCAAAGGGAGAGGGGCGGGGATGATTTGGGAGCCATAACCTCTGCTGGTGTTCAGCAAGCCAGAGAGAGGCTTCCTGGCGTGCAGGGCACAGGTCGTGAGTGAGGCTCAAGAAGGGCACGCCAAACAGAACAGTCTGGAGCTCTGTGCTGCCCTGGGGTCTGCCAGCAGGGACCTGCCTCCCTGAGCGGGGCTGTGAAGTTTGTGTCCCAACAAACACTAACTCCCAACCCAGAGTGCCCAGGCCACAGCCCGAGGGATGTCCACCCCCTCCCAAGATGCCTGGAATCAGCCTGTCCTCACCCCTGCCTGCTGTACAAACAGCTGGGCCCACTGGCCTCATCGAAGTGCCTGACAAAGGCTGAGGTCTGCAAAACACATGTCATGCCTGGAGGGAGCTCTTATAATACCCCCTCACCACCCGTCAGGGGGTGGGAAGCCTCCTCTCAGGGACAGGGACACCCTCCATCTGGACAGTGGGCACAGGGAGGGGCAGTGCAAGCCCATGTCCAGTGGCCAGCAGACTAGGTGAGAGGTGGAGGCCCTTGGGCATTTGACCGCAGGTGCTCTGCCCCATTTCTGCAGTGCTTGGACCTCCAACCCCACCTTTGCTCACTCTCTGGAGCAGGGTGATGTTTATTTCTATTCCACAGACCCATCCCCACTGAGTATGGGGTGACAAGTGCTGCTGGAGGGGGGGGTGGACTCCTCTCTCTTTGACTCTCTACAGGAACTTGGCACAGCTAGCCAGGGCCCTGTCCTAGGTCTTCTCTACACAGCCAAGGGCTGGTCGGCCTGAGGCCAGGCTCATCTGACACCAGACACCGAGCAGAGGTTTTATTACAGCCCCTTCCAGGATGGCTGGAATTTCCAACACTCAGGAGAGATGTACAGACAATGGACTGAGATTGGAGATGAACAGCTCAGACTGGAAAGCAGGCCAGAACCACCCGGAGTGCCATGGGAGAAAGGCACAAGAAGGGAAAGGGATAGGAAGAGCAGAACCCATCCCCAGGACTCTGCTTTCCAGGGTGAACTGGCTTTCCACATGCTGCTCCCTTGGTGGGGTTCCTCCAGGCTCCCTCTGTCCTTGAATTCCTCTCTCCCTCTTCCATCTGCAGCCTGTCCTCATTCCCTTCCCTTGCTTGCATTTCCCTTCCACTTTCATGCCACCTCTTTAATTCTCAGAATGGCTGAAACCCTCCCCAGTCTCCCTTGGAATCTGCTGCCTTCCCCTTTAGCTCTATGGGGATTTCGTCCCCATCTGGCTTCTCTCTCACTGTTTATCCCCCTCATTGATCCATACTGCCTTTGTATTTTCTCACTCTTCCCAGTCTGCGGAGCTCTCCCTTCATTCTAGCCCTCCTTCCCCACTCTCTGGGCTCCAAGCCCATCTCTTTATTCTCTCCATCTCGGTCTCTTTTCTCTCTTTCTACCATTCACCTGTTGTCTTTCTGTCTTGGTTTTGTTGTGATTTGTCTTCTCTGCTCTGCCTCTTTCACATGTCTATTCTCCCTTCTCTCTTTTTACTCCTTCTCTCTGTCTCTTCCCAATCCCCGTGTTCTCCCTCTCTCTGGGTGCCTTTGTCTGTAGCAGTTGAAAGTTAAAAGCTTTCCCAACATGATCTTGAGCAGCTTTCCCTGGCGTTTCATCTCCACAGCATATTTGAAAAACTGCTCAGACTGAAGGGCCGTGACATGAACAACTAAAGAAATATCAGAAAAGAAACAGGGCCTCCTGACACGGGATGGAAATTTGCCATTTTCTCTGAGAAAATCTCCCTGCTTCACAAACACTGAGATTATCTCCCTCCACAGCTCTTGTTAACACAACAAGATAAAAACAATTTACTGGGATTTCCTCCTCTGGTTCTCAGACCTCCAACCTCAAGGAGGCTGCTGCTGAGAAAAGAAATTGGAGCTGTTGGGAGCACCCCAGCCATCCCTGCTGCCCCGGTCCCTGCTGGGAAAGTCCGGAGTAGCTAGGAGCTCCCCGGAGGCAGCACTCCTGCCCCATTCCCTGCTGAGCTTCCTGCCAGGAGAGGCCGTTCCTGGAGTAGCAGGGAGTTTCCCCTGTAGCTAGAGTCTCTGCTCTCATCCCCACATTACCTCCTGCTGGCCAGAAGAAGCTGAGCCCTCCTCTGACAGCCAGTGCCTCCTGGTGGGTTTGTCTTTCCTAGGCTGTCTGCCAATTGCCAGAAGTTGCTCTCTGCTCCATTAGGGCTGGAGTCGCTCCAGAGAGGGACTTCAGGAGAATGCACAGCAGGGAGCTGTGCTGTTTTCAGGCCATGCCTTGCTGGGCTCTCTTGCTGCAGCCTTTGCTTTGCAGGGGTTCTTTCTCCTGTGAGCGGGGAGAGGGAGACACTGATCTTAGCTGAGGTTAGTGGGAGCAAGAGTGTGGGGGAGCTCTGAGCTGCCTGACACTGCCAAGCTCTGTAATAGGGAGCAGGTGTTTCTGTGGGAATGCCTCGCTGAGAAGCCCGTGCCTCCTGCTCTCTCTACTCTCTAAACCCCACTGCCGCAGCCTCGTTGGAGCAATGGATCCAGCTGCAGAAGAGTGGGACGAGCTCTGTGACTCACCACTCCGGTGACAGAGCCAGCGCCCATTAATTGAACTCTCCATCCTCTGTCCATGGCTGGCTGGCTGGCTATCCATCTCCCCGTCCAGCCAGCCAGCCAGCCAGCCCTCCCTCCACTGTCATTCATACTCAGCCGACCCTTGTATCCATGTGCAGCATTTCTGAGGGAGCAGCAGGGCCAGCAGCCAAGTGCTCAGAACACGGTTGGAGCAATACAGCAAAGCCGCTCACCACGTTGGAGGCAGGCCAGACTCCACGCATGAGGCTGAGGGGGCCCCAAGATGCGGGCCAGGCTCAGCGCCAGGCAGAGGGGGAGCTCCAAGGGGTACCCTCCCGGGCTCCCGCCTCCCCTTGCTCTGGGCTCGGTGCAGGTGGGCAGCCAACACTCACCTCTCCCAGGGCCCAGGCTCCACCCTGGGCAGCAAGGCCCTGCAGCACCCAGCTGGGGAGCGGCAGCCTCTGCTGGTGGCAGCCGGAACTGCAGGACGACGCCATCTGCTCAGTCAGGGAGCAGCAGCCCGTTAAAGCTCGGGCTGAAATCCTGCAAGAGCTGCAGCGTCTCACCAGAGACCGATTTCGATCCTCTACAACCGCAGCTTTTGTGACAAGATCACGAGAGTTGGTGACGCTCCAAACCTGCCCCAAGCCAAGCCAAGCCAAGCCAGCTTTCCTCAGCGTAGCCTGGCCAGATGGGGCATACCCAGGCCTGGCCTGCCCCTTTAGCCTACCGTGACCACTCCCGTTCCCCCTCGTCCCTTGGGGACGGTACACTGCCCACCACACCCCCTTGCCTCCCCACCCCTGGGACCAGGAACACAGAACCCTGAGTGGGTGAGGTGGGGCCAAACTAAGTACTGCCAACTCCAGATGTTCAAAATACATGAGTCAGGCTCACCAAAATCATGAGATTGGCTTTAAAATCATGAGATTGTATAAAAACAATAGATTTGGGGTTCTTTTTATTTGCCTTCTGCTTTTTGAGCCTGTATATGCACTGGGAATCACAGTTTGAAGCTTTCTCCCCAACCACAAGAGCTAGAAACTTACTTTTTCTTTAAGAATGAAGGCTGAAATCATCACAGATCCACTTGACTCTAGGAGCTGGGGCTTTAAGAACACAATAATTATCATGAGACTCATGACAAAATCGTGAGAGTTGGCCACACTGCAAACACCCCACCCTGCTGCACCACAGCCACTCCCCACACAATGGCACCTTGCACTGCTGCTGGGGCATCGGGCTGGACGCTCCTTGTCATGCTTGGGGCAGCACTGAACTATCCTCAGAGGTTGGGAGCCAGCAATTGGTTCTGAGGCAGCCCCAGCGTCCAGGTCCCTGCCCCCGTCCCATGTAGCTGGGCGAGACTGGCAGTTCTCCCCAATCTTTATTCTCCCCATGTACTGTGTCACTTGCAGACTCCATTGTGTCAGCCCAGTGATTAGATTCCGATGCCTTTATGAATAATTTGTTGCACAATTATAAAGCAAATATTTAATTGAACTTTATGTAAAATGTGCTGCTGCATTTGTGTGCCAAGCCTCCTGCTTTGGGACAGGGCTTGCATGACTCCACGGTAGGCCCCAAGAACCACAGAGGAGTCTGAAACCACACCACCAAATAGCTCCCACTCTGCCCCCCAGGAGCCTGCAGCCTGCACACAGTGAGACACCAAGGGCCCTCCACTGGCAAGCTCCTGGGCTGGGAGACATGAGGGGGAACGACCCTGCACTGGTCCCGGTGGATAAACAAGATGTGACCTTCTACGGTCACTTCCCACCGTGAGCCTGGCCCCAGCCAGGACTATGAGACTGCATCTTTATCAGAACAAAATGTGGGGATCTGGCTGGCATAGGTCAGAGCATTTTACTGGTTCCAGGTCAGCTGTGTGACTGTGGTTACTATGCAAACACCACAGGACGTCTCCATCCAGCTCCTAGGTGTTGTCCCTGCAGAAGGTCCCTTCATGGTTGGCCCTTTGCAGACAGTCTTTCCAGAGAGGACTGACTGGGCCATGGAGCCTGAATTTCCTTCTCCTTCCAGGGCAGGGCAGGAGCACACTTGTACTTCTGCTGCCAGTGCTGCACATGCACTGGGGAAGAGGGGCCTAGCCTCCTGACCTGCCAATCCAACACATTTCACCCAGCTCTAAATTCATGCTGAGAAAGGACTGCAGGCAGCAGGATGCCTGTTCCAGGCAGAGGAGAAAAGGCCATTTCAGGATAACATATTGGGGTCAACGGCCTATCTGAAAACACTCCATGCACCATTAGTGCTGCCTGACATCATCCAGGAGGCTGGGGCTGGAAGGGCCCAGGTGGAAGAGTCTGGAAACAGTTCGGATTGTCCATGGCATCATCTGTGTAGGAAAAAGTCCATATCAGCAAAACCAAAGGAACTGGATGAAATCCTCATTTACTATGGTCCGTAAAAGGCTGGAGTTATTTCCAGCAGTGGAGAATTTGAAACGGAAAGAGGAAAATGAGCAAGTTGAAAAGATCAGAGGTTCCTTTTCAAACCAGTATCTAGTGCAGGTAATTGGTAACTGACCTAGGGGGCTGTTGAAATTGACCTAATCCCACAGTTTCCATTGCACTGAGTAGTTCCAGAGGCAGAGGAAGGAGAAGGAGTGCTGTGTGGCAGCTCTGGCGTGATAAGGTGGGCTGCAGGGGTTGACAGCAGGGTCTGCAGGCAGCCAGCCAAGGAAATTCTGTAAATTGGAGACACTGAGTGCAGCAGGGGGCATTAGTGAGGCCGAGGAAGGAGGGAGCTTTGTGCAGGGCTGGCCCTGCCCTATGAGGTGGTGTTCACATGAGTAAATGATCCGCGCCTAGGATGTACAGCCCTGCTGGAGCGCACAGAGTCCTGCTGGAGCACAAGTGCACAGCTATCTCTGGCCCGTCTGTTCCTCCTCATGTAACACAGTTCTCCTTGACTAACAGGTTCCAAACTCCCCTGATCCTGGTCCCTGCAAACTTCCCATTGGTTTCAAAGGAACAGAATGGAGTTCTGGGTGATCTCGAACAAGGGGCCTTGTAAGCTGTGCCAGGCAGGCACCAGGCCTGTACTTGTCTCTTGCACAGCATTGAGCACGCTGGGCCTGTTTGCACTGATAAGGGAGGTTTCAGAGCCTCTGGGCATCTGGAGCCACTGCTGACGATGTGAGGAACAGGGAGCCATTGCAGATCCAGCTGACGGGGAAGCTCTGCCTGGATCAGCCCAGCAGGTCAGGCACCATCTTGCTCACACGTGCTGGGAGCCAGAGTCCCAGCTCAGTGGGGAGGGCTGGGGGAAGTGCAGCCGCCTGTGTGGAGTGGGTTTCACCGTACAAGCAGCAGCGTGTGCATGGTTATCCATTTCTCCGGACATGCCACAGTTAAGAGTCACTCCTCGTGGGGTATCCCCTTCTCCTGGGACTTCTCCTGTGGGCACTTCCTTGCCCCTGCTCTCACTTGGTATCTGCTCTCTGTCAGTCCCTCTCGCTCTGCTCTTTCAGCTCTACTCCCAGCTGCTCTCCTGCTGCATCACGCACCCCCATCAATTCCATTCACAGGTTTGCTCGCTGCCGCGCACTCCAGGAGCAGTCCCATTAGCAGTCCTCCCATGCAGTCCCCTCTGGACACTCCCCCTGCTTCCCAGCCCTTGATGCTTTTTTCACTCACAGGCATTAAGGTATCTTTCAAGTGGCACCTTTCCACTTAGCCTGCATTCCAGGCGGCTCTTTCATAAACAAGTGCTTGGGCAGTACTCTGTACTGTTTGCTCGGCTTCAGGCTTTCATCTCCTATGTGAGCTGTGCCTGGCTTGAAAGCTGCCACTCAGCCTAAAAATACAAGGCAAAGGTGGCGTTAGAGACTTGGTATCAGTGTAGGTGGCTCCCAGACTGGTTTTCAGAGAGTCCAATGGAGTGCACTTAGATCAGCCCAGAGGAGGGTGGATGATGCAGTATGGAGAGGCCTGGACTAAAGGACACAGGGTGTCTTGTGCTGTAGTGTGTCTACACAAAGACCTTGCTGCAGGCTCAGTGCACTGCATGTCCTTCTAACAAACCTGTTAGTTGAGGCAAATCACAGGCTGCACGCAGAAATCTCAGGGCTGGATCTCGGGCCTAGGTTACACAGGAGGTCAGACAGACTGGATGATCAGAATGATCCCTGCTGATCTAACCCTCATTAGATGCCTCATGTAAACACAAGATATCACAGCCCAGTGCAGAGCAATGGAACGGGCATGATCCCCTTTCACGTGGGATGTGAGCTGTAGTCCAAGGACGACCCAACGCAGATGGAGGGTGAGTGCTGGCTGAAGGGCTTTGTCAGCAGAGCTCACCAATCCCCAACATGGCCTGCCCTTGGAAATACCAAACACCCCAATCTGTGGGCCTGGAAGTTCCTGGCTCATCTCAGTCTTGTCAGGGGATCTGTGCTGAGCCATGGGCTTGGGGGTCCCTAGCCCACCCCACCCTGCATCCTGCCCACACAGTACCACACCCCATCCTATACTGCAACCTACTCCTATCCCAGGAGTTCCTGTGCCCCAGGCACTCCTGCACTCTCTATCCCCCAGGAAGCGCCTGCCTCCAGCAGACCACCAGCCCTACCCCCAGCTTCCCACTCCAACTCCCCACCAACACCCTTGAGCACCTTCCCCAGCCAGAGCTGCCAAGTTTGGCTCAGCTCCAAGTCCTACCCCTCCACTGCTAGGGGCAGGCAGCATGGATTACAAGTTTAAATTTATGATCCTGCAAATTATTTGCAAATATGCAAATTAGCTAAAACATTTGCAAAAAAAAAGTCAGACATGGCCAAAAACAAAACTCGTCCTCCCTGTTCCCATCTCTGGGAAGCTGACAGCACACAGCTCCATGGCTGAGGCCAGGACGCTATTGGGGGTGAGCAGGAATTAGAACCACAAAACCACATTCTTCAAAATTCTCAGGGACCAATCCCAATTCCCATTCTCATCATCTGCTTCTAGAGATCTTGTGCAAACTCCCCTCATGGTGCCCATCTTATTACCCCCCTTCTCTCTGAGTTGCTCACACACACAACAGCATGAATTGTTTCTCATATACTGCACCGCTCCAGAGAAGAGCTCACTCGCACTCTGCCATCTCACATATCTTTGCCACCTGCTTCCTTGTTGGTCAGATAGCAACTTTAGAAACCCCTCAGATGTTTCCATTAGGCCATTTAATCTCTAATGTACGTCCTCAGCTAAACAGATTTCACTCTCTCATATGCTCTTTTTGATCCCTCTTCTATCAAATGTTGACAAAAGCTCTGCAAATTCATGTGCATCAGAGTTCATATCTGCAGGCTCCAGGCCCTGTGTCCCTTGCTGGATGAGCTTGGATCTAGTTGTGCTTGATTGCACATCTCTGGCACCACCTGCTGGGGATGCAGCCATGGAGCCACTCTAAACTGCCAGCTTTAAGGGATGGAGATTATTATCCAAATCAAGTTTTTCAGATTTAATCTTCTGATTTCCTTCTGAATTAGAAGCCTTACTTAACTCTTCCTTGGCAGCCCCTTAGATTGAATTCCTCTTCAATAAGCAGCTGAGCTGGGGACTTCCAGTCTCCCACTGGAGCAGTGCAGGAGACTAGAATGCTTTTGTAGGTACTGGAGCAGATCCCCAACTGGTATAAACAGCTAGCTCCATTGAAGTCACTCCCCCACTGGACTCCAAGGAGCTCTGCTGATTTCTAGCTTGATCTAGCTCAATAGTCCTTCCTGTCCACTGACTTTTCCATCTGATTCATAATCGTCTGGGCCGATGCCCCAGCAAGACCATTTATTTGAAGATCGTTAGGATTCAAAGTCGTGTCCTCAAAATCCCAGTTACTTGCTAACTCTCTACATTCTGAGTGGTCAAATTGTGGCCCATTATCTCTCAGTGTGTATGGAATCCCATGCTTTGCAAAAAGAGATTTCAGGTTCTGTTCAACTGTTTTGCTGTTGGTGTCTTGCTATTTCAGGATACAGAGAATAATAAGTATCAAAGATCCTATCAAATTTCCTTGCCAGGTAAACAAGTCAGAATCTTCTACAGCCCCCCACTTGAAGTAGGGTCTTACTCCTGTGAGAGGTATAGCATGGTCAGCACATAGTTCTCTGTGCCAAGATACAGTGTTTCCTAAAGTAGAAATCAACAAATTTATTAGTTAGTCTCTCAGGTGCCACAAGTACTCCTTTTATTTTTGCGAATACAGACTAACACGGCTGCTACTCTGACACCTAAAGTAGAAATGTTTGCTCTTGCAGCCTATTGATTTAAGCAGTAGTAAGGGAGAGGGACAGAGCCAACACAAGGGAGGTACACTGACCACCTGCATGCACATCTACTCCAGTTAACATGTGTACTTATGGTAAATGTGCACAAGCAAGTGTCCTGGTGCACACACCTCATACACACATCTTCAGCATCTTGATTTTAAAAATCAAGTCCTTGATGGCTTATTAGACAATATTGTCAGAGACTTGTGGTCTCTTTCCCCTTCCAGGTTTCAGAAGAGTCCTTGTGAGGATGGCTTTTGTCTGAGCATTTTCTGAGCTACCCTCTCCCCCTTAGTAAATCTGGGCAGTTTGCTCAAAGCTGCAAGGTGGGGGCGGTAATACCTTTTATTGGACCAACTTCTGTTAGTGAAAGAGACACGCTTTCAAGCTACACAGAGCTCTTCTACATGTCTCATGGCTACAGATATTTGCAGGTAACTGACCATTCCTGGAATCCATTGCATCTGCTCACACTGAGGATGCAGCATCATGTCTGTGGCTGAGACTTTTTCTCTATCAGGCTTAATGTCCTTAACAGAAATGATGCCCTCTGCAAATGTCAGGCCAGTCCCCAAGTGCACACTCCTGTCATGTTTCAGAGTAGCAGCCGTGTTAGTCTGTATTCACAAAAAGAAAAGGAGGACTTGTGGCACCTTAGAGACTAACAAATTTATCTGAGCATAAGCTTTTGTGAGCTATAGCTCACTTCATCGGATGCACCCGATGAAGTGAGCTGTAGCTCACGAAAGCTTATGCTCAAATAAATTTGTTAGTCTCTAAGGTGCCACAAGTACTCCTGTCACGGGCAGCCCTAGTTGTTTCACACTCTGTTTTAAGTCATGCTTTTCTTATATCATCCACTGTTGTGACATTGCCAGTAACGTGACCCTCTGTGTATCATTCCGTCCTAAGCTTCTGGGTCTTTTCCAAAGTGTAATTGCAAGAATCTGAACTTCCCAAAATACACATTAAATGTGCATCATTCTGAACTCATCTCTGTTCATTCAGTCACCAGAATCCTGAGGATGCATGTAATTAACCAAAAATTTTTGTATTTTCAAACTGTGCCCTGATTTATTCTCAAGTGCTTTTTAAATTTATTCTCAGGTGCTTTTTTTTTCAGAGACCAGTTAAGGTCTCTGAAGGGTAGGTAGACTCACAGCTACTCATTGTCTTTGTCCACAGTAACTAAGGTATTTTCCCATTCAGCCAGGACATCCATTCACTGTTCTCAGAGTAGCAGCCATGTTAGTCTGTATTCGCAAAAAGAAAAGGAGGACTTGTGGCACCTTGGAGACTAACAAATTTATTAGCGCATAAGCTTTCATGAGCTACAGCTCACTTCATCGGATGCATTTGGTGGAAAATACAGAGGGGAGATTGATATACACACACAGAGAACATGAACCAATGGGTTTATCATACACACTGAAAGGAGATGATGCATCCGATGAAGTGTTGCGAATACAGACTAACAAGCAAGATACAGGTTGGGGCCATATTGCATAGTTGCTCAGACTTGGAATGTCCTGCAAGGTGTTTCTTCCTTTGCTAGACATTTCCAGCTGTTGGTTTCTCTTTCTGCTATTCCCTATTGCTCCCTCTGCAGTGGGGTCTAGCTCCTTGGTTTGTATTGCCAATCTGTGAGGTTGGGCTTACTGTCAGTTCTTGTCCAGCCTCTCCTTTTATGTTTTATGCAGCATTCCCCAGTTTACTCTGGTCTCTATTAGTGATTCTGTCAGATCCCCAAGCTCCCAGGTTTTTTACTGCACATCCTTAATTTTGTCACACATTGATCAATTGTTTCTGCTTCCATCTAAAGAATTGGTGATGCCCAATGACTCTGTGAGTTCTGGTATGCACAGCTCCTGCTGTTTGCTCACAGTGATATTTTTCTCTGCAACGTTCAGGCTCCTTCTCCTACCCTATGCACAAAAGCTGGGGCCTTCACTTCAGCATGTCTTCCACCTGTACCTATTGCTGTTAAATGGAGCTCAAAATGCCCAAAGGTTTCCTATTCTCTGTAACATCCCAGCAGAGACAGGTCTAACTCAGGAGTCTGGGATATGACTGAAAGCGCTCCAGAGAGTCCCTATAATTCCTGCTAAAATTCTGTCAGCACCTAACTGCCAGGAGGGCTGTGTTGGTTCTTCTGCCCCGATGGAGCTTCCCCCTCTCTGGTTGCTACTAAACCAGCCTAGCCAAAGTGAATCTCCTGTGGCCCTGCTGAAGAGCAAATAACAGGCGTTTTAAAAACATTTCCCAGAGGAAGATCCCCCCTGGCCCTCAACGTGATCACTGTGCCCACATGCTGCTTGCTAGGCATTGCTCCATCACAAAGCCCAGCTGCCTGCAGGAAAACAGAGCTGGCTGGGGCTGTTTGCTCACCAGTGCCGCCTGCTCCTTGGTTAATGTTGTGAGGAAGCATTTTTGTTGAATTAACAGATTCCCTAGCCCCGCAATATTTATTATCATTATCTGCATGGCAATAGAACCTAGAAACCCTGTCATAAACCAGAACTCCATTGTGCTAGGTACTGGACAAACACAGGACAAACATCCCCAAGCCCATGTGAGAACATGCACCCTGGGGCACAGGCTGCCAGGGGAATGTTTGTAGGAGCCGAGTGTGGCTGGATCCAGAACCTTCTGACCTTTGGGGAAGTTTGGCTCAGCCTCTGAAGCAGCCAGACTCAGCAGCTTCAGACCATCTCTCTGAGCGTAATGCCTCATCCTGCAGGGCTGGACTGGAGACCAGCTCTCCTGTTAGATGGAGGCTGGTGGCATCTATTTTAGGATTAAAATCTGCAGCTAGATTGTGCAATGAGAGATTTTCCTCCTCCTGCCTCTGGCATGGGCCAACCCTGAGCTTTCTATCTGCTGCTTTTGTAGAACTGTTCACTTTATTAATATAACTTCATAAGCAAAGTTTTATGAATGAAACAACATTCATTCATAAAACCGGTTACCCCAATAACTGGTTAATTGAGTTTCACCCTTTAATCCAATTGCTGCTTAAATCGCTGAAACTTACACGGCTCAACTGCTGAAGTGAAGAAACAGATTGACAGAGCCAGAAGAGTACCCAGAAGTCACCTACTACAGGACAGGCCCAACAAAGAAAATAACGGAAAGCCACTAGCCATCACCTTCAGCCCCCAACTAAAACCTCTCCAACGAATCATCAAGGATCTACAACCTATCCTGAAGGACGACCCATCACTCTCACAGATCTTGGGAGACAGGCCAGTCCTTGCTTACAGACAGCCCCCCAACCTGAAGCAAATACTCACCAGCAACCACACACCACACGACAGAACCTCTAACCCAGGAACCTATCCCTGCAACAAAGCCTGTTGCCAACTCTGTCCACATATCTATTCAGGGGACATCATCATCGGGCCTAATCACATCAGCCACACTATCAGAGGCTCGATAGTCTAGGAACAGTGAGAGAGGTGCTAGGTGCAACTTCAGTACAAATGGAAGGTGAATGACTAGATGGAATGCCTGGAAACAGAACAGTGAATGGATGTCCTGGCTGAATGGGAAAATACCTTAGTTACTGGTTTCAGAGTAGCAGCCGTGTGAATCTGTATTCGCAAAAAGAAAAGGAGTACTTGTGGCACCTTAGAGACTAACAAATTTGTTAGTCTCTAAGGTGCCACAAGTACTCCTTTTCTTTTTACCTTAGTTACTGTGGACAAAGACAATGAGAGGCTGTGGCCAGAAAGAGGCAGCAAAAGCAGTACCCTGAACAGTGCGATGCTGGGACAATTTGCCAGGAGAGTTGTGGGAAATGCTGAGTATCAGATGTTTTAGAAATGTGTGCCAAGTAATGGAAAATAACAGTACAAGAGATAAAGGACAAGGCCAGAAGATTTTGGCTGGACTGAGGACTAAACTTTGGCTGAACTAAGGACTAATGATATAAGCAGCACCTGAGATACCACAAGATAATGGAACCCAAAGATAAGAATGATGAGAACATTGGGTGATAAACAACAGAAAAGGAATAAACAAGTGCTGTATATATATTGCTGTGGGAAGGGAAATAAAGTGCTTTTTACCAGCAACTGTGTCAGTTGTCCTGTAAGCCAGCCTGCTAGCAGTAACAAATGGTGACCCCGACGTGATAGAATTCTGTGAATTTGATACCACGGACAGAGGAAGAAATAGCAGGGACCGCCGCTGCCGGTGTCCTCCGTTCGGGTGAGGAACCGGGACGCCCAAGAGGCGGGGGAGCTCCCACTGAAAGGTGAGCAGCGGGGAATATCTCTCATAATGGGAGCGGCAGCATCAGCAGATGAGCAGGCCGTGTTTAAGGTCTTAAGCAATCTGCTTAATAACCAGGGAGAAAAATTTTCCCCAGAAGCTCTTCAAAAATTGCTTCGGTGGGGAAAGCGACGGGGTGTCCTGGTTAATGCAAAGAATGTGTTTGACTTCTCGGTGTGGAAAACAGTGGGGGAAGACCTGTGGGACTTTGTGCGGGTCGGAAATAAAGAAGCTGCTGCCTTGAGCCCTATCTGGCGGACTGTTCATCGAGCCGTTACCACCGCAGCGGCTCAGGCAGGGGCGCGTATTGCCTTACGCGAGGCATTAGAATCATCAGCGAAAGGGGCCTTCACGGTAGGAGCGAAAGACTTTTTTGGTAAAACAACGCCTATGATTCCTTTGGCGCCGTTGGACCCCAGTGAGGTACCGTTGCCCTTGAAGGATGACGACTCAGATCGGGGCGAACCGATGGCCGTGGATCAGCCTGTGTCGGGGGAATTATCATCGGGCAATCCAGAGAACCCGTTACAAGGGGGGTCAGGATTGCCGCCCGTGGTTGTGCCATCAGCCTCTCCCCGACACATTCAGATTATTGACTTGCCTAAAACTGGAGAGTTTGATAACTTGACGCAGGACCAGATAATTCGGTGGTTATATAAGGAAGGTATTGCAGCTCAACAGATGATGGATGAGCTGGATAGAAAGGAAAACAGACCGCAAGGATCGTCACGATCGCATCTGCTACAACAGCTTCAAGAGCACGGCATACCTGACCCCTCATGTTTGCCCCATATTTGTAGGTTGTGTGGGTATTATGGTTGTAGGGAGCACCTCACTCCCGAGGGAGAGTTGCGACCGACAGCAGAGGAAGAATATCGCAAAATTTATGCCCCCGCTACGCAACCGGTTCAACCAAAAGTGAAACCTCCGCCACCTACGTGTTCTTCAATTGGACAAGGGCAAGAAGAACGGGGGACGGGGGTGATTTGGAGGGATGGGGGGGAGGAGTGGGATCTCCTGACCCAATTAAGCGCTGGCATGGATTGATAAAGGATGCTATAATTGAAGGGGAATTTTTGGATGCCATGCCGGCTACTTTCCCGGTATCGGTATCAAGGGAGGGGGTTAAATCTTGGGTGCCGTTAGACTGGAAATTGATGAGGGAGGCTCAGAAAGCTATTGTGGCGTATGGCTTGAAAAATCCGTATGTACAAGCGTTATTAGAACAAATATTCTCGGGGCAAGCGATGTGTCCCTTTGATGCCCAGAAATTTGCAGACATGTTGTTAACACCCACACAGAGATTATTATGGAAGGATTCATGGAGAAAAAAGGCTGAGCACGCGGCAGTGCTTAATTTAGATAGACCCCGGGACGACCCTCTCCAGGTAGCATCAATAGACATGTTGTTGGGACAGGGGCGATTTGAAGAGCCTCAGCTACAGGCGCGATTGGTACCCCAAATATTACAACAGTCTCAGCTTCTAGCATTGGAGGCATTCAAAGAGCTCCCTGATTTGGGCACCCCTTCACCTCCCCCTTTTAAAAGTCACGCAGGGAGTGGGCGAATCTTTTGCCCTCTTTTTGGACCGCCTAAGGACGGCATTGGATAGGGCCCCTAATTTAACACCAGACGCCAGATCGGCATAGGGGGTAGATTTAGCCCTTCAAAATGCTAACCCCACGTGTAAGAAGATTTTGGTGACTTTACCAAAATCGGCCTCTCTAGTCGACATGATTGAAGCCTGTACTTGTGCCCCCTTGGTGGAGGAGGAGGATAAGGCAAAGATTCATGCACGCGCCTTGGCGGTAGCCTTAAATACCTCCAAGTCAAATTGGCGTAGAGAAAGGGAGGGGGCGTGTTATTAGTGTGGAAAGATGGGTCATTTAAAACGGGATTGCCCCAAGAAAAAAGGTTCAGACTAAAGGCCCTTTTTTGTATTTGGGACTTCGGATCACTGACTGCACCGTACGCCCCCAGCAGTTGAAAATCTCTCCTCATGTTCGCACACTGTATGATGCACAGAAACTGCTAGGTGAACTGCAATGGCTTCGCCCCCTTTGTGGTATCACTAATCAGGATATAATTCCTCTTCTTCCCTTATTAGAAGGGGGGAGAGCCCCTGGAGATAAACGACAACTGTCGGTACTACAGAAGCAAGCATTACAACGAGTAGGACAGAAGGTGGGGGAGGGTTATTCCGGGAGATATCGGGAAAACTTACCCTTCGTGGTAGCGGTCTTTAGCCTAGATGCAGTATTGGAAGCGCTATTATTTCAGTGTGATATAAGGGATAAAGACACCCTAGTCGGTTTGGAATGGATATTTCCACCGTGTAAAAATGTGCGTACGGTAACTTCCAGAATTGAAGCAATAGCCATGCTAATAGTGCAAGCGCGAAAAAGAGTAACCGTAATGACAGGAATTGATCCGCATCAGAGGAGGTTGTGCTTGTGGCCATATCCTGTTTATTTCCAGAATGAGGATGTGGGTTATCGATATTGTTATAGTGGTATTGCTTGGGTTACAGGGGGGACTCCTTGTACCACTACGCGTGCGAATGACGTATAACCTATGGGAACGTCTAGCATTGATAGCCAATGTCACACACTTTTGTTTGTCTGATTCTGTGGCAGCCGGGGAACTACTGGGCACTTGTCTTGTGCCCATATGTCATCATCCCGAAGAAATTGGCAGTCACACCATGCTTGCAGCTTATGCCAATTTGTCTTCACAGTATTCGAATATGGCAAATTGGGGCCCCGCCAATTACTCCTTGCCCCCTGGGGCCCTATCTTTACATACCCCGTACCCAGCCAGGGCAGATAATGTAACGTGTGCGCGAGTGGTTAATTGCACACGCGCAAAGGTACCCATGGGCTGCCAAACCGTAAGTGCCCCCCCTTTTGAATTGTACTAATGCGGTTAATGTTTCTTTTAATTATGGACATATTATTTTGCCGTCTGGTTGGTTTTTTACCTGCGGCGAACGAACCTTTAGTTATATTCCTGCCAATCTAAGTCATAATACCTTGTGCTGTCTTAGCCAAATGACCCTTTTGTTGCCCGGAAAGAATCAGCAGCGAAATCGGCGAAGCACGGCCCTGCAAAATACATGTTCCGCCGATGTTACCTTATATAATCACTCAGAATATTTGGCTTTGCTGAATGCTGTTGCAGGCATTCCTGGCTTTGCAACTTATTACACGGTGCAAACTTTGAATGCATTAGTTTGTTTTGCTGTTAAAGCAAAAAATGCTATATTACAGGCAATTGCTCTTTTAAGTATGGAACAACAGGAATTAAGAGATGCCATTTTAGATAATCGAGCTGCGATTGATTTTCTATTGCTTAAGCATCCCTGGTGTTGCTATTATGGAAAATGCTTTTAATTTAGAGAAATTAGTGTGTTGGAGTATTAAACAGTTTAATCTAATTTTTGAAATATTAACTGAGTTATTAATCAATGTAGATAGCATTTGCCATGCAGTTTTATATAATAGTGCTGCAATTGAATTTTTATTATTAGCACATGGACACGGATGTGAAGATTTTGAGGGTATGTGTTGTGTTAATTTGTCAGATCATTCTCACTCTGTTCATGAGTTACTTGCAAAATTAGAACAAAATATGAATAACATCATTATAGCACACTCTTTTATTAATTGGTATCTGTATTGGTATAATTTGTTTGTGTGGTCCATATATAGTTCAATGTATGCGTTGGAGAACGTCACGGATGATTCAAGCTGCTTTTTAACAAAAAGGGGGAGATGTGGGAAATGCTGAGTATCAGATGTTTTAGAAATGTGTGCCAAGTAATGGAAAATAACAGTACAAGAGATAAAGGACAAGGCCAGAAGATTTTGGCTGGACTGAGGACTAAACTTTGGCTGAACTAAGGACTAATGATATAAGCAGCACCTGAGAGTCTTTACTACCACAAGATAATGGAACCCAAAGATAAGAATGATGAGAACATTGGGTGATAAACAATAGAAAAGGAATAAACAAGTGCTGTATATATATTGCTGTGGGAAGGGAAATAAAGTGCTTTTTACCAGCAACTGTGTCAGTTGTCCTGTAAGCCAGCCTGCTAGCAGCAACAGAGAGTTTGCCTGGCTGAGAAGACTGTGTGCTGTACCTGTGTTTCTCCAGCGGCGAGGGCACAAGTAGGAATCAACACCAAGGACAGAAGCTGCATTTTCCATCTTGGCTGCTGTTTTGTCTTCCCCTTTGTCTGCTTAGGAAATGGGCTCAGACTTTAACAACAACAACAGCTCCCACCCATCTCAGCTAACTTCTCTGTCCCTCATCAGGACAGTTAGTGCCAGTTTTAATACCAGCTAAGAGACTGTCAAATAAAGGGGATTTTCCTGCAAAAAGCTCTCTCCAGCTAAAGGGACAGGGAACAAGGGATGCTGTTAAAATGAAAGCCTTATTCAATACTGGACATTTCAGATGCTTTAACTGTGTTTCTTTCTTTTCTGTATCATTAAGGAAAGGCTTTTAATGGAGCATTTGCCATGTACTAAGCAGGTTGAGGTCTCTATATACCTTGTTTAATGCTGGACAGTTTCAGGGTCATGGTAACCCCTTTGACTCTTTTGCCCTTTATTCCATCCAAATTTCTACAACAGTCCTACGGTCACCAGGTCTCCTTCCCCCAGTACAGACAGAGATGGAGAAGAACGGGGCCTCGCAGGAAGGAGAACTGGGCAAACATCAGGCTCTGAGCTGTGCAGAGCAAACAGGGCCAAAGGGACATCCCACAACCAGGCAAACTTGAATTTTCCTTCTCCTCTCCACTAATCAGTCAGAAATCCCTGGGCTGCAAGGCCCCTTCTTCCAGGCCTGATTAAAGTTACAATCACTAGCAGCATCTTAGAGCTGGTATTGGCCCAAGACTATGGAGTGAACACGCCCCCTGGCCTCAGTCAGGAGTGCTTCCATGGCAGGCCAGGGAAGAGGAGCCCCTAGGACTGAATATGGGGGAGTGTCCCTGTCCCCAGCTAGGGGACTTCTCCCTGTGCAGGGGAGGGGGAGCGTTGGCAGCGCAGGGGAGAGGTTGGCATGTCTCCCAGGCAGAGGGTTCTGTGGTGTGAGAGCCGTCCTGGCATTCATGGCATGCTCTGAGAAGCTCCCAGACTCTTGCTTACCAAACTGTAATGGAATAACAAAAGCTAAATAAAAATGGACAGTGGCTCTTGGTGGGGTGCAGGCTGTGGAGAGAGCTGAAAATGAAAAACATTTAGAATTTCTTGCTTCACTTGCCTGGCTGATTCTGTGGCGTGAGCTGCAGCCAATCTCCGTGCGCTCCTGGAGATGGGTGCTCCATCACTCTGGAAATGAATTCCCTGGCTTGGAGAGTATTGATCAGGAAGCAGTGCTCTCAGTCTGGAGCTGCTGAAGAAATGCCATGGATCCACTCAGCAGGGAGTCCACGCCCCTTCTCACCTCCACGACACCAAGTCAGCAAGCACAGAGCTAGCCTCACTTACTGCTGTCCTGCAGAACGCACTGAGGCCCTGCCCTGCGCACACCCACTGGCCCCAGTCTAATCACTCAGCTCACAGAGCGGGGGAGAGTGAGCCAGCTGGGTCTGTGCAGCACCCTGCACAGTGGGGCCCCAATCCTGCAGGCTCATTATGACTTAATTAGCTAGTTGTCCTAGAGTGGGTTGGGATGAGAGAGCGGGCTCCCTGAGCACTGACTTCCCCCTGGGCTGGGAGAAGGAACCTGCTGGGCCACAGCCATAGTTCGTGTGGAGCTGCAGAGTGTGTCTTGGTGATGCCAGAGGGGAATGTTTCTGAATCACAGCTCAAGTCCCAGCCAAGTGAATAAAGTTTTCCTGTCACTGCTGCTGACAGCACAATGCAAAGGGCAGTAGCAGAGGGGCTACCTGGGGAGGCAGGCCTGGCCACAGATGCCCACCCTCCCTGACCACTTGACCAGCAGCCTTTCCTGCCCGAGTCAAGGGGAAAGACACCAAACTGGCCTGCTAGCCAGCAGGAAGCACCGATCAATGCTGTTGCACACAGTGGCCAGGAGCCTGCAGTGCAATCTCCAGCACGGGGGGGAGCAGAAAGGAGCCCAGAAGATGATTTGAGGGCTGGAGGAAATGCCTGACAGAGTGACTGTCAGTGTTCCCTCACCATTCTGAACTCTAGGGTACAGATGTGGGGACCCGCATGAAAGACCCCCTAAGCTTATTTCTACCAGTTTAGGTTAAAACTTCCCCAAGGCACAAATTCTTTCCCCTTGGAGGTACACTGCCACCACCAAGTGATTTAACAAAGACTCAGGGAAAGGACCACTTGGAGTTCCTGTTACCCCCAAATATCATCCCACGCCCTTACACCCCCTTTCCTGGGGACACTTGAGAATAATATCCTAACTAATTGGTTACAAAATGATCACAGACCCAAATCCTTGGGTCTTAGGACAATAGAGAAATCAGTCAGATTCTATTTAAAAAATAAAAATAAAAATCACCTCTGTAAAATTAGGATGGAAAATAACTTTACAGGGTAACAAAAGATTCAAAAGCACAACCAAACTTCCTCTAGGCTTCATTTAAAAATTACAAAAAACAGGAATAAATCCCCCTCCAGCAAAGGAAAAATTCACAAGCTAAAACAAAAGATAATCTAACCACGCTCAGACGCATCTGTCGTTACTAGGAAAGGTTTGTCAAAGTCTGGGGCCCTTAGCACAGGGTCAGACATGAGTGTTGCTTTAAGCTGGTTAAAGGCCTTCTGACACTCTTCAGTCCACTGAACTGCATTTGACTGTTTCTTTTTGGTTAGGTCTGTCAGTGAGGCAGCAATCTGGCTGTAGTGCAGTACAAATAGCCTGTAAAATCCATCCAAGCCTAAGAAGGATTGGACCTTTTTCTTTGACTTTGGGACTGGCCACTTTTGGATAGCATCCACCTTGGCCTGTAGGGGGTTGATAGTTCCTTGACCCACATGGTGTCCAAGGTAAGTCACTCTGTTTAGGCCTATTTAACGTTTTGTAGCCTTAACAGTTAGTCCTGCCTCCCTTATGCGCTCAAAGATTTTTTGAAGATGCTCCAGGTGTTCTGCCCATGAATCAGAAAAGATGGCTACATCATCAAGGTAGGCGACTGCAGATTCTCCCAATCCTGCTAGGAGACCATCTACAAGTTTTTGGAAAGTGGCAAGGGCATTTTGAAGCCTGAAAGGGATCACATTAAATTCATACGGCCCTACATGGGTGATGAAGGCTGACCTTTCCTTGGTGGATTCATCCAGTGGTACTTGCCAGTACCCCTTAGTTAAGTCTAAGGTAAAGATGAACTGGGCCTGTCCCAGTTTCTCCAATAGCTCAACTGAGTGTGGCTTTGGATAGTTGTCTGGGCGAGTTACAGCATTTAGCTTATGGTAGTCCATGCAAAAGCGTATTTCCCCATCTGATTTGAGAACTAGAACCACTGGAGATGCCCATGCACTGTTAGAGGGGTGGATTACACCCATCTGTAGCATGTCCTGGATCTCCCGTTCTATAGCAGTTTTGGCTTGAGGAGATGCCCAGTAAAGTTGAGCTCTAATTGGGCGAGCATTACCTGTGTCAATGGAGTGGTATGCCCATTCGGTCCATCCCGGGGTGGCTGAGATAATTGGCGTGAAGCTAGTGCACAGCTCCTTGATCTGCTGGTGCTGCATACGCCCAAGAGTCATGGAGAAGTTCACCTCTTCCACGCCACCAGCACTTTTTCCTTCATAGTAGACACCTTCAGGCCACTCAGCGGCATCTCCTCCCTGGGCTATAAACTGACAAACGCTTAATTCTCTGGAATAAAAGGGCTTTAGAGAATTAACATGGGACACCTTAGGCTTTAGGTTTGAGGTGGGGGATGCTATAAGACAGTTAACAGCTCCCAGGCGCTCTTGGACCGTAAATGGCCCTTCCCACGATGCTTCCATTTTATGGGCCTGGAGTGCCTTCAAGACCATGACCTAGTCCCCTACTTTAAAGGAACGTTCTCTGGCATGTTTATCATATTAGGCCTTTTGCTCTTCCTGAGCATCTTTTAGGTTTTCTCTAGCAAGGGCTAAAGAGGTTCGGAGGGTGTTTTATAGGTGGTTTACAAAGTCCAGAATGTTAGTTCCTGGAGAAGGCGTAAACCCCTCCCATTGCTGCTTCACTATCTGTAATGGCCCCTTAACCTTGCAGCCATACACAAGTTCAAATGGTGAAAACCCTAAACTGGGATGTGGTACAGCCCTGCAGGAAAAGAAACTGCTGCAACACTAGATCCCAATTGTTGGAGTGCTCATTTACGAATTTACGTATAATGGCCCCCAAAGTTCCATTAAACTTCTCCACCAGGCCATTTGTTTGATGGTGGTAAGGGGTGGCAACCAAGTGGTTCACCCCATGAGCTTCCCACAGGCTTTTCATGGTCCTTGCCAGGAAATTAGTTCCCAAATCCGTAAGGATGTTGGAGGGCCAACCTACCGTAGCAAAAATGTCTGTTAATGCTTTGCACACACTTTTAGCCCGGGTGTTGCTTAGAGCTACTGCTTCTGGCCATCGCATGACAAAATCCATGAAAGTCAGTATGTACTGCTTTCCTCTGGGTGTCTTTTTCAGGAAAGGACCCAGAATATCCACAGCTACTCGCTGAAATGGGACCTCAATTATAGGGAGTGGCTGGAGAGGGGTTTTCCCACTCTTTGGCATACCTCACAAGATTGGATATAGGTAGAAATGTCCTTGCCCAATCCCTCCCAGTTGAAGGATCTCCCCAATATGGTCTTTGGTCCTGTTCACCCCAGCATGGCCACTAGGATGATCGTGGGCTAAGCTCAGGAGCTTTACCCAGTACTTAGTTGGAACTACCAACTGTCTCTGAGGATGCCAGTCTTCCTGGTGCCCATCAGAAAGAGTTTCGTTGTATAAAAGTCCTCTTTCTACAACAAATCGGGATCAATTAGAAGAGCTGAGAGGCGGTGGGTTGCTCCGTGCCGCCGTCCAAGCTCCCTGGAGGCTTTCATCTGCTTCCTGTTCAGCCTGGATCTGTTCCCTTGATGCTGCAGACATCAGTTCCTCACTGGATTGTGGACCTGGGCTTGGTCCCTCTGGAAGCGACGCAGGTGATGGGGCTGTTTCTGTTGACTGTGAACCGCTCTCCGTGGGTGCACTATGGGGTATTTCAGGCTCTGGCTGAGCCTCTTGTGTAGGGTTATCTGCTGCTGCTGCCAGAGCAGGCTCGGTGGTGCCCTCTGGTGTTGGAGCTGTAGACAGGGTTGCAAGTGCTGGATTCAGTGCTGGTTGCTTCACCAGTTCCAGTTCTGGGACTGGCTTTGGCTGGGTCTCTGGGACTGGATCCACTACGGCCGTTGCAGACGTTGACATGGGGTCCGGTTCTGCCACCTCAGTCTGGGTCTCTGGTAACACAGACTGGGCCCTTGTTGAAGGCTCAGGAACAGAACTAGGTGTGACAGCTTGCTTAGCCTGGCTGCGGCTGACCATTCCCACCCTCTTGGCTAGCTTCACATGGTTGGCCAAGTCTTCCCCCAGCAGCATGGGAATGGGATAATCATCATACACTGCAAAAGTCCACATTCCTGACCAGCCCTTGTACTGGACAGGCAACTCGGCTGTAGGCAAGTCAAAAGAGTTTGACTTGAAGGGCTGAATCATCACTTGGACCTCTGGGTCGATTAAATTGGGGTCCACTAAAGAAGCATGGATAGCCGACACTTGTGCTCCGGTGTCCCTCCACGCTGTGACCTTCTTCCCACCCACACTCATAGTTTCCCTCCGCTCTGAGGGCATCTGGGAGGCATCTGGGCCTGAGGGCCTCTGGTGTGATTCCAGTGCAAGGATCTGCAGTCTGTTGGGGTTCTTGGCACAGTTGGCCTTTACATGCCCCACCCCATTACATTTAAATCATCGCCCAACTGACTGGTCACTGGGGAGAGGTTGGTTGCTGGAGACTGGTGTGGTGGGGCGATAAGATGTGTGGGGTTTACCTTGGGATGTAAGTGGGACCTTGGGTTGCCCCCGGTGATAGGATTTTATTTCGGGTTGCCCCTTCTGATATTCGCTCCAACTGCTATCAGTTTTTTTCTTTTCTGCCACCTCCACCCATTTGGCTCCGATATCCCCCGCCTCCATTACAGTTTTGGGCTTCCCATCTAGGATGTACCATTCTATTTCCTCAGGAACACCCTTTAGGAACTGCTCCATTTGCATTAGGAAGGGCAACTCTTCTGGAGATTTAACACTTGCTCCTGATATCCAGGCATCCCAATGTTTCACAATGTGGTAGGCGTGTCGGGAAAATGCCATGTCCAGTTTCCACTTTAGGGCTCTGAACCGCCAACAGGCATGCTCAGGTGTTAGCCCCATTCTGATTCTGGCCTCTTTTAAAAAAAGTTCATAGCTGTTCATGTGTTCCCTAGGCATTTCAGCCACTACCTCTGCTAAGGGTCCACTGAGCTGCAGCCTCAGCTCCACCATGTACTGGTCTGTAGAGATGCTGTACCCAAGGTAGGCCCTTTCGAAGTTTTCTAAGAAGGCCTCTGTATCATTGCCTACCTTGTAGGTGGGGAATTTTCTGGGATGGAAAGCAGTACCTGGAAAAGGATTGCTAGGGTTGTCTGGTATATTCTGCTTAGCCCTTTCCATCTCTAAGCATTTTGTCTCTAACTCCAGTTCATGCTTCCTCTCTTTCTTTATCCTCCAGTTCATGCTTCCTCTCTCTTTCCCTCTCCTCCTGAGCATGCTTCTGGGCCTCCCACTGGGACTCAATAGCTCTCTCATGGGCAGCCTTTTCTGCCTCCATCCGTCTATCATGTTCTTTTTGTCTCTCATCAGCTTCTAATCTGGCTAATTCTAATTTCTTTTGGACATCACAGTCAGGTCTGTCATCCTAGCCTTTCTGTGTTAATTAGCCTAACCGGAGAGCTAGAAAGAAAAAAGAAAACCACTTGTGAATTCCCTTGCAAGAAGTTAACTACCCTGCCCTCAAGCAGAGAACAAAAACCTCCAGCTGCTCACAGCTTAAAAAAAAAATCCTTAAAAACAACAAAACACCTCCCTGCTTTCCAAACAGCCAAAAGGAAAAAAAAATTGTCCTTTTAAAAATCCTACTGTGCTTTTGGTTCAAAATGTTCCCACCGCGCTGCCACCATGTCAGAGTTCCCGCCCCACTCTGAACTCTGGGGTACAGATGTGGGGACCCGCATGAAAGACCCCCTATGCTTATTTCTACCAGCTTAGGTTAAAACTTCCCCAAGGCACAAATTCCTTCCCCTTGGAGGGTACGCTGCCACCACCAAGTAATTTAACAAAGAATCGGAAAGGACCACTTGGAGTTCCTGTTCCTCCAAAATATCCCCCCAAGCCCTTACCTGGGGAGGCTTGAGAATAATATCCTAACCAATTGGTTACAAAGCGATCACAGACCCAAACCCCTGGGTCTTAGGACAATAGAGAAATCAGTTAGGTTCTTAAAAGAAGGATTTTATTTAAAAAAAAATAAAAATCACCTTTGTAAAATCAGGATGGAAAATAACTTTACAGGGTAACAAAAGATTCAAAAATACAGCCAAACTTCCTCTAGGCTTAGTTTAAAAGTTACAAAAAACAGGAATGAACCTCCTTCCAGCAAAGAAAAAAAATCACAAGCTAAATCAAAAGATAATCTAACATGCCTTGCCTGGCTTTACTTACTATTTTTGTAATATTAGAAACTGGTTCAGGATTGGTTTATAGAAGTAGTTTTCTGACCTGATGCTTCCCTGCTTACCAAGAGAATTAATTCAAAACAAAGCCTTCCCCCCCAAAAAAGTTTGAAAGTATCTTCTTTCCCCATTGGTCCTTTTGGTCAGGTGCCAACCAGGTTATCTGAGCTTCTTAACCCCTTACAGGTAAGGAGGAATTCTAGGCTACCATTAGCTGTATGGTTATGACGTGACAGAGCTGGCGCTGTGAGCTTTGCCCCACACAGATTGCAAGGTGACTGGATTACACCATGTAACTAACTTTGCAGGGAGAACTCCCGGGTACCAGAGCTCTGTAATCCAGCAGAGGTATGCAGACCACGAGCCATCGGCTGGACGCTGAAACCAGACACATTCAAATGGGAAATAAGGTGCAAATCACGAACAGTGTGGTAATTAACCATGGAGCGAACTCCCACCAGATGTGCTGGAGCCTCCACCTCTAGGGCTACATGGCTGGGGCCTTTCTGGAGACATTTTGGTCAAGCATAAGTTAGTGGGCACAATTCAAGGGGACCACGATGAACTGTAACGGCCTGTGCAATGCAGGAGGTCAGACTAGCTGATCAGCTGCTCTCTTCTGGCCTTCAACTCTATGAATCTCTGGGCACAAAAACCTCACCCCTCCCCACCATGTGTGTGCACACCCCTCTATACAGCCCATCCCTACCACACATACACCCCATGCCCATACACCCCATCCCCTACACATACCCCTCTATAAATCCCATCCTCACCAAACATACACCCCAGGTCCATACAACCGATCCCCTACACATACCCTTTAAACAGCCCAATCCCGTCATACACACCCAAACACACATCCATACACCCCATTCCCTACATTCACCCCTCTATACAGCCTATCCCCACCAGACACCCCCAACTCATATATCCCCCACTAAAACACCCCATTCCCTATATTCACCCCTCTATACATCCCAGCTCCACCAGACACCACCCCACCCACCCATACACTGCATCCCCTACACATACCCTCTATACAGCCCTTCCCCACCTATAGAATCATAGAATATCAGGACTGGAAGAGACCTCAGGAGGTCATCTAGTCCAATCCCCTGCTCCATGCAGGACCAATCCCCAACTAAATCATCCCAGCCAGGGCTTTGTCAAGCTTGACCTTAAAAACTTCTAAGGAAGGAGATTCCACCACCTCCCTAGGTAACACATTCCAGTGTTTCACCACCATCCTAGTGAAAAAGCTTTTCCTAATATCCAACCTAAACCTCCCCCACCGCAACTTGAGACCATGACTCCTTGTTCTGTCATCTGCTACCCCTGAGAACAGTCTAGATCCATCCTCTTTGGAACCCCCTTTCAGGTAGTTGAAAGCAGCTATCAAATCCCCCCTCATTCTTCTCTTCCGCAGACTAAACAATCCCAGTTCCCTCAGCCTCTCCCCATAAGTCATGTGTTCCAGCCCCCTAATCATTTTTTTGCCCTCCGCTGGACTTTTTCCAAGTTTTCCACATCCTTCTTGTAGTGTGGGGCCCAAAACTGCACACAGTACTCCAGATGAGGCCTCACCAATGTCGAATAGAGGGGAACGATCACGACCCTCGATCTGCTGGCAATGCCCCTACTTATACATCCCAAAAATGCCATTGGCCTTCTTGGCAACAACGGCACACTATTGACTCATATCCAGCTTCTCGTCCACTGTAACCCCTAGGTCCTTTTCTGCAGAACTGCTGCCGAGCCATTCGGTCCCTAGTCTGTAGCGGTGCATGGGATTCTTCCATCCGAAGTGCAGGACTCTGCACTTGTCCTTGTTGAATCTCATCAGATTTCTTTTGGCCCAATCCTCTAATTTGTCTAGGGCCCTCTGTATCCTATCCCTACCCGCCAGCGTATCTACCTTTCCTCCCAGTTTAGTGTCATCTGCAAACTTGCTGAGGGTGCAATCCATGCCATCCTCCAGATCATTTATGAAGATACTGAACAAAACTGGCCCCAGGACTGACCCTTGGGGCACTCCACTTGATACCAGCTGCCAACTAGACATGGAGCCATTGATCACTACCCGTTGAGCCCGACAATCTAGCTGACTTTCTATCCACCTTATAGTCCATTCATCCAGCCAATACTTCTTTAACTTGCTGGCAAGAACACTGTGAGAGACCGTGTCAAAAGCTTTGCTAAAGTCAAGGAACAGCACGTCCACTGCTTTCCGCTCATTCACAGAGCCACTTATCTCATCATACAAGGCAATTAGATTAGTCAGGCATGACTTGCCCTTGGTGAATCCGTGCTGACTGTTCCTGATCACTTTCCTCTCCTCTAAGTGCTTCAGAATTGATTCCTTGAGGACCTGCTCCATGATTTTTCCAGGGACTGAGGTGAGGCTGACTGGCCTGTAGTTCCCCAGATCCTCCTTCTTCCCTTTTTTAAAGATGGGCACTACATTAGCTTTTTTCCAGTTATCTGGGACTTCCCCCGATCGCCATGAGTTTTCAAAGATAATGGCCAATGGCTCTGCAATCACATCCGCCAACTCCTTTAGCACTCTCGGATGCAGCACATCCAGCCCCATGGACTTGTGCTCATCCAGCTTTTCTAAATAGTCCCAAACCACTTCCTTCTCCACAGAGGGCTGGTCACCTCCTCCCCAGGCTGTGCTGCCCAGTGCAGTAGCCTGGGAGCTGACCTTGTTCATGAAGACAGAGGCAAAAAAAGCATTGAGTACATTAGCTTTTTCCACATCCTCTATTACTAGGTTGCCTCCCACATTCAGTAAGAGGCCCACACTTTCCTTGACTTTCTTCTTGTTGCTAACATACCTTCTTGTTACTCTTAACATTTCTTGCTAGCTGCAACTCCAAACGTGATTTGGCCTTCCTGATTTCACTCCTGCATGCCCGAGCAATATTTTTATACTCTTCCCTGGTTATTTGTCCAATCTTCCACTTCTTGTAAGCTTCTTTTTTGTGTTTAAGATCACCAAGGATTTCACTGTTAAGCCAAGCTGGTCGCCTGCCATATTTACTATTCTTTCTACACATCGAGATGGTTTGTCCCTGTAACCTCAATAAGGATTCTTTAAAATACAGCCAGCTCTCCTGGACTCCTTTCCCCCTCATGTTATTCTCCCAGGGGATTCTGCCCATCATTTCCCTGAGGGAGTCAAAGTCTGCTTTTCTGAAGTCTAGGATCTGTATTCTGCTGCTCTCCTTTCTTCCCTGTGTCAGGATCCTGAACTCGACCATCTCATGGTCACTGCCTCCCAGGTTCCCATCCACTTTTGCTTCCCCTACTAATTCTTCCTGGGTTGTGAGCAGTAGGTCAAGAAGAGCTCTGCCCCTAGTAGGTTCCTCCAGCACTTGCACCAGGAAATTGTCCCCTACACTTTCCAGAAACTTCCTGGATGTCTGTGCATACACCCTCCCACCCATAGACCGCATCCCCTACACTCAGCCCTTTATATAGCCTATCCCCATCAGACACCCCCAAACACATACTCAGTCCCCTACATTCATCCCTCTGTACAGCCCATCCCCTCCAGACACTCCCCCACCCATACATCCCATCACTTACACACATCCCTCTATACAGCCCATCCCCACCACACATACACCCCACGCCCATACAACCCATCACCCACACATACCCCTCTTTTTACAGCCTATCTCCACTAGACACTCCCACCCATCCCCCTGTCCCTTACACATACACACCCTCTGTACAGCCCTTCCCCACCAGACACCTCCCCACCCATATAACCCATCACCTACACAAACCCCTCTATACAGTCCAGACACCCCCCACACCCATACACCCCTTCCCCGAGACACACACACACACAGAGTGGATACGGGCAAGACTGTGACATTAGCTAGCCCTGGGGCAGCAGTAACATACTCCTCAGTCCTGCAGGAGAGCGTAGCTTATTCCTGCAGACTGGCAGCCAGCAGGGAGGCCTATTGGGGTCTGATAAACCCTGAGGCTTGGCTCCTCTCTTCTGGCAGCACTCGCGTGTGGCACACTGGGCATCAGGCCCCAGAGCTTTGGCAATATGCCACTTGGTGACCCTGCTGCCAGGTTAGAGTCTTTGGCCTGTCTCCCTTCTCTCACAGTCAGTCCCTGCAGCCAAATCCCTGGCTGGAACCTTCCCATGGGGAGACGGCAGCACTACTAGAAAGATGCCTGCTTCTCTGCACCCAGCGCAGGGAAGCTAATGCGGGACCTTGCGCCTTGGCCCAGACCAGGCAAATGCTCCGGCAACCAGACTAGGAGCGGAGCTCACCCAAGCCCATTGCAGCAACGGCCTGGCTGCTGCAGTGCAAGACTCCTCCCCACACACACGGACAATCAGCGATTCTGCTCCTGTGCCTCCAGGGCCAAGTGAGCCACAGTGCCACCAGCACCAGCGCAGGGACAGGGCACACGCCACACAGGGCTGGCTCCGCACCTGCCAGGGCAGGGCACCAGCTACCACGGCGGCCTGGCTGCTACCTTGCAGTGGCAGGGGGCTGCAGGTTCCTTTGAAGTTGCAAGCGCAGGTCTCCTACCCAGTAGCGAGAGCAGAAGGGGAGTGAGAGGCCCAGTATGCAGTGGGTCTGGACTGTGCTCAATCTCATCATTAAGTTACATGCTAAATTGATTTTTTTAAATTCCCTTTTCTCTGGAGATGGCAAGAGCTTTGCACCAGGTTAGCCACCCCCCTGCCGAGTGATCAATGCCCCATCATTACACGCAGCCAACATTCAGTTTGCACCCCCAGCAGCTGCACAGTGCTTTGAACTATCATGTTTCACTCCAGGCAGGTTTGATGAAGAAGAAGTTCTGTCATTTATGTGTTTCTGACCTTGAGAAGGCAGCAGGGAGTGGGACTGGGCTGTGGGGAGAGGAAGAGGGTCTGTCTCTCCTACCAGGGAGCTGGAGAGTCCCAGGTGAGAGGAACAGGCATGATGCCAGGAGGAGCCAAGTCATAGAATCATAGAATCATAGACAAGAATAGAATCATATAATATAGACATAGACATAATATAACATAGAATCATAGGCAAGCTAGTGACAGAGGATGTGGAAAAAGCTAATGTACTCAATGCTTTTTTTGCCTCTGTTTTCACTAACAAGGTCAGCTCCCAGACTGCGGTGCTGGGCATCACAAAATGGGGAAGAGATGGCCAGCCCTCTGTAGAGATAGAGGTGGTTAGGGACTATTTAGAAAAGCTGGACGTGCACAAGTCCATGGGGCCGGACGAATTGCATCCGAGAGTGCTGAGGGAATTGGCGGCTGTGATTGCAGAGCCCTTGGCCATTATCTTTGAAAACTCGTGGCGAACGGGGGAAGTCCCGGATGACTGGAAAAAGGCTAATGTAGTGCCCATCTTTAAAAAAGGGAAGAAGGAGGATCCTGGGAACTACAGGCCAGTCAGCCTCACCTCAGTCCCTGGAAAAATCATGGAGCAGGTCCTCAAAGAATCAATCCTGAAGCACTTAGAGGAGAGGAAAGTGATCAGGAACAGTCAGCATGGATTCACCAAGGGAAGGTCATGCCTGACTAATCTAATCGCCTTTTATGATGAGATTACTGGTTCTGTGGATGAAGGGAAAGCAGTGGATGTATTGTTTCTTGACTTTAGCAAAGCTTTTGACATGGTCTCCCACAGCATTCTTGTCAGCAAGTTAAGGAAGTATGGGCTGGATGAATGCACTATAAGGTGGGTAGAAAGCTGGCTAGATTGTCGGGCTCAACGGGTAGTGATCAATGGCTCCATGTCTAGTTGGCAGCCGGTGTCAAGTGGAGTGCCCCAGGGGTCGGTCCTGGGGCCCGTTTTGTTCAATATCTTCATAAATGATCTGGAGGATGGTGTGGATTGCACTCTCAGCAAATTTGCGGATGATACTAAACTGGGAGGAGTGGTAGATATGCTGGAGGGGAGGGATAGGATACAGAAGGACCTAGACAAATTGGAAGATTGGGCCAAAAGAAATCTAATGAGGTTCAATAAGGATAAGTGCAGGGTCCTGCACTTAGGATGGAAGAATCCAATGCACCGCTACAGACTAGGGACCGAATGGCTCGGCAGCAGTTCTGCGGAAAAGGACCTAGGGGTGACAGTGGACGAGAAGCTGGATATGAGTCAGCAGTGTGCCCTTGTTGCCAAGAAGGCCAATGGCATTTTGGGATGTATAAGTAGGGGCATAGCGAGCAGATCGAGGGACGTGATCGTTCCCCTCTATTCGACACTGGTGAGGCCTCATCTGGAGTACTGTGTCCAGTTTTGGGCCCCACACTACAAGAAGGATGTGGATAAATTGGAAAGAGTACAGCGAAGGGCAACAAAAATGATTAGGGGTCTAGAGCACATGACTTATGAGGAGAGGCTGAGGGAGCTGGGATTGTTTAGTCTGCAGAAGAGAAGAATGAGGGGGGATTTGATAGCTGCTTTCAACTACCTGAAAGGGGGTTTCAAAGAGGATGGCTCTAGACTGTTCTCAATGGTAGCAGATGACAGAACGAGGAGTAATGGTCTCAAGTTGCAATGGGGGAGGTTTAGATTGGATATTAGGAAAAACTTTTCACTAAGAGGGTGGTGAAACACTGGAATGCGTTACCTAGGGAGGTGGTAGAATCTCCTTCCTTAGAGGTTTTTAAGGTCAGGCTTGACAAAGCCCTGGCTAGGATGATTTAACTGGGACTTGGTCCTGCTTTGAGCAGGGGGTTGGACTAGATGACCTTCTGGGGTCCCTTCCAACCCTGATATTCTATGATTCTATGATTCTATGCGTCTCTTGCTGACTATTGCTCCAGCTCCGCACTGGGGTTTAGGGGACATCTCATTTCTGTCCTCACCAGACTCAGCAAAATGGCCTCACTCTTCTCACGAGCCACAAACTGGATGAGTTTTAAGAAATCTCTGTGGAGTCAGGTGGGTTTGTCTCCAGCAACGGTTCAGCCTTGAGGGCTTGGAGACACTGCGCTTACTGAACACATCCAAACTCTTGGGCAGCATTGCTAGGCGCTGTTAAACAGCTGCCAGGTCCCACCGCACGGGGGCTGCATTTCAGAATTCTCTCGCCCATTGCACTGCAGGGTTGTTGTGCAGCTTGTCGAAGAAACCCAAACAGGCTCTGTGGGTCCCTGCACCACCCTTTGAAGGCCTGGTTGGGTTTTCAATGCCGAGGGTCATGGGCTCCCCCTGGGCATTGCACAGCCTAATCAGATGCCTCCCGGAAACTTCCTCCTGGAATTTAGTCAATATTTTTGCTTTTATCATTTCATCCCATTCCACCAAGAACTGGGGCCAGCGCTCCAGGTGCCAGAGCTGTAAGCCACTGTTACCTGCTCTGGGAACTCAGGAGCAGGCCAGAAGGGTGAGGGAGGGCACAGGCCATCTGGGCTGCTGCTTCAAGAGGTTTGAAGTGGGAGGGCCTGAAACAAACCACCAAAGCCACCTTTCCCCTTCAGCCGCAAAAATGGCTCCTCTGTGATTCCTCTGTCTGGGTGAGCTGCACACGCTCCCTGGGGTTTGGGTGACCAGATCTCCCGTTTTTAAAGGTACAGGCCTGTATTTCAGCCCTCCTGCAGGTGTCCTGACTTTTTCTTAAAACGGGCACATTGTCCCGTATTTTCTGTCTCCCCCACATCAGTCCTGTCGAGTCCTGCTGCTGGCTGGGTCCCTGCTCACCAGCCGCCTGCTCACCAGCGGTGAGTGGGGGAGGAGGGGTCCAGTGGCTGATGATGGGGGTGGGTGTGCAAGGCTGGTGGCAGGGGAAAGTTATAGCGCGCCGGGCCGGCTGCTCTCCCTGCTGGTCCGTCAGCACAGCCTCTGCTGCGTGTGGGCTCTCGGCCAGCAGGGCCCAGCCTCCTGTCCTGTTTCTGGCAAGCACTGGCTGTGCACTGCAAGCTGCGGCAGCAGGTGAGTGCGGGCAGGTGCCAGCTGGTTACGTCACCTCTGCTGTCCACGCATCAGCCCTTTACGTGCTCCCCCTCGCGCTGTCCTCTCCCTGCTTTGCCTCTTCGCCCCACCCCCCAGCCCCACTGCTCCTCCATATCCGCCTGGCGGGGTGCGTCCTGCTCCCAGTGCAGTGTGGAGAGCCAGCCCGTGGCCGGAGCACTCAGCTTACCAACACCCTGGTGGGCAGGCTCCTTCCTTCCTCTACTTTCTCTGGCTGGGCTGGTGCCCCGGGAAAGCCCAAGAGCCTCTGGCCCGGGGCGCTGGCCAGGAGGAGCCAAGTCCTGCATGTGCCAAAGCCCCGCACAGCGCTGGCATGGGGAAGCCTCTCCATGCCTCAGCTAAGCTCTGCAGTTGGGGGCAGGGGGAAGTGATTTCCAGCCTAATCCTGTCCTGACCCTGCAGGCTCCACAGCAGCCCCTGGGCAAAGGCGTAGCACCTTCTTCACCCCACAGACCCCCCCACTCTGGGTCCTGCCCCCAGGGAATGCAGGGCTGCTTCGTCCCCAAGGCACCCTCCCCTGCTGAGCAACCTCTCTGGCCAGATTTGCTGAAGACCCTGCAGTCAGGTTCCCTGGGACCTGGTGCACAATGCTGTGATGAAGTGGGAATGTTCTTAATGTTTTCTCTGAATACTGTGTGTGTGCCTCAGTTTCCCCTATGCAGTTCTTAAGTATCCAGGTGGTGGGATAAGGGAGTGTGATTGTGGCAGAGCCCTAGGGTGCCAGTATGATGGTGTCTGCACAAAGAACGGCCAACACCCTGTCTCCTGGCAACTGATGGCCTGGGCGCCTCCCCTGCAAAGGTGCCAACTGAAGGTATTGGAAAACAAAGAGATCAGGTGGCCTCCTGGCCCAGGAAAGAGACAAAGGAGAGGAGGGGCTGGAGAGTTTCAGCTTGGAGCTGGCGGGGGAAATGGAGAGAGGGCCAGAGGGGGGCTCTGGCCTCCCTACCCCCAAGATGGACCCAGCTGAGGGGTCCTGTTCTCTGTACCTACAAGCTCTGTTTTAGACCATGTTCCTGTCATCTAATAAACTTCTGTTTTGCTGGCTGGCTAAGAGTCACGTCTGACTGCAGAGTTGGGGGGCAGGACCCTCTGGCTTCCCCAGGAACCCGCCTGGGTGGACTCACTGCGGGAAGCGCACAATGGGGCAGGAGAGACTGAATGCTCTGAAGTCAGACCCAGGAAGGTGGAAGCTGTGTGAGCTTTTTGCCTCAAAAACAGTCTGCTCACAGAGAGGAGACTTCCCCAGAGTCCTGCCTGGTTTCATATGGAGCAGTTCCAGAGCATTGCCCGTAGACTCCATGACAACTATCCTTAGGGCTTACCCCCTTCCTGCCCACGCTGTAGCCCAAGGTGGCTGGGTTATGTCGGTGGCCAGCAGCAGCCTGGAGGTGTCAGGTGCCTTTCGACACTGTGCAGGCAGGAAGGGACAAGCTGCTTCCAGCCACAGGGGGACTGGGAGGATGAGTTCTGCAAAGACACGGGCCAGGTCATCCCTCCCCCAGCTTCTCCCATCCCTTCCCTCCCACAAAGGCTGCTGCTGGCCACATTCTGATGTGAACCCTGGCAGAAATTTGGGGAGGGGGGCATGTGACCTGCATGCCCCCCCATACATATTGCCTTGGGAAGAAAGTACCAGAAGAGGCAGGTCCGTCCCAGGGTTCCAGCCAGGCATGGAGAGTGGAAAGCGCCAGGCAGGGAGGGTCGGGTCAGTCGGTCACCCCCCTGTGTGAGAGAGGTGTACGGGATTGTGTATGTGTCCCTTCTCCCCGTGTGAGGGAGTATGGGTGTGTGTGTCACCCCTCCCCATGTGAACCCTAAAACCTTAAAGATAAGAAAGTAAATAAAAAGAATCCAACTACACAGTATTTCTTTTTAACAGGGGCTCAGTCAACTTGATGTTAATTTGAATGTTTGTGTTGCATAGTTCCAATTGATTGCCATTGAACTCGCTTGAATAAGAGTAATTTTATCAGGTGTCCCATATTCAGCATAGGGAAATATGGTCACTCTACCTGGGGTAAAACTTGGATTGTTTGGGCATGAAGCTTTAGCTGCACTCAGAGATGGCTGCAATGGGCATGGCACAGAGAGATTAACTGCACAGCTATCCATTTGGTGGGACTTTCCAAGCTCAGCTGCAAAAGCAGGAGAAGTCTGTAAGCCCATTAGCTCCAGAGCAAGGAATGGCCAAGCACTGCTCATGCCTGCCTGCCACTTAAAGCAGACTGAGCACCCATGCTAGCAGACTCAGCCCTGGCCATGGCAACCCACACTACTCAGCAACACAAGTCAGCATGAGTGCATCTCCCAGTCCCCAGGGCGCTACACTGGCTTATCACTTGGGACAGAGTCCAGTCCAAGGTTTCTGTCCTGATAGCTAAAGCCCTCCGGGGGTTGAGCCTGGATCCATGCTGAGACAGCATTGCCAACACCAAAAAATCACGACTCAGTTCCGACCCCACACAATTGGTTGAAAAACCGTAAGATCTTTTTAAATGATACATTTGGGGTTCCTGCCTTCAGGCTGCACTTGGGTGGCTCTTTCAGGCTTTTCTCTGCAACCAGGAGGGCCAAAAGATTACCTGAAAAAGAGAGAACACTGAAATTCTCCCATAATCACACGATTCCCAGAGCTTGGGCTTTAAGAAAAACACCAAATATCAGGAGGCACAAATTGTGCATCTACCAATGTGATATATGCCATCATGTGCCAGCAATGCCCCTCTGCCATGTACATTGGTCAAACTGGACAGTCTCTACGTAAAAGAATAAATGGACACAAATCAGATGTCAAGAATTATAACATTCAAAAACCAGTTGGAGAACACTTCAATCTCTCCGGTCACTTGATTACAGACCTGAGAGTGACTATTCTTCAACAAAAAAACTTCAAAAACAGACTCCAATGAGAGATTGCTGAATTGGAATTAATTTGCAAACTGGATATAATTAACTTAGGCTTGAATAGAAACTGGAAGTGGATGGGTCATTACACAAAGTAAAACTATTTCCCCATGTTATTTCTCCCCCCACCCCACCCCCCACTGTTCCTCATTCTTGTTAACTGCTGGAAATGGCCCACCTTGATTATCACCACAAAAGGTTTTCCTCCTTTCCCCCCCCCGCCCCCTTCCTGCTGGTAATAGCTCATCTTAAGTGATCACTCTCCTTACAGGTTTCAGAGTAGCAGCCGTGTTAGTCTGTATTCGCAAAAAGAAAAGGAGTACTTGTGGCACTTTAGAGACTAACAAATTTATTTGAGCATAAGCTTTCGTGAGCTACAGGTGCCACAAGTATTACTCTCCTTACAGTGTGTATGGTAAAACCCATTGTTTCATGTTCTTTGTGTGTGTATATAAATCTCCCCACTGTATTTTCCACTGAATGCATCCGATGAAGTGAGCTGTAGCTCACAAAAGCTTATGCTCAAATAAATTTGTTAGTCTCTAAGGTGCCACAAGTCCTCTTTTCTTTTTGCGAATACAGACTAACACGGCTGCTACTCTGAAACAAATAAAATGGCAAGACTTGGTGACACTGGAGACCATCACCAGGGGCAGAACCCGCACAGGAGCCAGACCTGGGCTGTGGAGCTCATGGCCATAACAGAGAAGAATGACTGTTTGTCTGGGTGATAGGTATGGAGGAGGGCCATTATGACAAAAGAAACACAAAATGCTTCAATAATGCCCAAGCTCACTGTCTCTTGCAAATGTGGGATCTGAGTCTGACAGCAGTAGAGAGATGGATAAGAGTTTACTAAAAAGCTGCATTATAGGAAGGTGACGAATGAGAAGCCTTGAAACAGTCAGACCTAAATGCAAAACTCAGCTCTGAAACTCAGCCTTCCCTCAGCAAGGTGTGTCCCTGGTCCTAAGCCTCCCTTCCACACACACAGGCTAGATGCTATTCGAGACCTGTCTGCTGCAGGTCAGAACCAGGACACAGGGAGCAGTGTGGGGTGCTGATATTATTTCTGGTTATAAATACTTGGGAGGCACCAGGTCTCAGGATGGTGAGGGCCCTAGAAGTAATAGAGTTGCTAAAGCCAAATCATTGGGGATTTGCCTGGCTCAGTCCCACACACCTGTATCTCCTTGCTTACGTTTTCATCTTAAAATCCAAAGCAGGAGCCGGAGGTCAGAGCTCTCCCTACACCCTCTGCATAGTACCTCCAGCCAACCCTGTCCCTGCCCAGCAGGGCCACCAGCCATAGCATCCTGGAGAGGGATACCATCAGCAGCGACTCCCCAGGATCCATAGGCCGTGCTAAGGGGAGGGGGATAGGGTGGGGTCATTGGAATTAATTGCATGTAGAGGGGATGGCAGGAAATTAATTGGGGACAGCCTGGCCAGGGACCATCCTCTTCTTACCACCTAGGAGCCTGAGCAAGGACCCCCAACTCTGGAACCCAAATTGCCTAAGTGAGGCAAAGCATCTCCCAGTGGGTGTGGCTCTCCCAGCCACTGATTGCCCTGGGTTCAATGCTAGTGCCAGTTTGTGAGGTTGGTCTCTCAGTGTGAATCAAACGAACCAGTTTTGCAACAATCTGTAAGAGCCCCCCCACTAACCCTTTACAGATTGTGGCTAAACTGGCTCACATGGTTCCCATGGCGAGAACAGCCCCATGACGGGATTATACACTATTGAATGACAGTCCGTCAGCTTTGTGATGCGCCTCAAAACACACTGGGGGCATGTGTCCCGTGTCACTGGTGTGTCACAGCTGTTTGCAGGCTGGAGGTGCAAGTCCGGCTCTTACAACCAGAGTCTTGCGCCTACCTCCCTCCTCCCCTCCCCAGTTCTGGGGAGATCTGGCCTTCGCCTACCCATTTGTTCTTTGTTACAGAGCTTGTCCGGAGAGACGGCTCTTTGGGAACAAAGCGCTTTCCTGAGTGAGGCTCTGCTGCCTTGCCTGGGACTAAATATGCAGAGACGCTGCACGTTAGCCCTTTGATCAGCAATTTATCTCTCTGTGCCGCAGGTTCCTGGAGCCTGGTGTTTCCTTCCCATGTTCAGCCCTGCTCCCCAGAGCCAGAGAGACAGGTGTGAGGCATTAGCTACAGGGAAGAACCGCTGACAGGAACCGGCACCAAAAGGAAGGGACAGAGTGTAATGTTTATTACGTTTGAAGCAAAACAAACACACGGCCTATTTATGTATCTGTAGAGAATTAATTGGGGAGCTCCACAAAGCAGCAGATTATAAATTAGAATCGTTTTCACCAACTCCAGCCCATTCATCTTATTTCAAAAGGGGCCTGTCGCCCCTGCCTGACTAATTCCTCTGCACTCGGCACTGCTCTCACGCCAGCTCCAGCTCCCCACATGGCGCTGAAGGGTGGGGGTATGTGAGGACACCTCCGCAGGCCCAGGAGCATGAGAGCCCAAGCCTCCTACGTAAACGCTCCTACATCAAGGTCAGCTTTGAGTCTGGGGAGAAGGTCCCCCCACCTCCCAAGCCCGGGGAGAAGACCCCATTGGCCTGGCTGCCAGGCACAGCTCTGCACCGCTGGCACAGTCACGGCAGGAAGTCAGAGGAGATGAGCGAAGGGACAGGCACCATGGGAAGCCAGGGGGTGGAGAAGCTGGAGACCCTGGGCCTGTTTTCAGAGGTGCTGCGCCACTGGCTGCAGGGGCATCTGTGAGGGATCGGGGCATAGGCGGTCCGGCCTAGCGGTGACAGCTGGCTTGGTGTCCACCTATCAAGGGCGGTCAGCAAGCAGGGGTCAGAGGAGTTGCTGAAACCGGGATCAATAGGTAAGCACCAGGGGCAGAGCTGGAGGCTGGAGATCAGCTGGCACAGTGCAATCCAGAGTCACAGCAAGCCAGACATCTGTGGCTGCCCAGACAGCTTGCTGGGCCACCCTCCAGGGTTAAACAGCACGCTTAGCCAATCAGAGGCCCCAGGCAGGGTGGTACTTCCTGCAGTGCCTATTGGGGGGGGGCACTGCACGCCATCCTGCTGGCACTGTGGGAATGTCATCCCTGGCACCGCAGACCCGGTTCTAGTCCCTGGAGCCTATGGTAGCCTGGGTGCTCCACTCTCTAGGGTTCAGGGCCAGATGCCAACTAACATCCAGACCCTCCTGCCTGAGGCCTCATAACCCCAAGGCTGGGTGCAAAGGGGGGCATCGGGGAGCATCTTCGGGCTCAAAGGGGTGGGTGGAGAGGGCTGTGCCCTGGCCCTTCCTTTGCTGCCAGGTCATTCTGCAAGGATGGGCAGGAGTTCTCCCAGCCTAAGGCAGCACTCTTAGTGCACGGCTGAGGTTGCCTCTGCCGACTGCTTTGATGCTGATGCCTCTGTGTTAAATCAAAGGGTGCAGCCAAGTCCCCGGGGGGGCAAGTACTCTCCCCCGGCTGTGCTCCCACCTGGCACATGCAGGAGATGAAAGGGAGCAGCAGGTGTAGCAGGTGCAGAGCTCTGTGGCTGCCTGTTGTGACAGCTTGGTGTCAGGGAGTCCCCGGGCGATGCTTGGGAACTGCCCCCTACGAAGCCAAGCAGGACTCTGGGGAAGTCTCCTCTCTGTGAGCAGACTGTTTGCAGGACACACAGCTCACCCGGCTTCCCCCTTCCTGGGTCTGACCTCGGAGCATTCAGCATCCTCTGCCCTTCCGTGCACTTCCCACAGCGAGTCCGCCCAGGCAGGCTCCTGGGGAAGCCAGAGGGTCCTGCCCCCCAACTCCACAGTCAGACAGGACTCTCAGCCTGCCAGTAAAACAGAAGGTTTATTAGATGACAGGAACATGGTCTAAAACAGAGCTTGTAGGTGCAGAGAACAGGACCCCTCAGCCGGTCCATCTTGGGGGGCAGTGAGCCAGACAACCACGTCTGCACTTCACTCCATGTCCTCAGCCAGCCCCTAACTGAAACTCTCTCCAGCCCCTCCTCCTCTGGGCTTTGTTCCTTTCCAGGTCACCGGATTCCTTTGTTCTCCAACCCTTTAGCTCTCACCTTGCAGGGGGGAAGGGCCCAGGCCATCAGTTGCCAGAAAACAGGGTGTCGGTCATTCTCTGTGTCCAGACCTCTGCACGCACCTGCCTTCTAGGGCTCTGTAATGATCATACACCCTTATCCCACCCCCTAGATACTTAAGAACTGCATAGGAGAAACTGAGGCACCCCCACAATATTCAGAGGAAACATTAAGAACAGTCCCGCTTCGTCACATCTCTCCCCCCTT
The DNA here is from genome assembly GCF_009764565.3 of Dermochelys coriacea. Classification (NCBI taxonomy): domain Eukaryota; kingdom Metazoa; phylum Chordata; order Testudines; family Dermochelyidae; genus Dermochelys; species Dermochelys coriacea. Next base: position 273,490 of record NC_050080.1, on the reverse strand, counting down.
CGAGACCAAACTGAGTGGGGCCACTTTAGCCGGTGACCTGGGGAAGTTCGAACCCACCAACGTTCCCATGGATGTCCCAGCATCTCTCCCGTTCCTTGGTGGGAGTTACACCAGGCCCTTCCAGTTTCATGCCCTCCCATAGGTCGGGGGTGGTCGATAGCACTTGCATGCCGCATGTGGGAAGGTTTATGCGGCCCGTACCCTTTTGCCACCCCAAAACCCCCAGGGGTCAAACTGGGATCGGGTCTTCTCCCAGTGCTCCAGTCTGGAGGCCTGCAATTTGGCAACTCTTGGGTAAGAGCCCCCATCTTGACCTGGACCACATACTGTTCTAGCATGGAGACATCCCTTTCTCAAAAAGAAAAGGTTTCAGAAATACATCCGATGAAGTGAGCTGTAGCTCACGAAAGCTTATGCTCTAATAAATTTGTTAGTCTCTAAGGTGCCACAAGTACTCCTTTTCTTTTTGAGAAAGGGATGTCTCCATGCTAGAACAGTATGTGGCCCAGGTCAAGATGGGGGCTCTTACCCAAGAGTTGCCAAATTGCACTGTGTTTTTTCCACCAAATGCATCCGATGAAGTGAGCTGTAGCTCACGAAAGCTTATGCTCAAATAAATTTGTTAGTCTCTAAGGTGCCACAAGTACTCCTTTTCTTTTTAGGCACATTTCCTTCACTGTCACAATTCTCCACCCAGCTAACAGGTAAGGTCCAGGGACACTCATCTGCCACTCTCCTCGCCTTCCCACCCTGCTGACTAGACAAAGCCATCAGCTCACAAGGCTGCCTAGGCTCATCCAAATTTTCCTTAGCAAGCACCTTGCCACTCCCAACAGATCCCCTGCCCTGCCTTTGTCTCCCCCCACTCAGCTGGGGTCTCAGCTCCCACTGTGCTCAGCGCTGCCCTTGCTCTCCCAGTGGAGGTAGACAGCGAGCTCGCTGCTTTCCTCACTGCATCAGAGCCAGTGTGAGCCCCTGCTCTGGTGTGCAAGGGGGCAGGGAGCATCTCTCTGTCCCACCCAGACCCAGGAGTCTGGTTACAGGCAGGCAAGTATCCTGAGCCTCGCAGCTCCTCCTTGCTTCCAGCCAGGTCAGCTGCATTTTCAGTGACCATTTCCCTCTCCATCGATTAGTTCCCTGGATTCAAATTCAAACCCTTGGCTGTTACAGGAGCATAGTCTGGATCCTGTCCCAAAGAGACACAGTCACTCCCCAACAGCGTCTTTCAGCTGGTATCCTGGAGAACGCCAACGACCAGCCAGCCCCACCCCTCCTGGGTCTGCACAGGGATCTGGGCTATAGGCAGGGCGAGGGGCTTCATCCCTGGGATCCTCACTCAGCTCACACAGCCCCTCAGCCTCTGAGGTTGCACCACCCAGGGCTTGACAACAGTTCTCTCTGTCCCACGATCTCACCACCCCAGGAATGTCTCCCCATTGACCATCACCTTCCGCTCCCACTGGGGGTTCGAGGAGTCTGAGCCCAGGAGACTCCACACAGACATATAGGTTGGGACCAGGAGTGGGAGCCTGTCCACCACCCCACCCATCGGGCTGATGGAGTCTATGGCCTTGGGACCCAGCAAGGGAGCTAGACACCGGGGCTTTTCCGCAGGGTCCCTCTGGTTCAAATCGCCAGCCTGCTCAAAGGAAGTGAGGTGGCATCCACATCCCCCCCATTCTTAACCAGGGGCAGCAATTTAGTCTCGAGGTTCCCTGCGGAACTGGCACCCCAGGGTCTATCCCCACTCACCCCTGGGAGGTCCCCTCTGCCTCTCCGCTCCACCATCGCCAGTTCATGCTGCTGCTGCTTCTGCAGCTCTTTCTCGGGCTCTTGCTGTCTCTCACAGTCCTCTTGCATATCATGCATTCCTACAACTACAATACCCACCTGCTGAAGTGAAGAAACAGATTGACAGAGCCAGAAGAGTACCCAGAAGTCACCTGCTACAGGACAGGCCCAACAAAGAAAACAACAGAACGCCACTAGCCATCACCTTCAGCCCCCAACTAAAACCTCTCCAACGCATCATCAAGGATCTACAACCTATCCTGAAGGACGACCCATCACTCTCACAGATCTTGGGAGACAGACCAGTCCTTGCTTACAGACAGCCCCCCAATCTGAAGCAAATACTCACCAGCAACCACACACCACACAACAGAACCACTAACCCAGGAACCTATCCTTGCAACAAAGCCCGTTGCCAACTCTGTCCACATATCTATTCAGGGGATACCATCATAGGGCCTAATCACATCAGCCACACTATCAGAGGCTCGTTCACCTGCGCATCTACCAATGTGATATATGCCATCATGTGCCAGCAATGCCCCTCTGCCATGTACATTGGCCAAACTGGACAGTCTCTACGTAAAAGAATGAATGGACACAAATCAGACGTCAAGAATTATAACATTCAAAAACCAGTTGGAGAACACTTCAATCTCTCTGGTCACTCGATCACAGACCTAAGAGTGGCTATACTTCAACAAAAAAGCTTCAAAAACAGACTCCAACGAGAGACTGCTGAATTGGAATTAATTTGCAAACTGGATACAATTAACTTAGGCTTGAATAGAGACTGGGAATGGATGAGTCATTACACAAAGTAAAACTATTTCCCCATGGTATTTCTCCCTCCCACCCCCCCCCCCCCCACTGTTCCTCTGATATTCTTGTTAACTGCTGGAATTAGCCTACCTTGCTTGTCATCATGAAAGGTTTTCCTCCTTTCCCCCCCGCTGCTGGTGATGGCTTATCTTAAGTGATCACTCTCCTTACAGTGTGTATGATAAACCCATTGTTTCATGTTCTCTGTGTGTGTGTATATAAATCTCTCCTCTGCTTTTTCCACCAAATGCATCCGATGAAGTGAGCTGTAGCTCACGAAAGCTTATGCTCTAATAAATTTGTTAGTCTCTAAGGTGCCACGGGTACTCCTTTTCTCTTGGACTCAGCTCCAATCCAGTCGGTCTCCAATCCTCCGATAGGGAACCCGATCATGAAGACCCCCGTCTGGTCACGGACAGGAGTCTTGGGGGTGCCTGTCTGCTACTCCAGCTGCTCCCAGATCCTGCTATAGCCCCATTTGGGTCAGGAATCTGCTCCTTAGAGTGATCATCCTCCTCCAGCTGTACGATTAACTGTGCTTTGGTGAACTTTCCAGTGCGTAACCCTCTCTTTTAGCACAGGGTTACAATGGCCTTCTTAAGGAGATGGTGACAGGCCATCACTCTGCTCTTCCCAAGTTGTTGTGGACTCACAGGCCTGTGTGCTCTCAGCTCCCCACGGTTTCTAGGGAGAATCCCTAGTGTGCCAGCCCTTCTCGAGGTCACCACCTCTTTGCCAGGGTCAAGCTGCAGACTTCTCCGCCCCTGGGATCGCTCGCTGCAATCCCCAGGGGAACCCTGTTACTGCAAAAGTCATTCTCTCTCCCAGGGCCAAGTCGCAGGCTCCTCCGCCCCTGAGACTGCTCCCCGCAGTCCCCAGGGGGACCCCATTACTGCACAGTCCTTCTCGCTGGTCACACACTCCCAGGGGTTAACCGCCCCCTGAAACCGCTCTTCTCTGAGCCTTCAGCACGCCTGGTCTTCGTCAATCCCCCTTCGTTTTACTGCTCCCCAGTCACTTACTGCAGGAAGCGCCATCCACGGGGTGCAGTACATCCCACCTCTACCACCAGTTGTCACGGAGTCCCCGGATGATGCTCTGGAACTGCTCCCTACAAAGTCAGTCAGGACTCTGGGGAAGTCTCCTTTCTGTGAGCAGACTGTCTGCAGGACACACAGTTCACACGGCTTCCACCTTCCTGGGTCTGACCTCAGAGCATTCAGCATCCTCTCTGCCCCTCTGTGCGCTTCCCACAGTGAGTCCGCCCAGGCAGGGTCCTGGGGAAGCCAGAGGATAGGGGTCTATATAATCATTAATGGTGTGGAGAAAGTAAACAGGGAAGTGGGTCACTTGATTAAATTAATAGATAGTGTGACAGGGTCAGGCCAGATGGCTACAGGAGAATAATAGAAGACAGATATATTAGGCCCAGGTTAAGTAGGTCCCTTTTCCCTGGGTAAGGTAACAGGGAAGGTTCCAGAACAATCAGGAACTTTCTGGAGACAATTAAGACAGACAGGCTGATTAGAACACCTGCAGCCAATCAAGAAGCTGCTAGAATCAATTAAGGCAGGCTAATCAGGGCACCTGGGCTTAAAAAGGAGCTTACTTCAGTTTGTGGTGTGCGTGTAAGGAGCTGAGAGTGAGAACGCGGACTGTTGGAGGACTGAGGAGTACAAGCATTATCAGACACCAGGAGGAAGGTCCTATGGTGAGGATAAAGAAGGTGTTGGGAGGAGGCCATGGGGAAGTAGCCCAGGGAGTTGTAGCTGTCGCACAGCTGTTCCAGGAGGCACTTTAGAGAGCTGCATTCCACAGGGCCCTGGACTGGAACCTGGAGTAGAGGGCGGGCCTGGGTTCCCCCCAAATCCTCCCAACTCCTGGTCAGACACAGGAGGAGTCGACCTGGACTGTGGGTTCAGGAAAACGGCCAACCTGAGGGCTGCCGTGAAGCTCCAAGGCGAGCAAATCCACCAATAAGTGCAAGACCCACCAAGGTAGAGCAGGAACTTAGTCACAATAGATAGAAGGTATATAGGAAGGGATGGATGGATAGATATCCTGGCCTCTTCCAGGGTCGATGGCACCTTAACCCCTACACTGCAGCCAAAGCAGCCTGTGCTAGTGCACAGACTGGGTGTGATCCCCAGCAATCCTATGGGCAGAGGGAAGAGTGGAGCCAGCTGGACATCTGGGCATGTGATCAGTTTCAGGCCCCAGTGTAGAGTGCACCCAAGTTACTTCCATTGCGAGCACCTAAATCTGCTGCTCCCCCAGGACCAGGGATCCCTCCTTACGTGGAGGGGGAAGGGGGGACTAGGCCAGGCAGCAGCTTCCACTGCTGCCCTCAGCTCGGGATGGGTGGCTGCTGAGGGATTTACCTGCTCTGTGATTAGGTACAAAGCAAGCTTCCCACCAATTAACTGCCGCTCTGTCTGTGTCTCAGCTGCAGCCCCCCGCTCTGTGGCTGGCAGGCTGATAATTTATATCGTTACAAGAGAGTTTGTTCGAACAGGGTTACTAATTAGTACAGAAATACTATTAGCATCGGCACCACATTCCAGATATTTGTATTAATAATGCTTGTTGGCATTGAATCAAGACCAGTGTTGGGGCGAGGGAGCCCAGGGAGGGAGGGTGGAGCCTGGCCCAGGAGACAAGGGCTCAGCCAGGCTCTAGCAGGATCTGATCCCATCTCCTAGGCAGTAAGAGAAACTGGGAGAGCTGGAGCCATGGTCAGATTAAGTTGTTTGTACAGCACCTTGCACATTGGGTTCCTGCTCTGGCACTACAGCGATGCACCTAATAAATAATGCTAAATTCAATCTGGATTGAGGCCCCGTCTGAAGACACATGGGCGTGGGGGAATAGAAATTAAAGAGAGTGTGAAGAAGCAGGACAGGAGAAGGAAATTGGGAGGAAGGAGCTGAGAGCAGGGTGGGGGGGAGGGAACAGCGCAATGAAATGAAATGTAAAGTGGATGAATTATTTACTGCAAGAAACAATTGCGAAGTCCCTCACTCTGGCTCTGTGCCTTCTCAGAGAGGATCTGCAGCATTTCTCCTGAGCGTGCTGCTGAGTGATTTTTTATGACTGGATACACGAGGCCAGGATAATCTTATAAGAGACTCTAGCAGATTGGTTTAGTATTGATCATGTGCTGAATGTAAAGGCTTTCTGCATCCATCTGCTCCTGCTCCCAGATTGACAGCTTGACTGGAACTGGGTCTTGCTCCAGGCATTTGCAGCCAGGAGTCCTGGTGTCTCCACAGTCCAGGATTGCTGCCCCAGAAGCACCCCATGCCCTGGCACATTCACCCCAATGGTGAGAAAAAACGGGCACAAAAGCGGCTTCTAGGCCAAGAGTTAAAATGGTTAAGCGGAGTCCAAATGGCTGGTCCTCACTGAGCCTTTCAGTAAAATCCCCCAGCCCAGCCCAGCTCTAGCACCAGCACAGTTCCACGGCAGGGCAGGTCTCGATCACACCATAGTCAGATCTACACTATGGTCCCCACAGTCGCTCCCGACCCCACCGCAGTGGCCACTGGGCCCATGGCCACAGCACAGCAACCTGCCTGGCCTGCAGAGCCAGGCACCAGACACAGCTGCCCTCCATCCAACCCACAGTTCAACTGCCCCCTCCCCAAAGGTCTGATACAGTGTCCATCCACAACCCTGGGCACAAGGCAGGCAGCCATCAGGATGGCATGGCCTTCCCAGCTCTCCCCCAAGAGCCAAGCTGGGGTGATTAGACTGAGACAGACACAGCTCAGGGAGGGACGCTGAGGGCTTAACAATTGAAACGCCCGCAGCACACATGAACAAAGGCAAAGGGAGAGCTGAATTTCAGCTCAGTGCGAGTTCTCCCCTGGCCAATGGCCCCTCCTTGACCCGGTCCCTGAGCAGCCCAGCTCTAGGGCTGGCAGAAAGCTCCCTGAGCTCACCCACAGCTGGTTCTGCTCTGCCAGGTGCTGGGCTCTTACTGTCTTCTCAGCATTCCCCACCTGGCGAGCACAGAGCTGGGCCTGCTGAGGGCTGTTTGGCTGCAACTGGAGAAAGTTGGCACCGCTGGGAGGGGTGGAACCAGGCAGGGGGAGGACGATGCTGGGACAAGCCACAAGCAAACTGGAAAGAGTTCGAGGACAAGCAATAAAAGACGCCCCCAGCAGGGACAGAGTCCTGGGGAGATTAACACAGCTAACTCCATACAGCTGAGCGGGGGGTGGGGTGAGGGGCTGGCTGCGGGACTGCAAGGGATGGAGCTAAGAAAGGAGTAAGATCCAGCAGGCTGGCTCCCTGACAGCAGTACGCAGGTGCCGATAATGGGGGCCTGGTACCCGAGTCCAGAGACACAGGGTCTAGCAGGGACGCAGGTGAGGGCCAGGCCCTGGCTGTCTGCCTGGCTCTGTTGCTATGTGGTCAGCACTGCAGAGACACAGTGAGGCCATGCCTGCCCTAGCAATCTCACCGCTTAGGGACATAGCAAGGGATGTGACACCCAGCTCTAGGGGGTCACCCACAAGCAGGAGGAATGGGGGGGAGGATGGGTGCGCTGGGCCAAAAGAGATGAAGAGCTGCAGCTTTCCATTAAAGTCTCAAGAATGTTTGTATACATCATACCTGTTGGGGCTGCCAATGGGCGAATTCCTGTGACCGGCAATGGCAGGGCCTGCTCTCAGGAGCCAACCCTAGAGCCGAGCACAGCATACAGGTAGGTGTGCCGAGGCAGCGTCTGGGGACAGCCTTTGTGGTGAGGAAACGGAAGAGCTGTGCTCCAGCCTGTGTGGTGCTCCCAAATGCCAGTCCCTCCAGTTTTGTCCCTGGCCAGCAGGGTAGAGCTGCGCTTTACTCAGCTAGAAGGGCTCAGGGCGATCCAGATGAGCCTGGAGTCTGGGGCTAGCTGGGTGCTGAGAAGTTGAAAAGCCTTTGACACAAAGTCCTGGAAGGGAGACATCTGGAGATGGGTTTATTGTTCAAATGACATCAGAGGAGAGGGGTCTGGGATAGTGCTGGGGCCTCTGGCTGCTCTGTCACTGGACGTCAGCGGGGGATGGAGAGACAGGGCAGGACAGTGTGAACTATACATCTCATACATTCACCACAAGTGCTGCCCAGCCTGCAGCACACTGCCCTGTACTGATGGGAGGTGTTAGTCCGGCTTTGGGGGAGGACGCAATGTTCACCACGTAGAAAGCGGATAAGGATGCATGCCAATGCTGTTCAGTGGCCGGAGTTGGACCCTGGGTGGGCTAGGCAGCATGGCTGTTCCATGCCAGTCTGTGACGGGGGGCTCAGGTCCCATTTCCTTTGCTAGTTGTGACTAACAGCGCTATGTGATTCTTCCAGGAAAGAGGCTGGGGGAGACCACCCAGGGACATGCCCTCAGAGGGGCACATGCTGGCTTTTGGCTCTGGTGACAAGAGCCTTATGCCTTCTTCCCCTCAATGGGATGGTGGTTGCAGAAGGCACAAGCTGGCTCCCAAAGCTTCCAGCCTTGGGGCCAGCTCAGGCAGTTTGACCTTTCTGCTGCTGCCCCTGATGCTCAAGCGCCTTGCATGGGGAGTGGGTGAGGCACTTCTTTGGCAAGGGGGTCTTCAGAGCAGTGTGGAAAGGGTTAAGGAAGGAGCAGCCGAGTAATTGTTAGTTAATATGGTCCTGTGCTTTTTATTACACTCAGCATTAAATTGATAGCCTGGTACCAAAGGCCAGAAGTGTCACTTCTCAACAAGATGAAATCTATGTAGCCCATGGACAGGGGAAGGCTGGAAGAGTTATAAAGACCTCCATAAAATTAACATTTGGATGGGAACAAGAGGGAAAAGAAACCATGAATTGCAGCAGCAGCCTGGTTAGCAAGTCTCTTTGCATTTTCACGGTTTCCATCCAGCCGGACAGATACTGCTGACGGTCAGAAACGCTGCCCCAGCCTGTCCTGCCTGCTGGATGGATCTGGAGTGTCTTCATCAGTGGGAAAGGCAAAATCTGAGCTCCTGTGAGAAGGTGGCCCTTTGGCAGGACTGGGGGAGCCCAGGGCTGGGTTAGGAGGGAGCTGTGGGTCAGGATTGAGGGGCACAGGCTGTGGGAGCAGTGTTTTGGTTATACTATTTACACACCCAAACCCGTGTGATGGGACTGGCTGGGCACAGCCGGGGCCCATCTAACCATGTAATAAATACACACAAACATGCCAGGCGTAGCCAGGCAGAGCACTACTGCTCTGAATGGTTTCTGACAGCTTCTAAAACCTAGAACACAGTGAGTACCACTCGAAGTCTCACCAACAGTTTAAAGGAATACTGCCCTATTCCAACACTGCTCTAAACATCCTCTGACACAGGGCAACAATGAGATGCTGCCGTGCAAATCACTGAGTTGCAGCATCCCTCCACCCCCAGAAGCTGCTGGTTCTGGAGGAACAGTCATGACCTCCCCCATCCCTGCCCTTCAATCTGTCGCTGCTGTCCCTCCCCTTGTCATGATCAGAGCAGGGGCCTCTGCAGATGTGCTAATGCACAGGGCAGACAGAGCGGGCAGTGGCCCAGCTCCAACGACCAGCGAGTACCAGGCTGCATCTTCCACCTCCCAACCCTTGCCCAGGCCCAGCTCCCCCAGGAGGTCCTAGCACAGGGGATGGAGCAGGAAGGGTCTGGCTCAGGGATGAAAGGCAGAGCACTTGGGTGCAGCAGGGGCCCCTGGGGATTCGTGGGCTCAGGCTTAATATTTGGAGCTGGGTAGGCAGACAGGGCAGAGGATTTAAAGCCAAAGTTGGCTCCTATTGCGGCTCCCGCAGCCTGGGAGCAATGTGAAAGGAAGGCAGCACTTGCTGCTGCAGGGCACAGTCCCCTGGCAGGTGGGGGAGGGAGATGCCATCATCAGTGATGCCAGAAAAGGAGGCAGCAAGGGCCACTCGCCCTTTCTGGCAGGTCTCCCAGCACTGCCCTGAGATCACTTGGGGCAACATGGCACAGGAAGGGGCTCCAGCTCAGAAAGCTTGCTAGAGAACAATTCCCCCTGCCTCGAATTCGACCCAACCCTGTATCTGAGCTTCGGTAATTCCTGTGCCCCACCAGCCTGAACAATAAACGTAGATCCTGCAAAAACCACCACAGCAAAGGCACCAGCTCCTTCTGTTCCTGCTGCAACGGTATCCCAGGGTGGCGGGGAGAGCTGGCTGTCCATCTTACACTGCTCTGAGGCAAGTAAGGGGCAGGTGCCCAGAACGATTCCCCAAGCACACCGCATCCTCCATGGGCCCCTTGCCCTGAGTTCCGCCTTCCCCCAAGGCACCCACTTAGCAGCCCAAGCTGGGCATTTCTGCTGCTTTCCTAGGACTAGGATAGGAGCGGTGAGAGCAGCAGGAAACTCCCAGGGACAGGAGCAGGGGCAGAACTTCAGGAGCCCCCAGGGGTGGCTGGGTGGGGGAATGGGACTGAAGAAGCCAGCTCTCCCTGCGTGGGTCTGGCTTGCCCATAGCCCTATGGGAGCAGCCTGACAAAGCCAGCTTGTGCCACACCCGTACCCCAGTGGCCCCTGACTCCCCACCGCCCGCCTGAGTGGCTCCGCCCGCTCCCCAGTCACTTGCACTCACAGACACTGTTGCTCACACCTGCTGTAAATTACCTGCTTTGCATTTTGCAGCAACTTAATGGTATTAATTTATAGCGTTCTGTCTTTAACAAACATCATTATCATATCGCCAGCCAGGATTATGCAAATCCTGGGGCAGGAAATATTTCTCTCCCCAAAGTCACCTTGATTTATCAGTTTTAGCCCAAAATGATATAGAAAAGAAAGTCAGTTTGGAGAAAGTGACAGATACGTGACCCTGCCCAGTGCCCTCTACTGGGCAGACCCAGCTCACAGGACTCACTGCATGTCAGGGCCTGGGCAGCACGGGCCCCTCAGCTTGGCAGCCCTTGCAAGCTGTGCCTGCATCTGGTGACCAGACACTCCACACAGGGCCTGTGCCATGCAGTTTGCCATGAAAGCAGGCACTGGCTAGGGAGTGTGCCAGCATGCGCTGGCTTGGGGCATGGGACACAGGCCGGGCAGGCAGAGAAAAGTTCCTGGGGTGAACGCCAGTGAAACACATCCCTCCCAATGCGAAACGGACCTATGGACAGCTCTCAGCATAGCCCTGTCAGGCAGGGGGCAGATGAGGGGGCACGGGGAGTGGGTGAGGGCACGCCTAGGCAGGGAACACATCTGAGTACGTTACAGATCAAGCATAGGAAGTAGTGCTTAGTGGTGAGCAGAACTGGGCCTCCCCTCTGCCCCATTGTCAAGGGCTTGAATGTCTCCTCTCTGGTGGTTTGGTGGTGAATTCCCAGTGCCGGCAGAGAGGGCTAAGGCAGCTCTATTGAAATAACTGACAGCGGCACCAGCTGCAGCTCCCTAGTTAAGGCTGGGCTGAGTTTTGCACTTACGGCAGGAGTTCAGCCTATCTGTTATGTGTGAGAAACGCAGTGCACCCTCCCCAAACTCACCGTGCTGATGTGTCAGGCACAGAGTGACTGGTCTGAGGGCATAGAAGAAAAGCTGTTAACTGCATCAGGGATTCACGCTGAGTGTAGAAGGAGTTCTTTATTAAATGCAGTACCCCTCAGACCTTGCTTTGGCCCTAGCTTTCTTCGTAACACAGACTCACCAAACCGTCTGTATGACTAGCACTCACTGGAGCCTCACACCAGGGCTACAAGGGGAGAAATATTCCTAGGGTTAAAGGCAATGTTTCCTGGTTTTCTTCAGAAATAAGAGTTTCTCCGTCCACAGAGGGCGAAGAACAAAGTTCTACTGCAGAGATGTTCCCAGTGTCCTGCCCTCCTTCTCAGTGGGACTCAGGCCACCCCAGGGTTCCCATCCACTCCTGGCAGTCCAGCACCAATCAGACTTTTAATGGCCAGGTCAGGCATTCTGGTCAAAAACCGGACGCCTGGCAACCCTAGCCCATGGGCCACTTGCTTTCCTAAGGGCAGCTTAGCTTCAGTCTCATGGGACCAATAGGAATTGGCAGCCATTTTGAAAAGGCATCTTAGTGGTGGCACTGTATGGCCTCAGACCAGGGGTGGGCAAACTACAGCCGGGGGGACACATCTGTCCCTTCAGACATTTAAATCCGGCCCCCGAGCTCCTGCTGGGGAGCAGGGACCGGGTCTTGCCCCGCTCCACGTGTGCCGTGGTTCTGCACGGCTCCCAGAAGCAGCAGCATGTCCCCACTCTGGCTCCTACACGTAGGGGCAGCCATGGGGCTCCACACACTCCCCCCGCCACAAGCGCCACCCCCACAGCTCCCATTGGCTGGCAACCATAGCCAATGGGAGCTACAGGGGCAGCGCCTGCGGACGGGGCAGTGCGCAGAGCCGCCTGGCCGTGCCTCCATGTAGGAGCCAGAGGGGGGACATGCCGCTGCTTCCGGGAGCTGCTTGAGGCAAGCGGTGCCCGGAGCCTGCACTCCTTCAGTGCCCCAACCCCCTGCCCCAGCCCTGATCCCTCTCCTGCCCTCCAAACCCCTCGGTCCCACCCTCCTGCATCCCAGAACCCACACTCTCAGCCCTCACGTCCCCACCCTCACCCCAACTCCCTGCCCCAGCCCGGAACCCCCTCCTGCACCCTGAAATCCTCATTTCTGGCCCCAGACCAGAGCCTGCACCCCCAGTCAGAGCCCTCACCCCCTCCCGCATCCCAACTCCAAATTCCATGAGCATTCATGGCCCGACATACAATTTCCATACCCAGATGTGGCCTTCCGGCCAAAAAGTTTGCCCACTCCTGCCTCAGACCCATTGAAAACAATGGGAGACTGTGGCCATTTTGAAAGAGGGCATTTCTTCAGTTCTCTAAAGGCCATAAAGGAGATTATTTTATGCATCAGCCTCTGCTGACAAATAAACATTCAACTATGAAAAATGACAGCAAAAGCAGTCATTAGTGCAAACTGTTTTCTTTCAAAAGCTACCTGTTGCAGAAGATTGCTCAATACAATGTGCAAGTGGTAGGAGGAAACTGGGGTAGGGGGTGAGGTGTATACAAACACCAGAGAATGTGGAGGGGAAAACTGGTGTGGGGGCGTAGCTGGGGGAACGTGGTGCAGGAGAGTGGGGGGAGTTGTGTGGTGCATAGAGGCATGTGGAAGACAGGATGCTGGGAGAACCTCATGAGCAGGAAGGAGGAAACTGGGGTGTACATTCTGGCTGCTTAAGGTTGCTATGGCAAAATAAAGCAGCTGTAAACCTAGGGTTGTCAGGTGTCTGGTTTTCAACCGGAAAGTCTGCTAGAAAGAGGACCTGTACAGTGTCTAGTCACATGTACTGACCACCAGACACCAAAAGTCCAGTTACCACAGGTGGGGGCGCCAAGGGAGGAGGTGCTGGGTCTTCCACCCACGCCAGCCCCTGCTCAGCTAAGGTTGCCTCCTACCTACATCTCATGGGCAGGCAGGTTCCCATTCTAGCCCTCAGAGCAGTGGGAGACCAGCTGGTGAGAGGGAGGGAGATGGACAGGATTGAGCGAGGAGTAAGGTGGAGGGGCAGAGCAGTGAGTGATAGGTGCAGGGCCTCGTGGAAGAGATAGGGAGTGGGGAGATTCCAGCTCTCCTGCTGTAGTGTCCAGTTTTCAGAAATTAGAAAGTTGGCAATCCCCTTATGTAGCTGGCCTGCATGCTTCGGGTGTGTCAGGCTGTTCCAGAGCGTGGTAAAGCAGCCAGAGTGTCCTGGCAAATCTGTCCCTTAAGGTTCAGAAAAAACAACGATTTCAGGCTGACGCTCATTATGGATATCGCATGGTAAGATGTTTGCTGGGTTTCCTGTTTGCTGTTCATCTGTAACATTTTTAATTAAGATAAAACAGGAAATCACACTGAGACAGATGGTATTTAGGTTGAGAATGTGTCTCAATAACTTAAGATAAAATATACAGCAGGGAAGTTGTAATTATACCAAACCCAAGTATTATAAACGAGGAAATTCAGAATTAAGATTACACTTGAAAGACACCCATACATGCTAAGGTCTGGAAATGCAGAGTCAGGGCAACCACAGACCTTAACTCTGCCCGGTAGTGATGGTGTGCGGGGACAAGAATGAATAAATTAATGTGTTCCTAAATCAGTTTACTGTAATCTGGGAATAGAAACACTACAGTCGTATCTGCCTGGTGCTCAGTGCTGTCACTGAAGGGCGCAGCTCAGGCCATCTGAGTGCCCTGCTGACGCAGCGTTCAGATCACTGATCTGAGTCACTGCAGCAGCTGGGACTGAGCAGTCCCATGATGCCTGGCCTGGGCCATCCCAGTGGCACAGTCTATTCCGTTCACTCCTCTCTCACATTTGTATGCTAGCATCACTTTGCCAGAGCCTAGGGAGAGACAGGCCCCGCCCTGCTCAGGGACAAGCAGGCTTTGGGGCTGAGCAGCTCACAACTGAGTGCAGAGTGCTGGGGGATGGGACTCATCATTGTCCATGCCCTGCTTTGGGACATACTCAGCCCAAACTCCCAACAGATGCTCTCATCTGGGTCTCTTCTTGCAATTCATGCTGCCAGGACTTTTCGTCCACTCTGTTGCTGGACTCTCACCAGCTCAATCCCTTTGAGCTAATTCCTGCCCACTTTTCCAGTTTTGCCTTCTACTTTCTGATTATTTCACACCTTCCTTCGCACAGCCCGCTATGCAAGGAGCAGCTTCCCATGCCTGTGCACCATGCGCTCCGCAGCCCAATCTGATGCAGGAGGCCTTCCAGCAGAGTGGGCCACCACCTCTCTCTGATGGGTTATGTCCTACTCTGTAATGTCAGCTTCTGCCTGCAGGGTGAGAACTCCTTGGCCCAGGGCTGTAACTGATTACACATTGCACAGCGCCTGCTGCTATATTAGTTCTAAAGGAGCCTCCGGCATTCAGACCCTCACAGACCACGGGTGCAGAGACGTGGTGATGGGCACATTAGAAATATGGTATTGATGACAGGTTTCAGAGTAGCAGCCGTGTTAGTCTGTATGGTATTGATGGACAGACAGCCTGTGCTTAGCCTCTCCTCCTTATCTCCCTGATCTATTTGGAAAGCCCCATCCCTTTAGCTCTCTTTGCAGCAGTATCTCATGCTCACCTGTCTCAAGGGAGGGGCTGTGTCCCAGTAGGTTAGCGTCAGGCTGGGGGCCACCAGGGGTGTACAAAGAAGCTGTGTCACAGTAGGAAGGAGGCTCTGCTGAATGGTATGAAGGCATCATATTGAGGCAGCATATTTTAGAGGGGTGGTCAGTTACTGGTTCTATTCTGCTCACACCAGTGAACTTATAGCTTCAGGGGTCACTGGATCATAGCCATCCCTCTGGGTCAGGGATGAAGTAGGGTTGGGGGAGATAGGGCCGTAGCTGCGTCCCTATGGAGTCGGGGCTGAGCCAGGGGTCACTGGGCCATAGCTGTCCGGCAGAGATTAGTTGGGGGGCGGGGAGGTTGTCATTGGTCATACCCATCCCACAGGGGAAGGTACGAGAGGTGGGAAAGGTCTTCTCAGTCTCGCCCTCTTGAATATTAAATCTGTTGAGCACAGGTGTTCTCACTGGCTGGGGTGGGGCTCCGACTCAGAGTTCGCTACCTATCCATCTTCCCACCTCTCTCAGTTACAATGAAGCCACTCAGGCAGCCGCACATGAAGCTCGGCCAGTGCCAGAGAAAAGCTGGGGAGGCAAGAAGGAGCCAGGCGGAGCACAGTGGGGAGAATGGAGGCAGTGACAGAAAGACAGGGCTGGGCAGGCAATTCAATTTCCAGAGGCTGTCCCACCAATTCAGCTTAGGGACATGATAAGAAACCCACTTCCAGCGATAGGCGCCCTAATCCCCAGCCTTCTTGCATTTCCATTTCCTGAGAGGAGCTGCCTCTAATGGGGAGTAATTTTCCCATCTAGGTTTGCTGGAAGGAACAGCGCTGGATTAAATACTGATTCTCCCAGCATTGTTTAACCCTTTATGTGCCTGCCTACAACATACTTGCAAGAGCCAGTGGAATGGGGGCACAGGCCAGAGTAGCAGGGATGGTGCTTCTCAGAATTGATGAGCAGAGCCATAGGGAGTCAGAGAACTTTCTCAGGGACCAGTGGGGCTGAGCCCAGGAGGAGGGACTGGGGATCAGGACTGAGGGTCATCAGCAGAGTGAGAATGAGGAGAATCAGGACTGGCATTTTTTACGGTCAGCACCCAGAGACCCCTCCCTCCTGGGATCAGTGCCACACTGCACTGGGCACCAGACAAAGACACAGTATCACTGACCCCAGCATTAAAATAGCATGCACCAGGCTCAAAAAAATCATACAATTGGCTTTTAAATCATTAGAGTTATAAGGGTCAGGTGGGCAGTGAGGGGCTGGGGGCTATGATTATGCACTAATGCACCCTACCAATGTTCCACCCAGCCCCAATTATGACACCACTGCCTAGTACAGCTCAAAATCTTATGATGCACATTCCGTTTTTGTTCTGGGGTGCTGTCTGGACATGGGGCAGGACGGGAGCACTGGGTGCTGGCATCGGGAAGAGGCGAGGTAGGGAAAGGGGGAGGCAGGCCCCAATTTACTCCTAAAAGTTTTTTTCTCCTAATATTTGTTCCAGTATTGACAAGAGGCAGATTGGAGCTGGCGCGACAGGAATGTTCACAAATCCCTAATAAAGAATGCTGCCACCATCACTGACAGCACTCACACCTATTGGGCCACACTCAGCTCCGGGCAAGCATGCTGCCCCCAGAAGGCTCCAGCAGAGTTGCACTGGAACTGGGGTCAGGAGTTAGACCAGTCCTTCAACAATAAGGTACTGCGTGTTATCTCACACAGGTGCATTAAGCACCTCACTGTTGTTTCAGTCACTGCCTCCCCAATCAACTCTCCACAATTTTCCAAAAAGAATTCTCTGTGCTCCAGCAAGTGCCCCTTATTGCCCTTGGATGGGCTATGCCCATGCCCAATTGCTACAGGCTCCTATTTCCCAAGAGCTCCCCAACATGCCCTTTAGCAACAAGCTCTACCTTCTGTCCTATTTAAATTAAGATTCTGTAGAGGAGTTCAGCATCCCCACCACCTGCGAGATGGGTCATTCACCCCATGCCTCATGTATTAATGTACCAGCACCATTCTCTCCCTCCCTTTTCCCAGTAGATCTGTAAGAACACCTCCCCACCCACCTTCGCTGGCATGAGCTCAGTCTGTTTTCTTGCTGCCCTCTGTCTTTCCCCCGATGCAGCAGGTTGCCGTTTGACCACCTCCCCCTTTTCATTTCCTAGCACTGGGATTTTTTACCTAGATTTTGAGTCACTCCCTCATGCACCCACGGACTCTGATTCTTGTCCCCAGGCTCTTTTTCAGATTAATTGTGTCTGTTGTAGTCATGATTCCTCGCCTCACTGCTGTAGTTTACTAGACCCCATTTTCTTCTCACAGCCTGGAATAGAACTCAGGTGTCCTGGCTCCCATCTACCCCCTACCACTAGTCCCCACCCCCTATCAGAACTAGGAATGGAACCCAGACAACCTGGCTCCCTGTCCCACTTGCTCTAGCTCACTAGCCCTCGCTCCCTCCAGCTATGGCACGTTGTGCAGCATGCTGCATGTGGCAGGCACTTGAGGGGCACAAACCCCAGTTTACTGAGCCACACCCCCCTCCCCCACAGGCCATGGGAACGCGCTGGGTTGGGGGTTTCCCATTATCACTCGAAAACAGGTGTTCTGTGCCACTTTGACTAAGGAGCAAGCTGGAGCCTTTGGATAGACAGACCCAGTCCAGTAGGCCGTGGCTGGCCACAAGGTTCCTGGGCTCAGCCCTTCACTGCACGAAGGGGAGAAGGAGAGAGGCTATAGCAGAGACTCTGCACTCTACAGCTCTCTCCCCTCCCTGCTGGATGTGGCTCCAGCATGGACCACAACTCCCCATTCATCATCTGATAAACAAATTGAAATTTAAGGGCTTGTGTCTCTAAAACACAGAAAACAATTCCCACTGCATTTTAATGGTGCTGTAATTTATTGGATCAGAAATGATGGATGGCAGCAGGAGAGGGCTGAGCTCACTGAGCAGGGGGAGCACTAATGCAGCAGGAGCCTGCCAGAGATGTGCAGCAGGGGAGGGGACATCGGGCAAGAAGAATGGCTTGGCCAGCAGCAGCCAGCAAGGCCTGTGCCTGACGCTCTTGCTGCCGCCTCTGCAGTCCCTCCAGGAGGCCCTTCAGCTGAGGCCCAGCAGCAGGAGCCCCTGCAGTGAGGCTCCTGGGGAACAGCCTCAGAACGGTAGCCCAGGGCCAGCTGCTCCTGACCACCCCCGTGGATGTCAGGCAGCTTCCCCGCTGCCCACGGCTGACATGAGCGAGGCACCGGAGACAGACACAGTTTGATAACAGGGGCAAGAATCGCCCAAGCTGCATCAGTCTGAAAGGGAGGCAGGCAAAGGAGCACCTGGCGGAAAGAGCAAGAGAAAGCGAGCACAGCTCGCCTCCCCCAGCCTAATCTCCCTGCTCCAAAGAGCTTAAGCTGGGTCAGGCAGTAATTGAAACCAGGCTCTTTGATACAGGTGCCAATTACCATCCCCTAATGTGGGCAGCTCCGATAAATAAAGCAATCAGTGAGCTCTGCTGGGGGGAGCTGTGCGATGAGCACCCCCGAGGCGAGGACACGGTGACAGCGGCAGAACTAATCACGTCAGTACTGCAACCCCTGCCCCTGCAGTCTGCAGCCCAGCCAGCCCGAAGGCTCTGACCCTACGGGACGTGGGGCAGCGACAGCACGGCCAGCTCTCTGCATTGACAGTCAGGTGGGTCTGGCCCCACTGCAAGGCGCAGACTGGCCAGCATCTCCCACGCTCCCATCAGTTACGCGCACCCCGGCGCAGCAGGTCCCCTGCTCCTTTAGCAGCCCCGGGGGCTCTCACTGCCCCTGCCACGCCTGCTCTGGCTGTGGGGTTGGGGAGCGACTGACCCCTGCTCACAGCGAGCCGAATGACCCCCATTAGCCACAGGAGGGGAGGAGGGAGCAGACCGACCCACGGCACACGGGGGGGGGTGGCAGGGAGCAGACTGACCCATTAGCCACAGGAGAGGAGGAGGGAGCAGATCGACCCACGGCACACGGGGGGGGAGAGCAGGAAGCAGACTGACCCATTAGCCACAGGAGGGGAGGAGGGAGCAGACCGGCACACGGGGGGGGGGGAGAGCAGGCAGCAGACTGACCCATTAGCCACAGGAGGGGAGGAGGGAGCAGACCGACCCACGGCGCACAGGGGGGTCGCAGGGAGCAGACTGACCCATTAGCCACAGGAGGGGAGGAGGGAGCAGACCGACCCACGGCGCACAGGGGGGTCGCAGGGAGCAGACTGACCCATTAGCCACAGGAGGGGATGAGGGAGCAGACCGACCCACGGCACACGGGGGGGAGAGCAGGCAGCAGACTGACCCATTAGCCACAGGAGGGGAGGAGGGAGCAGACCGACCCACGGCACACGGGGGGGGGAGAGCTAGGGAGCAGACTGACCCATTAGCCACAGGAGGGGAGGAGGGAGCAGACCGACCCACGGCACACGGGGGGGGTGGCAGGGAGCAGACTGACCCATTAGCCACAGGAGAGGAGGAGGGAGCAGACCGACCCACGGCACACGGGGGGGGGGGGGGGGGTGGCAGGGAGCAGACTGACCCATTAGCCACAGGAGAGGAGGAGGGAGCAGATCGACCCACGGCACACGGGGGGGGAGAGCAGGAAGCAGACTGACCCATTAGCCACAGGAGGGGAGGAGGGAGCAGACCGACCCACGGCGCACAGGGGGGTCGCAGGGAGCAGACTGACCCATTAGCCACAGGAGGGGAGGAGGGAGCAGACCGACCCACGGCGCACTGAGGGGGTGGCAGGGAGCAGACTGACCCATTAGCCACAGGAGGGGATGAGGGAGCAGACCGACCCACGGCACACGGGGGGGAGAGCAGGCAGCAGACTGACCCATTAGCCACAGGAGGGGAGGAGGGAGCAGACCGACCCACGGCACACGGGGGGGGGAGAGCTAGGGAGCAGACTGACCCATTAGCCACAGGAGGGGAGGAGGGAGCAGACCGACCCACGGCACACGGGGGGGGGTGGCAGGGAGCAGACTGACCCATTAGCCACAGGAGAGGAGGAGGGAGCAGACCGACCCACGGCATACGGGGGGGGGGGGAGAGCAGGAAGCAGACTGACCCATTAGCCACAGGAGGGGAGGAGGGAGCAGACTGACCCACGGCGCACGGGGGGGGAGAGCAGGGAGCAGACTGACCCATTAGCCACAGGAGGGGAGGAGGGAGCAGAACGGCGCGGGGGGGGGGGTGGCAGGGAGCAGACTGACCCATTAGTCACAGTAGGGGAGGAGGGAGCAGACCGACCCACGGCGCACGGGGGGGGGTGGCAGGGAGCAGACTGACCCATTAGCCACAGGAGAGGAGGAGGGAGCAGATCGACCCACGGCACACGGGGGGGGGGGAGAGCTAGGGAGCAGACTGACCCATTAGTCACAGTAGGGGAGGAGGGAGCAGACCGACCCACGGCGCACGGGGTGGGGTGGCAGGGAGCAGACTGACCCATTAGCCACAGGAGAGGAGGAGGGAGCAGACCGACCCACGGCAGACGGGGGGGAGAGCAGGCAGCAGACTGACCCATTAGCCACAGGAGGGGAGGAGGGAGCAGACCGGCACACGGGGGGGGGGGAGAGCAGGCAGCAGACTGACCCATTAGCCACAGGAGAAGAGGAGGGAGCAGACCGACCCACGGCGCACGGGGGGAGTGGCAGGGAGCAGACTGACCCATTAGCCACAGGAGGGGAGGTGGGAGCAGGCCGACCTACGGCACACAGAGGGGGAGAGCAGGGAGCAGATTGACCCATTAGCTACAGGAGGGGAGGAGGGAGCAGACCGACCCATGGCACACGGCGTTGGGGGGAGAGCAGGGAGCAGACTGACCCATTAGCCACTGGAGGGGAGGAGGGAGCAGGCCAACCTACAGCGCACAGGGGGGGAGAGCAGGGAGCAGATTGACTCACTTGAGCTGCCTTGGGCTGGTGGACTCGTTCCGATCCCTACCGCAAAACCTCCTCTTAGTTCCTTGGGGAAAGTTGCCTGGCTCCTGTAGCAGCCCTGATTGGCTGCTCTTCTGCAGGAGGCAGGTCAGTGGGGAAGCAGCCAATCAGAGTGGGTTCCCCATGGCCACGTGTCAATGGACGGGGCTGGCCCGTTGCCAGTGGGCAGAGGTGGTGGGCCGCTGCCAGGACGGGCCAGGGGCTGGACGTTCAAGCCAGGCACGTTCCAGTTAGGAACAGGGCACAGACTGCTCATGGTGTGGGCAAGTAGCCCTGGACCAAGCTTCCCAGGGCCCTGGCCTGGGGGATTCTCCATCTTGTCACCAAGGTTGGGGCCATTCTGGGGGTGCTTTCGTCACACACAAGTTATTGGGCTGACATGGGGTTATGGTGAAAATTAAGAGCCCGTGTTCTATGGGAGGCCAGAGCAGATGATTAAGGTGAATTTATGAAACCCCAGTGCTGCAGGGTCATGCTCGGGGAGCCCGAGTGCTTGCTCACTGGCAGCAGCAATGCCCCCACATCTGCACTGTTCTCTGCCTGGAGGCAGGGGGGCAACACCCAGAGCATCACCCTTTTCCTGGCTGTGCCATCCCCCTTCCCCCCCATCAGGCTGCTGGTGGATAACTGCATCCCAGGCCACGCTCGCTGGAGCTGCCTGTGCAGAGGCAGACGGGGAGCAGTGCTGCAGCTGTTGATCCAATCGTGATGGGAGAAACGAGGCTGCAGAATGTGCTCAGTGACAGCTGGAGGCTGTAGCTCCCACAGAGGAGCTGGGAGAGGACTCCAGCCCCCTCAGCCTGTCTGCAGGGCTGGGATAGAGGCACAGAGAGGGGTTTCTGTGGGAGAGACAGGAACCAGGGAGAAAGGAGCAAAGCTCTGGTAAAGGGAAAGAGGGTGGGGGATTGGGGTCAGAGAGTTAAAGGGGAGCAGAGGAGGAAATTAAACCAGTCTGAAGTTTGTTGGCTGCAGATCAGGAGGTCTGGTGGGGGCTGTGTTGGGGCCTAGTGGGCTGACCTCCTTAGAGGAAGTCACCTGTGAGGAGGGTCTTAGGAGGCCACCAGGCATGTTGGGGGATCCTTGAGTGTCCATGGCAACAGGGAGGGTGGGGCCACCATGCCCCAGGCACAGCCCAGGAGTACCTGCTTGGAGTGCTGAAAAATGCAGAGCCACTCCAGGCCTGTTCCTGCCCATCAGCTTCCCTCCCTCTCCCACGATGGGCTCAAACAAGCCATGCTCATCACAAGTTAACCACCCTTTGGTGCATGTTTGGGAAGGCCCCTGCTCGGCTGGCCTCCCTGCTCTCAGCTTCAAGCCATTAGGCTACACCAATGGCAGCGCTGAGGAAAGCCTGAGGCGGCTGGGTGTGAAAGGAGCCTGCAGAATGTGTTGCCCAAGCCAATGATGTCCAGAGAGCTATTGTCCCCCAGCCCTGCCTCTGAGCAACATGGTGCCAGCTCCAAGCCTCTGAGGAAAGTGCCACCTGGAGGCCTTCAGCACCCTCAGCAAAGAAGTAGCAGCAGAGGGATGGGGGAACCTACAAAGGAGACCCAGGGGATAGCACTAGGCACATCACAGTCCCGCCTCCCACATGGGGATCAGAGAGGAGTTCACAGCCCATTACTATGGCAGCACAGTCCCCTGCCTTTGGGGAGGGACCTGCGGCGGGAGGGCTTTGGAACCAGCAGTGTCACTAGCACAAGCCTGAGCTCTAGAGAGCAGGCTCTTAGCATATTAACTGTGGTGTCTCCGATTTGGTTAGGGCAATTATTGGGCTGGCTGCTTCCGCCTTCCTGTGATTAATGATTGAACGGTCCATATAGCTCCTTTACACCTGGCGAGCAGCTGGGAGCTGGCAAGGGCCTCTGCTCCTGGCAGAACGACAGCAGGAGCCTGAAGGCTGCGAGGCAATATGGGAGCAAGAAGAGGGGCTTGGCAGCAATCCCCTTGTACTCCAGATTGCTCCCCCAGAGGTGATGAGCTGGTGGCTAGTCTTGGCCCTGACACAGACTCCTAGTGCTGCAGCTCCCCTCACTGTCTTGTCTAGTTAGACTGCACGCTCATGGGGGCAGAGCTATGGGGCTATGCAGCACCTAGCACAGGGGGGCCTTCAGGCCTGACTGCAAAACAAATAAATAAAAATTCTCCTTGGAGTCCCAAAGATGCAGCTCAGCTCCATGTTGCATCCCACCCAGCCTTTCAGGGTGTGCCCTCCCCCTTGGCTATCTCAGAGCCTTCAGGGACTCCCTGGGTCAGCTCCCTGGGGTCCCCGGGGCATGCTGGTTTAGGCCACACTTGGGCTTAGAGCAGAGTTAGGATGCCTGAGCTCGTTCTGGAGACTGTACCACAGGGGAGGGAGGGGAAGGAGAGGAAACTACAGCTAGCAGGCACCACTAGAGATGCAGTCTGGTGGGACAGCTAGGTCTCAGTCTCAGACAGCGCTGGGGGCTTTGCTGTTACCAAGCACCACAGCAGGGCAGTGTGTGAATCCTCCGGGGCCAGGACTTGGAACAGAGGTGGGAGAAGCTGCATGTCCAGAAGTGCCCCTCCCCTGAACACTGGCCCAGGAGCTGAGGAGACTTTTCACTGCCTGGGAAATGAAGCACAACCCTGCTGTGGCTGGGCACCAAGCGCTGCTCCCCGCTCCAGAGCCTAGTTCAGCCGCCCATGATCTGATGCTCCCTCCTGCTTTTCCAGGCCTTCGCAGTGGGACGCGGGGGTGCTGTGCCACTGCTGTGGGAAAGCTCCCTGCTTGGGTGGAGCTGTCAGGAGAGGAGTAGGCAGAGCAGAATGGTTCACACTGGAGTCCCTTACTGTGGTGTTTGCTAGTCAAAGTGGTGTCTGTGCAGAGGGGCTACTGTAGCCTCCCGCAAGGGGCTGGCCACATTGGTATTTCAACAGCAATCTCAGAGTTTGTTGTTCAATACAGGGGCTTCCCAAAGGGCCCAGAACCTGGAAACGAACAAACAGCCCTCCCTGCCCCGGCCAAGTGCACGGCTTGCAGAAAGAGCACGGTGCCTTTAAGATTCATTCAGCACCGTTTCCACTGGTTAATTAGTTCTAAAAGCCATCAGTAATATATCACAGTCAGCACCTTCCTCTGCATTGTTCCCAGAGAGACAGGGCAGAGGAGGCCTGGGTCCGTACCCACGTGGAGCTCTGGTGCTGCAAGGGGGTGTGTGTGGGGAGCACCTGTGTGGGTGTGTAGGCTGGGTACCTATCTATGTGTGGGAAGGGGAGGTGCCTATTGGTGTGCATGTGTGTAGGGGGAGATGGGATGGGTACCTGTGTGTGTGTGTGCGCATACAGGTTGCTGTGGTGCTGGGCCAGGTGGGTGCAGCTGTGCTACATCCAGCAAGGAGACAGGGCTGTACCTGGGCTGATGGCTGCTCTCCTCCCCCAGCCCCCAGTCCCAGAGATGGCTGAGTAGCAACCCAGGCCCACACTGCAGGGCTGAGGCCACTGTGGCAGGTGAGGTACCTGCTGCCCCAGCTTGCAGTGCTGCAGGCCCCCTTTCAGAACCGCCTACTCCAGCATTAGCATCACTGGGGTTAAATGCTAAACCTCCCACTAGTCTCTGCAAACAGCCTGTCCCGTAGGCTGAACAGGGGTGGGGATAGAACGGGCACAGCCACGCGCCCAGCATCCTGCCAGTCATGAAAAGAGAGGGCAGCTGAGCCCCCACACTCATCACCCCATATCATAAGGGTCTTGCTCTGCCCTGCCTTGCATTTGCTGCACCTCCTGGAGGCAGAGCCCCTGGGGAGGAGATGATAGGCCTCCTTTAGGTCTTCTGGTGCTGAACTGTCATGGGAGCAGGTGGGGCCCCTGGCATAAACTAGAGCCTGACGGTGCAGCAGCCTCCCAAGGGCAACCAGCACTGAGCTCTGCAGAGACAGGAAGCCCTCGCTGCAGCCTCCCCCTGCCCAGTGCTTGCAGGTGAGGAAAAGCAGGGACTGCATCAGGGGAGCCTCCCCCGACAGCTGCTGAGCTTTCCCTAGAGAGAACCTCACCTGGACAAAGTGTCCTTCTGTTCCGGGTGCCTGTGAGGCCCCATTCAAAGTGGTCATAAAGCAGCCATAAGGCTCCCTGGGACATGCCCCTGGGCGCGAGGCCTCCTTATCAGCCACAGAACCCAGTCAGCTCTACAGTTGCCTGGGATGGGGATGGGTGAACCAGGGACTGAGATACTTAACCTGTGCTGGCAGACCCATGGCCTCCCAGCTGGTTTTTGGCACCTGCACTGACATGGGGTAGATTCTCTCTATGGGCCCAGTTCTGCACTCACTTATGTCAACACGAGTCCAGAGCAGTTTCACTGAGGTAAACAGGACCTGCAGCCCCTTTGCATCAGAGCTGCAACCAGCTGTACCCTGCAGTGGTGCCACAGGCCATGAGGAGAGAAGCAGGGCTACTGTCCCTCCTCACTGCTACCCCCACACTGACTCGCTGAGGAATCCCCTCTGTGCTTTTCCCCACCTCCCCTCCCCTCAGCACCCACCCCCTGGCATCACACCACAGGTCAGCCCCCTCCTCACATTACTTTGCTGCTGTCATTTTAAGGTTGTGCTTTTTTTAATCTCTCCGTCTTGTTCTCATTTTATTACACTCACTGTTTCCTTCCCTCTTTCTTCCTCTTTGATCTGTTTGTCCTCATTGCCATGTGCTTATCTCTTTTCCTGCTTCCGACAGTCCCAGCGCTTATCGCTTCAGGGGGTTCTTTTCTGCTTTTCATTAAATTTTAGTGCTCATAAAAATGAGATGGATGGTGTGAGCTACACATGTAATGCCAATGTCTTCCACTCAGCCCTGCCGGTGTACCTACACCCCGAGCCACAGCCCTCCCACCCCATTCCAGTCCTGGGCTCCCCACACAATGCTCTGCCAGTGCCCCTCTGTCCTTCCCTGCGGCACCCTCTGGTATGCCAGGCAGGGCTCTCCACCTGCTCTGTGGGTGCACCTTCGTTCCCACCCACAAGCCCCTGCTCGCCTCCTCCTAGGCAGTAACTGGCATGGCAGAGGGTGGTAGTTTGGGGCTGTGGACGTACAAGGCCCAACAAACTCATTTCACTTTGGATCTAACCCAGGAATTGATCCTGGAGGCCAGAAGTGACCTGGGTGTGAATTAAAGTGCTGACACACTGACTTCCCACCTCTCATTCATCCCACCACTCCACTGCTGTCAGGCTCCTTTGGTGAAGTGCTGCTGACAATAGGCGAGGGGAGCTGCTTGTGCCCAGAGGTCACTGAGCCCAAGCTCATTTACTGAGGTGGCAGCAGGGAGGGACCCCTGGCACTTGCCCTCCACAGGATTCTTCTGCTCCCCTATGCTGGGTTAGAGGGTTCTGAGCAGTTAGGCAGCAGCAACTGTGATGTTGCCAGCAGACCATGCCAGGGTCTATGAGTGAGGTTCCCAGCACCACACAGGCACAGACAGGGCCACTTGGGTAAAAACACCAGAGTCCAATTAACCACAGCAAGAGGGATTACAGGAATGAGCATCCACAGTGCTTTGAAGAGAGTCTATAGAGGAATGAGACAAACATGGCTATTCCAGGCCATATGCTCCTGCAGCCTGTGTGTGCATGCACGCATGAGCTGCAATGTCAATGTTGAGTCTTGCCAGTTCTCTGGCAATTATGGCAGTTCTTCTTTCTGAGCATTCACTGTGCTGAGAGTCCATAAGAGTGCAGACATTCCAGATGGCTAAATTCATTCTCTCTCTTGTTTCAGCAGTGGAGTTGAGTGATCCCAATGGATGCGGCCATCCAGATCGGAAGAGTGAGAGACAGCCTATGTCTGCGGCACTTTTTCTAGCCCCCTCCCTATTTGGGGTGAGCAGCAGGGATCCTAGAAAAGCCTGTTCAGCCACAGGTGCTGCTGCCAAAATGCACTTCTGTCTCATCCAAGCACAAGACGGCCGTTTTATGGCTGCCGGCTGCGTGCAGATTTGTGACTAAAGTCTCCCAGAGATCACTGCTCCTGTCTTCCCTGCCACTCGTCTGTTGCCGCAGGACTTTGTGTGGATGCGAACCCTTTGGCAGAGGCCCGCACATGAAGTCTTTTAACGTGGGGAAACCGGTGCACAGGCAGTGACCACACAAGACTTGACAGGAGGAAAACCCTGACCCAGTGGCAAGAAATCCAAGACAACCAGGGGCCTCCCTCCTGCTGCAGCCCTCATCCGCTTTCACAGCCGCAGAGTATTGACATTGCAGCTCTTGCTGATGAGGTTAAATTAAAAGAGGATGGAGGTGGAGGCTTTTGGAAAGGAAAGCCACCGAAGAGAGACGCAGTCATGGGATTGGCTTTGCTATCAAAAATAAGATCGCCAGTCAGCTTTTGGAGTGTCCCGGGGGATCAACAAGGGTCTCAGGACTCTTCAGCTCAAGCTCAGCAACAACCAATAGGCCATGGTCATCAGTGCATACGCCCCTGATGATGAGGAAGACAACAAGGAGCAGTTTTATACCACTTTCGATGCAGTCTTCACAGCCATACCTGAGGCAGACAAACTCATCCTCCCGTGAGATTTCAGTGCCAGAGTGGGACGGGACTCCCGACTCTGGAGCGACACAATAGGTAAAGAGGTGGGAAATGTAACCTCCAATGGTATTCTCCTCCTCAGCAAATGGGTGGAGCATGACCTGCTCATCACAAATACCATCTTTAGGCAGAGTAACAAATTTAAGACCACCTGGAAACATCCTGGGTCCAAACACTGGCACCTTCTTGACTATGTTATAGTTAGAGCTCGAGATTATGCCAATGTGTGTATAACATGAGCCATCAGAGGTACTGATCACTGTTGGACAGACCATTGATTAGTAAGATCAGTCATGTACCTGGCAGCTCGCTCCACCACACCGCAAACACCCAAAGACTAAGCGAAAGAGATACAACGTCAAAGCACTTCAGGACCAAGCCAGCTGTGAAATGTTCCAGCAACACCTGTTTGAGAAACTCTCTAATTCAGAGGTGGGCAAACTACGGCCCGTGGGACCGTCCTGCCCGGCCCCTGAGCTCCTGATCCATGAGGTTGTCCCCGCTCCCCTGCAGCCATGCGGCACAATGCTCTGGACGGCAGGGCTGCAGAGCCCAGCCTGACCCGGTGATCTGTGCTGTGTGGCGTGGCTGCCTGTCCTGGTGCAGCCACGCTGCCAGCCACCGGTGCTCCAGGCAGCGCAGTAAGGAGGCAGGGAATGGGGGTGGGGGGGAGGGTTTTGGATAGAGGGCAGGGGAGTTCAGGGGGCGGTCGGGGCAGTCAGAGGGCAGGGGTCCCGGGAGGGCAGTCAGGAAGGAGAGGAGGGCTGTCAGGGGACAGGGAGCAGGGGGGGTGGATGGGGCAGGGGTCCTGGGGGCAGTCAGGAAGGATGGGGGGTTGAATGCAGTGGTGGGGGGCATTTAGGGGCAGGAGGCAGTTAGGGGTGAGGGGTCTGGGGGCGGTCAGGGAGGAGGGGCGGTTGGATGGAGGAGGGGTCCCGGGGGGGCAGTCAGGAAGGAGGTTGGATGGGGGCGGCGGGGGGCAGTTAGGGGTGGCCATCAGAGGTGAGAAGCAGGGGGGTCGATGGGGGCGGGGGCTGGGCCATGCCTGGCTATTTGGGGAGGCACAGCCTCCCCTAACCAGCCCTCCATACAATTTCAAAAACCCGATGCAGCCCTCAGGCCAAAAAGTTTGCCCATCCCTGCTCTAACTTGCCTGATAACGTCACTGACATTCAAGAGCACTGGGATCAACTTAAAAATACCATTCACAGTGCATGTGCTGAAATGATAGGATATTCCACTCATCAACACCAAGATTGGTCTGACAAAAACAATGAGAAAATCTTAGTATTAATTCAAAAGAAAAAACTGCATTCTGTAACTGGCAAAATGATTCCTCTAACCAATGAAAATATGAGGTTTATCACCTGCTCAATGACGAAGTCCAAAGGAAGCTACGTTACATCAAAAATAAGTGGTGGCAAGAGAAGGCCTGTGAGATCCAGGGTTTTGTAGACCAGGATGACATGAGAAGCTTCTTTCAAGCAACAAAAGCTCCAAAGGCCCAACCCCTCCCCTTTACATTCCCAGGGTGGCTCCATCCTCCTCAAGGACAATGCAGCCATTAAACAACTGGAAGGAGCACGTTGAGAGCCTACTAAACCGCGAATCCACGGTCTCTGAAAACACCATTGCGTCCTTTCCACAAAGCTCAGTAATGGAACACCTTGCTGATTCCCTCATCTTCTGAGGAAGTCCGGTGTGCCATCACCCAGACGAAAAATCACTAGGCACCAAGTCCAGACGACATCCCAGCTGAGGTTTTTAAAGCTCATGGAACAATGCTCCAGCACAAACTTTGCCAACTCCTCAACAAAATCTGGACCTGTGAAGAAATTCCACCTGACTTTAAGAACCCAAACATTATTACCGTGTTCAAGAAAGAGGACAAATCTTTGTGTGGGAACTACAGATGAACTGTCCTCCTCTCCATCCTTGCCCAGATCCTACTAAACAGTCTTCTCCCACTTGCCGAGGAACTCCTCCCTGAATCACAGTGTGGCTTCAGGCCATCTTGAGATACAATCAACTTGATCTTCGTGGCACGACAGATTCAGGAAAAATGCAGAGAGCAACACCAGGAACTGTTCATGGCATTCATCATTCTAACCAAGGCCTTGGTTCTCTACCAATCATGATGCCCTATGGAAGGTGCTGTATAGGTTTGGCTATCCACAGAAATTAATTTCCATTCTCAGACTACTCTATGATGGGATGACTGCCACCATTCTATGCAATGGCTAAGAATTCAAACCATTCATTATTCACACTGGTGTCAAGCAGGGCTGTGTCATTCCTCCAACACTTTTCCATTTACCTTGCCATGATCCTGCTTCTCATCTGTGATCGCCTTCCTGTTGGAATCAGGATTAAGTATTGTATGGATGGTCAACTCCTCAACATCTCCAAACAAAACCTAAGATCACGAGAATTGGCATCACTGACCTTCAGTATGCAGATGTGTCATTCTCGCGCACACAGAGGCTGACCTGCAAAGTACCCTACATCTTTTTGCAGATGTCTATCACAGCCTGGGTCTCTCTCTCAACATTGGGAAAACCAAGGTACCCTACCAGCCCTCACCTGCACAAACTACTTTTTGTACTCCACAATTCACCATCAGCAGAGAACCCCTGGAAAAGGTGGACATTTTCCATACCCTGGCAGCCACCTCTCCCAAACAGCCAGCATTGACACAGAAATTGAATAGATGATCCGCTGTGTCAGCAAATCCTTTGAAAGACTACTCAAACAAGTCTTCAATGATAGGGATCTGCAAACAGGCACCAAAACCTTGGTTTACAAGGCAGATGTCATCCCCACACTTCTCTGTGGGTGTAAGTCCTGGGTAACCTACAGACGACATCTCAAGTGGCTGGAGTGGTTCCAGCAGCGCTGCCTCAGGAGGATTCTCAGGATCAGCTGGGAAGACCAATGCACTAACATCAGCATTCTCTCCGTAGCCAACATCAGCAGTATAGAAGCGCAGGTCATGAAACACCAACTCTACTGGGCTGGCCACTGTGTACGTATGCCTGACACTCGCCTCCCAAAGCAAGTACTCTTCTCTCAGTTAAGTCAGGGAAGAAGGGCTTGCGGAGGGCAGCGGAAGTGCTTCGAAGACATGCCAAAAGTAAACCTTAATTTGCAAACTGGATACAATTAACTTAGGCTTGAATAGAGACTGGGAGTGGATGGGTCATTACACAAAGTAAAACTATTTCCCCATGTTTATCCCACACCCCCCACTGTTCCTCGGATGTTCTTGTCAACTGCTGGAAATGGCCCACCTTGATTATCACTACAAAAAGCTCCCCCCCCAGCCACTCTCCCGCTGGTAATAGCTCACCTTAGGTGATCACTCTCTTTACAGCGTGTATGGTAACACCCATTGTTTCATATTCTCTGTGTATATAAATCTCCCCACTGAATG
This sequence comes from Dermochelys coriacea, assembly GCF_009764565.3. Classification (NCBI taxonomy): domain Eukaryota; kingdom Metazoa; phylum Chordata; order Testudines; family Dermochelyidae; genus Dermochelys; species Dermochelys coriacea. The sequence continues at coordinate 242,835 of NC_050080.1, read as the reverse complement.
CATCCAATGAAGTGAGCTGTAGCTCACGAAAGCTTATACTCAAATAAATTTGTTAGTCTCTAAGGTGCCACAAGTATTCTTTTTCTTTTTGCGAATACAGACGAACACGGCTGCTACTCTGAAATTTTAAAAAGGGAGGCATCAACCCAACAAACTGGGAGGACTTGGCACAGAACAGAACACGGTGGCACCACATCATACACCAAGCCACAGCTCACTTTGAGGAGAACAGACGTGATCATGAAACAGAGAAGCGACAAAAGAAGGAAGGGCACAACAGTTCAGCCGACAACAATGTCTCCTCCAAGATTACACCTGTCACTTCTGTGGGAAAATCTGCAGGGCATGAATTGAGCTCCTCAGCCATTTAAAAACCCAATGAACCCCCTTGGCAGACATCATCCCTGCTTCGAGGGATAGCTGAATGCACGGGTGAGACACAGAGACCACAGTGAGCCAACACCTGTACATGACACTGCCCTCTGCTGTATGTAATTGTTTGTGTACACTCAGGTGTGCATGCATGCACACAACACTGCCCTCTGCTAGGTGGAGTCAGACCTGTCGTGTAGTTAACAGCCTTGCTCTCTATTGGCTGGCTGAAGTAAGGATGCTAAACAGAGACAGTGGCCAGCCCTGGATGCTTGGACAAATCACTGCACAGGAAGTGTCCACTTGGGCAACACTACAGCTGAGACCATCATGGCCTCCCTCCATTTTCAGAGAGGTTTGCCCTAGAAAGTCACTGACTCTTTTTCATTTCCCACCCACCAGGCCCTGCCCCGACATTGAGCAGAAATCCTTCCCTGGCATTCTCTGTCTGCTCTCTGATGGAGGCTGCAAGGCCAAGACCTCAGTCCTGGGGTCTGGAGCGTCCAGCTGTGTGCGTGTGGGGGAGCACAGAGCTGCCATTCCCCTGCACCCCTGGATGGAACTAGACTGTAGGGCAGGGGGCGGATTGACACTCATGCACTGAGCAGTTGGTGGGTTTGGGCCAGGAAAGGAGAAAATCTCTGGCAACAGAGATGTCCCAACTGGAAACAAATGCTCAGTCTAAGGCGTATGCACTGGGCTCCATAGCTGCAGCAGGACACACAAGTCAGTGTGGGGAGCACCCCTTAGCCACCCTAACCTGGCCCTGGGCATGGCACAAATCACTCCATCTTGGGGTGGAGATAGCAGTAAGCCTGCTCGCACCTTGCTCACCTGGCTGGGCCAGCACCAGTGGCTAAACATTCTGCCCAAGTTGCCTCTTCCAGGGCTACGGCTGTGGTTGCGCTGTGACTGAGGGATCCGGGCATGGTGACACGTCACATGTGACATGGAATGTCTGGGGAGGTGCTCATTACAGCTGCAGCAAGGGGACAGATGCAGTGGCATCCGTGTCAGCTGCTGGCAGGCAATGCTGTATGCTGTGGCCAATGCGCTCTCCCCTAGCAGGGTCACTCAGGCAGATGACAAGGACAGGAGCCAGTGCCCTTCTACTTCAGCCCTGGGGCATGAATGCCCAGAAACTCACCAGCTCCATAGTCTGAGCTGAGTGTGGCACAGTGACCCCACCAGGCACCGCGTTTCAGAGTCACTCAGATCAGCTGGGACCCTGCTCAACTGGCACCAAGGAGAGCATGCTTCCTTGGCCCTGAGCAGCTGAACCTCTCCCTGCCCACAGAGAAACCTCTTGCCCAAGGAAGAGGAACAGCTCCCCATCCTGTAGAACAAGGGGCAGGGGAATAGGCCCCAGGTAAGATCTCCCCTCAGAACCCAGTAGGTTCCCTACCCCCTGGAGTGGGGACGATCACCCCTCACCACCCGTCAGGTGCCAAGAACCCTGGAGGGAAATCACCCTTCAGCATCCAGGTGACATCTCCCCTCAGCACCCAGTGGGGGCCCAGCACCCTGGGGGGAAGAGGGAAATCTCCCCACCACACGGAGCAGGGGCCCAGTGCCCCGAGATGACTGGCATCCCCTGGCCAGGGGACACTGGTTGACTGCACTCCAGTGTGGTTACTTTCCTTTACAGAAAACAACAACAAAAAGAGCTGATTCAGCAAATGTTAATTTATGTCCCAGGCCAGAGGTAGCATAAAGCAATTAGTGATATAATGGTGATGTCGCACTAAAAATTATTTATCGTGTCACTGAGCTCACAGCTAGGTTTAAATTAGACACTGGTGGGATTTAAAACATCCTTCAGGACTGCCATCCCTGCCCCCACGCTGCCTCGCATCTGGCTCAGCTCAGCATTGGCCTCCCCACAAACCAGGAGCAGCAACCAAACCCCCAATCACTGCCAGTGGGCAAAGTGTCCCCCCCCATTGCCACCTTCCCTACAGTACCCCCGTTGGGAGGGCCTGGAACTAGAGTATCTGGGAGCACCCCCCTCACTGAGCCTGGCCTGCCCTCTACAGCACTCCCAACCCACACCTCCTCTGCTGGGAGACACTGGGGCTGGAGAAGTCAGAAGTACCAACCCACCCCTCCCACTCCAGCCAGGGTTCCTGCCCCCTCTCTAGGAGAGCCCAGGACTGGAGAAGCTGAGAACTTTCCCCCACAGACAGTACTTCTGCCTTGTTCCCTAGAGCACACCCTGCCAGGAGAATCACAGGAGCTTTGCAGATGTGGCGAGCCAGGAGCAAGAGCAGAAACGCAGAGAGAAGCGAGAGGCAATGGATGCTCCTTTCCTAGAGGCTGAGCCATGGGGCAGGGCAGGGCAGGGCAGGGGAGAAACGCTCACTACAAACAAATACATAGAGCTCACTATTAAGTGGCATGGGGAGGCACACGTTCCAGAAGGCCCCACAATTTTTGTATTCGCAAAAAGAAAAGGAGTACTTGTGGCACCTTAGAGACTAACAAATTTATTTGAGCTTAAGCTTTCCTGAGCTACAGCTCACTTCATCAGATGCATTCAGTTTTCTCCTTTCCTGGCCCTTAGAGATGGGGCAGAGGCACTAGTCTCTTCTCCTGGCCTGCATCCCCTCTGCCAGGTCCCGACTGTGGTGCTGAGGGCTGCCAGTACCAGGCAGCATCCCCAGCTCCATGTTACCCAGCCTATTTATTTATTTTATATTCTGGATGAAGTTCACTGTCCATAGCACAGTGAGTTACAGGGCTAGCCTAGCCCTCCACAGAGGCTGCCTGTCCACATGGTGATCCAATCCTGTGCCCCTCAAAGTTCCTGAAAGGGAACAGCAAGGGGCAGCAAGGCAAAATGGGACAATGGTCTCATTTCTAGAGAGCAAAACATGAACTTTCCCCTAGCCAGGGGCACTCCCAGATGCAGGAGCCCCTCAGAAACACCCATGGCTCAGAACACAGGAGACCTCCCCACCAAGCAACAGGAAAAGCACTCAAAGAGGCTCCAGAAAGCAGAAGGCACCCAGGTATGGGTTGTGCCAGCATGCAGGATCAGACCCCTCTTTTCCACAGGCATTCATTATTCATTAAATGCCATGGCTGCATCGGCAGCACCGGAAGGTGCCCCACAATGAACTTCTAGTGCCTTTTACCGCAGGGTCCCTGCTTGGATTTATGAGACCTAGGTGAGGCTCATTTCCCCGCCGAGGAACAGGGAGTAATTAACTATTAATAAAAGCATTTCTGAGCTCCCCACAGGGGCATGTTTAATTCATGGGGCAGGAAAGGAGAGGACACAGATCCACCATAGCTCCTAACTGGTGAGCCTCACAGAAAACTGGACCAGAGTGCCCTCCCATAGCCTCAGACCTTCCTGGCCTGGTCTGGCCCAGCCCGAAACTGCACTGGATATATAGAGGTGAATGCTGCTCCATCTTAATGACAATCCCCCGCTCCAGGCTCTGGCTTCCTAAAGCAGAAATTGGGGCAGAGAAAGTGAAGCAGCAAGTGTCTCCATGATTCTCTTCCCAGACGGGGGATCTGGGAAGAAAGTGTCAGACAGTGCCTGCTGGAGAATGGATGGTAGAGGCACAGCTATCACCACTTCGCCCTGCCCAGGCAAGGAAGCACAGCAAAGACACTCAGAGCTGAGGCTTCCTCTCTGCCCTCCTGAAATGAGATGGTGTTGAACCTCCTGGTAGCAGCTGCCAGATCTTGGAGAAGCAGATTTCTGAGCTCTTCCCTCCAGCAGGGCAGGGCAGACATGTGTGGATTTTAGTTTCTCCCTCATGGAAAAGTTGCCAGGCCCTGGGAGGTGCAAGTCAGTTACTCTAAAGTTCACTTATGGCTCTGGCACTTCCATCAGTAGAGTGAATTCAGTGAGAGGTAGCCAGACTCTCACTGGCAGTGTCAGAACATTGCTCTGAGGGGAGAGTCATCTGAGAATCAGGGTAAGAGCAGCTCACAGAACAGAGAACCCCACTCCCAGGCCCTGAAGAGGATCATGGGGGGTGAAAAGCTGTTGTAGGGGAGTTGCAAGATTACCACTCTCTCTTCTGCATTGCTTTCAGAGCTGGGCTCTGAAGGCAGCAGCCATGGAGCTTCCTGCAGCTGGGGGAAGTACCTGGAGATGGGTCTGTTCCCCCCCACCCCTCCCCAAGAGCAGCCATGCAGGAGAAGAGGAAGTCCTGTCCCTCCCTAGCCCAGGGGACTAGCAGCTGGAGCCCTGTGAATGGTAGGCGTTCCCAGCCAGGGTGCCCCAAGCCCTGCCCCTCTCTCCCTCCAATAGCTAGATTTCATAGGGAGGTCTGATTTCATGGTCCATGCTGTGTTCTTCACAGATGTGAATTTGGTAGGGCCCTACTTATCTCTCTCTCACACCCCTCCCCCCCACCTCTTCTCTTGCTGGGTGGCAACGTGGCTTTGGAATATGGTGTGGTAGTGCCACCCGCTGTCCATTTCTGGGAACACTAAACTAATCCTCAAAACTCATAACTCAACCTGTGCTCCCAGGAAAGTGCGGCTGGGCCCTTAACCTGTCCTCCCCTTTCCCTGGCAGAAGGAGTTATTGTCTGAAACTAAGGGCAGTTACAGAGTGAAAACTCCTGCAAGAACCCATGACACTAAAACCTTTGCCTCCTCCTTCGTACATGGGCTCCTAGGAGATAGTCCTCTTCTACCTCCTACTGGTGGAAGTCAGCAGGGAGCAGAGAGCACAGCTTGCTCTTCAGGCATGCTGGGGAGGACCCAGTGCAAAGGTGAGACACCTTGCAGTTCTCTGTATTACTTCCTAGAGAGGAAAGGAGGCTGCAGACCAGTGCCATTCAGCACTCTACACTGACACCTGCCTACTGCAGCCAAAATCACGTTGTGTGCCAGGCCAGGGAGACTCTCTGGGCAAGTGGCAGTATGAACATCTCACAGGATGGTGCCGGGATAGAGGTAACGGCGTGGATGGAGGGAGTGGGAGTTGCCTCTGCTTTTCTGTAAAAGGTGCACACACATTCAGCTGCATGCAGAGGAGGAAGCTGGCCAGTCATTTATTTCTATGAAAAATCAGAACTCTTTTCAATAAAGAAATTTGCTGCCTGGATGCCCTGGCCCTTAATGCCCTGCAGAGCCCCACGGGGCCAGCAGTGCACATCTTTCCCTGATTATCCTGCCTGGATTGGTCCCCAATAACAAGTAGGGAGTATCCTGTCTTCACATTGTGTGCTGGGACTGGACAGGGTACTGGGTACAATGGCTGCCCCATGGAGGCAAGTCCCAGATTTTCTATATCACCATCATCTTCAGAGAACGTAAGGGCTTTCAGTGACAAAGCTGTGGGGAAAGAGCCCCAAAGGGGCTCTTCTGCCTTCTCTCTTTGGAGCCAACACCAGAACAAGTTGGAGAAAGAGTCCATAGTGAGCCTTGATCCTCATCTCCTTGACCGGCAGCCTGTGGGCTCCCCTCGCTCTACAGTCTGAGTTTCCCCGCCCCATCCCCCACACTACAGCCGAGGGGTTTCTCTTCAAACCCCTTTTAAGGGGAAGAGTATAGTGCTGCCTGTTTCACGCAAACGGGCTCCATGGATCCGGGCTGTGGGTGCTGAGCAGCAGGTCCCTCACTAGCTCCAGCTCCATCTCCTTTCATGTGCCCGACCTCAAGGAGCTGGCAGCCCAAGATTCTTGGACCTGTTTGCTGCTCAACTGTCAGTCGTGTCTGATGATCAGATGCAGCAGGGGCGCTGTGCTCAGGGCCAAATTAGTGCCGTAGCTCGGTTCCAACTTCCTCCTCCTCCTCTTCAGCCTCACTGCGCCACAGCAGCAGCTCCAGGTCAGGGCTGGAGCTGTTCCCTTTGTGTAGCTTTGACTCCTTTTCACCTAGACACAGACAGCCTGTTTAGTGACTAAACCGGTAGTGTTTTCCCACTGAAATGCACACAGCAGAGGCCTTAGTCCCGCCCCTCTCTACAGAGGCCTCAGGCCCAGCCTGGGCTCATCATGGATGCACTAGTGCAGGCAGGGAGGGGCATGCCGTAGGCAGGAAAGGACTCCTGCAGAGACCAGGGGCTTCACCAACATTACCTTTCGAACTGAATGCTTTGAGAGTGATGTGCAGGGAGATTCCCGATAGGCAGACAGCAAAGCCCACCCAGTTCAGGAGGTTCAGGTGGTCTCCCAGCAAGTGAGTGGCCAGCAGCAAGGTGCAGATTTCCTTGAAACAGAGAGAACATGACAGATGGTAGGGCAGGATATGGGTGAAGCCAAAGAGTGAGGAGGAGCGGCTGAACTGTGTACAAGATGCTCTAACAGCCCTGCCTGTGCTCCCTCCTCAGAGTGTCAACATTGACCACATGGAAGGGTTTTAAAAAATAGATCCCAGAAAGATGAGAAAGGACACCAGTGCTCTGGGGGCTGCACCTGCCCCCACCTGCAAGGCCAGGACACAAAGGAATACAGCGTCTACCAGATCAGAGCATGGGCCATTGTGTTCAGTCTCCAAGGAAGGGGCAGGAAACTGTACAGAAGGGAGCCTGGGACTGCCTGTGCCAGGGGAGTCAACCAAACCCCATTAATGAAGGCTAGCCCCATGCCCTAAAGCAGGAGCGTTTATCCCCACTAATGTAACTGTGGGTCTTTTGCTCTTCATACACAACCTGAACCCCACCAACCTCTGGACCTCACTGATACCTTCTGGCAGGAAAGCCTTTGGCCTCTGCCCTTCACTGATGGAGGCTGCTGTAGGATCCCTCTGGGGGGTGGGCAGGGGGCATTGCAGGAGTCCAGTTCAGTTGAAGCAGTTAGAACTGCAGGGATAGGGAGGCAGGGAGTGGCAGCCGCAGTGCTGGTGAGGTGTCAAAAGAGATCTGTTTCCTAGGACCTTTGAGTAGGTTACACTGCTCTGGAGCTGTCTGGACTGGTCCAGTCTGGGCAAACCTGCACTACCACATAAATCATAGCTCCATACCTTAAAAATGCCAGCAATGGAGAGAGTGAGGCTGGAGGTTCTGGAGACCAAGAGGAACTCAGAGAAGCCCAGGCCGAAAGCAAGAAACCCTCCTAAGGAGAGCTTCCCCACCACACTGAGCAACAGCCCTGCCTCATGGAAACGGAACAACTTCTCCGACGTAGATAGGGGCAACCCTGAAATCAAGAGAAGGGGAGCAGGGAAGGAAAGACTGACACGGGGATAATGGAGCACTTTCCCTACTGACCAGTAGGAAAGTGACTGCCATCCTCTGTACTTCTCTGCCCTATACCAGGAGAGGTGCTGTCACTTGTACCCCCACACCAGGAGGGGTGCTGACCCAGTACTCAACACTTCACCAGCACAGGGGTTGCCTTAGCCCCTCAGGTTCCTGGGCCTGCAGGTCCCTACTATGACACATATTGCAACCACATGCAGCATCTTTGGGGACCCTCTTGTATATTATGCTTACTAAAGGAAAACCTCAAAACGCCATTATATTGAGATGGGCCAGACAGTATGAGCTGCAGAGTATTCATAATAATTTGTATCAATCCCGGTGATCTATATTTGTGTGTTCCTGGTTTACTGTGGATGGGTTTCCTCAAGAAGCTAGAACCACTAAGGGGTGACTAATGCAAATTCCCCAACAGTGGTGATGCAAAAAACCCAGTGTTTGGAAGCTTTCCCCTGAGGAGAGGGCCATTGAACTGTGACAATTTGTTACAGGAGGCCAGAGATCGAAGGCCCAAACCATACAAAGAAAGCGCTGAACTGTCCCTAGGAGGTTCTGGTTCTTGACATGAAACCTGACATGAACTGGCAACCAGGAGAGCAAACCCAGCCAAGAGGTGTGAAAGAATGACACCTTTGACAGGCCTATGCTGGAGCTGGGGGGTGACCGCTGGTAAGCTTTTAGAATGCATGCAGGTTAGGTTTATTTTTGTGTGTGTTTTTTCTCTAATACTTTTGCCCTAAGAATAAAATGTATTTTGTTTTGTGAAGGCTGGCTGGCAACTGGCTTAGTGAGATGCAGAGGAACTGCAAGCGCAAACCCTCTGTCTGTTGGGAGAGCAGCATGGGTCTCCACCTGAGAAGCCCTAAACCTAAAGTGGGTGCCCTCAATGAAGACCAAGAAGGGGATCAGTAATGCAGCTAAACCTGAAACTTTAACATCTACTTACTTTGAAAATTCAGGAAGTTGTTCCCTTGTCTATACAGTTCATCTCCATTGCAGCAAACTGCCTAGTGATCCCCCAGCAGCACCCAGAAAGAGCCCCTCCTGTCACCAGCCAACTCACCCTCAAACACAGCAAAGAGAGGGAAGAGCCCCAGGAACATAAGAGGCTGCAGGTGGAACATGGTGTCAATAGGATTCTGAAGCCCTATGGGAGTAGAGTTGGGGCAGACCTGTCAGCAAAAATTGGGTGAAGAGGCAGCCCATAAAGAAGCCTTTACTGGCTCTGTTCCTAGGGCAAACATCCTATCCCATGTCCCAATGATAGCTTCTGCCTCCCACCCTCGGGGCTGCCACACCCCACCTCCCCATTTCCTCCCCTGCCCCAGGGGTTTCCACCTCCCCATTCCCTCCCCTTGCACGAGGGATGCTACTACCCCTCCATGCCCTGCCTCCCAACGTACCCAACTCGGCCTTCTGCATGAGCATCTGGGTGAGAGTCCAGCGAATGCCCCCAAGGAAGGAGGCACCCAGCACCAGCGCAAACCCCTCCATGTTGAACTGTGTGGACTCGTACGTGAACATGAAGAGCCCCCCAGCAATGAGCAGAACCACCAGTACCAGCACCATCCTCTGAGTGAGAACAAACATAACATCACCATGGAGACTTCCAAGGCTGCATAAGGACAAGTTGCTCTTCTCTTCCAGACCCATTAATCAGGCAGCTGCTTCCCCTCATGGTCCCCTTCCTCCCTCCCCCATCTCAGGATCCAGGCCCTCACCTACACCATCCCCACACCTTGGGCCCTGACCAGCTGCCTCCCCAAGGGGCTCATAACTCTAGAGCCCTTACCAGCTCCTCCAGTTTGAAGATCAGGGAGAAGAGCAGGATGAAGAGGATAGCAGAGGATTTTGTCATTGTGTAGCTGTAAAGGCCAAAACACAATCAATCATTCTCCAGCATCATATGGCACTTTCCAACACAACACCTTGGGAAGCCAGACCACCCAGCCCCAAACCAATATCCATCTCCACAGGTCTGGAACCTGAAGATCGCCCCTATAAGGCCTGGTGCTCAGGCCTGGACCCGCTGCCTGGCTCTCCAAGAGCACTCACCAAACCCACTATTCGTGTCTCCCAGGGTGGATATGGGGCTGCTACTTACAGGGATACTGTGATGTACAGGAAGCTCCAATTGCTCAACCCAATGTCCAAGGCAGTCGACAATGCTAAAGAAACAAGAATCCCCTGGCATTAATGTCCTTTCACCAAATCAGAATTTGTTGCCAAGCATGCCCTGCTGCCCCAGACAACTCAATGTGCCTAGACAGAGTCTCCTAGGTCAACCTGATGAAAACATTAATGGTCCTTGTATTTTTCTCTCAAGCCTATTCTTTGATTAGGGCCCATCACTTTAATATCCGAGTGCTTCCCATGAGTAAGAGTTCTAACAATGATCTCTCCATTCCCTGTGTTTAGGAGCATTGAGGGTCTGCATTTTTTAAACCTTTTCAGAATTTAGCAGGATGAGAGTGAGGGGCTACTACATGGAAGCTGGAGTGAAGGGAGGATTCTGTGTTTAGCTCTGAATGCACCAATGTAGTGCTCAGTCTGATTTCATTTGGCAGGATAGTCTCTCATCTAGATATGATTCCTGTGAAGGTCCTGTGACCCATCCATGAGCCTCCCTCTGTGGCCAACAATTGTATTGCTTCTGTGGAACACAGGAAAGAGGGAGAATGTGGTCACATAAGGAGGGAGACGGTCTCTCAAGGAACCAGGGCAGGTTTCCTGCAGGGTTCTGCAAGTCACAACAGTGACCATGGACCAGACTCTCTGTTCAGAGGAGAGCCAGTGCAGAAAAGATCAAACCTGTGTTGCCAGAAACCTGTGCAGCTGAGTAGGAAAGGTGCTGTGTTCTGAACTAGCTGGACATTTATCAGGGCATATGCCTTTACTTCTATATAGCGAAAATTGCAGCAGCTGAGCCTAAGTATTACGAATTTGTGCATCACGATGGCCATAAATAGATAAATAAATAAATAAAAATTCCCACCCAAAAAAACCTCTTGACTAAAACATGTTGAAATAACTAGTGTAAATACTTCACTCATATTAAATTAAAGGACTGGGAGTGACCCAGAAAAATAATTTCCACAAATAGTTTATGACTCTACAGTTTGTATATTAATATGCAAGTCCTTCAATACAAACATAGCCATAACTTGGACTATGTACACTAATTGTTTCTATTACAGATGGCAAGTATGAAACGGAGATGAAAGATAAAGCTAATTAAGTGAATTTCTACATCTCTGTATCATGGTTAATGAAATACACAAACAGTCAGCATTACAGAATACTGCTGTAAATTGTCTTAACTGGTCACTTCAAGTCTTTTTAATGTTAATGCTGTAGGTACTGTGATGGGGTAAGGCCAGATGGCTATAGAAAAGTAGTGGAAGATAGATATATTAGCTCCAGGCTAAACAAATCCCTGGGACCAGGTTAAGTGAAATGGAAGCTGCTCCAGGTCAATTAAGACACCTGGGACCAATTAAGAACTTTCCAGAAGGCAGGGAGAATGCTAGGTTGATTGGGACACCTGAAGCCAATCAGGGGCTGGCTGAAACTAGTTAAAAGCCTCCCAGTTAGTCAGGTGGGTGTGCATGTCAGGAGCTGTGGGAGGAAGTTGTGCTGTTGGAGAGGCTGAGTAGTACACACCATATCAGGCACAAGGAAGGAGGCCCTGAAGTAAGGGTGAAGTGGAGCTTGAGGAACTGAGGGCTGCTGTAGGGGAAGTAGCCCAGGGAATTGTACATGTCATGTTTCTAAAAGGTCAGCTACGATAGCTGATACTATTAGGGTCCCTGGGCTGGAGCCCAGGCTCTTCCCCCTCCCGCCCCTGCACCTTTGCCCCCTGTTTAATCACTGAGATTGGGAGACAACAGAGACTGTGCAAGGAAGAATAACGTCTCTTCACCTCCCTCGCTGGCTTATGATGAAAATGGCTCAGTAGACTGTGACCCTTGTCTCTAGAGAAAGAAGGGTTACGTGGAGGGTCACAGTGAGCTTCTGAGGCTAGCGAAATCCGCCAGGAAACGCGGGACCCACGTAGGCAAGGACAGAGCTTTGTCACAGTATATGTTTGAAGGATATATCCAGGGTCCTATCCATTCTGCAGCCACAGAATCTATTCCTTCCTACTGAATCATAGAATATCAGGGTTGGAAGGGACCTCAGGAGGTCATTTAGTCCAACCCCCTGTTCAAAGCAGGGCCAATCCCCAACTAAATCATCCCAGCCTGGGCTTTGTCAAGCCTGACTTTAAAAACTCTTAAGGAAGGAGATTCCACCACCTCCCCAGGTAATGCATTCCAGTGTTTCACCACCATCCTTGTGAAAAAGTTTTTCCTAATATCCAACCTAAACCTCTCCCACTGCAACTTGAGACCATTACTCGTTCTGTCATCTGCTACCACGGAGAACAGTCTAGATCCATCCTCTTTGGACCCCCCCTTTCAGGTAGTTGAAAGCAGCTATCAAATCCCCCCTCATTCTTCTCTTCCACAGACTAAACAATCCCAATTCCCTCAGCCTCTCATCATAAATCATGTGTTCCAGTCCCCTAATCATTTTTGTTGCCCTCTGCTGGACGTTTTCCAATTTTTCCACATCCTTCTTGTAGTGTGGGGCCCAAAACTGCACACAGTACTCCAGATGAGGCCTCACCAATGTCGAATAAAGGGGAACGATCACGTCCCTCGATCTGCTGGCAATGCCCCTACTTATACATCCCAAAATGCCATTGGCCTTCTTGGCAACAAGGGCACACTGTTGACTCATATCCAGCTTCTCGTCCACTGTAACCCCTAGGTCCTTTTCTGCAGAACTGCTGCCTAGCCATTCGGTCCCTAGTCTGTAGCGGTGCATGGGATTCTTCCATCCGAAGTGCAGGACTCTGCACTTGTCCTTGTTGAACCTCATCAGATTTCTTTTGGCCAATCCTCCAATTTGTCTAGGATCCTCTGTATCCTATCCCTACCCTCCAGCATAACTACCACTCCTCCCAGTTTAGTGTCATCTGCAAACTTGCTGAGGGTGCAATCCACACCATCCTCCAGATCATTAATGAAGATATTGATAAAACCGGCTCCAGGACTGACCCTTGGGATACTCTGCTTGATACCAGCTGCCAACTAGACATGGAGCCATTGATCACTACCCGTTGAGCCAGACAATCTAGCCAGCTTTCTATCCACCTTATAGTCCTTTCATCCAGACCATACTTCTTTAACTTGCTGGCAAGAATACTGTGGGAGACCATGTCAAAAGCTTTGCTAAAGTCAAGGAACAACATGTCCACTGCTTTCCCCTCATCCATAGAGCCAGTTATCTTGTCATAGAAGGCAATTAGATTAGTCAGGTATGACTTGCCCTTGGTGAATCCATGCTGACTGTTCTTGATCACTTTCCTCTCCTCTGCATGCTTCAGAATTGACTCCTTGAGGACCTGCTCCATGATTTTTCCAGGGACTGAGGTGAGGCTGAATCATGCTCCAGCATTTCAATTTTCATGAAATAATTCAATATAGCCCTCACAGCTATAGGAAAGTCTTGAAAACAAGGCCTGACTGTAAACTTACTGCAGATATCCAGAAATAATTATTCTAATAGGTGTGAACTGGCACTTTAATTACAACAGATATTAGCTCCAAAACCTAATTGTGATAAATTAAATATCAGCTGCATGAACTATTTAATTCCTGGTCATTATAGCAGAAGCCATTCAGTGAAGGTGCTTATCCCACATCCCAAGCTGCTTCTCACATCTTATCAGGTGCCAACAGCCCTAAATGTCTCCTACCAAGCTACCACACCCACCAGGATTCCCTGGCAGTTTTTATGACTCAGCTTTTCAATTCAAAAGTCCGTAACATCAAAAACCAAAAGCATATTTATCGTCAAGATGAATATAAAGGATACTGTATGGATTGTACTAGTCATCTACATAGTTAAAGCATAAAACCCTACATTTTAAAATTTAAATTTAAATGAAGCCATTCCAGAATGGATAGCCACACTCTTCTGCCACAGCACCCAGGTACCATGCCAGAAGCTGAGGCTCACTAGTAAAATACCATTTGTTATTTTAGTTACTTCACCAATTTTATCTGTAAATTAAAAAAGATTTTGTGTTGGGAAGAAAAGTAGAGGGCTCTCTCCTCTCCCCAATCCGTGGGCAATGCCCTCCATTCTGTGGCTGAACATACTGTACCTGTTGGAGCCACCCTTCTGAGATAGTCAGCCCAAGTCAGCACCACACGGGACCTCTTGGTGCAGCAATGCATCAGGGCCCTGGTCAGAGCGGAGAGCAGGAAAATAACCAGGAGGTGCAGCAGGGTCATAAAAAGAGGGAAATGGAAACTCTGCAAAAAGAAAAGGAGAACTTGTGGCACCTTAGAGACTAACAAATTTATCTGAGCATAAGCTTTCATGAGCTACAGCTCACTTCATCGGATGCATGGAGTGGAGGCAGACACACACACACACAGATCCTGTCACAAGACACCCAAGGCACTGCTAACTACCCTGTCACCTCCCACCAAGTCACCCAGCACCCGTTGCCACCCACCCTGCATGGGCCTTCCCATGCTCCTCATACACCCATCACCAACAGGCTCTTTGCACCCCCACCTAAATCAACTGTGCCCCAGCAGCGCCCCCACCTCGGTTGCTGGGCACCCTCCCTGGGCGGTGCGGCGAGGCGAGGGCGCTGCCCAGCCCCGAGTTACCTTCATCAGCCACTTGTTGTAGAAGGTGATGCCAATGGAGAAGCAGTAATAGAGCAGCACCAGCCCCAGCGTTAGCGCCGCCTTCCCCAGCAAGGCCACGCCTGGCGGCCGCCTGCCCATGGCACAGCGCGGCGCTCGGACACAGGCCCCGGGGCGGCCACGCACCCGAGCGGGACCGTGCACGCTACAGCCCAGGCCAAAGTCCGCCCTGCGGCCCAGCCCCCCGCAGAGGCAGCGGTGAGGGGCGCGGTCCGAGGCAGCGACCCGGAGCCCAGGCCTCACCCTGGGGAGCTTGGGCCGCTGGGACTCCACCTCCGCCCGCGCCCCGGGCGGAAATGGGCCCGGCGCGGGGCAAAGAGCCGGCCCGCCCAGCCCCTCCTGACGCGTCCCCGCGCGGAGCGTCACGGAACCAGCCTCGGCGTGTGAGCGGCGCCTGGGGCTCCCCGAGCCTCTGGGGGGCTCCCCGGCCCCCCCCTCCGCTGGCCGTACTCTGCGCGCAGCCCGTGGTGCCCGACGCTCCCGTCTGCTTCCCCCCAGCGGGCTGTACCGAGCACGTACAGCCCCCCCGTCCCCCTCCCAGCGGGCGGTGGGTACAGCCCCCCCTTAGCAGCCCCCCCCAGCGGGCGGTACCGCACAGCTCGCCTCTCCTTCCCCAGCAGGTGGTAGGTACAGCTCCACCAGTCCCCCGTAGCAGGTGGTACCATACAACCTCCCCCTCAGTGAGCGGTACTGAACAGACCCCCTCTCCTTTCCCTCTGTGGGCAGTACCGTACAGCCCCCCTTCTCCGCTCAGCGGGCGGTACCGTAGAGCCCGCCTCCCCAGCGGGCTGTACGCTACAGCTCGCCTCCCTGTCTCCTTGTCCAGCGAGCGGTAGGTAGAGCCTCCCTCTTTCCCCACAGCAGGTGGTACCGCCCAGCGCCCTCCCCACCCCGCTCCCTGTTCAGGCCCCCCTCTCAGCGAGCTGTGTGGACTCCCCCCTCCCAGTTCCCCCAGCGGGCATTACCGAACAGCTCCCCTCGGCTTTCCACTCAGGGAGTGGTACGGTACAGCCCGGTGTTCCGCTCAGCAGGCGGCACAGTATAACCCTCCCCCTCATCGGGCAGTAGCCTACACCCTACCACCCCTTCCCTCTTCCCAGCAGGCGGTAGGTACAGCGCCTCCTCTCATTCCCCCTCAGCAAGCGCTACTGTACACCCCTTCCCCACAGCGAGCAGTACCATACAACCCCCTCACCCCCTCTGCGGGTGGTACCGTACAGCCCCACGTCCCCTTCCCTCTCAGCAGGCAGTACAGTACAGCCCCCCCTCTCCTTTCCCCTTAGCAGGTGGAACTGTACAGCCCTCTCCCAGCAGCTGTACCATAAAGCCCCCCCCATCAGGCAGTACCCCGTATAGCCTACCTCCCCTTCCCCTCCCTAGTGGGCAGTTACCCTACAGATCTCCTCCCCCGTGGGTGATAGGTACAGCCTTCCCCTTCACCCTTAGCGGGTGGTACCATACAGCCTCCCTGTTCTTCCCCTCAGCAAACAGTACTGTACAGCCATCCCCACCCCCAGTGAGCAATACCATACAACCCCAACCCCCAGCAAGTGGTAGCATACAAGCCTCCCCCTCAGCAAGCAGTACTGTATAGCCCCCTAAACCCCATCAGGCAGTACCGTAGAGCCTGCCTCCCCTTTCCCCTCAGTGAGTGGTACCATCAGTCCCACCTCCTTTATTCTCAGCAAGCGGTACTATACAGCCCTCCCTCTCACGGGGCAGTACCATACAGCCCCAACTTCCCTTCTCCTGTGGGCGGTATCATTCAGCCTGCCTCCCACTCCCCCTCAATGGGTGCTATCATACTACTCCCCCACCTCCCTCCCCAGTGGGTGGCATTCTACAGCCACCTTTCCTTTCCCCTCAGTGAGTGGTACCATACACCCTCCTCCCAGCAGGTAGTACTGTACAGCCTCCCCTCTCAGCGGGTGGTACCGTATGGCCCCCTCTTCTTCAGCGGTACCATACAGCCTGCCTGCCTTGCCCCCCCACCCCGAGCAGGCGATACGGTACAGTCCGCCTCTCCTTCCCCTTCTGCAGCGGGCAGTACCCTACAGCTCACCTCCCTTTCTCCCTGTCCAGTGAGCGGTAGGTATAGCCTCTCCCTTTCCCCATAGCAGGTGGTACTGCCTCCCTCTCAGTGAGCCTTACTATACAGGCCCCCTCCCAGTTCTCCTTAGCAGGCATTACTGTACAGCTCCCCTCTCCTTTCCACTCAGTGAGCAGTACCTTACAGCCGCCTCCTGTTAGCAAGCGGTACCATTCAGCTCCCCCTTCCCCCTCAGTGGGCAGTAGATACCATACAGTGCCCCAGTCAGCAGGTGGTACCATACAGCCCCTCTCCCCCTCAGCAAGCGGTACCTTATAGGCCCCATCCCCTTTCCCCTCAGCGGGTGGTATCATACAGACCCCCTTCCCATCCTCGGGCAGTGCTGTACAGGCCCCCCTTTCCCTTCAGCAGGCCGTACCGTACAGCCTGCCTCCCCTTCCATCTCAGTGGGTGGTAACATACAGCCTCCCACCCCCCCAAATCGTGCGGTACCATATAGCCCCCCTTTCTCCTCAGCAAGCTGTACAGTACCACTCTCCCCCAAGCGGGCTGTAGGTACAAGTTTGACTTTAACAGGAAAAACTAGCAATCCTGTCCTTCCTACCCAGCAGAGCACACCAGGAGAACCCATCCCTAGCCCTTGTGCTGACACTGCAGCTATTGCAGAGTAGTTAGTGCAGCAAGGGGGATGTTTTACAAGGTAGAGGGAAATAGGGAACGTGTTGACTGCTGGGTTGGACAGGTTGAGCTGATGGCTCCTTTCCAGATCTGTCTTCCATGAAACTTTGTGTTTCTGGCTGGTAAAGTTCTTAATTAGAAAAAATGGTTACCTACCTTTCTGTAACTGTTCTTCGAGCTGTGTTGCACAGGCCCATTCACCTATAGGTATGTGCAGGTCTTGTGCAAAATTGTCGGACAACATTTTCCCTCAGCAGTACCCACCAGGGCAGTTTGAACGCCCTCTGTCACCACATGCCACTGCGTACTGGTATAAGAGGGCAGAGCTGCCCCTGGTAACCCGCACCAGTTCCTTTGTACTGGACAGACTCGGCTAGAGAGGGAAAGGAGGGCAGGTTGTGGAATAGACATGTGCAACATCTTGAAGAACAACAGTTACAGGAACAAACAGGTAACTTTCTTTTTCTTCTTTGACTGCTTCCACATGTCCATGCCCTGTAGGTGACTCACAAACATGGAGGTTGGCTCAGAGTCTACCTGAGCAGTGATTGTCAGACAACCTGTCTGAAACTGACATCATCCCTCGACTGACAGGAAATGGCATAATGAGAGGCAAAAGAGTGGACTCATGACAAAGTTGCTGCTTTACAAATGTCTACAATCAGGACTTGTACACCAAAGCTACTGAAGTTGTCTGTGCTCTAGTATTGTGCTTTTCAACTTTTCCAGACTATTGTATCCCTTTCAGGAATCTGATTTATCTTGCATACCCCAAGTTTCACCTCAATTAAAACCTACTTGCTTACAACATCAGACATAAAAATACAAAAGTGTCACAGCACTGAAATTGGCACCATTACTGAAAGTGGCTTACTTTTTCATTTTTACCAATTATAAAATAAATCTTGTACCTACATTTTACTAAAAAGAAGAGGAGTACTTGTGGCTCCTTAGAGACTAACAAATTTATTAGAGCATAAGCTTTCGTGAGCTACAGCTTACTTCCGATGAAGTGAGCTGTAGCTCACGAAAGCTTATGCTCTAATAAATTTGTCTCTAAGGTGCCACAAGTACTCCTTTTCTTTTTGCGAATACAGACTAACACGGCTGCTACTATGAAACCTACATTTTACTGTGATACTTAAGTCTGTTTTTCACTTGTGAGCCTTGTCTGAAGCCTGAGCCCCAGGTCGGGGGGCTGAAGCATCTATCTTAGCTTTACAGGGATGCGCTTTTCATTGAAGTTGCAGGACTTGCCACCGAGTCAGACTGGATCAGCTCTGAACCTGAGCATTACCTCCATCAGCAGGAATTTCAGCATAGCCTCCCTATCCTTCGTCCTAGGCTTGAACTCCCTGCAAATTTGGCACCTGTCATTCACGTGTGCCTTTCCCAAGCATTTCAACAGCTATTGTGTGAGTCACTCACTGGCACAGGCCTGAAGCAAGAAGCACATGACTTGAAATCCAGTGACCGGAACATACATTGGTACCATGAAGAGAAAAAACCCAAATGGGAATGGGCAATGTTCAAAACAAGTTTGAAAACCTTTTTTTTTTCCCCCTCAACAGAACTAAAACTTATGAACTCTCCTAACACCACTAAGAACTATGCTAACTATATGTATACACTATGTTCACAAAGGTTGAGAGAACAACTGTTCTGGCATAGAACAGAGTTCCAATGACTGTCATGGTTAGTAAGAAGGAAATGAGCATGACTAGGGGCTGCTCTGCCCTTTATACCTGCATGAAGTGGTGCACAGCAGCAGGGGGAACTCAAGCCGCTCAACGGATACCACTGAGGGAAAAAGTTTGAAGGCCATGCGCTGGGTGCACAGACACCAAGTACAGAATGCACAAAAGAAAACTAATCAAAGCAAGAATAACCATGTGGAATTTTATTTTCTTCAGGTATCTGAGTCAAACCAACTGTCTCAAATCTAAAATATGCCCGAGACCCCCTTTTGCTTTGGGGATAAGGAAGTAGAAGAATAGAAGCCTTTCCTCTGAGGACCAATGGGACTTCCTCTATGGCCACGGCCTGAAATAGCGACTAGACTTCCTGCTCAACAATGGTCTCATGAGCATGGTCCCTGAAGAGGGAAGAGGGGTGGCAAGGAAGGGTAAAAATAAACTGGAGGGCAACTCTCAGTTCCACCATGCTTAAGACCCACTGATCTGATGTTGCTTGGGCCCAAGCACTTAGGAAGTGGGATAAGCAATTTGTAAACAAAAGGTGGGAAACAGATGGAACTACAGTAACTGGTACACTGTCCACCAATACATCAAAAGTCTGACTGGGTGAGGTGGCTAGACAGAATGAGCTCCCTCATGTTAAGGAGGAAGGTGGTGATGTAGTGTTCTATAACCCGTGCCCTTTCTCCTTAGCAGATCTTGAGACTGGAGAGAAAAACCCTGGTGTCTGTATGGCAATTGAGGACTGAACTGTTTCCTCGTTGTTGCTGGAATATAGATTCTAAGAGATTTTAATGTTGCCTTGGAATCTTTTAGGCTATAGAGTCTATTATCCATCTTATCTGAAAACAAAGAAGGACCTTCAAAAGGAAGGACTGGAATTATCGGCTGGACTTCTGTGCGGGCCCAGATGATTGTTACTATGAACACCTTCTCATAGAAATGGCTGATGGTGTGGTTTGAGCCACCCACATCTGCACAATCTAAACTGTCCTGGAAAGCAGTTTTGACAATTAGCTTACCTTCATCCACCATTACTGCAAATTCCTGCCTATAGTCCTCTGCTAATTGGTCTTTTAATTTTATAATTTTCTCCCAGAGGTGAAGTCAGAGTGGCTCAGTAGTTCTTGTTGGTTTGCAATCCTGAGTTGTAGACACCCTGTAGAATACAAAAACAAGTCCAGCCTCTTCAAATCTTTACTTTTTGGCATTGATGCTTGGTGTCCTTGTCTCTTCTGTTTGTTAGCAGCTGCTACCTCCAAGGAATCCGGGGAGGGGGAGAGTGAGAGTACAAATGCTCATATCCCTTAGAAGGGACGTAATAGCTCCTTTCAGCTGGCTTTAATGGATGTGTGGACGGGTAAGGAGTATGGTGTCTGCCACAGTGCCTTAAATGGCTCCATAATGACTTTTGTAATCAGCAGAACCATTCTAGCAGGGGCTGCCAATATCAAAATGTCCATCAACTGGTGAGAACTTATACGCTCCTCCTTTGCCTGAATGTTAAGAACAGAGGTCACCTTCTCAATAGATTTTGATGAACTTTCTGGACCTCTGGCAGTGGTGAATCACTTGCCACCTCAAACGCCTCACCTGGTGATGAGGAAGAGAACACTACAGCATTCTGAGGTGATGGCTGCTCCATGACTTGTAGTGGGGAAGCCACCAAGTGACTTCTGTCTGTTCAGTACCACCCTTGGTACTGGGTACTGGAGAACTATGCTTGTGGTGCTGATGCTCCCAGAGTGGTTTCAATGACAAGGAAGGATATGGTTGCTTACAGGGAGGTCCTAATAGGAGGAGGGACACCCCATGGAGTTCAGAATGGCCTCTGATATGGGCCGGGGAACCATCCTTGATGGGCCATTGTCCCTTCGAAGGAGGCCAGTGCTGTGATTGTTGCATGACCCATGGTCCCCAAATCTCTGATGGAGGGTATGCCCTCTGTCTTGGATGGGACAGAGAGCATACCCTCTGAGTCTGAAGAGGAAGAATTCAGAAAAATCTGATAAGTGAGTGGGGGGGAGGAGGAGGAGGAGAGGATAGAACCAGCTGGGACTGGGGATAGATAGCCTGAGGATGATGGTAATGTCTGGGGATGATGGTAATGTGGCTATCATCAGAGGCTTGCTCTTTGATTGCACCAGCCTTTGCGGAAGCTTGGGAGGTAATGGTACTGCGGGTTCTGAACATGGTGAGGTAGGTGCTGCAAGCATCAGTACTGACTGCAAACCTTGCTCTGCCGGGGATACCGGTACTGAGAAGCTAAGCAGATTGCTTGTGGCTGCAGGTGCCTCCATGGTAGTTGAGAGCAGCAATGACTGATGATTTTGCCACAGAAATCTTTTAGGGGATGCCCTCAAAAGATCTGGCACAGGCTCCTGAGGCAGAGATCCCTTCTTCTTAGCTGAAGAGTGCTCCAGAGAGAGACTCTCCTTCAAATGTCTTGTACATTCTCTGCCTCTACTTGGCTTTCGCACCAACACACCCAAGTGAGGTACTGAGCCTGAGGAGGGTCTACGTTTTTTCTTCAGTACTGGCAAATGGGACCAAGGAGCTGTAGACATCTGCAGCGCGCTCTGTACTGAAGCTGATGCACTTGGGACCCTCTCTGCGTCAGATGAGTCAAATGAGGGGGAGGGAGAACTTCTGCCTCCATGAATAAATATTTGAGTCTTGCTGCTCAATCTTTCTTTGATCAGGGCTTAAATGCCTTGCAGATGTGACATTTGTCACTTATGTGGGATTCTCAAAAACATTTCACACAGGCCAGGTGTGGGTCACTGACCGGCAAAATCTGGGGAGTATGGCATCGGTCCAGTACTGATTCCGATATCAAAATTAGTTCACATACGAGTCTCACTGCTCCATGATTCCCTGGAAGAGCACTCACTCCTGCTGGAAATTCCTCCTTATCTCTCCCCATGCAGAGCCTTGGAGTATGTGATCTGGTGAAGCAGCAAAGAATGTCTGATGCCCTTGAAATATAGAAGCAGCATCAGTGTCTTGATGCTGGATCTTGGTATCGCATGGCTGGATGGACAGACGGACAAGGAGATACTCAATGTTTGTGGGAGGAAATAGCTCTAGAGGACAAAACATAAAAGCTAGATGCTGTGACCCATCTTAAACCCAACTCAGGCAATGACCCTCTCTCTATAGCCTTGGACAAATCACTAAATGTCTGTCGTTGAGTTTTCCCACCGCATAAAAAAAAGGGTTGTAGGATTAACATTAATGCTTATGAAGCACTTCAAGGAGTGAAATACCATAGATATGGTAAGGATTATTATTTATATTATGGTAATTCATACAAAATCATACAATAATGAGTTACTGGGGGATGCCGATCCCCCAACTGTTCATTGGCTTCTGCTCTCATCCCTCAGGTACCAGTGTCACTCCCGTAGCAACCAAGGGATTTCCTCTTTGCACTATTTTCTGCTGCGCAACTGTCAGTCACCCAATAGTTTTATTATGTTTTCTGGTAGGAGGTGGGATTGAAGGGAGACTCAACCGTTCTGGGATACAAGAGTGGATGCCAACCCTGTGGCCAGGGCAGACGCTCCTCCTCTTGCTAGGCATATTCCTCACCCAGTGCCATGCAGTGGTGCTGTTGAGAGAATGGGGTGCCTCCCCCATATGGCACCTGAGCATTATGACTCTCACTCCATAAGGAGGTGGGTAAACAAGAAGCTGCAGGCCTACTGGAATGGATGGGTCATAGAGAGATTAGTGATCAATGGTTGCCATGTTCAGAACTGGTCCTGTACGAACAAAGGACATGATGCCAGTCTCAGAACAATCTCCAGGGTTCCAAGTCTCTCTTCTGGAGTAGCTGTCCCATCCTCCTCTGTCCCTGTCCAGTTCTGCCTGTGTCAGCCATAGTGATAGACAAAGTCGTAGCTGCTGGGCTCCTTGGGGATGGGCGGTGGGGCCTCAGGGATCTGGATATTCTCCAGGTCCAGGAGTCTCAGCTTCATTTCCATGCTCAGAAGCGTGTCCAGGTCACTCTTGGTTAGCTCACTGGACATGTCCTTCCCCAGGAGGGCATTGAGTCCATCGATCCAGATACAGTACTGTGGAGAACAAGCAGACAACTTACACCCCTAGGCATAAACCATGGGGAATGCCTCTGTGGAGCCCCCCCACCCAAAAATACACCAGCACAAACCATGGGTAGGAACATCCTTCTGGAGGCCCCCTGAAATTGGTGATACAAGCAGGAAATAAAAGGAGAAATTCAGAAAAAGGAGTAAATTCATCTGGGGGAAACTAATTCAACCACAGACTCCTAATGGGAGGGAGAAGCTAGGGAAGCAAGAATAATTGAGACCCCCAACTGAGTGAGCGGACAATTGGCCATAAGTTTGCAATGTGACATGGCAGCAGAAAAGACCATGCAATTTTAGGCATCACATCTCGGAGCACGTGAGGAACAGCCTGTTGATGGCCAACACCAAGGACCGACTCTGTGGGTGCTCCGGAGTGGGGGTCGAGCACCCCCTGGCAACTTAGAAAGACGGCGCCTCTGCCAAGGACTAAGGGAAGTCATTCAGGGAGGTACAAGGGGCTAGAACTTGCTCTAACAGGATGATATTACGAACAAGGGAGATTTAGGCTGCACGTTAGGCAACATTTTTTAATAGTGGGGCTGGTGCATCTTGGCCAAACCCTGGGGGAAACTGTATTTTTCCTGGTCTCCTCTTTGCAACTTGATAGCCCCATTTCTTACCTCATACTTATTAGGTGCAATGAAGTTCAGCGTCTCATCAGGATCATACAATATCGAGAAGGCCAATTCCAACACTTCCTGAAGGAAGAGGTTTTTACTCATCAGCTAGATAAAGCATCATAACAGTCCCTTCGGCTATACCAACAATATTGGGGGTCCTAGCATCAGCCCAGGACACCTCCACAATGCAATCCTGTGCTGCAGGCACCTCCTCCCTGTGCAACTAGCACCAGGGCACCTTGCCAGTCACAAAACAAGTTGGGTGGCCAGTGGTTCTAAGAGTGAAACAGCAAAGAGACCAGGGACAGGAAAGGAGATTTAGGGGTCCCAGATTTAGGCTGGGACCGTGTGTAAATGGTTCCCATAGACAGCTGTCATTTAGAGCTCTTGCTTCTACCCCTCCAAGAACTGCTCCTCAGCCAAGGGACCGTACCAAAGAACAGAAGGGAGCAGTTACCTTGTTCTGCTTCAGCGCACTTTTCTCCTTCATGTGTGGACAGTCCTTCCCTGTGATGATGGCCTTGATGTCTGCTACAGGGACTAGGAGTGAAACAGGAAAGTCACAAACAGGAGGAACCCTGACCATGAAGAGATGGGGCTTTACCTTGATGTTACAGGTGCATGGCCCCATGTCCATCTGTCTGTTCACAGGCTTTTCTATAGACTCCATTATCAGACTGTCTGAGCCTTATAAACACGAATGAACTTATCCCCATAGCCCCTGATGTGGGAAGTACCAAGTGACACATCAAAGGTCACACAGGGGTCTGTGGAAGGGCCAGAAACTGAATTCAGATCTCCTGAGTACCAGTCAGTGCTGTAGCCACTAGACCCTCCTCGAGACTGGTATTAAAGGTCATTAGGTGTCAGAGCACAGGGCATTGCACATAGTGCCAGTGTCAGAGCAATAACCTGGACCTACTCTTTTCCTGCAGTGACTCAAAGGTCACTTCGCCCTGGGCATTGTCTTCCAGGTCTCCGTAGTGTAGAACCTTGTGATTCAGAGCCAGACGACAGTACCAGAATCTCTCTGGAAAACACAACATACATATAGCATGCTGTAGAGTCATTCAGACAAGGCCCCCATGACAGCCCTGTATAGTCCCACTATCTCATTCTCTACAGTGCCACCTGCTGGCTGTGACAAGGATTGTGGTCTCCTGTATGTATGCACCTCTGTGCCATCCCAGCCTGTTGGCCAATGTAGTAACCCTGTCTATCCACCCCCTTCCTTGCAGTGTCCCTGCCATCTGGGAAACCCACTTGGTCCTATTTGCTTCAGTGCTTCCATACCGGGAGGCTGTAGCAGGCCAAACCTTGTCTCCTGCGATTCCCAATTTTCCGGAAGCTGCTTCCCTCACAGAGCCGGTTCAGACGCTGCTGTCTTATCAGCTCCAGGATCTCAGGCTGGATTTTCTCTCTCAGCTCCCTGGAGATGAAGGACAATTTAATAAGAAAAGAGTCTGGGGACAGCAGCCAGCAATTCAATGCAAGAGAGGCCAGTACGTGGGGAAGAGTTGCCCGTCAGGCACTTACACAATGGGTGGTGATTGAAAGTCATCTTGGCTCATCCTCTCAGACTGGCGTAGCCGCAGGATCTCAGAGTAGCTTAGGCTGCGCAGCTTGCTCTTGAACTGGTCCAAGGAGTTGGGTTTGGAGGGCAGAGCCCGGGTGATCTGCTCACGTACAACCTGCATCACCTAGAGGGATAGGATGGGAGATAACAGGCAGCTTACATTCCTGCTGCCCAAGGGGAGCTGGGATCCAGGGCTGAACCCAGCCAAGCGCTGCAAGGGACAGACACAGCGAGAGTGTGGTCAGGGGGCACATCCAACTGAGGGCTTTGAGGGCCCAGGGCAGGGAAACCAGAGGTCATAGGGCTGCCTCTTTCACCAGTATCCTAAACATATTCCTATGTGCACTTGTACACGCCTCCCCACTGCTCCATACTTTGCTGAGTCAAAGAGTCTGTCTGTGCGCTCTCCCACTCTGATACAGAGCCCTTCCCAGGTCAGGTTCCCATCCCCCTGACCTTGTTGAAATCCTCTGCCGTTGCTCTCATCTCCTTCCAGGTCTTGTTCAGCAGCTGGATGCAGATGGTAAAGAGCTCCTCAAATGCTCGGTCATGGGTGAAGAACATAGGGTGGTAGTCGTTCCGGCCCTCATTGGCTTCAGGGACAGAGAAGGAAACTATGTGAGTATTTGAGAAGCCAGGGCAGGAGGTCCTGGAGCTCATGGGAAGAACTAAGCTTGTTGCAATCGGAGCAGCCTGAGAGTGTGTATAATACACACTTCTGACCCTAACACATGATTGTAGCCAAGTAGTTCATTTTATCATCCATTAATCATTGTGTAATTTGGTATCAAGGTCAATTCATATGCTATTTTATATATAATAAATATATGCTAAATAGATTTAAATTGTCGAATTATAGAAGTATAAGATTGACAAGTATTTTGGAGTGATGAATTTGTATTAGGTACATCAGTAAAGCATGGCTGAAATGCAGGAGCTACAGCCTGAGGCCTGTAAGATTTTAGCTTAGCCATACTAGGCCATAGACTTAAGAATGCTTCACATCCGATGAAGTGAGCTGACGAAAGCTTATGCTCAAATAAATTTGTTAGTCTCTAAGGTGCCACAAGTACTCCTTTTCTTTTTGCGAATACAGACTAACACGGCTGCTACTCTGAAACCTGACATGAATGGGTGACCTAGGAATAACCCTATGCCAGTAAAGTCACAAGATTACTATAAAAGATGTGCCAATAGGTGATATTAAAAAAAACTAGATTGCAATAAACTACCATGTATTGTCCAAGACCACAAGACACCTGATTGTAATATGGAATGTCCTGTCCTGACTAAAAGAAAAGGAGTACTTGTGGCACCTTTGAGACTAACGAATTTATTTGAGCATAAGCTTTCATGAGCTACAGCTCACTTCCGATGAAGTGAGCTGTAGCTCACGAAAGCTTATGCTCAAATAAATTTGTTAGTCTCTAGGGTGCCACAAGTACTCCTTTTCCTTTTGCGGATACAGACTAACATGGCTGCTACTCTGAAACCTGTCCTGACTGCAGGTTACATGTTGTACATAGATGCTAATGAAAATAAGAGGAACTAAGAAACTACCTATGAAAAATGGGGAACCCCAGTATTCATGGGGTGTGGAAGTACAGATAAGGAAAAGAGGGTTGAAACCCTCATGAGTATGTGATCAGAACAACAATATAGAAGAGGATAATTGGTTGGGTAAAAGTGGGAAGACCCCAAGGGACAACCTCATGGGGAAACCTCAGCAGGAACCATCCCTCTATCAATGGTCATCTGCTGAGAGATCCATCAGACGCTAGAATATCTTTGAGAATGTGCATACGACTATAATCTTAGTCATTGCATGGGTTTTTGTAGGATTTATATATGCATGGGCAATTTTAACTTTACTTAGTAATAAATAAAACTTGTAGTACAGATAATACTTTGTACTTGTGATTGTGTCTTTGGTCACTATCCTTGGTCTTCATGTGTTCCTGGAGTCTCCAAATTTGAGAAAAGCACCAGAGGTGATTTTCACTCTGCTGGGCTTGAAACTGTAGCAACAGGAGCTGAACCCATGGTAGTTTAATACAAAATTACAAAATTCAATTTAAATTAAAAAAAGGCTACATGATCCTGTCTATGGTTTACCTCCCCTATCCCCATGCTAGTATATGTTGGGGATTGGGAAATTACTTCAGAGTCTAGATCTGAGAATCAGTCCATGTCTTTAACTGGTGAGCAAGAATCACTGTGCAATACTCTGCTACTTCTGCTGCTTTATTCGGGCACCTTATTCATCGATTCTAAGGTCAGAAGGATCACTGTGATCATCTAGTCTGACCTCCTGTATAACACAGGTCATAGAACTTCCCCAAAATAATTCCTAGAGCTGATCTTTTAGAAAAACATCCAATCTTGATATAAAAATTGCCAGTGGTGGAGAATCTACCATGACTCTTGGTAAATTGTTCCAATGGTTAATTACCCGCACTGTCAAAAGTTTACACCTTATTTCCAGTTTGAATTTGTCTGGCTTCAACTTCCAGCCATTGGATCGTGTTACACCTCTCTCTGCTAGACTGAAGAACCCATTATTAAAATATTTGTTCCCAATGTACGTACTTATAGACTGTAATCATGTCACCTTTTATCCTTCTCTGTATTAAGCTAAATAGATTGAACTCCTTAAGTCTATCGCTATAAGGTATGTTGTAATCTTTTAATCATTCTTGTGACTCTTCTCTGAACCCGCTTCAGTTTATCAACATTGTTCTTGAATTCTGGACACAGGAACAAGACACGGTATTCCAGCAGTAGTCACACCAGTGCCAAATATAGACGTAAAATAACTTTTACTCCTACTCGGAATTCCCTTATTTATGCATCAAAGGATTACATTAGCCCTTTTGGCCACAGCATTGCACTGGGAGCTCATGTTTAGCTGATTATCCACCACAACTCCCAAATCTTTTTCAGAGTCACTGCTTTCCAGGATAGAGTCCCCCATCCTGTAAGTATGGCCTACATTTTTTGTTTCTAGATGTATATATTTAGCTGTATTAGCATGCATATTGTTTGGTTGCACCTAGTTTACCAAGCTATCCAGATAATGCTGTATCAGTCCTATCCTCTTCATTATTTACCACTCCCCAATTTTTGTGTAATCAGAAAACAGTTATTTTGTTTTCTTCCAGGTAATTGATAAAAATGTTACAAAGGGCAAGGCCAAGAACCAATCCCTGTGGGAACTCATTAGAAACACACCTGCTTGATGATGATTCCCTGTTTACAGTTACATTTTGAGACCCATCAGTTAGCCATCTTTTAATCCATTTAATGTGTGCCACATTCATTTTATATCATTCTAATTTTTTTAAATCAAAATGTCTCGTGGCACCCAAGTATATTACATGAACGGTATTAGCTTTATCAACCAAACCAGTAATCTCATCCCCCTCCAGAAAAAATAAAGATATCAAGTTAGTTTGAAAGAATCTATTTTCTATAAACCCATGTTGATTGGCATTAAATTATATTACCCTCCTTTAATTCTTATTGAGTGCGGTTTCATCATTTTGCCCAGGATTGATGGGAGACTGACAGGCCTATAACTACCAAGGTCATCACGTATACCCCTTTTTAAATATTGGCACACTATTAGCTTTTTTCAAGCCTTCTGGCACTTCTCTAGTGTTCCAAGACTTATTGATAAATCAACATTAACTTTCCAGCCAGCTCCTCAGACAGCTCTTTTAAAACTCATAGATGCAAGTTATCTGGTTCTGCTGATTAAAAAATGTTTAACAGTCTCCTGAGATATTAGTGGATTGGAAAGCGTGTTATCATATATGACATGACTATACCACCTGTTTTTCCCCCAAATGCAGAACAGAAATATTTATTGAACACTTCTCCATTTTCTGCATTATTCCTGATAACACTAACACTCCCTCTAGTAAAGGACCAATGCCAGTGTTAGGATTCTTTTTGTTGTTAATATACTTTAACTCCTCCTTATTGTCCTTAACTCTGCTGGTCACAGATTTCTCCTTCTGTCTCTTTGCTTCTCTTATCAGTTTTCTACTATTCCTAATTTTTGATTTATAGTCATGACTATTGACTTCCCCTTTCTTCCATATATTCCCCCACTCTCCCCCACAATAACTTCCTTGTGCCCTCAGTGGGTTTTCTGCATCTATTTCTACTTTCACCCAATGGGGACTGGCTCATGTAGCTGTTTGGCCTCCAGGTGGCGAGGTTTGCCTTGGGGTGTTGCTTGGAGGTTGTCTGGGTTGCTCAGATTTTCTTTGCATCTTGATGGTTTCTACTGTGATTTGCGTTGTGCCATAAAGAATGATTAAGTAGGTTACTTACCCTACAGTAAGCATGATTCGTCAGTGTGGATCCCACTGTAGGTTCACATGCACCTCATGTGGCAAGCTTTGAATCTTTTCTAAGTAGCAGTATCTGTCACAGCAATGCATGTGCCCTATGCCCCCTTGCATTCCTGTGCTAGAGCATAAAGCAGCTACAACCCTCTCTTAGTTCCCTCGCAATTCGTAGCCCATGACCGCTGAGGAGTGTGAAAAGCATGGATGGAGGGTGAGTCATGGGATCCACACTGACTACATCTTGCTGAACCACAGTTATTGTAGGTAAGTAACTGTTCTCTCTTCTTTGAGTATGTGTCAGTGTAGATCCCACTATAAGTGACTAGCAAGTATTGTTCCCTCAGGATGGTGGGAATGAAGAGTATCAGCTGCAGTAGTTAAATAGAGATTGGAGGACTGCTCTCCCAAATTGATATCAGATCTAGCAGTTAAGTACAGTTCATAGCATTTGACAAACATGAATGGATTGTTTAACATAGCTGTCTTGCAGATTTTGGATAACTGGCATCTTTTGGAAGCAGGCAGATGTTGCTTGGGCTTTGGTGGAGAGAGTCTTAACTGTCAGTGGGAGAGGTACAGTGGTCAGCAAGTAACACAACAAGATATACTGAGTTACCCATTTTGATAGTTTGTAATGAAATAGCCTGCCCCTTGGAGCAGCTGGTCACAGCCACAAAATAGATGTTGGCACAATCTAAAAAGTGTGGCCCTGTCACTAGAATATTGGGAAACTCCGGATATATCCAGAGTGTGCAGCAGCTTCTCTTCTTGGGTGGAATGTGGCTTTGGAAAGACCAGAGACAAAGTGACAGATTGTGTTCCAAAACCAGAAACCATGTTGGGAACGAATTTTGCAGGAAGTCTTAGTACAATCCTGTCTTTATGAAACGAGGCATACAGGGGTTCTGCATGAGTGCCTGAAGCTTTCTCACCTTGACTTGAGTGATGACCACCAAAAAAAAGACTGTTTTGAGAGTGAGATGGTAGATAACACACTCCAAGAGGGGCTCAAAAGGGAGCTCTGTTAGCCTTAGAAGGATGATGCTGAGGTTCTATGTGGGAATAAGTTTCATGACTGGTGGGAAACTAGCCATTAGACCCTTGAAAAACTTGGATATTGGTGGATAAGAGAAGATCAAGAGCAACTATATCGGTGAATGGTACACTGATATTGCCACCAGGTGCACCTTGACTGAACTAAAGGACAATTCAGAATGTTTTAACTGCAGCAAATAGTTAAGAATCTTCTGGTCTAGACTGTATCAGGCAGCCCATATAGAGAATCTTTTCCATTTGGTGGAGTCAGTTTTCCTGCTCTGTACCAGGATTTCTTGAACTTGTAAGGAGCAATCCTTTACCATGGTGCTTAACCAGTGCTTAACCTTTACCATGGTGCTTAACCAGCCAGCATTCAAGCAGTCAAGGGTTTCTTCAGGTATGTTGGCAACAAGAAGAAAGCCAAGGAAAGTGTGGGCCCCTTACTGAATGAGGGAGGCAAGCTAGTGACAGAGGATGTGGAAAAAGCTAATGTACTCAATGCTTTTTTTGCCTCTGTTTTCACTAACAAGGTCAGCTCCCAGACTGCTGTGCTGGGCATCACAAAATGGGGAAGAGATGGCCAGCCCTCTGTAGAGATAGAGGTGGTTAGGGACTACTTAGAAAAGCTGGACGTGCACAAGTCCATGGGGCCGGACGAATTGCATCCGAGAGTGCTGAGGGAATTGGCGGCTGTGATTGCAGAGCCCTTGGCCATTATCTTTGAAAACTCGTGGCGAACGGGGGAAGTCCCGGATGACTGGAAAAAGGCTAATGTAGTGCCCATCTTTAAAAAAGGGAAGAAGGAGGATCCTGGGAACTACAGGCCGGTCAGCCTCACCTCAGTCCCTGGAAAAATCATGGAGCAGGTCCTCAAAGAATCAATCCTGAAGCACTTAGAGGAGAGGAAAGTGATCAGGAACAGTCAGCATGGATTCACCAAGGGAAGGTCATGCCTGACTAATCTAATCGCCTTTTATGATGAGATTACTGGTTCTGTGGATGAAGGGAAAGCAGTGGATGTATTGTTTCTTGACTTTAGCAAAGCTTTTGACACGGTCTCCCACAGCATTCTTGTCAGCAAGTTAAGGAAGTATGGGCTGGATGAATGCACTATAAGGTGGGTAGAAAGCTGGCTAGATTGTCGGGCTCAACGGGTAGTGATCAATGGCTCCATGTCTAGTTGGCAGCCGGTGTCAAGTGGAGTGCCCTAGGGGTCGGTCCTGGGGCCCGTTTTGTTCAATATCTTCATAAATGATCTGGAGGATGGTGTGGATTGCACTCTCAGCAAATTTGCGGATGATACTAAACTGGGAGGAGTGGTAGATACGCTGGAGGGGAGGGATAGGATACAGAAGGACCTAGACAAATTGGAAGATTGGGCCAAAAGAAATCTAATGAGGTTCAATAAGGATAAGTGCAGGGTCCTGCACTTAGGATGGAAGAATCCAATGCACCGCTACAGACTAGGGACCGAATGGCTCGGCAGCAGTTCTGCGGAAAAGGACCTAGGGGTGACAGTGGACGAGAAGCTGGATATGAGTCAGCAGTGTGCCCTTGTTGCCAAGAAGGCCAATGGCATTTTGGGATGTATAAGTAGGGGCATAGCGAGCAGATCGAGGGACGTGATCGTTCCCCTCTATTCGACACTGGTGAGGCCTCATCTGGAGTACTGTGTCCAGTTTTGGGCCCCACACTACAAGAAGGATGTGGATAAATTGGAAAGAGTACAGCGAAGGGCAACAAAATGATTAGGGGTCTAGAGCACATGACTTATGAGGAGAGGCTGAGGGAGCTGGGATTGTTTAGTCTGCAGAAGAGAAGAATGAGGGGGGATTTGATAGCTGCTTTCAACTACCTGAAAGGGGGTTTCAAAGAGGATGGCTCTAGACTGTTCTCAATGGTAGCAGATGACAGAACGAGGAGTAATGGTCTCAAGTTGCAATGGGGGAGGTTTAGATTGGATATTAGGAAAAACTTTTTCACTAAGAGGGTGGTGAAACACTGGAATGCGTTACCTAGGGAGGTGGTAGAATCTCCTTCCTTAGAGGTTTTTAAGGTCAGGCTTGACAAAGCCCTGGCTAGGATGATTTAACTGGGACTTGGTCCTGCTTTGAGCAGGGGGTTGGACTAGATGACCTTCTGGGGTCCCTTCCAACCCTGATATTCTATGATTCTATGATTCTATAAGTGCAGGGACTTTGGTTCAGAGTGGAGAATCTGATTCTGTGACAAAACGTCTAATTGGCCCAGCAGCCTGACCGGTGATTGCACAGACCCCTGCAACAGGTCCGTCAGCCACAACTGCCTCAGTCAATAGGAGCTCTGAATATGACCCTGGTACTGTGAGATTTTGTCAGTAACCTTGGGGATTAGCGGAATTGGTGGGAAGGCAATACAAGGTCTTTATTCCATTGCAGAAGAAAAACATCCAGCAATGATCAAAGGCTCATGCCCTCTCTGGAACAGAAGTTTGGACACTGGGTGTTGTCTTTGGTGGTACACATCAGAGGTGTTGCCCACTGATGGGAAGTCGAGCTAGTGATAGAATCCTGCATTAACCCTTTTCAGAGTAGCAGCCATGTTAGTCTGTATTCGCAAAAAGAAAAGGAGTACTTGTGGCACCTTAGAGACTAACAAATTTATTAGAGCATAAGCTTTTGTGAGCTACAGCTCACTTCATCGGATGCATCTGGTGGAAAAAAAAAACAAAACAAAAACAACTTTTTTTTCCCCCCACCAAATGCATCCGATGAAGTGAGCTGTAGCTCACGAAAGCTTATGCTCCAATACATTTGTTAGTCTCTAAGGTGCCACAAGTACTCCTTTTCTTTTTGCATTAACCCTTGTGACTGGTAATTGATTGCTTGCTCAGGATGTTCATCAGATTGTTGACAACTCCCAGGCAGTGCAGAGCTCCCAGGGTTATGCTATGTGCATGATACCATTTCCATCGTTTGTTCATTTATTTGCAGAGAGGCAAATAGCTGTCACCCATTCCATTTTATGTAATGAAATGCTAATGTATTGTCAGTCAATATCTGCACTAGGGAATGTCGTAAGACTGGGAGGAATGCCATACACATCAGTCCAATTGCTCTGAGTTCTAGGACATTTATATGCAGCCCTGTGTCCTCTGGAGACTAGACTCCTTGTATCTGTAGATGGAGCTAGGTGAGCTCCTCAGCCTGTACCTGATGTGTCAACTAATGCCATAGTTGGCAACAGGGTCACTGTGACCCGCATCCCTTTTTGGACTTTGTTGGGATGCAGCCACCAGTCCAGCGCTAAGAGCACATTAGGTGATAGTAGGACTTTCCTGCTCATCAGGTACTTAGCCTAGAAGTAAACTGACCTGAGCCAGAATTGTAGAGGCCTCAGATGAATTCTGGCAAGCAGCATCATAGCTGGTTGTGATTTCACTGTGTTCAGTGATAATTGGAGCAAAAGGAATGAGTCTTCTGGCAGCCTAGCCCTTGCTGTCTTGGAATCTATCCTGGCCCATATAAACTATCATCTGTGATAGGATAAAAAGACAATTTCTTGTAATTCACCAGGAAGCCCAGCTGGGCAAACAGGGAGAGGGCACAACTGAGGCTTCTTAGAGCTTCCTGATAGGATCTGCCTCTGATCAGCCAGTCATCTAGACACAGATGCCCTCTTAGGTGTGCCTCCATCGTGGCAACACATTTTGTAGACTGTTGGTGCTGTGAAGAACCTGAAAGGCAATACTTTGTACTTGCAGTAATTGGGCTCTACTGTAAATATCTGGTACTTCTGTGGCCTAGGTGGATCGCTGTGTGGAAGTACATGTCCTACAAGTCAAGAGCCACAAATCAGTCCAGAACCTGAAGAGATGGGATGAAGAAGGTGCTACCATACTGAATTTGAAGCGGCAAATGTGTCTGTTCAACCTCCTCTGAAGGCAACTTTCTTCTTCAGAATAAGGAAATATTGGGAGCAGAAGCCTTTTCCCTGTCCTCCTGTGGAGCCTCTCCTATGGATCCTAGATGAAGCAATGAGGCCACTTTTTTGTAACAGGCTCTCATGAGGGGTTCATGAAGACGGACAGGGAAGGAGAGTGGGTAGGGGACAAGGAAAAGAATTAGATGGGGCACGCCCAGCACTCACTTGCTGGTATAATCCCTGATCACACCAGATGGAAGTGGGTGAGGTAGTTTCTCAAGGTCAGCTCTGGGATGGTCTTGATGTGGTTCTCAACACCCCCATCAAACCTGCTGCACAATAGAGGAAGATGACAGGTACTCCTGGAGTTACGACCCTGCTTTCTGGATGCATATCTGGTTGGTACCTGGCAACAGGACAGCGTTCTTTGCTTTTGCAGGCTCTGATGTTGGAAGAGCTTTGATATGGTGCTGGGATGTAGATCCCTAGGGACCTCAGCACTATCCTTGAAGCCTTGAGGGAATGGGAGTGCCTCAGCCGTCTGGTTGCTGAACAGCTGCCTGGTGTGTTGTAATTGCCATAGCCATGGATCTAGCAGCTGTACCAGACTTGTCCATTGCTATTTGTAGCGCTGTTTTTTGCTATCATCTGGAACTCTGATGGTTTCTCTGAGCTCTTCTCTGCATCCCTGTGGGAACCAAAATAGGAAGGGGATGGAAGAATCACACTCTTTCCCACATAAAAAACCCCTTTCACGAATAAGGTCTGATAGTTCATCATACACATCCAGAGGGAGGCTGATGAATGTGCCCTCTGACTAAAAAGGTCTAATTTCCTGAGGTGCTTATCTTTAGGAGTTCCTCGATGGATCTGGTCTTTTCTCCTGAACAACAGATACAACTAGCAACCCTGGTGCTGGATGCATGTAAAAATGTTCAAAGCTCTTGAACAGTATTTGGCAGTGCTTTTCTTCTTAGTTCCAAGCAGGGGAAAGCGAGATTGGGGCATGCCACAGTCCCTTTGCTGGGTCCATTATGCCCTCATTAAATCAGGAGGTCAATTCTTGATGGCACTGAGGAGCTAAAAATATCAAACAGCTTGTGCGTGTTCTCTTGGATCACTGTATCTCACTATATCTGATGTTTCAGCTATCCTCGAGAGCACATCTTGGAAGGCTCTAAAGTCAACAATGGCTAGTGTCTGGACTGATGCAACCACCTCATCAGGAAAAAATGAAGACCCCTTTGGTGGGGAGAACAGTTGAAGCATCTCTCAAGCTGCCTTGACTTGCTCATGAAGGGCTTCCCCTAGTTCTGGTGAGGGGAGGGCTTGGCCATTGACCTAATGGTGATTGAGACATCATCCTTTTCCCCTATACATGCAATGGGGGTCTGCTCCTGGACTGTGGATGGCCCCAGGAGGGCCGGTAAGGCCAAGGTGCAGATTATAAGAGTACTGGCCAGATTGGCAGTGGACAGGTCAACTGCAGTCATGCATCAGTGCCTGGTATAGAATGTTGCTGGAACTCCCTCTAAGATCCTTTTCTGAGAGTAAGAGATAGATATGTAAGTAGTTTCATCTAGCAGTTATGGCTGGGCTGGTGTCCACACACTCAAGGGTGGCCACGAGGCATTAGTCAGCGAGCAGGGATAGGAGTAATCGTTAGAGATAGGATCAACAGGCAAGAGTAAAGGTCAGAGTCCGGCTGAGTTTGGAGACTGGAGATCAGAAAGCTAGGGGAGGTCTGGAGTTGCAGCTGGCCAGAGGTCTGTGTGGTTGTCCAAACAACTTCCTGGGGCACCCTCGAGGGTTAAATAGTGAGCATGGGCCAATCAAAAGGCTGCAGAGTATTACTGCTCTGAACCCATTGGCATAGGCACCAACTTTCCCCGGCGCTGGTGGGAGCTCGTGCCCCCCCCATTCCAACTCATCCCCCCAAAGTCCCCGCCCCAACTCCACCCCCTCCCTGCCCCTATTGGACCTGTCCCCATTGGGCAGTTCTTCCTACCGCACCTAATCTCCACAATGCTCCTTGGATGGGGCTCTGAATGGCCCCCGGTGACTATGTTGGAACTGCAGTCCTGAGCTCTGCAGACCTGGGTTCTAGTCCCACAGATCCTTACACTGATCTGATGGAAGAGGGTTCCCTACTTGAAGTAGGAGAGAGGGAACGGGTTGGATATGGTGAAGAGAAGTACATCTCTGTGAACGGCAGTACCATTAGGAGTATGTCTGGTGCTGGAGTCTCCAGTGCTGGTTTCTATCCCAAGTGTAGAGGTGATGGCAGTTCCTCTAAGGTGCATCTTGGTACCAGAAAAGTTTGTTGACTGGCATGACTGTTGATACCAGTGTAAGTCTCAGTGTCAAAATTTGTAAAAGTACAGCTGTCTCCTGTGCTGTCTTCATAGTCTGTATCTTGCTCCCAGCCCTCAATGTCATGGAGGGGTTAGATCTGTTTTTGGAGGAATGTTTCAAATCCTTTTTTCAGGATAAAACTGCTGGATGCTCCAAGCTGCTCTTGGAATCCATGCCAGTCTGTTGCTACGGGATCTCTTTGTCCTGGAGTTGGTGCTAAAGTGTTGAGCAGTAAGGCCATCTATGCCAGTGCTATGACCAGTCTTGGAGATCTTGGGACTGATACCAGTGGTCTTGGCATCCTTTTTGATGACTTCTTCCCCCACAATGGAAAACAGGGGTATGGTGCCTGGTTAGTGGAGCAGTTGCTGGGGATAGCCTCCTTGACTCCAACTTGGTGGAGCTCTCATCTCCAGGATTGGCTGCATCATTCATGGATTGCTCAAAGATATGTAACTTGAGCCTTGTGTCTCTTCATGTTCACGTGTTGGATGAGAAGGAACAGCAGAATGAGCACTTGCTGTGGACGTGCCCTTCCCCAAGGCAGAAATGGAATCTGTTGTGCTCATCAGTTAAGGACATGAGACCGTTGCACAATGGACAGGGTTTTAACCTATAGCATGTGTGAAGTGCCTCACTGTGCTGTGCAGGTTGTGTGCATGGGAGCTTTTAGGCAGGTTAACCCCCATCCTTTTCCCTTTCTTTTTTTAATGTCCAAATCAAAATTAATAATGAGATGAAGAGGAATT
Source organism: Dermochelys coriacea (assembly GCF_009764565.3). Taxonomy (NCBI): domain Eukaryota; kingdom Metazoa; phylum Chordata; order Testudines; family Dermochelyidae; genus Dermochelys; species Dermochelys coriacea. The sequence goes on along the minus strand of NC_050080.1, from coordinate 205,377 downwards.
CCTTCACAGAATAAAGTAATCTGAAGTGAGTTTGAAGCTCAAGAAAGAGTAATGAGTCAGATATTCATTTGGTTCAGTGTCTCTGCCATGGGTTGTAAGAGGGAACCAAGGGAGGGTTGTGGTCTCTTTTCCCTTTATGCCATTGCACAGGGCACACATGGGGCCCAACAGACATTGCTATTCAGAAAAAGATTGACTTGCATGTATGAGGTACATGCACACCTATAGTGGGATCCATACTGACACATACCTAAAGAAGAGCGGAGCACTACCACCCTTGTAGCCCCAGAAGAGAGCTTTTCTCCTGACTCTCACACATGGCTCAGGAGGCCCCAATAGCATCCATGGCCTTGCCTACATAAGGACATTTCTTACCTGCTCTTCAGCACTGGTACTACCAGCTGGATGAGCTGTAATGCAGACAGTTTTACCACTGTGTCCTCTGACCTTGTACAGCCCTACTCCAGCCCAAGGAGCCTAGCTCACCAAGGAGCACAGACCCTGGTCTCAGCACTCATGGATCACAAGAAAGCACGGAGCTCCAGTCTCTCTGTCCTTGGGCACAGGATGTATACCCTATGGGTGATTTCAGAGGAGCACCTCCCCAGTACACAGCACATCCAGAGAAAGGTTCCAGGGGTTAGGATGGAGGCACTTACGGAGCTCCCCAACCTGCAGGATTTCACACAGCATTTTGGTGAGCTCAATGGCACTGCGCCCAAATGGGCACTCATGCTTGTCCTCTCGACTGCTGTTCTCCAGGACAATCTAGAGAGAGAGAGAGAGAGAGAGCACACGCATGACGCAGCACAAACCAGGGTGATGATGTTTGCAGGAGATACCCTTCTCTCCATACCCTGATGTAGGTGTCCTGATGGAATTTGGCCAAGTAGAGCATGTTGTCCAAAGCCAGCATCCCTGGGGGAGTCTGGGTAAAGTCCATGGCTGGATTGATGTGATTCTGTGGGTAGAGTGTAGGAAAAACCCAAACACATTAGTCCTAGGGAATCCTGAAAGAAGCCCCCCTGAATCTGCCTGTGCAGGGGGTCCTTAACCCTCCCAGAACCCTCCGCCTGAGATGAGCAATCCACACAGGGAACACTCGAGTGGCCACCTATCCAAATTGTCTCTGGAAACGTTATTTATTGCTCTTGTGGAGATAGACGTGACTCGCACACCACAATCTGTGCCCTCTGAGAAGATCCTTGCACATCATGCGCAAGAGACCTGAGCCTAATCACTGGCTTTAACTAAGAAATGAGTTCACAATGATACAAACAGGGGGCCCTGCCTCTGCAGAGTTCCTCTCTTAGGAAATGTCCAAGGCTCCGATACAGAAATGGGGTGTCATCTGTGCACTTTGTGGCCTCCTCCTGTTCCCCCCTCCCTGATAGGGAGCTCTTAAGCTGCCTCTAGCACACTGCGGCATCAGCAATCCCTCTGGATGCATACAGTGAATCCCAGCATCTTGTAGTCCTTGGTGTACATGGCTTTGCGTTTTTCTGTCCCGCCCCCAGGTACGGTGTTGCCATCAGACTCTGCATCAAAAGCGATTCTTCTCAGCTCAAATATGACATCTCTTTGTGCCTGAGGGATAAATGGCAAGGAGATTGCAGCACATCAGCAATCACACCAGCAATATTTCTACACAACACCATGCTGTCTTGTCTCTCTCCAGAGTTCATGTTATGGGCATGGATCAAATGCCAGAAATTGAGATGGCACTTTTTACAGTGACACCCATTGGGAACTTCAGCTTTTAACACTCCCTGCAGCTGAGGTGGAGCTAAGGAAGCCAGTCATGAAGCAGTTCCCCTCTTTCAGCACCTCCTGTCCCTCATAATCGTACCCAGCCTGCTGATCCTGGGGCTTCCTCTATAGTGCACTAACTGCAGCCCTAACAATGACCTGATCATTGGGATCCATCTTGGTCATCATCCGCTCTTCCAGGAGGTTAAAGGTCAGGACCTGCAGCACGTACAGCTGATGCGCCATTTCTGTTTTGATTGGGCGGTTTCCTCTGATCACATGCTGCAATATCAAGGGTGGGGGCAAGAGTGAACAGTTAGAAAAACTACTGAGTGCCGCTTGCTGTAGGCATAAGTCAGGCTGCCCATACCCCTGTGTTTGTGAAGATCCAACACCTGACGGGACTTGCTCTAATGCCAGAAGAAAACACGCTGTCAACTGTCTTCTCTCTCTTGGACAAGTGGCTGCAATTCCACTCTGCACAGACTCATACTCCTGGAAGTGCCCTTAGGCAGCAAGATTTAAACTCAGCATAATCGAGGTTTCCAATTAGTAATGGCTAAGAAGCTCCCTGTCATTTGTCACATACTCACATTCAGGATTATAGACCTCAGGTGCTTCTGGGCAAACGCATTAGCCATTTCCTGTTGGGAATTCAGAGATAAAAGAAACATGAGAGAAAAACAAAACCAGAACCCACCTCTTGCAGAAAGGAGAGAAAAGGCGAGCAACGGATCAGTGACAGCCCATAATGTAGGACAGATAACTCATTACAGACAATCACTGTGGGACAATTCCTCCCCCCGATCTGTCTCTCTTTAGAGTGCTGGTCACCCTGAGATCTAAGGGCCCAATTCATTAGTGCTCTATGGCCCCTTTGCACTCCCATACTACCAGTGCAAGAGGATGTGTGGAGGTCTGGGAGCAGGAGGAAGCTTGGCCCTGGATGTCCCCTGCTGGTCAATGCCTGTTGGAGCTATGGCAGCATGGAGTGTTACTTGGGCTGCCCTAGCCTGTACTGCAGACCAAGCCTGTCCCGGATGCCCGTGAACTGGGGAGGTGTACTCTGACCAGTGCAGGGATGTATTTGTCTACAGAAGTCTTACTGCAATCAGGTAAACAGCCCAGCCAGCATGTTCTGAGCCGACACAGGAGTCCCCCTGTTTCAACAGCTTATCACTTTCTCAGAACTCTTCCTCTGGAGCTCACATTTCCCTTGTCTCAGCATCAAAAGGTGATTTTTAAGGGGCAGTTTGAAGACAAACCACTGAGCTGATTTTGAGTTACACAAATAGAAAGGAAGTAAGTTTCATGCTTGAAGTTTTCAGTTGCTATATTTGCTCAAGTGGCTTTGTTTCCCTCAGCCTGTCACTCAGCCTGAGGAGCAAAGGCTCTTTAACTGTGCTCTTTCAAATTTAGCAAAGAAATAAAGAAGTGAGAAGTGTTTAAACATCACACATGCTGAGGAGGTGCCTCATCCCGACAGACAGACACACGAGTCTGCTGCAAACCTGTGTGTCTGGGACCAGCATGTCTGGGACCAGCATGGCCAGCTGACCAGACTTCATGCATATATCACCTAACCTGCCATCTCTCCACAGGTCTAGATGACATGCTGATTAAAACACCAGCAACCTGTTTACGCTATCATGTGGAGCTGTGCCAGTGCTAATATCATGGTGGGAACTTTTTAGAAATTTGCTATTGGGGCAAGGTCTTTGGATGGGCCCATGATAAAAAGAGGCAGACCTATCAGGCCATTTGCCATCTGGAATGAATTCAACAGAACAGTCCATTTCAGAACCCCTGCACATTGTGAGCACGGGTGAACATAGGCTGGGCAGGCCCAAAATTGGATTTGAATATGAAATCATACTTAAATAAATTACACTAGTGCAACCTACCCCTCCTGATCTCCCTTGCACTGTACCAACTGCCCAAACTCCCCATGCCAATCCAGCTAGTTCCAGGCCACACAGGAAGTATGGCAAAATGTACATTTCAGCCGGCTCCTAGGGTCTTTGTTTTCACTCTTTTGGTTCTCTATTGCTGGAGACAGGAACCACTAGGAAGAGCAGAGTGACACTCTGGCTGATAGCCAAACCGCCTAGAACTGTGAGCTCAGCAGGGCTTACAAGCTAACTATAGTCAAAATGAGTCAGTACTTGAATGGGAGACATCTTAACACACAACTGCTGCAGGAAGTGTGGTTCAAAAGAGGATATATAGCCCCTTGAATTAGCACTGTTTCTTATTATTTATAATTTCTATTATAATGCCCTTAGAGATTTGTGCCATACAAACATAAAATAAAGGGAGTCCCTGCCCCAAAGAGCTTACAGGCTGTATATATGATGAGACAACAGATGGATAAAGCAGGTATATGGTTGGAAAGAAAGGAGACAGTGAAACAATCCTGATTAGCATAGTAAGTAGAAGTGTGAGCACACACACACTGCCTAACCACTGTCAAGTGATTGATATTGTCCTTAATGCCCGAGCACGGCCCTGGGGGAACTGTGCTGCAGGGAATGGTGAGGGTGACTGGAGGGGGCGCTTTCCTCTCCAAGTCACTATTGTCCCTAATGCCCCAGCATGGTACTAGGGGCTCTGTGGGGTTGGAGGTGCTCTTTTGGATTGTTATTACTGTAGTGCTGAGAGCCCTAGTTGTGGACCAGGACCCCAACGTGTTAGGCGCTATACAAAGGATGCAAGGAAAATTTAAGTGGTCATTAAAGATCCCTTGGAAATGTTATGAGTTGGGTATTAGCCTTGGTATCTTGGCCAAACTCCTACTCGCATAACTATGGTTCTTCCTCCCTGAATTACTTGTGAACTTTCCATTTGAGATGGTAAGCCTACCCATTGTCTGTCTTAGAATATTACATCCTGTTTTCTAAGTGCTGTTAAAAGCGTCAACAGAGCTACCTCAGAGGTGGCTGCATTTTCAGCAGGAATAAAGTGCTCTCTCCTGCTACAAAAGTCTGCAAAACGCTTTGAGAACCTTCCAAATGGAAGTCTCTAAATCATACTCTAAACTGCATTGGCAGTGGGACACAAGCAACAATCCTGAGGCAGACAGCTGGAGGCTGAAGTGTATTCTTATGGCACAACAGCCCCAGATCAGGCATGACATACACTACAACCTGAGAGCATCAGCATTGAGTACTGTGAATGTTCCCCTTCACCTCTGCTATCATAAGGTCTTGTCTACATAGCAAGTTTTCTAGCCTATTTTAAAATCAATCAGAGCTGTAGCACTGACTCAGTTTTAGGCAGTTTAAGGTGGCTTGGCCCGTTTTTACTGAACTGGTTCTGGTTATAAAATTGGTTTAGCTGAACTAATTTTAAAGGTTTCCCCAGCGTAAACAACCCCTTTATGGACCATTGTTATAAATATCCTCTGTGCCAGCTGAAGTCAAGCAGACCCTCTGTATGGTTCCTCCAGCACCATCCCCTGGACCACCCCTCCCGTGGCTCATCCATCACCTCCAATCCCCATGCAGCATCTCTGGCACTAGGAGAGAGAGCTGGAGGATAACTACCTAGGATGCCTACAGCTCAGCAGGCATCTGACCCTCCTCCAGGGCTGGAGTTACTTACAGTGACAGGCAGGTCTAGCGGGTTAAGGAGCTTGTCCTGCTGGCAGAAAGCAAAAGGCACAAAGAGAAGCAGACAGAGGAGTTAGCTCAAAGCCCAGAGCAAAGGGCACAAACAGGGCACTGGAGAAGGAAGGGTTAACAGAGTAAAGCTTCACGACACAGACACATGCACACCCCACACCTAGCTAAGATCTTGGGGTGCCTCAAGCAGAGCAGATATCTTACTTCTCTTATGCATGTCATGGGGACATGCCCATGGGTCTTAAAGATTGTTTGCACGCATGTTGGACAGTCCCATGGGGCTCCTAACCGCCCCACCCTGTGCTGCACTCCCACGTGGCATTCCCACAGGACTCAGTTTCTCCAAAGGGCGTCCATGCTCTACACACAATCACTCTATGCTTCTTCCCCAGCAACATCCCATTTTCCTGCTGGACATCCCCCACACCAATAGCCTTCTGCGCCAGTCAGATCTCTGTTGGGATTGCTGCATTTCCCCCCATGCTGAACAACTGCAAGAGAGTGTCCCACAGCAATAGAAAGAGCTTGTCTGAGTCTGGGCCCCATTCTGCCTAGACAGATGCTGCAATTGCAAACGAGCAGTCAGCCATTAATCAGGCCTGGGGCTTTGGCTACAGAAAGGAGGTCACAGACCTGTCTCTTGTCCTCAGGCGCCTTCAGGAAGAGGGCATTGATCAGGGCAATGGCATACGTCTGAATCTCCTGGTTTGAGCTGCAGGGACAGAGACACACGGAGAACTGGAGATGAAAGAAGCAGCGAGTGTTTGCAGAACAGAGAGGGGAATATTACAAGCTGTCACTTCACGCCATCTATTCGAGGATATCTGAAGGCAGGATCTGCACTGGTGCAGTTCCTCAGACAGGACCCAACTATTTTTACCACCATGTCATCTAGCTTTGCTCAGAACACTACTGAACTGACAGGTAAAAACTGCTGTAGTCGGGGGAAAATACACTATGACAAATGCTTCCAAACATGGTTTAAGCTATTTCTTCTGGCTCACATGACAGACACTGTATCAAAGAGTTTACAAACCATTCTCAAGCCCAGCAACCTTTGGCTTCAGTCTCTACCAGCAGAAACTCAAACTGCAGCAACTGCCAGAAGCAGCATCCACATTCTGAACAATTTTCAGAGTAGCAGCCATTGGAGAACACTTCAGTCTCTCTGGTCACTTGATTACAGACCTAAGTCGTAATTCTTCAACAAATAAACTTCAAAAACAGACTCCAACAAGAGACTGTTGAATTGGAATTAATTTGCAAACTGGACAACATTACATTAGGCTTGAATAAAAACTGGGAGTGGATGTGTCATTACACAAAGTAAAACTATTTCCCCATGTTTATTTCCCCCCCCCACTGTTCCTCACATGTTCTTGCCAACTGCTGGAAATGGCCCAGCTTGATTATCACTACAAAAGGTTTTTTTTTTTCTCCTGCTGGTAATAGCTCACTTTACTTGATCACTCTTGTTACAGTGTTTCTAGAATCATTGTTTCATGTTCTCTGTGTATATAAATCTCCCCACTGTATTTTCCATTGAATGCATCTGATGAAGTGAGCTGTAGCTCATGAAAGCTTATGCTCAAATAAATTTGTTAGTCTCTAAGGTGCCACAAATACTCCTTTTCTTTATTCTGAACAATGCAGCTCTCGGGACACAGGGGCCAGAGCCTCAACCTCTGGGCTGTGGCAGGTGGGGGTTGTAAAATTACAGGCCCTGACTCATGAGCCTAGACTTTTCATGAGGAGGACAAGGAGGCTCCATGGGAAAGGCTGACCAAGGGGAGAGGTTGTCATGGGTCGCTCAGGTCGGGGAGGAGGAGCTGGAGAGGGCATGGTAGCTGGCCCCATGTGTGGCACAGAGTTGAACACAGAAAAATAAAGAGTGAAGACATGAAGCAAACGAGACTGAAGCAGCAGCTGGCTCCCTTGTGGGAAGTGAATAAAAATGATTAAAAAGTTTTAGATTTTTAAAAATTGAATTAAAAAAATTAAAATGAGATATTTTATTTACATGTTGTTAGTTCTTTACTTTCTCCTCATTTTATAGTCTTACATTATTAATAATGAGGTTTTGTACTTGTTTATACAATTAGTTTCCTAACAGTTTGTGGCATTTCAGGTTTACCTAGAGGTTTTTTCTCTTAAGAAGCTTCAGCCCTGAAATGAAGCATCTCTGATCTTCATTAGTATATTTTGTTGAGAGAACATCACAAACTCAAACATGAACTCAATAAGCAAATAGCCAGTGCTGCATCTGCAACTAGAGCTCAGCAAAATATTTCGAGCAAACCGTTTATTTCCAGAAAAATGCAGTGGTGATGCCCTCCTTATAAAACTTTTAGCACCCAGTGACTGGGCACTTACCTGGGATGTGGGCAACTGTGATAGAATACATGCCTGTGTTCACACCCTACACACTATTGTAAAAATGTTTGTATATGGTATGCCTTTTGAGGTATTTAAAAACTCAATTTGCTTATCAATATCATGGCAAAATGCATGTAGTAGTACAATATGTAATGTTATAAACAAAAGCTGGGATCTTGACTAAAAATATGTTTCCCAGAGAAGTCTGGGAAATGGCCAACCAGTTCCTCAGAGACAAAGGGCAAACTGATGCCTCAGCCAGGTGTGAACAATGCTGATGGACCATTACCTGCTAAATGGCCATGCTTTGACAGGAAAGGAGGCAGGGGCAAAAAATCTACATCTTAGCAAAGCACATGCATGGACCCCCACTGACTCCCAGGACTGGGCTTGATGGGATTAAACAATTTTGCAACAACCACCTTGCAGCTGCCAAACACAAACAAGGAAGGTAGCCGTGCACTTGTCAGACCTTAAGCTGATTGTCCTTCTCAAGCAATTCTGAAAGCACAGAGGGGATCCTCAGGGAATGCAAATATTAGGACTCCTTGGTAACTGGCCTGTGATTTCTGATCATGGATTGTAATGAAAGTTGAATGTGTTGCATTATGAAATATTCATGTTAATATTAATGTTTGAGAGATTGTATACACAGAATTCACAAGTTTTAACTTTGTTAATGTACTGAAATACTGAACAACTTTTCACTGGTAACACTGAAGTAATTTTGCTTTACAGTGCTATTTGGATTTATAAAATAAAAGTTTTGACTAACAATACAGTTTTAGGCCCCAATCCTGCCAACTCTTCTGCATGTGCATATTAAGCACATGATTAATCCCACTGAAATCAGTGAGACTATTCACATGAGGGAAATTACTCAATTCCTGAAGTATTTCCAGGATTAGTGCCATAATTTTCCAATTTCTTGTTCTTTGCCTTTCGCAGATTTGTTAAGTTCAAATAAGACACCCTACCAGTAACACCATTTAAAACAGCATTGTTATGAAATTTAATCTAAAATGATAATCTAAACAAGTTTTACAAATCTCAGTTTAGTTTTAGATCTCTCCACTCTGGGTTGTTGGATACTCACACCTGGAGGTGAGAGATGAGCTGCCCCACAGTGATCTCCTCTGCTATCTTCTGGTACAGAGTCTGGCTGTTCAGCACCATGCTCTCTAGGATGGCCAGGGATCGCTGAAGAATGGAGACGTCTACCATGGGCTGACTCACATATCCCGAAATCTAAATCCAGAGAAATCAGCAGCTCAGCAAGATGCCCATCACAGAGGCTGTGTGACAAACCAAATACCAAAATGCTTTGACACAGGCAGGCAGAGGAGGCAGGCCTCAGAACACCAGAAGGAAGTGTAGCAACTGCATCGTATTCTAAAAATCAGCACCACCTCACCGTGCATCCAGCTGCCTGCAAGAGTCACACTCCTCCTGGAAGCTGCATCAGAGCAGGAGAAACCCACTCAGTGTGGAGCATGTGACATGCACCACAATCCCAGAAGGTCCAGCTTCTGCAACTGTGAGAAGGACACTACCCCAACTCTGAGAGGCTGTGGCCTAGGCACCTCCTGCTTTTATGGAGTAAGATGGTCTGTAACCTTCCTTAGCATAAGGCTGTCTCACTCATGCCTCACGTTGCACCCGCCACATAGAGATAAGAGATTCTGACATCCCTACAATCTTTATTTGCAGCATGCTGCAGGATTTTGTATCAAGAACCAATAACTACACTGTAGAAGCTGGAGATCTAGGCAGCCAGGGAAGCACAGGAGCAGTTTGGGATTGTGGGAGACACATATAAGATGGTTGTTTCTGCTAGAATAGTGAATAGTGACACAATTAATGTTGACTTAAAATGGGCCAGACCACACCTATGGTTCACATTCTGGTAAGTTAAGTGGAAAAGTATAATTAGGCAACCTTCAGATTCTATTTTGGTACAACTACCAAACACCCCAAAAACTAACTGCAAAAATTTTTAAGTACCCCTCAGAAGCAGGAAGCCTGCCAAACAATCAGTGGGGCCACTGGATGATCAAGGTACTAAAGGAGCACTCAAGGAAGACAAGGCCATTGTGGAGAAGCTAAATGAATTCTTTGAAACAATCTTCACTGCAGAGAATTTGAGGGAGATTCCCACACCTGAGACATTCTTTTTAGGTGACAAATCTAAGGAACTGTCCCAGATTGAGATGTCAGGGGAGGTTTTGGAACAAATTGATAAATTAAACAATAATAAATCACCAGGATAAGATGGTATTCACCAAGAGATCTGAAGGAACTTAAATATGAAATTATTTACTTCTGGAGGAATTCTGCATCAATGCGCAATGCAAAATTTTACAGAAATTGTTTTTTTGTGCACAATTTCCTTTCCCCCACAGACATGGGCTGCAGTGCTGCTGGCCACCACTAGGTGCTGCTGGAGCTGGCAAAGCCCAGCTCAGCTCACACACAGAAGACATGGCGGGGGGGGGGGGGGGGGGAAGAGGGGGAAGCTAGAGGGTTCCTGCCTGGCAGCTGCAGTTCTCCGCATGAGGGAAGGAGACAGCAGGAAACTCCACACAAGCCAGGGACCCAGCAGCAAGCTGTTTCTCCCTCTGGATCCCTGGCTGGTAGAGAGGCTGTGCTCGGGGGGGGGGGGGGGGGGGGGGGAGCATGGCTGGGCTCCTGGAGGGAAGTGGCCACGGCTGGGCTCTCGGGGGGAGGGGGGGGGAAGGAGCATGTATCTAGGCTGGGGGGCCCCCATGGCTGAGTTCTGGCAGGGTAAGGGGTTTGACTTTATTGGCTGGGGTGGCCCCCACAGCTGGACTCGGGGGATGAGTTGTGGGTGTCTGCCCCCCCCAACTGGGGTGGGACAGAGAAATAGGAACTGGGTTGTCATAGAGGTTTCTTTAATTCTCTTCTCCTGGGGGAATTTTTGTGTTTCTCTGTATCGTCACAGACATACTTGCTGAAAGGTATTTTGAAATAAATTACCAAAATAATTGAAACAGGAGTGATTATCTAGTGTTATGTTAACAAATAAAATTTGCAGAATTTTAAAATATTATGTGCAGAATTTTTATTTTTTTTGGCACAGAATTTTCCCCAGGAGTAAAAACTGCAGAACTACTAACTGTGATATGTAATCTATCCCTTAAATCAGCTTTTGTACTAGATGACTGGAGGATAGCTAATGTGATCCCAATTTTTTTTTTTAAAAGCTTCATATTCAATTCCAGCAATTAGAGTCCAGTAAACCTAACTTCAGTACTAGACAAACTGGTTGAAACTACAGTAAAGAACAGAATTATCAGACATACAGATGAACATCATGGCTCACCAATCTATTAGAATTCTTTGAGGGAGTCAACAAACATGGACAAGGGTGATCCAGTAGATATAGACTTTCAGAAGCCTTTGACAAGGTCCCTCACCAAAGGCTCTTAAGCAAAGTAAGCAGCCAAGGGATAAGAGGGAAGGTTCTAAATTGTCAGTTTTCAGAATGGACAGATGTACATAGCAGGGTCCCCCACGAATCTGTACTGGGACCTGTGCTGTTCAACATGTTCCTAAATGAGCTGGAAAAGGGGGTGAAAAGTGAAGCGGCAAACTTTGCAGATGACAAAATTATTCAATACAGTTAAGTCTAAAGAAGACCGTGAAGAGTGACTTTAGCAAAGCTTTTGACACGGTCTCCCACAGCATTCTTGTCAGCAAGTTAAGGAAGTATGGGCTGGATGAATGCACTATAAGGTGGGTAGAAAGCTGGCTAGATTGTCGGGCTCAACGGGTAGTGATCAATGGCTCCATGTCTAGTTGGCAGCCGGTGTCAAGTGGAGTGCCCCAGGGGTCGGTCCTGGGGCCCGTTTTGTTCAATATCTTCATAAATGATCTGGAGGATGGTGTGGATTGCACTCTCAGCAAATTTGCGGATGATACTAAACTGGGAGGAGTGGTAGATACGCTGGAGGGGAGGGATAGGATACAGAAGGACCTAGACAAATTGGAAGATTGGGCCAAAAGAAATCTAATGAGGTTCAATAAGGATAAGTGCAGGGTCCTGCACTTAGGATGGAAGAATCCAATGCACCGCTACAGACTAGGGACCGAATGGCTCGGCAGCAGTTCTGCGGAAAAGGACCTAGGGGTGACAGTGGACGAGAAGCTGGATATGAGTCAGCAGTGTGCCCTTGTTGCCAAGAAGGCCAATGGCATTTTGGGATGTATAAGTAGGGGCATAGCGAGCAGATCGAGGGACGTGATCGTTCCCCTCTATTCGACACTGGTGAGGCCTCATCTGGAGTACTGTGTCCAGTTTTGGGCCCCACACTACAAGAAGGATGTGGATAAATTGGAAAGAGTACAGCGAAGGGCAACAAAAATGATTAGGGGTCTAGAGCACATGACTTATGAGGAGAGGCTGAGGGAGCTGGGATTGTTTAGTCTGCAGAAGAGAAGAATGAGGGGGGATTTGATAGCTGCTTTCAACTACCTGAAAGGGGGTTTCAAAGAGGATGGCTCTAGACTGTTCTCAATGGTAGCAGATGACAGAACGAGGAGTAATGGTCTCAAGTTGCAATGGGGGAGGTTTAGATTGGATATTAGGAAAAACTTTTTCACTAAGAGGGTGGTGAAACACTGGAATGCGTTACCTAGGGAGGTGGTAGAATCTCCTTCCTTAGAGGTTTTTAAGGTCAGGCTTGACAAAGCCCTGGCTAGGATGATTTAACTGGGACTTGGTCCTGCTTTGAGCAGGGGGTTGGACTAGATGACCTTCTGGGGTCCCTTCCAACCCTGATATTCTATGATTCTATGATTCTAAGAGCTACAAAGGGATCTCACAAAACTGGGTGACCAGGCAACAAAATGGAAGATGAAATTCAGTGTCGATAAATGCAAAGTAGTGCACACTGGAAATCCCAACTATATGTACAAAACAATGGGATCAAATTAGCTGTTACCACTCAAGAATGAGATCTTCAAGGCATTGTGGATAATTCTCTGAAAACATCTGCTCACTGTGCAGAGGCAATCAAAAAAGCTAACAAAATGGAGGATAGATAATAAGACAGAAAATATAATAATGCCACTATATAAATCCATGGTAGGCCCACACCTTGAATACTGAGTGCCATTCTGGTTGCCCCATCTCAAAAAAGATCTATTACAATTGGAAAAGGTGCAGAGAAGGGCAGCAAAAATGACTAGGGGATGGAACAGCTTCAATATGAACAGAGATTGAAAAGTCTGCAACTGTTCAGCTTGGAAAAGAGATGACTACGGGGGGATAGGCTGGGGCATACAACATCATGGCTGGTGTGAAGAAAGTGATTCGGGAAGTATTATTTACCTCTTCACATAGAGCAAAAACCAGGGGTCAAAGAAATTAATATACAAACAGGTTTAAAACCAACAAAAGGAGTATCTCTTCACACAATGCACAGTCAACCTGTGGAACTCATTGTCAGGGGAAGTTGAGAAGACCAAAATATAACTGGGTTCAAAAATGAATTAGATACATTCAAGGAGGATAGGTCCACCAATGGCTATTAGCCAAGATTGTCAGGGATGCAACCCCATGCTCTGGATGTCCCTAAGCCTCGGACTGCCAGATGCTGGGACTGGACACAGGGGATGGATCACTCGATAAATTGTCCTGTTCTGTTCATTCCTGTTAAAGCATCTGGCACTGGCCACTGTTGGAAGACAGGATACTGGGCTAGATGGACCATTGGTCTGACCCACTTTGACGGTTCCTTTGGTCTTCTGTCTTATGGAGTTATTGTTTCAGACTGTCCCCAGACTCAGACAAACAGCATTGCAGTACATACACTAGAGTCATGTTTTCTCTGCAACAACAAGGGCTAGAAACTCAATTTTATTTTCAAATGAAAGCTGAGATTCTGGAGCAAAATTCTGTGGATGAGTCCATGGCCATAGAATACACAGGCTATCATCTGATCCCTGGCTCCTGTGCCTGCCCACCACTCTGATCCCAGCCCTGCCTCCAAAAGTGATCTAGTGTAGCAGGGCTTAGAGCTCAGATAGAAGCAGAACCCAGGCATCTATAACAATGTTGGTTGCTGCTGTGTCCTGTCTGCGCAGGTGAGCAGGAGACTGGAGCTTCAATCACCAAACATGCATCTACAGGAACCACCATGAACAGAGACCCATTTCCTGAACAGAGTGGAACCCAACCAGAATTCAGGTCAGCAGAGGGTTTGTGACACTCCTTGCTAGCACCAGTGACACTGCGGGGGGCGGGCTGTGCTAGAGCTGCAGGTGGGGTGTGAATAGGCAGCAGGAAACCCTTCCACCTCTGCTGCTAACTCCAGACACAAACTGTCACAGAGACAAGCCTCCAGCAGAAAATCCACTGGGGAAATGTTTGGAGTTAAGCTGTTACTCTCCCACTCCTTTCACGCCATACCTGCACCATGTGTGTCCATGACGTGCCCTACTCCACCACTCTATGTCAGGCCTTCCTTCACATCAAGTCCCTTCCCTGCCCCATGCCACACTACACCTACTTCCCCCACCGTATCATGTCCTGTTCTCCCACAGGCCAGGCCATATCTCCGCCCTGCTCATGGCACACTTGCCCCATTCTCCCCCTCCTCCTATGTCATGTGTGTGCCACACCACATGTTCCCCTTTTCACTCCTCCCACTGCCATATGCAACTCCCCTCCCCTTTATGCCACACCTCTGCTGCTTCACTCAGCACCCCTCCCCCCTTCTGCTTGAGCCACACCTGTTTGATGAAGGTTATTGAGACCATGTCCCAGGAGACGATGCCATGGTCCATGAGCTCCAGGAAGGCAGTCAGTGTGAACGCCAGCATCTCGCTGTAACTGAGCGGAGGAAGGGGAGTGTGATTACAGGAGACACAGAAACCAGCCTGGGCAGAAGACACAAGCCACTCAGCAAATGCTGTGGCTTCACAGGATTCACCCCGCCCCCAGTCTTCCAGTCAAAGCATCTGCTCAACACAGCCCCTTAACTGGCCAGAGGGTTCATTACTAAGAGGCAAGATATTCCACTGCCCTGCCTCTGCAGTGCTCTGAGCCCTAGCTCTCACAGCTAGGTCTCCTGTGTGTCAAGGTTCAAAGTTATCCCTAGGACACTGGACTGGTTTCTACAGTGCTCCCAGACCTGGCTCAAGTGATCAGGTCTCTCATGTGAAGTGCTTTGCATGCTAAGCATTATTAGTATTAAGTAACATACACCATCCATATCCCTGTAAATAACCCTCTCTGCACTGACTGGGTCCCACATTTCTACTTAAAGAGGCACCCTGGCTAAAGCTGCTCCGGCAAGACACAACAGGACAAATACAAGAGTAAGGTTTCTTATCTCTCCAATACAACCTGCCATCTGTTCTACCTTGGACAGGATCCCTAGACCCCAAGATCAGCTGCGCAGAGGCCTATATCCTAAGTCATTTAAAGCAGGTGGAAGGCAACAAAAGTTTAGCTTCATCTGTTATAAAAACTGTATATAAAAAAGCAGAAGCTGGAGATCAAACACATTCAGTTTGTATCAGTTTAACACAAAAAGCTGGGATTCAGGGTCTCCAAGATTCTTGGGGAGGTCACAGGCTGACAACGAGCTAAGGGATTCTGGAAATGGTCATATATGGAATCACTGGATGTGTGTTTTGATAACTGTGGATGGGATGGGGTTGCTACCCCTCTATGTGCACTGCTTTGCTGGGGGTTACTTGGCAACTTGCTACACTTGTGACCTGGACAGCTGGCAGAAAGAAGAGGGAGTGAGCGGCACCATCATGAGTGCTGCTGCTGCTGCCACACATCCCTCCTCTCCACCTGTTGAGGCCCAGGAATCAACCAACACCCCTGGGCTTTCATTGTCCTGATGGTGAAAGATGTCCTGACCAGATCAGAGCCAGGGGGTGGCAATGGGAACCAAAAAACATCACCCTCTGTATTGGGTTGAGCTGAATCCTGATCAACAGCTAGATTTGGACCTGAAGTTCCTCCTATCATCTCTTCCTAGTGTGTCATTTTACCTCTCCTACCATATTTCCCCTCTTTCCCATACATCTCTTCCTGCCTTCTGCCTAATAAGAGTCTGGCATAGTCAGCCACAACAATTCCACCTTTTGCAATATGGCTGTACTCTGAGAAGCAGCTATTAATTATGCCAATAAACTCTGGAAAAAGTCTGCCAGGCTTTTGAGCGGTTAATGGGGGCATGTGCTCGCTGTACCTCTAATTTCTGAGCAGTCAGACTGCAAGAAAAACACACAAACTTCAAGACAAAAAACACTGCCTTATTTTTTTTGCTATTCCTGTCTTTTCCATTTTGCGCCAGATTGTCTTGTTTGGTCTTAAAAGGAATGGGATCTGATTTCAACAACTCAAGACCATATACTGCTGACTTTTCCCCAGCAAGAACATTTAACACCATATTTTAAAAACATCTAAAGATGTAGCAGCAAGAGTTCTAAAAGACTCGATAACTAAAGTGGAAGGGAATGATGGTCACTGTTAAAATTAAGTTTTCCCCCTGATATTTTAAGTTTCAACAATTGTAACAGTTTCTCCTCTTTCCTATGTGTTTAATAAATGTTTTTCATGGTGATTGTTATATTGGCAGTTGCCAGAGATAACCTGAAATAAAACCCTGAGTTTAACATTGTAACAGTCAACAAATGTTTTAGAAAAATCTTAATCCCTGCTGGAACCAAGACAGTTGCTGCTGCACCCCCAGCCTCTTCACCCCCACCAGTCCCTGCTCTAAGAGTCCAGGAATACTTACTGGGACAGAAGCTTGGTGCCACTTTCCACCAGCCGTGTCAGCACTGTGATGCCCTCCATGTTGATGAACTCGGTGGCAAAGGTCACATCTGCAGACAGTTTAGCTAGTTCCTTCATGGCATCCAGTCGTGCCTCCATACTGTGTGACTGGGTCCTCTCCATCAACTGTCGTGCTGCCCTGGACTGGGAGACAGGCGAGATCTTGCCAGTTACTTATGGGTCTGCTGACACTTCCTGCCAGGGATGCAGCAATGGGCAGAAGGAAAACAGCAAGGCCAAAGGGATACTGGAACTGGCAGAACAGAAAACTAGTTGTCTAGGCAGACTGAGTTGGGATCAGGAATGCTGCTCTCAGCTGTAACTACAGCCAACTGGCAGGTGGGTCAAGTGTTCGTTTCTAATGCTGGATAAATCACCCAATCCCACTCCAGCAGGTACAATAACTCCTCACTTAATATTGTAGTTATGTTCCTGAAAAATGCAACTTTAAGTGAAACAATGTTAAACGAATCCAATTTTCCCATAAAATTTAATGTAAATGCAGGGGGTTAGGTTCCAAGGAAATTGTTTTTGGCAGACAAAAGGCATTATATACTGTACAGTACTGTGGCGGGGAGGTGCCCCTGGCTTATCCCACACAGGCACAGCCCGCTGCAGACAATGAGGCAGGCAAGGATGCTAGGAAGTACCTTGCACAGCAATAGCTTCCCTCCAGAAGAACAGGTGCTGACTTTGCCGGGGGATGCTCCAGGCCTGCTTCTTCCCATCCCCGCTCCATTCCAGGCCCACCTTTTCCCACCCCGACTCCACCTCCTCCCCGGGAGCACACCGCATCCCTGCTCCTCCCCCTTGCTCCCAGCACTTCCCTGCCACCAAACAGCTGTTTGGCAGCACTTAGGACTTTCTGGGAGGGACGGAGGGAGGAAGGAGTGGAGACGCAGTGCTTCCTCACTCCTTCCCCTCCCTCCAGTGGCAGATTTAGACTTAGTGGGACCCTATGCTCAGCTTCATTTTTGCCCGCTCCCCCCGTGGGGGAGCATTCTCTCTTATCTCCCCCCCCCCATTTTTCATTCTTTTTCTCTCCATTCTCCTCCTGGGGCTGGGGGTGCAGGGTCTGGGAGAGAGAGAGTTAGGGTGTGGGAGGAGGCTCAGGGCTGGGGCAGGCAGGAGGTGCAGAGCACTTACCTGGGACAGCTCCTGTTTGGTGCAGGGGACGTGCAGATGGCTCTGCGGAGCGCGGCATCACCCCCATGGCTGCGATTCTGGGAGCTGCTGCCCCCCCCCCCCCCGCCAGCCAGGCAGGGCCACCCGGAATGCAGGGGCTTTAGGGGCTGCGAAACCACTGCTTCTCTCTGGCCAGCTGGCTGCGCGGCTGTCCCTGCTCCTCCTGAGTCCTCAGCCTGTGCTCGCAGTGCCGCATTCTGAAAGGGGCTTTAGAGCTGCAGGCCAGGGCCCCGGGGCCCCCTTAGCCCAAGGCCCTGCAGCCCCTAAGTTCCAGGTGGCCCTGCCTGGCGGGGGGGGGCAGCTTCCCCGTTCCCTCCCTCCCAGAAAGTCCTAAGCACTGCCAAACAGCTGTTTGGCAGTGGGGGAAGCGCTGGGAGGGAAGGGGAGGAAGTGGAGAAGAGGAACTTGTGCAATGCTCCCTTGTAAAGTTGCTGTTCTTCCACAGAATCTTACAAGCAGTGGACAGAACAGGCAGCCAAACAATGTTATCAGGGAGCATTGCACAACTTTAAACGAGCATGTTCCCTAATGGAGTAGCAAAGTAACCTGGAAACAACGTTAAGCGGGAGGACGTTAAATGAGGAGTTACTGTACAGACATTGAAAGTGGGAACCATAAGAAATATGAGGCCCCAAAAGACCTTTTAGTTCCAAAGAAAAATCTCTCTAAAGCTTTTTAATGCATCCAACACTTTTTTCTCTTTCCATCTGTCCTCATACTGGAAGGAGATAGAACTCTTCTCCACTTCTCACACAAAACTGGTGTGCTACTTTACTGTGTGGTTAAAAAACAGCTGCCATCTCCTATCCCACAGGTGGCTGCATTTCACAGGTGAACAAGCGATCCCTGTGTAAGCTGCTTTTTAAAATGTATTTATTTTTACTGTTATGACTGTGGTAGTCTCCAGCATCCATTCAGGATTGGGCCCTATTTTGCTGGGTGCTGTGCACTCAGGAAGACGCAGGCCTTGCTCCGAGGAACTTAAACTCTAATTTAAAACAAGATGCAACAAGAGAAGTGTGGAGGCAGGAGCAGCTAGCTGGGTGAAATTGTGGGGTTACATCACCTCACGAGGGATGCAACCCAATGGGTCAAGTCACTCAATCTATTTATTTTTCTCTTTTAAGTAAATCGGTAAAGCTGGCTCTTCCTGCTTGGGGCTAAACTGCTGCTCATAGGGGGCACCATCTTTCAGTTAAGTCCACCAAGCAGCAGGAGTAGGCTCAGTCTTGAGAGGAGGAGCAGGGTGCTGAGTGGCTGGAATGAGCTTATGGCAGAGAAACAGCTGAAGAAAGGCATGTACCGGGGAGACAGCCAGCTGCAGGATGGTCCCATTTTTAATGTCACAGCGAGTCTGCAAAGAGAAAAGAGAAACATCTGAGCAGCGTGAGGTGGTGATGGGGAAATGCAGTTGGCCATGGACCTGTGCATCTATGCATGTGTGCGTGCAGCTACATACACATGGAGGAAAAGGAGTTATGTTGGACCATAAGGTCCCTGTGCCCAAAATTGAGTTGCGGGGAGGAAGGGGAAGTTGGGCCATGGGACAACTGTGCCCAAGCAGGTGTAGGGGAAAGCGGAAGAAGGGTTGGGACTGCACTGGTTAATGTAAGTTTCCATGTTTAGTGGCCATAGAGGGGAATGGGGCAAAACCTCTCCCAGTAATGGGGACAGCTGCAGCTCAATGCTGGCCAACGTAGAGACTCCTTCAAACCTCTTCCCTGGGGACCATCACACCATCCCCCCATACTGACCTGTTCTGTGATGTACAGCTGGGGCCCATCTGCATATCGCAGGGTATAGTATTCAGGGTTTGGCAGCGACCACCTGGCAGGGGGGAGGATGACACATAAGGCCCGTCTCTTCCTTCTACCAGGCCACCACCCATGTCCAGGGCTAGGACTTGGACTAGGTCCATGGCCAACTGCATTTCCCCATCACCACCTCACGCTGCTCAGACTAGGACTTGAACTAGGGGTGGCTTGCTCCAAGTGGAAAAAAATGAAGATTTGGAGAGAAACCCCAGTGAGAAGACTGGTTTCTGAAGAGGAGGGAAAAGGTGGGATCTCAGCCTGAATAAAACCAGAAGCCGAGAGAAACTCTGAAGGCCTGGACTGCAGAAACCTTAGAGGAGGCCAGGCCAAGCCTCAGGAGCCCTGAATATCAGAGCACAAACATACACAGCAGGGGATCCCGCTACCCAGGAGTTCACGCTCCCAGCTATAGCCCTGGGCCTGCCCCATGTCCAGGTTGGGAAGCCTGGAGGGAGGTAGTCCACACTGTGCCAACAGCACATCTGGTAGGGTATGCGAAAGGCCAGGCCCAGCAGGGTGACTGCTCTGCTGCAGCAGGGCCTCCAGAAAGCCAGACTCACCCATCACAGACCTCCTTGATAACGGACGCCAGGGGCCTTTTCTAGAACAGAAAGAGAGAGAGAGAGAGCTCAGCAGTGACCCTCTCTCCAGCCACAAAGGAAAGCTTCCTGGTTGTGTTTCCCTATGTTTCAGCACCATGCTCCAAGTCCCGCTCCTGCACCCAGCTCTCACCTGGTCTATTTCAAGCAACTGGGCATTGGCTCCAGGCCATTCAACAGCCACTTTCACAATGTCCACGGGCGGTGGCATGGCTCCAGACTACTCCAGTTCCTTCTGAGACGGGGGAGACAGCATCCACCCCCAAACCTGTGGAAAGGGGAGATGGTGAGCAGCTCTTTTGGATCCATTTGGGTTCATATATTGCACCCATCCCCACAGCACCTGAGCACCTGCAGGACCACCATCTTGTGTGAAGCAGGATCCGGCCTTTGGATAGGATACATCCAGGCAGTCTGTGGAGCACACCCACCAGTGTTGCCCTACATGGCAGTTGTTCTACCCCATCTCCTACGGGACCTCAGACTGCCCCTTTGGCTGACAATGAGAGTGAAGGGTCCCACATGGTCCATCCTACCAGGGGCTTTCATGAAATGAACATAAAACATTGCAGGGCATGGACATTCAGTAAGTAAAATGATCAGAAAGGTGTTGCACATACGCCCCTAAGGAATGAGAGACCCCCCCCCCAATTCCTGTGCAAATAACATCGCAGTCTTAATGTTTTGGTCAATGGATTCAGAATCATAACAAGCTCAGTATTCATACTTTAAAGGCGGAGGCTGTCTACACTACAAAATTACTTCAGTATAATTTATGTCACTCAGAGGTGTAAGCAATATAAATTACACTCCTGAGCAACATAAATTACACCAAACTAAGTGCCAGTGCAGACAGCGCTATGCCAATGGGAGAGCTTCTCCCACTGACATAACTACTCTCTCTCGTGGAGGCAGGAATTATTAAACCAACAGGGGAGCTCTCTCCAGTCAACTTAGAGCATCTTCACCAGAAGCTCTACAGTGGTGCAGCTGTAAATGAAGTAGTGTAGACATAGCCTGAGTCTGTAAATGTGTTGAGCTAGGAGAAGACTCCTCAAGTGTTCCCCCAGCTGGAAGTCAGGGGTACCATTTTACAGAGTATGGTATTGTACATTATGAGATTTTATGCCTTAGCAGCAGGCTTTGGCCCCTGGCGCACAAAGGCCTGCTGCACCAATTTTATCTCCTTTTCAATGACTCTCAAGATGCTCATATAGGATTGACAAGATTTCTCTCTTGTACATTTCCAAGTATATTTCAGTCAGCTGAAGGAGCCAGAAGAACAGCCCCAGAGAGCGAGAGGGCAGGTATAACACAGGTCACAGCAGGGCAAGATTCCACACCCACAGGTATATCTCAGTCTTGACTGGAATGGCCCCAGAGGCAAGTTGAGTCTCTGTGACCTATTAAGTCCTTGGTCGTTGAGGAGGCCGAGCACTGCTAATTGTGGTGGTGGTTGTGTACTGGATAGTCCACTAGGAGCTGGATGGAGACAAACCACTCAGTATAGCAAAGAAAATGACAGCTGGAAATGACTCAGACACTTGCCCTGGGCCCTCCCGCAAAGATGAATAGCTATGTCAACCCACTCCTGTCTGCGCAGCACTGGAGGTTCCCTAGCCCACTCCCTGCTTGCCCCCGTGGCTAGGTAGTACAACACAAACAGACCAGTCACAACTGTGCAGCCAGGGCTGGTGCCCAGGAGAGAAATGATTTTCAGAAACCAGGTGAGAAATTAACTTGTTACCAGGCTACAGCTTCATGCCAAGAAAAGAGCAGGGTTGGGGAGTTGCAGGTCTCAGCAGCGAGCCCCCTGGCCTTGCTCTGCCCAAGCAGCCTGGGTAACAGAGGTTAGGGACTTGCTGTCACTATATCTGCAGAGCTATGACACTTAGGTCAGGATAATCAGCACAACAAAACCCTCTGCTAACTCCTACCACAGGCTCCCAGTCTGTATTTGGGTCTTGGTGCAAGAGAAATAAGGAGCTTACAGAGCCGAGTTGTCATCAGTGTGCAGAGAAAGAGCAGGTGAAGGGGGGAAAGTGCAGACTGAGCATTAGGCCCTTTCCCACTCCGAGCAGCTGCAAGCTACACCTGCTGCTCTGGGGACATGGGAACTTTGAAAAAGATTAAATGCTTCAGAGACATTAACCACCACCAGCCTGTCAGGGAAAGAGACTAACGGTCAACCTCTTGACCCATATCAGGCACATAAGCAGGTTCCTGGACAGAGCCACAGCAACATCTCCATCCCACACCCTTAGTATGGCTGTGCTCCATCACCATGCCAGGCTGTGACGCAGCAGGGGGAGGGGGGGAAGAGTGTTGACCTGGGAATGTGGCAGGAGAGTTTCACTCCCTGTGGATGGGATACCCGAGAGCCTGTAACCTAACCCAGGAGGAGGAGGGGGAGGTAACACCTCTGCCCTGGGAATGTGGACAAAAGGCTGCAGGAGAGAGCCTGCTGGGCGGGGGGGGGGGGGGGTTTAGTTTCAGTTTGGTGCTGGGTGGTGGAACGCAGGGAACCCCAGGGCCAGGGTCTAAGCTCCCTGCTCCCCAGACGGACTTGACTGAGGGGTCCTGGTTGTACCCCCAATCTCTGTTTTAGACTGTGTTCCTATTGTCCAATAAACCTTCCGTTTTACTGGCCAGCTGAGAGTCACAGTGAATCCCAGGAAGAGGGGTGCAGGCCTCGGACTCCCCCACACTCCGTGACAACTGGTGGCAGAGGTGGGATCTACTGTACCCCATGAATGGCGCTTCCTGCAGTAAGTGACTGGGGAACAGTAAAACGAAGGGGGATTGACGGGGACCAGGCATGCTGAAGATTCAGAGAGAGATAGTTTCAGGGGGTGGTTAACCTGGGAGTGCGTGACCAGAGAGAAAGACTTTTGCAGTAACAGGGTTCCCCGGGGGATTGCAGCGAGCAGTCCCAGGGGCAGAGGAGTCTGCAGCTTGATGCTGGCAAAGAGGTGGTGACCTCACGAAGGACTGGCACCCTAGGGGTTCTTCCTGGAAACCGTGAAAAGCTGCCCAGGCCTGTGAGTGGCCAGCAGGGAGATGTATGCTAAACGCCTTAAGAGCGACCTCGTGGAGCTGTGCAGGCAGAGGGGGCTGCGCATTGGGAGGTCCACCAAGGAACAGCTGATTGCCCAGTTGGAGGAGAGGGATCTCTTGGATGACCCGATTCCTGTCCCTGAGGGAAGCCGCCTGGTGGATGCAGCGTGGGCCCTGGGGCCTGACCGGGCTGGGAGGGGTCAGACTGCTGCCGAGGACATCCCGAGACCCTTCCTACCTATGCCTGGGGAAGGATTTGGGGGAAGCCCAGCGAATACCGAGGGCCCGGCAGCCAGCAGGGGATCCTCCCGGCGGAACTCCCCATCCCTGGAGTGGAGGCGGCTGGAATGGGAGAGGGAGATGAAAATGAGGGAGCTGGAGGATCATGAAAAACAGCGTCAGCATGAGCGAGAAGAGAAAGAAAAACAGAGGCAGCATGAACTGGAACTGGCCAGACTGAGGAGCAGTGGGGCCCCGGCTTCGGTGAGTGAGGGGGGACCCAATACTGCAAGGAGCTTTGATAAGTGCTTCCTGGCCCAGCGTAAGGAGGGGGAGGACATAGATAACTTCCTGACAGCCTTTGAGAATGCCTGCGAGATGCACAGGGTTGACCCTGCAGACAGGCTCCAGTTTCTCACCCCTTTACTGGACCCCAAAGCCGCGGAGGTGTACAGCCGAATGAAAGAGGCGGAGGCAGGGGACTACGAACTGTTCAAAAAGGCCCTGCTCCATGAGTTTGGGCTGACCCCCGAGATGTACCGGAAAAGGTTTCGGAGTCAGCGTAAAACGCCTGAGGTCACATACCTACAACTGGTCAACCGAATGCAGGGATATGCCCGCAAGTGGATAGCTGGGGCCCAAGCTAAAGAGGACCTGCTTGACCTAATTGTACTGGAGCAACTGTATGAACAGTGCTCTTCCGACCTGAGGCTATGGTTGGTGGACAAAAAGCTAGAGAACCCACAGCATGCAGGGCAGCTGGCTGACGAGTTTGTGAACAGTCGGTCTGGGGGTAGCAGGGAGGAGTCCCAAAAGAACAGGCCCCCCACGATGCAGAGAGAGAGTCACCATGGGACCTTCCGGCGGGGAAATATGGAGAACCCCCTCCCAAGGGAAACGCCTGGCGTCGGGACCCTCCGACCCGCTTGAGGGGACCGACGTGACCTGAGCTGCTATCACTGTGGCCAGAGAGGCCACGTACGGACCCAGTGCCCCAGGCTCAGGGACAGACTGAGCAGACCCAACCTACCCAGGGTTAACTGGGTAGGGACCCAGCTGGACGAGGGGCAGACAACCCGGGCAAGGGGGGCTGCCAGCTTACCACCTGCTCAGGAGGGAAGAGTATCCCAGGGCCGCTCTGCCAGAGGGCTGGAGCCTCTGGACTCAGGGTTCTCGGTTTACAGGGTGGGCGCGGGGCTGTCCCTCTGGAGAGAGGGCCTTGTTCCCCTGGAGGTGGATGGGAGGAAGGTCAATGGATACTGGGATACGGGCACGGAGGTGACGCTGGCCCAGCCTGAGGTGGTGGCTCCAGATCAGGTGGTGCCCAAAACCTACCTGACCCTGATGGGGGTGGGTGGGACCCTATTCAAGGTGCCCGTGGCAAGGGTACACCTGAAATGGGGGCCCAAGGAGGGGCCCAAGGATGTGGGGGTGCACCACTATTTGCCCACTGAGGTTTTGATGGGGGGGACCTAGAGGACTGGCCAAGCCAGGAGAGGTTCCTGTGGGAGAAGGGGTTCCTGTACGGAGAATAGGCTCCCCCAAGGGAAGTGGAGTTCTGTGGGGTCAGGAGGCAGCTGGTGGTACCCCAGAAGTATCACTGAAAACTACTGTACCTGGCCCATGACATCCACCTCTCAGGGCACCAGGGAATCCGGCACACCCAGCAGAGGCTGCTACAGAACTTTTACTGGCCTGGGGTCTTTACCACTGTCCGGCAGCATTGCCGATCCTGTGACCCCCGTCAGAGGGTGAGGAAGGCCCGGGACAAGGGGAAAGCGGCTTTGAGACCTTTGCTCATCCTAGAGGATCCTTTCCAGAAGGTGGCCATGGACATAGTGGGGCCTCTCAGCAAGACGACCCGGTCGGGGAAGAAATACATTCTGGTGGTGGTAGATTTTGCCACCCGCTACCCCGAGGCAGTGCCCTTAGCTTCCACTGAAGCAGACACTGTGGCAGATGCGCTGCTGACCATTTTCAGCCGAGTGGGGTTCCCCAAGGAAGTCTTGACAGACCAAGGATCCAACTTCATGTCGGCCCTGCTCCGGTGCTTGTGGGGGAAATGTGGGGTCCGGCACAACTGGGCCTCAGCATATCACCCCCAGTCCAATGGGCTGGGACAGGTACTTACCTCACCTGCTGTTTGCGTACAGGGAGGTACCCCAGGAGTCTACCGGATTTTCGCCTTTCGAACTGTTATATGGAAGGAGGGTAAGGGGCCCCCTGGACCTGATGAGAGACGAATAGGAGGGGAAGGCCACTTCCGATGGAGAGTCAGTGGTGGAGTATGTCCTGATCTTCTGAGAGAGAGACTTGCTGAACTCACAGGTCTGGCCAGGGAGAATCTCGCCAGAACCCAGAAGAAGCAGAAGGTCTGGTATGACCGCACGGCGCGGGCCCACGCCTACGCCACCGGGGATCAGGTGATGGTTCTCATCCCCGTGAGAAAGAACAAACTACAAGCTGCCTTGGAGGGCCCTTTCAAGGTTGTCAAGCAGCTAAATGAGGTAAACTATGTGGTGGAGCTATCAAACTGGGCGCACCACCGCCGGGTGTACCATGTGAATATGATGAAGCCATATTATGCCAGGGGGAATGTGGTGTTGGCCGTGTGTAGACATTGGGAGGAGCAGGGAGATGACCCTTTAGTAGATCTATTCCCTGGGACCAGAGCTGGTTCACCCCTGGAAACAATTCCCCTCTCGGATCAGCTAACCCCTGCCCAGCAAGCTGAGATCAGAGGGGTACTGCATCCGTACCGACAGCTGTTTTCCAACCAGCCTGGACGCAGTAATCCGAGTGTCCACTGGGTGCAGACAGGATTGCACCTGCCGATAAGATGCTCCCCCTTCTGAGTCACAGGGAAAACTGCTCAGGACCTGGAAAGAGAGGTCAGGGACATGCTGGCTTTGGGGGTGATCCAGCCATCTGCCAGGCCTTGGGCCTTGCCGTTGGTGCTGGTCCCCAAAAAGGACAGGTCGATCCGGTTCTGTGTGGACTATCGGAAGCTCAGTGCCATCACTGTATCTGATGCCTACCCCATGCCCAGGCCTGACGAGCTCCTAGACAAATTGGGAGGAGCTCGACACCTTACCACCGTGGACCTTACAAAGGGCTATTGGCAAGTGCCGCTGGATGCAGATGCCCGGCTGAAATCGGCCTTTATCACCCCTCTGGGGTTCTATGAGTTCCTGACCCTGCCTTTTGGCCTCAGGGGAGTGCCGGCCACCTTCCAGTGCCTGGTGGATCAGCTACTGAGGGGGATGGAGAGTTTTGCCATGGCGTATATTGATGACATCTGTGTCTTTAGCCAGACCTGGGAGGACCATGTGTCCCAGGTTAGACAAGTGCTGGACTGACTCCAGGAGGCTGGGCTGACTGTAAAAGCGGAGAAGTGAAAGGGGATGGCTGAAGTATCTTACCTGGGCCATCGGGTGGGGAGCGGCCGCCTAAAGCCGGAACCAGCAAAGTGGAAGTGATCAGAGACTGGCCCGCTCCCCACACCAAAAAGCAGGTCCAAGCCTTTATTGCGTTGGCAGGATACTACCGAAGGTTTGTGCCCCACTTTAGCACCATAGCCACCCCCATCACTGAGCTATGCAAGAAGGGGAAGCCAGGCAAGGTGGTCTGGACTGAGCAGTGCCAGGAGGAGGCTTTCTGGGCACTGAAGGAGGTTCTGGCCAGTGGCCCAGTTCTGGCAAATCCAGACTTTGACAAGCCCTTTATGGTGTTCACAGATGCCTCGGACACGGGACTGGGGGCGGTGTTAATGCAGGAGGATGAAAAGGGGGAGAGACACCCCATTGTGTACCTGAGCAAGAAGTTCCTACCCCGGGAGCAACACTACGCGGCCATCGAGAAGGAGTGCCTGGCCATGATGTGGGCCCTCAAGAAATTAGAGCGATATCTCTTCGGGCAACACTTCACCGTGTACACCGGCCACTCTCCCCTGACCTGGTTGTACCAGATGAAAGGAGCCAACACCAAACTCCTGAGGTGGAGCCTGCTCCTGCAGGATTATGACATGGACGTGATCCATGTAAAGGGAAGTGCCAACAAGATAGCGGATGCGTTGTCCCGGAGAGGGGGCCCTGAACTTCCCTAGGTCACTGGTCAGAATGACCCCCTCAGTTCAGTCTCAAAGGGGGGAAAGATGTGACGCAGCAGGGAGGGGGTAGAGTTGACTTGGGAATGTGGCAGGGGAGTTTCACTCCCTGGGGATGGGATACCTGAGAGCCTGTAACCTAACCCAGGAGGGGGAGGTAACATCTCTGCCCTGGGAATTGGCTGCAGGAGGGAGCCTGCTGGGGGGGGGGTTTAGTTTCAGTTTGATGCTGGGTGGTGGAACGCAGGGAACCCCAGGGCCGGGGTCTAAGCTCCCTGCTCCCCCAGAAGGACTTGACTGAGGGGTCCTGGTTGTACCCCCAATCTCTGTTTTAGACTGTGTTCCTATTGTCCAATAAACCTTCTGTTTTACTGGCTGGCTGAGAGTCACAGTGAATCCCAGGAAGAGGGGTGCAGGCCCCAGACTCCCCCACACTCTGTGACACAGGCACAGACACATCTGAACTGTGAGCTTCCGCCAGAGCTATGGTTACATCCAGCAGCTGCCAGGGTGTCAGGCTCTGACCCAGGACAGCCCAGGACCTGCCCAGACCTGAATGTCACATGGTGTCTAGGGTTCAATCCCCTGTGGCATCTGGCATGCAAGTCTGTGCTCTATAAGTGGCAGGCTGCAATTCAGTGAGATGCTATTGCTTCGTTCCTCTCTTTTCAGTTTGTAATACAGTTGCTTTTGCAGGCTGGAGGCTGCCTGTCTCCCTCTCACAGGGCTGTGGTCACTAACCACATGTAATGTGGGCCCCAGCGCCACCATTCGCTCTCAGGCTGGGAGATTTCAAACAGCCTACATGAGATCTATAGTAGAAATCATGAGAACTGTAATAGAAAAAACAGCCTTTCCCCAAAGGGAAAGGCCAGGTGCTGCCTGAAAAATCAGTCCCCAGCACAGAGGTGTCTCCCTCAGGGAAGACCTGGCAGGAGATGGGTAAAAAGCATCTGGAGTACAAAGTGATTTCTCCATGGAGCCAGAACCTGGGGGCAGCCCACTGCTACTCCTAGATTGAAAGGCAATGTCACAGCCACTTGCAGAACTGGAACACAGCCTTAAGATGAATGCATGAGGATGATTTCCTTGATCTCTTAGAGAAGTGGAGGTCAGGACATGTAGACTGGGAGTGTTGAAGAGATGCTAGCAGCCTTTGCAGCAGAGGTTTCCTGACCCAGGCTGAGCGCTTGCTAGGAACACACTTCCCTAGCAGCCTGTGAGAACTTTCCACTGATGAGCAGACAGCAGGTCCATCGGGGTCAAGAGAGAAGCCTCCCTGGCCCAGGGCCTTGGTTTACATCCCACTGCACAGAAGAGGGTGTTTCTATATGAGCAGGCAAGCCTAGCAAGAGACATACGTGTGCATGGCCTATCCTTTGAAGGGATGCTGTAGGACAGTACTGCCTCTATGCTTCCCACCTAGAGATGGGATCATTGTATGGAAAGGCATGCTAATCCACAGCCTTCGCTCTGTGCGGAGGTCTATCTGCCCTGACTGACCACCTGAGAGCCGGCCCACAGGCCTGCTCCATCCAGAGCCAGCCTGCTGCCTCACCCCCACCAGCTTAAACACACTCACTGCACTAACTGCAGCTCTCCTTGCGCTGGTGGAATGTTCTGGCTCCAAAGCCAGGTTCCTGTGATTCCCCTGGTTCAGGGCTCCGTAATCACTGGGCGGGCGGGGGGGGGGGGTCAATGCTCCTGGATGCGGAAATGGAGAATATGGGGAGTCAACTCAGCATTTCCCAGCTGGGCCTGGAAAAGCTCAATTTTAATGCAGCAACAAGTACCTCTGCAAACTCCCCCAAGCATCCATCAGATCAGAGTGACACCCCTGCCCTTGAGCCCAAAGCAACCAGCCATAGGCTACAATGAGAAGGCGCCACTGAAGTTGCCTGCTGAACAAACTATTGTCAGCAACTGCAGTCTCTCTTCAGCGCGTGAAAGGCCTTGGGAAGTCTGAATTCCAAAACAAGCTGGGGCTTCAGCCAACAAACCGTCCAGGAGGGAGATCACTGCTCTTCACACAGACACACACACAGGAGTCCCATCCTTCCCATTCCTAGAACAGAACTGGCACTGGCCCAATCCACCATCCCACCCGCTCCCCAGCAGGTAGCTGGGATTTAGACCCACAACCCAGCACAACCCATACAAGCCTGGGTATTCACTCCCCTTTCCAGGATCCAAACCCAACACTCAGCATGACCCATTACCAGCCCTGGGATGTGGTACAGCATGGCCCCGGTACTCCACAATAATCAATTCTTTCCTCATTTGTAGCAATGAATGACCAGCCCTGCACCTCCGGGCCTCTCCCTCTAGTTCCAATGTCTGCTCCCAAAAGCCTAGGAGTCAGTGGGATTGTGTGTGTGAATGACTAGTGACAGAGAGAGGAAGAAAACAACTGATGCAGGAAAGTGCCCATTATGATGACGCACATGTGACCCGGTCATGCCATTTTCTGGTTACATCAGCTCCTTGCAAAACCCAACTTTACCAATGTCTTCAAGCCTTCAACCCTCTGCAATAAGAGATGTACAATCTCAGATCCTATAGCAACACTACTGGAACAGAAAAGGCAACATCTGCTCTGCTAGCCGGAACTGGGGCTAGGCAGGAAAAGGCCCAGCTATAGGTATTCCAACAATTAATGCTGATTGGCATTTGCTTTCCCAGTTAGCGTCTCCAACGTAAGGGGAACAAGTGCTCATGGAAACAGGATATTCTGGGTGCTGAGTGCATTGCTAAACCCTGCCATTCACAAGTACAACCCACACATAACAGCTGCTCTGATGGGAGTGGAGCATGGACTGAATCAGGGAGATCTCCACAAATGGAGGAACCTCACATGATTGCCATGCAAATTGAACAGCATGATCTGAAAAACACCTTCAGAAGTAGAGAGCTCTGCTAATACATCAAGAAAAAAACACATCGTGAGGGCTCAGTGGAAAACTGCAAGGGAACTAAGAGGTCTTCAAAGGGCAGGTGCAGCATGAGTGCCAGCATGGCTTTCAGAGACACTGGTACACCCGTCACATTCCCAGGAAGGATTTCTCAGGGCACTTGGAGTGTAATCCTCTCAGCAAAGGATAGATCTAATATTAAACAGGCATAGCACTTGATTTTAATCTCAAAAGATACACACAGAACATCTTCCACTTTCCACAGGAATGCTGGCCTGAGCATCTATCCTTTGAGAAGGAACTGATCATAAGTGCAGAGATAGCACGGCACCGCAGTGAATGGGAAACAAAACCTCAACAGGAGTCACATGCCCAGCTAGATGGAACCAGGCCATTCAGACAACATGACAAGAAAGCAGCTGGAATGCCTATCCCAATTCCATGCACTGTGGATAAAAGTTGCCAGGTCCATTCTCTCCCTAATGCTGGAGGCAACAGAGCTGGGGCCACTGGAGGGAGCCATATCCTTCTCCAAGATTCCCTTTGTATCAGGACTCCACCTCCCTCATTGGGATAACAAACAGAACAGGAAGAAAAGGAGTACTTGTGGCACCTTAGAGACTAACAAATTTATTTGAGCATAAGCTTTCGTGAGCTACAGCTCATTTCATCAAATGCATTCAGTGGAAAATACAGAGGGGAGATTTATATACACACACAGAGAACATGAAACAATGGGTTTATCATACACACTGTAAGGAGAGTGATCACTTAAGATAAGCCATCACCAACAGCAGGGGGGGGAAGGAGGAAAACCTTTCATGGTGACAAGCAGGTAGGCTAATTCCAGCAGTTAACAAGAATATCAGAGGAACAGTGGGGGGTGGGGTGGGAGGGAGAAATACCATGGGGAAATAGTTTTACTTTGTGTAATGACTCATCCACTTTGTCCTGACCCATAACTATTTCACATTTGGTGACAATGTATACCTTCAAATCAGCGGCACTGCGATGGGTACCCGCATGGCCCCACAGTATGCCAACATTTTTATGGCTGACTTAGAACAACGCTTCCTCAGCTCTCGTTCCCTAATGCCCCTACTCTACTTGCGCTACATTGATGACATCTTCATCATCTGGACCCATGGAAAAGAAGCTCTTGAGGAATTCCACCATGATTTCAACAATTTCCATCCCACCATCAACCTCAGCCTGGACCAGTCCACACAAGAGATCCACTTCCTGGACACTACGGTGCTAATAAGCGATGGTCACATAAACACCACCCTATATCGGAAACCTACTGACCGCTATTCCTACCTACATGCCTCTAGCTTTCATCCAGATCATACCACTCGATCCATTGTCTACAGCCAAGCGCTACGATATAACCGCATTTGCTCCAACCCCTCAGACAGAGACAAACACCTACAAGATCTCTATCATGCATTCCTACAACTACAGTACCCACCTGCTGAAGTGAAGAAACAGATTGACAGAGCCAGAAGAGTACCCAGAAGTCACCTACTACAGGACAGGCCCAACAAAGAAAACAACAGAACGCCACTAGCCATCACCTTCAGCCCCCAACTAAAACCCCTCCAACGCATCATCAAGGATCTACAACCTATCCTGAAGGACGAGCCATCGCTCTCTCAGATCTTGGGAGACAGACCAGTCCTTGCTTACAGACAGCCCCCCAATCTGAAGCAAATACTCACCAGCAACCACACACCACACAACAGAACCACTAACCCAGGAACCTATCCTTGCAACAAAGCCCGTTGCCAACTCTGTCCACATATCTATTCAGGGGATACCATCATAGGGCCTAATCACATCAGCCACACTATCAGAGGCTCGTTCACCTGTGCATCTACCAATGTGATATATGCCATCATGTGCCAGCAATGCCCCTCTGCCATGTACATTGGCCAAACTGGACAGTCTCTACGTAAAAGAATGAATGGACACAAATCAGACGTCAAGAATTATAACATTCAAAAACCAGTTGGAGAACACTTCAATCTCTCTGGTCACTCGATCACAGACCTAAGAGTGGCTATACTTCAACAAAAAAGCTTCAAAAACAGACTCCAACGAGAGACTGCTGAATTGGAATTAATTTGCAAACTGGATACAATTAACTTAGGCTTGAATAGAGACTGGGAATGGATGAGTCATTACACAAAGTAAAACTATTTCCCCATGGTATTTCTCCCTCCCACCCCACCCCCCACTGTTCCTCTGATATTCTTGTTAACTGCTGGAATTAGCCTACCTGCTTGTCACCATGAAAGGTTTTCCTCCTTCCCCCCCCTGCTGTTGGTGATGGCTTATCTTAAGTGATCACTCTCCTTACAGTGTGTATGATAAACCCATTGTTTCATGTTCTCTGTGTGTGTGTATATAAATCTCTCCCCTGTTTTTTCCACCAAATGCATCCGATGAAGTGAGCTGTAGCTCACGAAAGCTTATGCTCTAATAAATTTGTTAGTCTCTAAGGTGCCACAAGTACTCCTTTTCTTTTTGCGAATACAGACTAACACGGCTGCTACTCTGAAACAGAACAGGATGTCCCTGCAGGGCAGGACAGGACACCAGGCAAGATATCCTCACCTCGCCACAGTCCCCTCTTTTAGACCTTCCTGTGGAATCGCCGGAAGGAAATAAAACTCACCCGAGAATTCAATTAGAGAAGCATTTAGAAAAGCCCAGTGCAGACCACAGCCATGGACCAGTTCACAGAGAGAGAGAGAGAGAACGAACGAACGCTGGATAAAAAGCACCCCCCTCTCACTCTCTGCTTAAGATGCTGCCTCAGCACACCACTTTCCTGTTGCCATGGGCTGCCACTGCCTGTGTGTTAATGTTCTCCCATTTATGGTAGGGTTTTGTCTTAACCCTTCCCTGTCTCTCACTGGAGAAGGCAAACACCTGGCTCCCTCCTACCTTCAGCTTGGGTCTCTGCTGTTCACAACATCATGTTAACATTGTGAAAATATGTCCCAGAGGGAGCTCTGACATGCTTCTGGTGTCACTTCCAAGCTCAGAGCAGCCTGCAGGCTGAACCCTGCTCCGTCAGCAGGATCCTTTTATCTGAGCTGGGTAGGTCAGAGAATTTAGGGACCATGAACCTTGCCAGAAGCAGGGATGCACATTGTTCCATGGCTGTGACATTCCAGGGCATGTAGGAAATACTGACATATCACTTGCCTTTTGGGAGCAACAGAATAATGTTGCTTCAGGCTCAGGCATATCTGAGAAAGGATAGCCCAGGCTGGCTGGGAAGGAAGCCACATAACCAGTTCTGAGGCTGTTGAGGGTAATATCCATAACAACTCTGCCTAGCCAAATGGTCTCCAGACTTTCTCCAGAGTAATTAGGCTGCTACTGGCACCTTTATGGTCCCATCTGTGCTGCTTCTCTCAAGGCAAAAGCCTCTCCTGAAGCAGAGGCTCAGAAAGAAACACTTATTGTTAGCCAGAGAACCCAGCACAGATCCGGGCATTTCCATGTGGGCACCCTGAACAAGGAATGACCAGACAGCTAAAGCACACAGAATAATGAAGGTGCACACGCTCAAGATCCCTGGGACAATGGGACTGCCCCTTTTTCCCTAACAAAGCATGAAGTCTCAGTCCCTTGCACAAGCCGATTTCTTGTGACCAATAGAGAGGGCTGGGAACACTGAAAGTTAACTGGTGCAAACTCTGTGCATAGTTTACAGTGTGTTAATCACAATTACAGTATTTTGGCAATACAGACACACTGAGAAAAGTGCTCTGCTCACAGGTCTCATTTCCTGACAGTTTTCAGAGTAGCAGCCGTGTTAGTCTGTATTCGCAAAAAGAAAAGGAGTACTTGTGGCACCTTAGAGACTAACAAATTTATTAGAGCATAAGCTTTCGTGAGCTACAGCTCACTTCATCGGATGCATTTGGAAAAAACAGAGGAGAGATTTATATACACACACACAGAGAACATGAAACAAATTTCCTGACAGTGAAACAGATGCCAGAACTCAGGACCAAATTCCTAATGGCAGGAAGATGCTAAAGTGCTCAGAGCCAAACTCAAAACTACCAAAAATGAGTGTCTCTCTAAAGTGTGACAGCTGAATGTCCAGATCCACACTGCACTCAGCCTTAAGCCCTCCGTCAGACACCCCAGTCCTGGTTATTTCAGAGGAAGAAGGAAATCTACCCCACAAACAACTGCCTACACATAAGGGGAGTGCCCTTCCTGACCACTGTAACAAGGGGCTGATGCCTTGAAGCCTGGATTCCCTTAAAGTCCAGTAAACTGCAATGATAGTAAGGGTGAGGACTGAAATATAGACCCAAGAAAACCTGCTGAGGCAGGGGAATTCTGCACCTCTAACCAGAGAAATCCATTACAGAGCTCTCCTCATCCCACTTTTCTAACAGAGACGGGGAAGAACCCATCAAGACAAACTGAGTCTCAGCCTCACTTCTTGTGTCTCCTAACAGCTTCAAGAAGCCTCACCTGTCAGAGAGTCACAATGCAGCAGCAGCCAGAGTCAGACACAGGAGCAAATTATCAACTAAGCCTTTATCTACATTTATTGTGATTAGGGTACAAGGAGCAGCACCACCCCACAGGTCCCCAGAGACAATACATGGTTTCCATAACAACTCCAAGCCTGTGGGACCTAACATGCAGGTTCTCATCCACAAAGGTCAGTGACAGGCAGGGATGAAAACTTCCCACAACTGACATGGGATCCTTATTTCCTGCTCTCCAATCAATACCTAACCAGGCCCCAGAAGTCTGGGAAATCCTAGTCATAGGAAGTGTGTGAGGCCCGTTGGGTTCCCGCAGTCTAGTGTCAGGGTTACTGAGGGTAGGGGTCTCCTGACTAGAGTCAGGGTTACTAAGGGCAGGGATTCCTGAGCTAGGGTTAGGCCTGGGGCCTATTGCAGACCCCAGCCTGGGCTCCCTGAACAAATAACTACTGCTCCCATAAACAAACAACCAGACCAACCCCACTTTGACCAACTTGGGCCAGTATTAAATGCACAGCAAGATTCAATCAAGAGAGGTAGAGCAGGTTCAAGGAAGGTTTCCTCAACTGTCTAAATCTGTAGCATGCAAGTCCTATAATTATTATATCTGCAATTAATTTAACTGGAATGTATCCTGACCATAAAACATGCTTATATGAATACAAGAGAGAAGGACAAACAGAAGACAAGCTGAAAAGAGCTGGAATTTGTAGGGAACTGACTTTCCTAATATTTCTAGCCACCTCCCCACATCTCCTGGTTTCACTATAGCTAGAACAGAGATTTGTGTTTGAATAATATTCCTCCTTCCTCTTCTGCCATTCCTTGCAGGGAAATCACAATCCTGTGTTTGGGACCTCATTACCAGTTGCCACGGAAAGATGGCTTCTCCAGGATTCACAGGCTGTGAGGGAAGAAACTCGTATTGGGTGCTCAGGGTTTAGCTGATTGCCATATTTGGGGTCGGGAAGGAATTTTCCTCCAGGGCAAATTGGAAGAGGCCCTGGAGGTTTTTCGCCTTCCTCTGTAGCATGGGGCACAGATCACTTGAGGGAGGATTCTCTGCTCCTTGAAGTCTTTAAACCACGATTTGAGAACTTCAATAGTTCAGACATAGGTGAGGTTTTTCGTAGGAGTGGGTGGGTGAGATTCTGTGGCCTGCATTGTGCAGGAGGTCAGACTAGATGATCAGAATGGTCCCTTCTGACCTTAGTATCTATGAATCTATGTAGAGAGAAACAGAATTTATTATGTGCAAGAGCTGTGGAGCAAAATTCTGGGTAAGGCTGTGAGGTGCCCAGATGGGGTCTCCTATAAGTCTAAGGCTCCTTTTCTCGTCCTGTGAGGAACGTGGGTCATTCTGGAAGTGGAAGTGCAGATTAAGATGAAACGATTCAACAGGAAGGGGAAATTCTCAGGGTTATAAATAGATCTCATGCTCTACAATTAGGCAGCACTACAGAGGTCACTGCAGAGCTCCCAGAAACAGCTGAGCCATATCTGCAGTTTGGGCTGAGGATGCTTTCAGTAAATCCGCACTTTAAAAATACATCAACAGAAATTATATTAAACTATTTCCCCTTTTATAAGAGAAACACGTGTACAAAACTAAAACAAAGCTCAGGAATACTACCCCTTATGTACAGTTGTGTATATTGTGGACTCAATTATGTATGTATTATATATAGTGGACTCAACTTATTCAAAGCCTTTGAACAATCCTGCTGCAGACTGTACAGGGACACCCAAAGAAGATAGACAAGCATCAAAGGTGAAATGACCAGACATGGAGCATCAGAAGAATCCCAGCAGTTTATGAAATAGTCATTGGAAGGTTTGTACAGGTATAACAATGTGCTATACAGAGAAATCACTCAAGAAACCCACAAAAACCAATGACTCAGCAGAAGCAGCTTTCTAACGCAGGAGAAACAAAAGCTCAATATACTGGCAATACTTTGGATCAGCACCTAAATATAGGAGATTGCTTAATGAAGGTGGTCTCCCAAACAGGCTTCACTGTATGGCTTAACAAAAACAAACCTCACAGGTGAGAGATGGTGTATTTTAAATTGGAATGAAGTTTTGCAGAGTTAGGGGAAGTTCAGCTATATCCAGTAAGATCTCAATTTTGAAACTCTCAGGAAGCAGCACGTGTGATTATTATTATCAGACAGTTACTAGTCTCTTACAACGCACTCCGCAACTGCAGGATGATTTACAAATTTCTTGTGGGGAGATAAGATCCTTGTCAAAACTAATTAAAGATCAATTTACTATGTGCAGGGACCTCAGTGGAGAAATGTCTTAAAAATAAAGCAATGAGGGAAGGGGAGGCTAAAGTGGATAGGCAATCAGCAGAGAAGCTCACAATACTCTGTTCAAAAGGCTCCTGCTCTGGGAAATAGCAAATCTAGAAGACTGCTAAACTCCAAATAGAATTAATTCTCCTATTCAAAAGCTCCGTTTCCTTTGCTTTATGAAGGGAGAGCTGAGTGTGTTGCACACAGAATAAAAATGAAGAGGAAGAAAAGAGCAACACAAGAAAATATACTGCATGGCTGAAACCCCTAAATAATGAATAGCTCCAGCTTCTGAAAATTCTTGGATGCAGTATAACGTACTAGGCAATTCTCAGAAAGTCCCCAGTTGGCACTACTAACAGACAACAAGCTCCCTACAACAAAGGGGTGAGGATATGTCTAGTAGGGAAACTCATGGCAGATTGTTCTCTTGTCCAGAGTAGGGGCAGGGAAAAACAAGGTAGTTGAAGAAAGCCTATGCTGCACTACAGTCCCACCTTAGGGCTTTTTCCCAATATCCCATATCTTCTCCCTCACCTCAATCCAGAAAGAAACAAAGGGAAACATACTTCTTCTCTAGAGAACTCATCTCATACTGATCCTAGACTTAGCTTCCTCTGGGTCCCTCTACTTCCTAGCACCCTTATAACTTTCTCAGAGAGGCTGCATATTATAACAACCAGAAGTTTGCACTGGACATCTTTCTCGAATGACACTTGACTCTAATAAATCTATACTCTGATGTGGTTGTTTTAACTTGCCTCTTGCAAGATGATTGGGTAGAAAATACTTCATAGGAAAGATGCAGATACCTAGTCACAGATAAAAAGGGAGGAGAGTTAGAAAATGAAAGAGAACAATACAAACCAGACACAGGTTTCAGAGTAGCAGCCGTGTTAGTCTGTATTCGCAAAAAGAAAAGGAGTACTTGTGGCACCTTAGAGACTAACAAATTTATTAGAGCATAAGCTTTCGTGAGCTACAGCTCACTTCATCGGATGCATCCGATGAAGTGAGCTGTAGCTCACGAAAGCTTATGCTCTAATAAATTTGTTAGTCTCTAAGGTGCCACAAGTACTCCTTTTCTTTTTACAAACCAGACAGAAATGCTGTAAGATGAGTCAGCAGAACCTGGAGTTTGGTACAAAATTCATCCTAAAAAGCTGCCTCCCAAAAACTTTTCTGAGCAAGTGTTGTGCATTAGTACAGCTTCAGGGATGCAGAATAATGATGTAAGGTACCAAAGAGATCATTCTTTAAATCTATTTAATAAATCACCATATTTAAAAGAACTGTGGATTGTTAGCCGGAAGCATACTCCACAGGCAAGATAGCAGTCTAAATACTTTGCTGATTGAGAAGGCAGGCTAATGCTCAGAACAAATTAATACTGACCAACTAGACTGAAGCTGCTCCTCTAGGAAGCTGAACTGTCAAAAGAAGAATTTTAAATGTATTTGAGAATTAACAGGAAGTCAGACTCAGGACTGTACAGTTGGGACAATACGTGTGACCTGTGCCATGTGTATGCTGAGGTGACCGGGGATAGGCTGCAGTCCCAGAAAACAAAAAAATCAAATCTAATCAAGATAGTCAAAGAGCGTTTAACAACAGTAGTTCACTTGCCCTGAGCAGCAGTCACAGCCTGCAAGTATTCCTCAAATGGCAAAATACGATATTTAGGCCCATTGATAAATCTGGTGCTCCAGACTTTTAATACTTTAAAATGGAATTATAATGGCATTATCAAATGAGATTACCAAAGTGACTCCCTGCGAAGACTTGGACACTATCAGCAAAACATTGGGTTTACTATGGATGGCTTTAATAAAATTATGCACCAACAATTGCTTAATGCTACACAAACTACAAGACAAAGACAGATGTGTACCTTGATAATCCTACTGTGAGGTGATGTATAACTGAATATTCGCAAAAAGAAAAGGAGTACTTGTGGCACCTTAGAGACTAACAAATTTATTTGAGCATAAGCTTTCTGGCTGAGCTCACGAAAGCTTATGCTCGAATAAATGTGTTAGTCTGTATTCGCAAAAAGAAAAGGAGTACTTATGGCACCTTAGAGACTAACACGGCTGCTACTCTGAAACCTGAATATTATCTGCGTATTTATAGAAAGGTAGCTTACATATTTCCATATAATGGGGACTAAGCAGGAACATGTCAACACAACCCCAAGTGAGGATCTGAAACAGGTGCCTGAGAGACATCACCACAGAATAAAGCAGATTCTGAGCTCCAATGACTTTGTGAAAGCAATAGGAAACATTTAGACAACAAAGATTCAGATCAAGCCAGGAACAGCCTGAAGGACCAAGAATTGACTTCTGTCTGAAGAAGAGAATGCCATGGGTCACTGTGTCCAATGCTGCTGAGAGTTCTTACTAGCAGCAATTGTTATCAATGGTGCATGATAAACTTCTAGCAGTGCAGGTTCTATATTATGTGGTTTTCAATAGCTCTGTTGGAGCTTTCCACATAAATCAAGCAGGCCCAGGCTGGCATGCAGGAGCTCTGAGCTCTCTCAAGCACTTTCTCAATAGGATACACAGCTTAGAATTGGCAAAGAATTGACAGAATGGCTGTTCTAAACCCAAAGGAAGAAACAATACCAAATAACTGAACCACACAATGAGGCAATTTGCAAAAGAAACTAAAGATGGTGCAGAGCGTGTGCGCACACGTGCAAGAAAACCTGGAAAAGCATAGGTCAGGTAGGACAAACTCAGGCTCATTGTGAGATAAGAATTCCAGTCACACCACTGCAGGCTGTGATCACATTGGATCTTACAAGATAAATAGGATTTGGCTTGTTTGGTATTTTGATGAGAGATCTCCCAGAAACATCTAGATGTGACAGGAAGTGGTGGTGGTGGTGGTGGTGGGGGGAGGAGGCTATCTTCCCTCTGGTCCACTCAAGAGGTGCCGTGGGTGCATTCTTAGAGAGAAAAGACCAAAGCTCTGGTGTCATGTCCCAATCCTAACTTAGATAACTACTTTCTAGCCACACACACATCGACCCAATTCCTTCTAAAGTTTTGATGAGTGGTGCTGTGAAACTGGTGCCATGACCTCCCCCACATGTGGATCCATTTCTGGTTTGTGATCCATGGGGATAGAGAGTGCTACACATAAGGTTACTAACATCAAGGAAAGCATAGACCCAGCACAGGGCAAGGTGGGGCCCAAAGAGTTACTCTAGCACTGCATAGAGGCAAGCTCAGCCAGCAAGGTCCAGGCAGCACTGAGTGAACAGTGCCACAAGCAATGCCCACACCGATCCTGGGGCTAACTCAACCCACCTGGCACCCAGCCCTCCACAAGGCCCCCAGACCCCAGCTCCCGTCTTGCAGCTACCTTGAAGTACCCAGCTCCCCTCATGGTAGCCGGTTAAACCCAGCAGGCTCCCTGTGCTGAGGCACTTTGCTATAAACAATATTGACACCCCCTCCCCCATCCCAGGCACTGCATCCTGCTCCCAGCCATCCTGTCCCACGGCCCCCCAGCTGGCCCAGGCACCAGCCCAGGCACAGCTCCCCACTATCCCCCAACCCCCCACCCACAGCCCCCCAACATCCCCCATCCCGGGCACTGCCTCCTCCTCCCAGCCACCCTTTCCCACGGCCCCCCAGCTGGCCCAGGCACCAGCCCCCCACCATGGCACCAGATCCCCAACCCAGGCACAGACCCCCACTATCCCCCAACCCTCCCCAACATCCCCCATGCCAGGCACTGCCTCCCGCCCCCAGCCACCGTCCCACGGCCCCCAGCTGGCCCAGGCACCAGCCAGGCACAGCCTCCTACTGTCCCCCAACCCTCCACCCACAGCCCCCCCAACAGCCCCCATGCCGGGCACTGCCTCCCGCCCCCAGCCACCCTGTGCCACGGCCCCCCAGCTGGCCCAGGCACCAGCCCTAGGCACCGGCACAGCTCCCCACTATCCCCCATCCCGAGCTCCCGGGCACCACCCCAGTACACCCGCTCCCCTCTCCTCACCCGAGCCGCCGGCTCCCAGTCCCCGTCGCCGCTGCAACCCGCCTCCAAGGCCGCTACCCGCCCTCTTGCAGCCTCTGCTTGTCACGCAGCCTCCTGTACCTCCCATTGGACAGGAGGCCTGTCTGTCACTCAGACGAACGGGGAGGCTTGTAACCCAGCCGTGCATCGTTCTGCAGACAAGCGAGTCCCGCCCGCTGCCGCTTGCCCGCAATGGGCCAAGGCTCCGCCTGTGACTGACCCTCTGGGGATGAGGGCGGTGGCGGGCAGAGGGGCACGGGGAACATTGACCGGGCAATGGTGGGGAGGGGGCGCAGCTGAGCGGGGGGGTGGATAGGTCAGGGAGGGGGAATAAGTGAGCTGGCTGGGTGGAAGAGGGGGGACAGATGAATGCAAGGCCAGAGCGAAGGAGGGATGAGGCTGGATGAGAAAGAGAAGCAGGGTGGTGCATTGCAGTCATTAAGACGAAAGCATGGATGACAATTTGGCATCTGATGGGAGGGACAGAGACTCGTGCAGCAGTTGGTGGAACTGGGCGATTTTTGTCTCTGTAGCTAGTGGGGTAGTCAGAAACAGCCAGGAGTCCAGATACCCTCTGAGGTTGTGATCTAACATAGTGATCTGGGGC
Organism: Dermochelys coriacea; assembly: GCF_009764565.3. Classification (NCBI taxonomy): domain Eukaryota; kingdom Metazoa; phylum Chordata; order Testudines; family Dermochelyidae; genus Dermochelys; species Dermochelys coriacea. The sequence continues at coordinate 163,443 of NC_050080.1, read as the reverse complement.
TGGTACCTTCAGTGAGGTGTGATATTATGTACTTCCCTTTAGCCACCAGTATCATAAGAACATAAGAACGGTCATTTCACTAAGAGGGTGGTGAAACACTGGAATGCGTTACCTAGGGAGGTGGTAGAATCTCCTTCCTTAGAGGTTTTTAAGGTCAGGCTTGACAAAGCCCTGGCTGGGATGATTTAACTGGGACTTGGTCCTGCTTTGAGCAGGGGGTTGGACTAGATGACCTTCTGGGGTCCCTTCCAACCCTGATATTCTATGATTCTATGATTCTATGATTCATACTGGGTCAGACCAAAGGTCCATCTAGCCCAGTAGCCTGTCTGATGACAGGGGCCAATGCCAGGACAGGTGCACCAGAGGGAATGAACAGGTAATCACCAAGTGATCCATCCCCTGTTGCCCATTCCCAGCTTCTGACAAACACCATCCTTGCCCATCCTAGCTAATAGCCATTGATGGATCTATCCTCCATGAATTTATCTAGTTCTTTTTTGAACCCTGGTATAGTCTTGGCCTTCACAACATCCTCTGGCAAAGAGTTCCACAGGTTGACTGTGCATTGTGTGAAGAAATACTTCCTTTTGTTTGTTTTAAACCTGCTGCCTATTAATTTAATTTGGTGACCCGTAAGTGTTTGAGGAGTAAATAATACTTCCTTGTTTACTTTCTCCACAACAGTCATGATTTTATAGACCGCCATCATATCCCCCCTTAGCCATCTCTTTTCCAAGCTGAAATGTCCCAGTCTTATTAATCTCTCCTCACATGGAAGCTGTTCCATGTCCCTAATCATTTTTTTGCCCATCTCTATACCTTTTCCAATTCTAATATCTCTTTTGAGATGAGGCATCCAGAACTGCACACAGTATTCAAGATGTGAGTGTACCATGGATTTATATAGAAGCAATATATTTTCTGTCTTATTATCTATCCCTTTCTTAAAGATTCCCAACATTCTGTTTGCTTTTTTGACTGCTGCTGCACATTGTGTGGATGTTTTCAGAAAACTATCTACAATGGCACCAAGATCTCTTTCTTGAGTGGTAACAGATAATTTAGACCCCATCATTTTATATGTATAGTTGGGATTATGTTTTCCAATGTGCATTACTTTGAATTTATCAACATTTAATTTCATTTGCCATTTTGTTGGTCAGTCACCCAGTTTTGTGAGATCTCTTTGTAACTCTTCACAGTCTGCTTTGAACTTTTCACCAGTCACCTACATCGTCTCTTAGTTTGGCTTCAGCCAGCTATTCTACACTGAGACTGAGCTTCTCCAGGCACCAGGATAGTTGGGAAACGATAATGTTTGCATTAAACATAAAGGAGCTCTAAAGCTGGATGTTATCTTCATATTGCTATCATTTGAGCTGCTATTGTCTCCTAGACTCAACTTACTTTTCCTGGGATTCAGAGGAGTGGGTGATCTCCATGAACCACTGTAGACTGGCTAGTCCTAGCAGCAAGAAGTGCTGCTTTGTACAGTTTGGTGCAAGCATTCAGATTGGAAAACCAATTAATATTCCCCCATTCTTTTTCGTGAAACACCTCCGGTCCCCGCGACCTGAGAGAAAGGGGAACACTTCGTGCGCGGGGCCGTACCGGCACTCCGGCAGGAGGCACTTCCGGTCTGGTCCAAATAGCAAGAAAGGACCGGAAGTGTAGGGGGCACAGTTATCTCACGGACACTTCCGGGTCAGATGACTTTTCCGCTGTGAGCAGGCGGTCGGCAAGGCTGCGGCGGGAGAGATTGGTGGGGGTGCTGGTATCGGAAAAGCTGCAGCCATGGTGAGAGTCCGCGTGTAACGCGGCGGCGGGAGGAGAGGCCGGGCCGAGCCGGGCCCCGGGTGTAACGCGGCGGCGGGAGGAGGGGCCGGGCCGAGCCGGGCCCCGGGTGTAACGCGGCGGCGGGAGGAGGGGCCGGGCCGGGCCGGGCCGGGCCCCGGGTGTAACGCGGCGGCGGGAGGAGGGGCCGGGCCGAGCCGGGCCGGGCCCCGGGTGTAACGCGGCGGCGGGAGGAGGGGCCGGGCCGAGCCGGGCCGGGCCCCGGGTGTAACGCGGCGGCGGGAGGAGGGGCCGGGCCGAGCCGGGCCGGGCCCCGGGTGTAACGCGGCGGCGGGAGGAGGAGCCGGGCCGGGCCCCGGGTGTAACGCGGCGGCGGGAGGAGGGGCCGGGCCGAGCCGGGCCGGGCCCCGGGTGTAACGCGGCTGCTTCTCTTGTAGACTGTGGGGAAGAGCAGCAAGATGCTGCAACACATTGATTATCGCATGAGGTGCATCCTGCAGGATGGACGTGTCTTCATCGGCACTTTCAAGGCCTTCGACAAGCACATGAACCTGATCCTATGTGATTGCGATGAGTTCCGCAAGATAAAGTGAGCAGGGGTTGTCAGGGTGTGGGCGGAGGGGAGATAATGTATCACATGGGTGGCTGTCCTATGTATTCTCATTGAAGGACTTTGGAAGAGTAACAAAGCAAAATGAGAATGAGTGGGATTGAGTTCCAGGGAAAGACTGAAGGGGATAAGCACCAATGTCTGGTAGAGGTTGAGTGATAGTTTGTAAATGTCTGAAAGGTGTAACCTCCAATATGGAAGGGTCCCTATTAGGGTAGGTAATGGGGTTATAACTCAGTTTCTCCCCACTGCTCCATTGAAAATACGTAGCAGAATATGTGGAAAAACATCCTGACTTTGAGCTATATCTAGTTTAGGTGGGAGCTCCACACTTTAAAATAAATAGAATGCTTATGTAACTGATGTTACTGTGGTGAGTCTGTTCCTTTCTAGGAATAGGAGGTTATCCCTACTAGCCTAAAAGTAGGAGCCTGTAGTAGATTTATATCCTTCTAGATTAGCCACTAGTGGAGCAACCACTCTGCTAATGTGGGTTACTACTAGAGGAGTTTCAGAGTAGCAGCCGTGTTAATCTGTATTCGCAAAAAGAAAAGGAGTACTTGTGGCACCTTAGAGACTAACAAATTTATTAGAGCATAAGCTTTCATGAGCTACAGCTCACTTCATCGGATGCATTTGCTTCCGATGAAGTGAGCTGTAGCTCACGAAAGCTTATGCTCTAATAAATTTGTTAGTCTCTAAGGTGCCACAAGTACTCCTTTTCTTTTTACTAGAGGAGTGTACACTAAGGAACAATCTTGTCCTGGCCCTGGAAAGTTGGACTATTACAAGAGCCAGAGCTCTTCATCTCTGCTTTCTGAATTGTCTGCCTGCTTCATGACCTGGTGCTTTAGTTATGGACTCAGTGAGCTGGTTGACTTGGTGGTTGTGGTGTTTGAGATGAGGGTCACACTGTACCTCTGGTTCTGATTATTTCCATGTTTCTCTATAACCACTTTATTCCTACAGCTCTAGCAGAGGAGTTGGAATGCAGGGGCTGCAGCATTAAGTGGTGTTAATTTGAAAAACATGGGTGAATTGGTTTGGTTGCTGTGTTGATAGAATTCTAATAACCTCAATGGATTTCAGGAGGGGTGCATTCATGTTGTCTTCCCCACTTCTGATTCAAGCAGGTAAACAATTTTATGGAATCTGTACCCTCCCTCCAGTAACAGCTTTGGTGTGTTCTTGGGATGGGGGGAACATCACCAGTTTTGGAATAGTGAGATGAGGTATCTATCGCAGACTTGAACAGTGGTGTTCAGAGGAATGCTTTTCTCTAATAACTAACTTTCTCTCTCTCTCTCAGACCCAAGAATTCAAAGCAGCCGGAGCGGGAAGAGAAACGGGTCCTGGGTCTGGTATTGCTGCGAGGAGAGAACCTGGTGTCTATGACAGTTGAGGGGCCACCTCCAAAAGATGTAAGGAGGATGGGTGCAGAACCAAAGGGGTCAGACAAATCCAGTGTCCATTGCCAACGGGGTTTAAATGGCTAGTCATTAGCTCTACTCTTTCTTGGCACTAGCCTGTGTCTGGATCCAGGGAATTTCACTGTGCAAAGTCTAACTTGTTCTGTTGCAGCTCACACCCATTAGAGATGAAGTGCTTGGGGGTCTGAAGCATCTTGCTGTACTGAAATAACTGATTGCTTGTATTTCCCTATGTTTCAGACTGGCATTGCCCGGGTACCTCTAGCTGGAGCTGCAGGAGGACCTGGAGTTGGGAGGGCAGCTGGACGAGGAGTACCAGCTGGTGCCCCCATGCCACAGGCGCCAGCAGGGTTAGCTGGTCCTGTCAGAGGAGTGGGAGGACCATCCCAACAGGTGAAAAGCTGTGGTTCAGTAGAAGAAAGGACTTAACTCTTGATTACTGTATTTTGAATAGATTTCAATCTCTTGGCTCTGGTGTGGTTAAGTGTTTGTGCTAGGCAACAGCAATCCAAAAATAGACTGTTAACTGGGGTCCTGGGACTAGCATGTTGCATAGCCGACTCCTCGGCATGTCTGTGGCTCATGCGCTGATAGGGAAGGGTTTGAAGGAAAAGTGCAGCTTCCTGTATAAAACCCACTTAGTATAATTCTACACTGAATTCCCCCCCACAGTAGTATGTTAAGGGTGTGCAGCCCTGTCTTGTAATGAGGGCTCATACATGAAATGGAAAATGGGGTAAAAGTCCTAAGGCATGAGAAATGAAGTTAAACCTTTCTTCTCATTGTCCCATTTGCTATAAAAGCAACACTTTGTGCAGTATTTGTGAATTTTCTTTCTGTTCACAGGTGATGACGCCTCAGGGCCGTGGAACAGTTGCTGCTGCTGCTGCTGCAGCCACAGCTAGTATAGCAGGAGCTCCTACCCAATACACACCAGGCCGTGGTGGTCCTCCCCCTCCAATGGGCAGAGGAGCACCTCCACCAGGTAAAGAACAGCTTTGCTTGTGGTCTAGGACAAGAGAAGGACCATAAGGTGTGGCTGGATTGATGATGACTTTAGACTTTATCTGAACCCCATGAAGAATTGGTATTAAGCAGGATTACTCTGAGGTCCAGTCAGTAGTGAGTTGTGGCTACGTTCAACATGGAACTGTAGCAAACAGTAAATAAAGAATCTGCTGGAGACATCTGTTTGTTCCTCTCTGGGTTGGGAGTCTGCGCTTCAGTGCTCGTTGTAAGGCCAATCTGTAGTGAAATGCTCATCCCTATCTTAGGTGTAGCAAGTGTCTGTACCCGTTCTGAGACTTGTCCTCTTCCTTTCATTGCAGGAATGATGGGACCACCTCCTGGCATGAGACCACCTATGGGTCCACCCATGGGAATGCCACCTGGCCGAGGTGCACCCATGGGAATGCCTCCCCCAGGAATGAGACCGCCTCCCCCAGGGATGAGAGGTGAGTGAGCCTTGGCATGTGGGAAGGGTGGTATCCAGTTCTGGATAAGTGTGGGACTGTGACAATGTATAAACTTCAGTAGAGTATGGTGGAGCAGAACTATGTTCCCCTGCTAGGACAGCTGAGAAACTGCCCTGTAAAACCATTCAGTGTCCCAGGAGGGGCCTCTAGGCCTTTTGAAGCAATGAACTGCACTGTTGCTGAATAACATTTTCTGCGTGGCCTTGCTTCATTGTTCTTTGTAGACTTTTCAACTGATGGCCTTTGTTCTTTTCCTTCCAGGTCCCCCTCCCCCTGGTATGCGCCCACCACGACCCTAATGTTCTTTGCTGTTACTGTGGATTGTGTGTGAGCTAGAGTTAAGTGAATGGGCTCTGTTTTGCCCCCTGAACGGCCTAGGATTCATTATGTATATTTTTTTTTCCTATTTACCGGCTGTAAAATTTGCCCTTTTTAATAAAGTTAAAAAATTCTCCCTTGGGGATTACTTTTATTCCACCTGCAGGTGGTTTGAGGCCCCAAGGCTCTATGTGGAAGGTAGAAAAGCACTTAAAATGGTGGTGGCAAGAGCCACCTTCAGTCCTTGAAGGAGTAGCAGCAGGAGCAGCTAATGGGAGTTCTGCAAGGAAGTTCTCCAGCTGAAGGAGTAACTACATGACCATTGAAGTGAGTTTGTGTGCTTGCTGCCTGATTGAAGTATGTAGTGTGGTCTGATTTGGGATCCATCTGCTGAGCCTAGCAGCCTGCTAGGCAAGGCTGAGACCTTCTTACTGAGGCTTTGATCTCTATTCCCTTTAGCACCCATTAATCCTTAACCAGGGGACAGGGCTACTCGGGGAGAGCAGGGATTTAAAAAGCCAGCTCCTAAGAGCTTGTCTACACTACTGTGCAGGGTTGATCTAAGATACGGAACTTCAGCTACGTGAATAGCGTAGCTGAACTCTATGTACTTAGATCTACTTACTGCGGTGTCTTCACTGCAATAAGTTAACAGCTGATGCTCTCCTGTCAACTTCGCTTGTGCTCCTCGTTCTGGTGGAGTACCAGAGTCGATGGGAGAGCGCTCAGCAGTTGATTTATCGCACATGCTGGATCGATTGCTGCCTGCCGAGCTGAGGAGCTACCTAACAGTTTTTGCAAGAGAATGTAAGAGCTGGATGCACCTAATTATTGGTCTAAGTTTAAAGAATGTTAAACTCCCTCCCACCCCCCAAAAAAGTTACAGGAGTAAAAAGAATGCACACAGAAGTCCAGCAGCAGAGTGGGGACTGTCCTGTTTACTGCAGTGAATACAGCATGTGTGATTACCCACCTTGTGGCCAGGTGGCAGGTGTGCATTTAGGGCAAGGAACTCGTAGCCCTCAGAGACTGCGTAAAAGCTTTAGCGACCCATGTGACTGAACTGTAGGAGCTAAGGGAGACAGAGAGGCACATAACTGAGACTTTCCTAGACACACAGTGGTCCCCCAGTCTGACAGCCTCTGTGCTATTGAAGAGGATGAAAGTCTTGGTGAAGGAGAACATCAGAGTAGAGGGAAATTTATCTTGTAGCTGGGACCCTCCTTCCAGATGCCTTGGGTGTCTCCTCACACTGAAATTCCTCCCTGGGGGAGGGAATCCTATTTATTAGAAAAAGCCAGGTAATAGCAATGGGAAACTTGATCACTAGAAATGTAGACATCTGGGTTTGTGCTGAGGCTGAGAATCACATGGTGTATTGCCTGCTGGTTGCAAACATTGCAGATCTCGAGACATCTAGACAGGCTTATGTGAAGTGCTGAGGAGAAGCCAGTAGTCCATAGTACAAATAGTTACCAATGAAATAAGGAAAGGTAGGAGAGAGGTCCTGGAACCAAAATGTAAGGAGCTGGGAACAATATTGAAGTCCAGGACCTCTATGGTAGCATTTTCTGATATGCTGCCAGTTACACAGGCAGAACTGCCTGGCTAAGACAATGGTGTAGAGAAGAGGGGTTTAGGTTCATTAGGAACTGGAGAATCTTTTGGAAAGTAGGAGCCTGTAGAGCAGCAGTAGTCTATTTTTGGTCAAGATCCAGACTCCAAAGAAAATTTAATAATCACAATAATAAGTAAATAAAAAAACTTCAGGGTCCATTCAAAAGCACATGGCAGTCTGGATTTGGCCTATGGTCAGTGTATTGACTACCCCTGCTCTAGAGCAATGGTTCCCAACCTTTATGCCTCCAGCTCCCAGAGCTCTTCCCCTGGCCTCTTGCAGGAGGAAAGGGGAGCTGACCTGTTGCTCATACAGGAGAAGGGGGAGTTGAAGCTCTGATTGGTTGTTCCACCTGTGGTGGAGATGGGCCAGTGAGGCAAATAGTCAATTTTTCGGAAATGCATCCGATGAAGTGAGCTGTAGCTCACGAAAGCTTATGCTCTAATAAATTTGTTAGTCTCTAAGGTGCCACAAGTACTCCTTTTCTTTTTGCGAATACAGACTAACACGGCTGCTACTCTGAAACCTAATTCCCACTTTGTTCTCTCACTGCTTCAAAAAATTCCATAGCACACCTGTTTGGGTCAGATGCACACAGGCTGTGAAACACTATTGTAGAAGGAGGATGGGTTCCACCAAACCAAAATGGAACCAGATTGCTGGCAATGAAAATAAAAAGATTGTAGATAAGCTTTAAACTAAGGGCTGGGGGAAAGCTGACATTTACAGAGGAGCACGTGGTTTGGGCAGAAACATTGGTTAAGAGGATCTATTAAGGGGGATTCTCTATATCCTAATAAGGAGGTGAGGATGCAAGTTGATAAGCCTTAGATAGGATCAGAAAAGAAACATGCAAATGCAAGGGTACCATTCAACTAAATCACATAATAGCAGACAGCCAAAAAGCAACAAATTGTACATATGCTTGTATATAAAAGAAGTATAAATACTAAGAGGGGTGAACTTGAGTGCCTAATATTCAGTGAAGATATTGATAATCTGCATCACAGAAACTCGGTAGAACAATGATAATCAATGGGACAAAGTAATAGCAGGGTAGAAAATATTATAGGAATGTCAGAAGAGTGTGCTGGTGGGAGAGTGGCCCAAGAAGTGAAAAAGCATCAAGTTAAATATATTGAAAATCAAATGAATCAAACAGTACTATAGAATCTTTAGGGTAGTGGTCTCTAACCTTTTGAAGTACAAGATAACTTTTTGAATTTAAGTGCAACCCAGGATCTACCCCAGAGAAAATGTAGAAATAACAATCACACAAACCCAACACCCTTGCCCTGCTGCTTCCCTGAGGCCCTGCCCAGCTCACTTTATCCTCCCACCCTCCCTTGCTTTCACCAACCTGGGACAGGGGTTTGGAGTGCAGGAGAGGGCTCAGGGCTGGGGTTTAGGCTCCAGCTGGGCACTGCTTACCTCAGGAGGCTCCCAGGTGGTGGTGCAGCAGGACTAAGGCTGTCTCCTTGCCTGCCCTGGCCCCATGCTGCTCTGGGAAATGGCCAGCATGTCCAGTAGCAGCTCTGAGAGGGGGTGTGGTGGTGGGGGGAGGTGGCTCCACACACTGCCTCCATTCACAGGCATCTCCCCAGCAGCTCCAATTGGTCACAATTCCGTTCCTGGCCAATGCGCATTGCAGGGCCCACACATGGAGACCCTCTCCCCCCCACGGAATTCAAATGTGAAATTACAGAACTAGTAACAGTGGTGTGTAACCTTCATTTAACTCAGCTTCTGTGCCAGATGACTAGAGACTAGCTAATGTGAGACCAATTTTTTTTAAAAAGGCTCCTGAGGGGATCCTGGCAATTACAGGCTGGTAAACTTAACTTCAGTACCAGGCAAACTGATTGAAACTATAGTAAAGAACAGAATTATCAGATGCATAGATGAACATTATTTGTTGAGGAAGAATTCACACAGCTTTTGTAAAGGGAAATGTACACCTCAATCTACTAGAATTCTTTGAGGGGGTCAACTAACATGTGGACAAGGGTGCTCCAGTGGATGTATATATGATATGATAGAGGTCTATAAAATCATGAATGGAGTAGAGAAAGTGACTTAGGAAGTGTTATTTACCCCTTCATGTAACACAAGAACCAGGAATTACCCAATGAAATTTATTGGTAGCAGGTTTAAAACTAACAAAAGGAAGCACTTCTTCACATGAGACGCAGTCAACGTGTAGAACTCATTTCCAGGAAATGTTGTGAAGACCAAAAGTATAACTGGGTTCAAAAAAGAATTAGATAAGTTCATGGAGGATAGGTCTCTACATAGCTATTAGCCAGGATGGTTAGGGATGCAACCCTATGCTCTGGTGACCTTACCCTCTAAATGCCAGAAACTGGGGGTGGACAACAGGGGATGCATCACTCAATAGTTGCTCCGTTCTTTTCATTCCCTCTGAAGTACCTGGCATTGGCCATTGTCAGAAGACAGGATACTGGGCTGGATGGACCACTAGTCTGACCCAGGATGGCTCCTCTGATGTTAACCAATAGGTGGGAGTCCCCCAGAACTTACACTTACAGTCCTCTTTCTCCTGCCAGAGGCCTCCTAGACCAGTGGATTCTAGTATTCACCTTTTAGAGCTTTTTTTTCCAAAATGTCTGCAGCCTCAGGCAGCTATTACTGGTTTAAATACATTTCACCTTTTCTGGACTGTACTGCAGCAAACTGTTCTAATCCAGTCACATTCATCCTAATTTGTAGCTTCTGGTCAGGTTTTTAATTGAGACCCACACCTGTCCTTTTGTTAAACTGGGTATTAGTAAGCTTGCCAGACCAAGGTCAACTGTTTCCTCTATCATGGGGCCCCCTCCCTTGTCAAGACCTAATGCACGGAGTAAGACCTCATACAGTAGCAGTAGGCAGAGTGGTGGTTTATATGTATTGGGACTAGTGCTAGAATATTTTTTTCCAGCATCTGCAGCCTTCTTCAGCCATTGCATTAGGACAGCAAGGAAGAAAACAGCTGGAGTGAATGTAGTCTGAATCTAGGCATATTTGTTCCTGCAGCATAGCACAACATAGGACTACTTCCTTCTCACAAAGGGAGAGGCAGGCTGTGCCCTCAGTGCTCCTGCCTGTGCTACCTCTAGTAGACCTTGGCTCTAGAGCAACTGCTACTCCTCATGATTGTTTAACTCTTCCCTGTTTTAGAGCAGGGTTCCAAGGGCTAGATGTAGATACAGCCCTTTCTGCTCTATTTTCTCTCCCACTAACTTCCTGGCAGTATCAGCAAGTGGTGCCACCCTTCTTCAAGGAAAGTTGATGACTAGAGTTAACTATTTGTCCATATACTACATCTGTTCCTGTAATGTTACTATGTGAAAATTGCTGGAAATTATACGATGCTTGCCTCCTTGCTCACTGATGTAGGTGTACAGCACAAGGCGTAAAGAAATGAGAACCATCCTGGCAGTTTTGTACCATCTCCCATGGTCTAGTTTTCTCAACTGCCACAGATAAGTGAGCAGCAGGCTATATTACAAAAGTATAAGAAAGTCAATCCTTCACTGAAACTGCAGAAGACATGGTTTTCCTTTATGTGCTAATTCAGCAGGTGCTGGTGCATTTACACTGAGTCCAAGAATTTGACAGTGTAAGTTCAGGCCACTTAAGAGGCTACATTATTCTAGCAAATACAGAATGAAAAGCAGGGTTTTTCTGGAAGAGGCACAAAGTCTTCAACACTTAGATTTTCCAGGGAATCCTTCTGGCAAAGAGCTGCTGTCACTTCCTCTTATACCTGTAAAAAAAATATTGGAAGTCCCAATCAGTCCAAATGCCTGCACTAGCGATAAAGGGACAGGATGGGGGGGTAAATGAGCTGCTAGGCAAAGGCAATGCCAGCCTCCTCAGAAGCAGCCCACCAGTGTGCCAGTAAAACACAAAAGTCTCCATGTGTGTTCCCAAACTTCGGGCTGGCAGCACTGGCTGAACAGGGCTGACTTTGTATCAACATTAGCACCATGGGTGCTTGTCTACTGTGGCCCTACGAGGAGGAAATGGGACAAACCAGGCCAACAGAAAAATCTTAAAGGTAATAAGGCTGTTTACCTGGATTTGGATTTGAAGTTCCCTCCTTTCTTGTGTCGGGCTAAGCCCAAACGCTTCTGCTCTTCAAAGGAGGGGCTGCACGAGAAAGAGCTCAGTGAGACATAGCCATGCTCCCTGAAATAGGAAATTCTATACCCCTCTGCTCAGTTCATGTGTGGCCCACTGGGTTTGTGCTTACCTGCCATAATTCAACACTTTTCTGGTGCTGACTGGGAGGATAGTCTTAGCTCAGAAAAGTATTCCTTTGCTCACCCACTGCATTGCCCCCAGCCCATGCAAAAAGTGGTTTCCTCACTCATGCCACCTGATACCTGAAGTGGCCTTATGGAAGCAGCACCTCTGGTCTGTGACAGAGGTGCTCTCAGACAGGACACTCTCTGCTCTCCTCACAAGATCTTTAAGGTAGACAGAATGACTCCTGTATAACTCTCCCTTGCCCCCATTATCCTTCAAAGCAGCAAGATGAAGCCTGAGCCCCTCTCTACTGTCTGCAGAAGGTATCAGTGGTGAAGATTTCCATGGTTGTGCAAAGAATAGAGTTCCTCGACCACAGCCCGTGCAAACCCAGTGATGTGGAGCCAAGTTACCCAGCACGATACTGTTTTAGGGCCTTCCTGCTTGTGTTGGTGAGCTCCTCGTCGAAGACAGATGATTGCTTCTTCTGTTTGGGGCCTTGGAAAGCAAGCAACAGAGCCAGCGATTAGCAAGGCTTGATGTACAGAAGCAGGATCCCTGCTAAGGTCACACAGACCACAACATTATTTGCAAAAAGAAAAGGAGTACTTGTGGCACCTTAGAGACTAACAAATTTATTTGAGCATAAGCTTTCGTGAGCTATAGCTCACTTCATCGGATGCAGTGAGCTGTAGCTCACGAAAGTTTATGCTCAAATAAATTTGTTAGTCTCTAAGGTGCCACAAGTACTCCTTTTCTTTTTGCGAATACAGACTAACACGGCTGCTACTCTGAAACCTAACATTATTTGCATTACTATAGCGCCTAGGAACTCAAGTCATGGACCATAACCCCATGGTGCTACATGCCGTACAAATGCAGAACAAAAAGACTAGCCTCAGCCCTCCTAGTCATGGGTGTGGGCACTGGGAACATCCATTTTATGGACAGGAAATGGACTCTCCTGTCACTGCCTGCAATCTCTACTGTTCCAATCTTCCAGGTCACTTTCTATTGATTTGGGTTGTTAACAGCACAGCCACCAAAGGCATCTATGCCATCAGCATTAAGATGAATGCTAGCAGCAAAACCTTCGTGCACCCCAGCAGTAAACATGCTCTCAGCTCTCACAAGCCCCATGCAGCTCTAAGGAGCAGCCACATTGCAACTGGGAAATCAGCTAAAGCATTCTCTGAGCTGATTTTGTGGAGAACAGATGCTCTTCTCTTACCTGCTGAGGGAGGCTCATCCTCGGGCACAACTCGAGCTCGCTTTGCTCGGCGGTTCCTCTTTGCTACTCGCTCTGCATACATCTGCGACTTCAGGATTTCAAATTGTGATCTCTCCTCTGGCTGGGAGAGACAAAAATCTAAGTTTACAGCTAATATGCCCCTGCATGAGGGAGCAGACCAAGCCACCCAGGCCCCTGCCTTCTCTCGGATCCCCTCACTCACTGTCATTTGGCCTTTTTTCTGAGTATCCTGCATAAACGTCTTCCTCTTCTTCTTTCCTTTCAATGCCAAGTCAAATTCCTGAAGGGCTTTAGCCACTGGAGAGAGACAGACGGGGTGAGGGAATACAGAAGGTTCAAGAGCAGAGGGCAATTTCAGACCCAATTCAGAGATGCACGATTCGAATTAGCCCATTGGTCCAGACCCAAAGGCCTCCCTCTTCCCAGGACTCACATTTCTCTTTCTTTCTCTCCTCTCGGCTTTGGAACCAGCTTCGTTCAGGCCCCTCTTCCACCTTCTGTTCTCCTGCCTCCAGTCGCTTCTTTGCCATGTTGATCTGTGGGACAGCCCAAGCAGCCGGGAGCTCACGGACCTGCAGAGTGGCCGCTACCCAGTCTGGGGAACTTAGGGCAGACATCTCACTGGGTCCCCGTCAGCGTTTGTGCATAGAAGCCCCTGGTACGTAGGGATTACAGTGCATGGAGCCTCAAGAGCCCCTACTCACCTTTACTGGGTGACTGGGGGCGCGTTCCCCAACCAAGAATGCCCTATCCTGGGCTAGGGGCTTTGCCCTGTCCATTCTCCAGAGTAGCCAGCCCACACTCAGGGGAGCGAGTTCCCCATATCTCAGTGCCCTACCCAGCCCAGACTGTAGGAGCAAGTTCTCACTACTCTCACCTGGGCCTCTGATTGCTGCATCTCACGCTCCTCACGCTCTAGACTCAGCACTGCATACACATCTTTCTCCAGCTTCCCAATCTTCTCCCGGAATTTCAGGATCACATCTGCAAACGTACCCAGTGGGGGCCAGAGAGAAAGACACATGGTCCCTGTGAGAATTGTCTGCGTTTCAGCACCTCCCATCCTCACCGGGCTCCTTATCTGTAACCCCATCCTAGCAAGGCACATACCCTGGGGGAGGATTCTGGCCTTCACTGGCATCTTGGCTGTCTTCACAATCTCCTTCAGCATCTTGCGCTCCTCCTCGCCCACCAATGAGACTGAGCGGCCAGCCCGACCGGCCCGCGCTGTCCGCCCCACCCGGTGCACATAGTGCTTGGTGGTGTTGGGCATGGTGAAGTTGATCACCTGTGGGGAAGACATGGGGTTAGCAAGGAAGCAAGGCCAATGCCAGACTCACGGGACCTCAAGAGGGCTCAGAGCCTCGCACACTTACCGTTTTGACACCCTCAATGTCAAGTCCTCGGGCCGCAACATCCGTAGCTACCAGGACATCGATCTGCTCATCTTTAAAGCGCCTGAGCACAGAGAATACAAGCTGTTATGCAAGCAATGGGCTCCCTCCCCAATTCCCGCAGAAACCACTTTTCTCCCCCTCCGGGGCTACACACTATGCCAGTACCTGAGGGCCTCCAACCGCTGTGTCTGAGAGAGGTTCCCATGCAGCTCCCCCACCTGCAGACCCATCAGCCCCAGCAGGATGTGCATGCGGTGAGCCTGCTTCTTGGTCTGTGTGAAAAGCATCACGTGGTCCGTGAAGGTCCGTGTCAGCAGAGCTGAAAGACAAAGTCTTGTCAGCAAACAGCAGAGACAGCTCCAGGTGTCCCCACAAAGCTGCCTTGCAGTAAAACACTGCTTCCAGCTTTCCCATGCCACTTGCCAGGGCTCACCCATCGAACTCCTCCTCCCACGCCGCTCTACTCACCTGACACGATAGCTTCTCTGTCCCCTTCTCTGTTGGGACGGACCCGGATGAATTCCTGCCGCAGGAAAGGGGCTACGTCCGTGTTGCTATTCACAAAAATCCGGACAGGATTCTTCAGGGAAACAGCAGCCAAATCCTTTACCTATCCAAATGAAGGAAGGGAAGTGTCACTACACTGAAAAAGGGAAGTCTGTCAAAATCCTCCATCCCCACCCTCCCATCTGAACTGAACATGCCTCCCAACAGGCTGCTTAGGCCCCGTCCTTACCTCATCTGTCATGGTGGCAGAGAACAGCATGGTCTGACGGTGGTGGGAGCACAGCCGAATTATCTCCTTCATCTGTTCCTCAAAATACTCGTCCAACATCCTAGAAAGGAGAGAAGGGGAGAGCAGAGTCTTCTACAGCATCAACCCTGACCGGCTGCTGTTCTAGACCAGGCAAACTCTCCTCTCACAGCAATGGGCAAGCTAGAAGCCAATGCCTCATTCTCCACCACCCACCCACCTAGCTTACCTGTCTGCCTCGTCCAAGATCAGCACCTCGATGCTGCTCAGGTGGAAGGAGGGGCAGTTATGGAGATGATCTATCAGGCGCCCAGGAGTGGCAATGAGAATGTCTGGCCCAGAGCGCAAAGCTGCCTCCTGAGTCTTCACATCCAAACCGCCTGTGATGGGGAAAACCCAGAAAGGACCATGAGATCCTAGAGCAGGATGAGATAGAGAGCCCCCAAGCTTGTATCCATTGCGGGGAGAAGAGTCCTTTCAGGGAGTGCCTCAGACACCAGATACAAAAGTGACCCCTTGATTGCAGATATGGTCCATCCCCAGATGCAATGGGAGAAGCATAGGCTACCACTCCAGGTTAAAGCATCAGAGTGTGTACACGCTGTGAACAGGAGCATAACTGCCCTATAGCCTGACCAGCTCTAATCATGGGACTCAAGGTTCTCTATGTCCCCATCCCTTTGAGTTAGGGGTTACCTGGAGCAGTTTGGAAGGGGATATAATGTTCCATGCAAACTGAATTCTCAGCCCCATGGCTCATACTCACCCACAGCTAGGCAGGTTGTGATGCTGCTGAACTGGGCCAGCTGCTTGGTGACAGAGTGCACCTGAATGCCTAACTCTCGTGTTGGCACCAGAACCAGCACCCGAGTCACTGGAGCCTGGCGAGGTTTGTAGATCAAGCGCTCCAGTACAGGTAGGGTGAATGCAGCAGTTTTACCTGCAGAACAAAGGGCATCAAGAATTAGTTCATCTCAAAAACATGAAGCTTCCCATAGCATCTCAGTCCTCATTCAGGCTCTTACCTGTCCCAGTGGCAGCACAGGCACAAATATCCTTTCCCAGCAGACCCACAGGGATACAGGCCTTCTGGATTGGGGTTGGCTGCTTGAAGCCCAGGGCTGTGATTGCCTGCCAATGAAACAGAATAGTTAGGCATCAGATAAAAGAAAGGGAAATCTCAATCTAAATGCGACCTGTGTAGTGGAAATCTCACCTTATTCTACACTAGAAAACATTAATTCCCCCAAAGGTAGCGCTCACACCCATTCCCTACACTGTCTCCTGCTAGAAAAGACTGCGACTGGAGTACCTGGGAGCTTCCCCAAAAGCACATGGGAGAGGCTGTGAACTCCTGCCCCCTTTCTTGCAATCCTTTCTGCAGTGACTCAAATAGCTTAATACCTTTAGTAGAGGGCGTGAGAGATTCATGTCCTGGAATGACAAGTTATCATCGTACTGAGACGCATCTTCGAAAAATCTCTCTGTTTCCTGAAGGAAATAAAACCAAGAGGAAGAGCTGAAAATTTCCAGCACACATTGCACTTCTGGGCTCCATCCTACACCCTATCGTTTGTCAAGTGGGTCTGGGTTCTTTGGGATGGAAGGTGCTTGCTGGAGAAATGCTCAGTGTTATTCTGCCCTCCCCTCCAGTGACACTCACAATCTCTCCTACTTTCTTCTGTCTCTTTCGCTCCTTCACCTTGAGGATATCTGAAAAGAAAGAGAGATACGCTAAGCATTCAGTATCAGCTAAGAGCAACTTCAGCTAAGCCCCAACCTCAACCAAGGCATGGAAAAGAGGAGACTAAGGGGGGATATGATAGAGGTATATAAAATCATGAGTGGTGTAGAGAAAGCGAATGAGGATAAGTTATTTACTTGTTCCCATAATATAAGAACTAGGAGCCACCAAATGAAATTAATGGGCAGCAGATTTAAAACAAATAAAGGGAAGTTTTTCTTCACACAGCGCACATTCATCCTGTGGAACTCCTTGCCTGAGGAGGTTTTGAAGGCTAGGACTATAACAGGGTTTAAAAGAGAACTAGATAAATTCATAGAAGTTAAGTCCATTAATGGCTATTAGCCAGGATGGGTAAGGAATGGTGTCCCTAGCCTTTGTTTGTCAGAGGGTGGAGATGGATGGCAGGAGAGAGAACTTTATCATTACCTGTTAGATTCACTCCCTCTGGGGACCTGGCATTGGCCACTGTCAGTAGACAGGATACTGGGCTGGATGGACCTTTGGTCTGACCCAGCATTGCCATTTTTATGTTTCCTGCACTCCAGCGTGCCTGCCAGAGTTCTACTCCGCATCTTCCCCCAGTCAGTCATTGATGGAAAGGCCTGTGAAACTGATTCCCAAGGAAACTGGGGAATTAGTTGGCAAGCAAGTTCCTTTCCCCATGGAAAGGACACACCTCTGATGGAAATACTGGGAGCTGAAACTCCAATTACCCAAGAGCAAAATCTGGAAGAACAATATTGCAGGGACCAACGGGGAGGACATATGCGAAATAAAGGAGATTCCTGCCCATTCCCCTTCCAACCTACCCTCCATGCTGCCACTGGTGCCAGCTCTCTCTCATGAGATTCTCTTCCCCGCTCTGCCAATGGCCCTCGACTAATTTTCTTCCTGCCCTTCCCCACGCTTGTAATTACCTGCTTTGGTGAGGATACCCTCATCAGTTGAGGAATATTGGGACTCTACAGCCTCTTCCTCCTCTTCACTGTCTTCCTCACTTTCCTTCTCTTTGGTTTCATCCTCCTCCATCTTGGCATCTTCCCCTTTCATCTTAACATGTTTTGCTTCCCTTTCCTAAGAGGAAACATGAGATCAATGGCCTGGGGAGTGTGTCAGAAAGATCCCAGCCAACCTCTAAACAGAAGTTTCCAAAGGTTTCCTTATGGAAAAGGAGATGGAACAAAGGGCAGAGTTCCCTTCTCCCCCCCACAATGGGGAGGTCCTTCCAAGGGTTGTTGGTGGTAGGAGCTAAAAGCTTTTGTCCACCAATCAGCAAACATCCCACTAACCTGTGTTTTCCTTTTTTTCCTCACTTTTTCAATCTTTTCATCCAGTGTTGTTGCTGCTGCTCTCTGGGCAGGGCAAGACAGACAGTTAGGGAGAAGAAGGGGGAATCTGTAAGAGCCACCCAGCAGCGGCTCTGGCACACAGCAGTGCTGGCAAATAACAAAGGGAATAGGAAGACATGATCATCATTTATATGCAGGTCCCAAAAGTCTGCAAGGTGCCTGACAGAGCAGTGAGAGAAGACTTGGTCCCTCTCCCAAATTCCTTTCAACCTAAACTCTGGGGCAATATAAAAAGTCAGAGTGAAACAACAGGGTATGAGACTTAGGTGTTTTGGGCATATATTGATTGTCTCCATTAGTTTTAATTCAGTTTACCAGACACAGAAGTGTGGATGGTGGAATGGGCTCTAAGTGACCAGGGTCAGTTGTCAGGGTCACGGCACCAAACTGACACCTGGTAAAGTTCCAATAGTCCCCTATGCACCCCAGGAGACCCGACCATCGCAACCTCCATCCCCTTCATTCTATGAGGGGAGAATGAAAAGTGCAAGACTGTTTACCGTAGAGAAAGCGATCAACAGAGCCAACTACTATTCACCCCATCTCACCACACAAGATAAAGAAAACGTTCAATGCATTTGGGAGCTAGAAATTCAGAACAGATCAAAGGCAATTCTTGTTCACACCATACACACTTAGCACTCACCGCTGCAAAGCAAGGTTGTGTAGCAGAGGTACGAATAGAGGCATTTACGCTATTTACATGGGGCATGAGACTACGCGCACATACTAACCGAGTTTAAAACACGCATAACATGCGGGCTGCCGGCATGACCCAGCGAGAGGCCCCCCCGGCCGCTCCCCGTCCTTGCCTTGGGCAGGGTTCTGGGCCCCGCGCTCCCCCTGCCCACATACCTTGCCCCTGAGCTGGCGCAGCGCCTCCGCCCAAGCCCCGCTCGCCGCACCCGGAGCCTCCTTCTCTGCGAAGACGAAGCCGGCGCTGAAGTCCCCGCCGCGGCGTCTCTGCTGTCCCCGGCCCCGCGGCCCCTGCGGACGAAAATGGGGTGAGGCGGGGCCCAGACAGCAGCCTGGCTCTGGGGGCCCGGCCCGGCCGCGGCGGCCCCTCACCTCCTCCTCCTCCACCGCTGAGTCCCCAGACTCGGGCTCCTCTGGCGCCGCATCCGCCTCCCCGAGCGTGGCCACGAGCCCGAGCGCTTGCAGCATGGCGCGCGCCGAGAACGCCCCCAGTCCCGGCTCAGCAGGCGCGCGGCACATGCGCGCAGACCCGCTGGGGTGGGGCCTCGGGCGCCCCTGATATGCCCCGCCCCAAGGCGGAGCCAGCCCCCTCCCGCCCCGGAGAGGAGACTGAAAGCGCCGGCGGGGTGACGCTGCTTCCCCGTCGGGGTCCGGGCGGCGCCGCGGGGTAGGAGTGAGCTGCGGGCCCTGGCTGGTGAGACGCGTCCCCGCTCTCCCTCTTCCGGCGGCGGCTCTTGCCTCGGGCCAGGCTGGGTCTCTTCGTTCTTCGGGGGCCGGGCCAGGCTGGGCCCAGCGCGGAGGGTGGCCGGGTACCGGGTACCGGGTGGGGGCAGTCAGTTGTGTTAAGGAAAAGCAGCCCCCCCCCCCCCATGGCAGTAGGGCACCGTTCGTGCCGGGAGGTTAGGCTAGAAGGGGGCGGGAGGGCAGGCCGCTGGCTGGAGGCAGGCCGGAAAGGGGGGAGAGGGGGCCGGGGGGGGGGCAGGCCGGAAAGGGGGCTGGAGGGGGGGGGGGCGGAGGTCAGGCTCTAAGAAGCTGGGAAATGACATTGCAGAACTTTGCATTTGTGAATTTTGAGCAAATAATGGTGCAGTGGGGTTGTGTTTGGTGCTGGGTGCCCTGGAAACGCCCTAGAGCTACAGGAACTCCTGGGCTACCCCCCTTAGGCTGGGCTGGGCTAGTGGGGAACCAGAAACTGAAACTGACTAAAAGAAAAGGAGTACTTGTGGCACCTTAGAGACTAACAAATTTATTAGAGCATAAGCTTTCGTGAGCTACAGCTCGCTTCATAAAGCTTATGCTCTAATAAATTTGTTAGTCTCTAAGGTGCCACAAGTCCTCCTTTTCTTTTTGCGAATACAGACTAACACGGCTGCTACTCTGAAACCTGAAACTGACTAGAGAGAGAGGTTTCAGAGTAGCAGCCGTGTTAGTCTGTATTCGCAAAAAGAAAAGGAGGACTTGTGGCACCTTAGAGACTAACACATTTATTTGAGCATAAGCTTTCGTGAGCCATGAAAGCTTATGCTCAAATAAATTTGTTAGTCTCTAAGGTGCCACAAGTCCTCCTTTTCTTTTTGACTAGAGAGATGTGACAAACTGGTGAGCTGTTTTTCAGTGATACAGAAACCGACCAGCAGCAGCACAGTGGTGGGTAAAGACTTGGTATTTGTCTTAACTAGACCAAACCTCAGAAAACAGGGTTTGTGATTCCTGGGACACCTGGAGACCCTGACGCTGGGAATGAGTCAGTTAAGGGAAAGGGGTGTAGTTCCATGGTGACACTTATTTGAGGTTTGTGTGTGCTGGGCTGGCCTGATTGGGACTTATGTCTCCTATCTCTTAGGACAGGGACCACCATGGTGTAGGCAGGTTGCTTTGAGAGAGCAGGGTGGGACAGGGAGGACTTGGCTGAGAGGTGTCCTCATGGGAGGACAGGGAGCATGAGGCCGTCAGATGGGGGTGTTCCAATGCTCAGTGGAAGGAAACTGGATTTGGGACAGTAACAGATTCATGTTTAGGGGAAGAGGTGCAGATGGTGAAGTGTCCCTAGCATGTGATATGTTAATTTATGAGCTAAGATAGTATAACTATCCTTGAATTGGCAACATCAGGTGTAATTGGTGCTCTGTATAGTAACATACTTGTGGAGTTAACACTGTCCCCCACAGCGGTGCCCAGGATGCTCCTGGTTTTGTGGATGCTGGGCTGGGTTGGCTTGGTCCTCTTTTAAAGATTATTGTTTGACTTTGTCTCTCTTCCTGCAGCAGCACAAAACCAGGCAGAAGAGGACTTGAGTGACTCTCAGGAATTGAGTCCACTGAATGCATCCGATGAAGTGAGCTGTAGCTCATGAAATCTTATGCTCAAATAAATTTGTTAGTCTCTAAGGTACCACAAGTACTCCGTTTCTTTTTGCAAATACAGACTAACGCGGCTGCTACTCTGAAACCTCTCAGGAATGGATGGCAGGAGACCTGGACAGGAACCCTACCCAAGGCAGCACAATGTTAACTGGAGAGGTGAGTTGCCTGCTTAATGAAGGGGCTAGAGGCAAAACTGAGATTGAAACCCACTTCTCTCCATGCCACCCATTCTCAGTGCCAGACACACCACCATTTCTCTAAGATCTTCTAACACACCCATCACTGTGGTCTCAGAGTAGGGATTGATTGGTACATATTTTACAAAAGCACCTTTTTAGATTTTTGTTTCAGTGGGTTTTATTGGTTTAATTTGACTAATGCCAAATAGAGGCAGATAGGGATGAGTCCTATGCCTTGGAACCTGTATGTTTATCTACATGCTTATTTGACTATCATTACCATAGTATCTGACACTAATTTGTCTGTCCATTGCCAAATTCTCTCCCCCTAAAGTTCTGACCCAACTGCTTCTTTCTCATGGGCTATTAAACCAGCCATTAACTGCTGGGAAAACCCAGTCTATAAAGAGGACTTCATCTTGGGCCCTATGCTGTTCAGCTTTTCATCATGTGGAAAAGGAGTTATTTTACTTTCTGGCTGATAGTTTGATAGTTTAACCACAATCCTAAACTCTAGGTTGGGCATTTTCCTCAGTGCCTGCTCATTGCTAAGGTTAAGATTCTGTTATGGGTATTTTTTTATAAAAGTCAGGGACAGGTCATGGGCAAGAAACAAAAATTCATGTAAGCCTGTGACCTCTCCATAACTTTTTTTTTTACTAAAAATACCGGAGCGGCGGGACGGACGGGGACTTACAGTGGGAGGGATGGGGGGGGGCAGCACTGGGGGTTGCTTCTCCCCTCTCAGGACTGGTGGCCACTGCTGCTCTTGGGGGCTGGCTAGACAGCTGCTTGGGTGGCCAGCCCTGGGGCTGGCTGCAGTAGCTGCTCCAGTGGTAGGGGCTGACCCAATCCCAACCCCACACCCTGCTGCTTCAGCCCTGGCACTGCTGCTCTGGCAACTCTGGGTCTGACAGCTGCTCCAGCCCTGCTACTGTGGAAGTCTCAGAGGTCCCAGAAAGTCATGGAATCCATGACCGAATCTTATCCTTACTAATCATACAGCAGAAAACATACTGAGGGTCATGGTGTAAATAAAATATTAGTTCTACAATGTGATGTGAAATGTGCTGCTGCTGGCAAGTGTGGTGTCATGGGGAGTTGGGGTTTATCCCAGGGAACATAGTCAGGAAGCAGCTTCTCTAAGAAGGCATTGTCTCTAAATATTTTTTTCTCTTTGGGTCCTGTAGAGTGTCAAGATGCTGGCTTGCCACAAAGAGGCAGAAACCGAGCAATTAATGCACCAGGCTATCCTCGGAGAGGAGCAGCCCAACCTGGAGGAAACCCCAGGGCTAACGGTAGCCCTCTTCCCCCTGGGCAGAGGGAAGGAAGATATCGTGGTGCAGGACGGTATCCCAATCAGGGAAGGAGAAACCAAGGTGGACAGGCCAATGATGGACCCAGAGGACAGTGGAATGAGCAGGAAAATGAGGCCAGAAGAAGAAGAAATGAGAACCAAGATGGTGGCAGGGGCAGAAGAATCCACCCTTGTGAAAATCCTTGTTTCTATCAAAATCCTGTTCCAGGTGGTGCCCAGTGCCAGGAGCCCAATGAACAGCCTCAGCAAGTCAGGAGGATTGGCTACAAATTTCTGGAAAGTCTCCTTCAGAAAGACCCCTCTGAAGTGGTCATCACGCTTGCCTCCAGTTCAGGGCTCAAGGAGCTTCTGTCTCAAACATCCATGAAACCCAACTTCCTCCAGCTCATCTGCCAGGTTCTTAGGAGGGCATGCAGCTCCAGAATGGACCGCCAAAGTGTCCAGCAGCTCCTGGGTATGGTAAAGGAATCAAACTTCCTCAAGATCTGCCTGCCACAGTATGTTGCAGACATGATGACTGAGGCCATTCCTGCTGTACGACATCAGTTCCCTGAGCATATAAGCAACATCATCTCTCTCCTTCAGGACCTGGTGAGCATTTTCCCAGCCAGTTCTGTGCAGAGAATCTCCATGTTGATGTCTGTCCTGCCAGCATCTATAAATGCCTTGAGAGCATCTGGTGTGGACATTACAGAACAGATTGAGAAAAACCTGGAAAAAGTCCAGACCCTTATTCAGCATCTGCAGGAGAAGAAGCGTGAGGGCACCCTGAGAGCTGACAACTACACCCTAGTGCAACCTCAGGCTGATGGTCAGGAAGAAACCTACCGCACAATGACCATCTACCCCACGTACAATGAGGTGCATCGGGATAAAAAGCCCTTTCTTCGTCCCAATATTATCTCTGGGAGGTATGATAGCACCAGCGTTTACCTGGACACGCATTTCCGGCTCCTGAGAGAGGACTTTGTCAGGCCATTAAGGGAAGGCATCTTGGAGCTTTTGCAGAGCTTTGAGGACAAAGGTTTGAGGAAAAGGAAGTTTGATGACATCAGAATCTACTTTGACACCCGGATCATCACTCCCCTCTGCTCCTCGTCTGGCATAGTCTACAAGGTCCAGTTTGACACTAAGCCCCTAAAGTTTGTGCGATGGCAGAATTCCAAGCGTTTGCTGTATGGGTCTCTGGTTTGCATGTCTAAAGACAACTTTGAAACATTCCTTTTTGCCACTGTGTCTAACCGTGACAATGCAGACCTGTCCCAGGGTATTGTGCAGCTGTGCTTTAATGAGCACAGCCAGGCGCTGCTGGCAGAGGTCCAGCCCTCTGACTCCTTTCTCATGGTGGAGACAACTGCTTACTTTGAAGCCTACCGACATGTGCTGGAAGGGCTGCAGGAGATCCAGGAAGAAGATGTACCATTTCAGAAATACATCGTGGAGTGTGATGTATTGGTAAAGGAGCCAGCATACTTGGCAATGGGCAGCACCTACAACCTTGCGCCCCTGACAGAGGAGTCTTCTGCAGTTGGAAAGGAGGGTTTCCTGGTAAGCCCGGATGGCTTGAGAAGACAGAGGGTGAATGTTCTAGACCCCAACCAGTGGCCTTCAATGGAAGCCTTGAAGTTGGATGTGTCCCAGATGCAAGCCCTGCAGTTGGCACTCACCAAGGAGCTGGCCATCATCCAGGGGCCTCCTGGGACTGGTGAGATATGCTGTTACTTAGAACTGCACTGTTGGACACCAGTTAATAAATTCCACTAAACATCCCTTGAACCAGCCTAGTTGGAAAATCACTAAAAGTAGAGGAAAATTCTAAAGAAAAATAACTTCTTTTGACCACCCTAACTTCACGCACAGGCTGGACTCAGATGCTGTTCCTGGGCTTTGTATACAGAGAATGAGAGTCCTAACAGGTCCATGCAATAAATAGAGATCCTTTTCATAGGAGGACAGGTGCTTGGCGTGTTTAGAAAGGAGAAGCTGACCCTGAATCTCTGCCTCCTGGACCATGCTGTGTGCAGGGAGGCACAGAGCTGAGTGTCTTTCTGCTCTGCATAAGCCATGCATGGTTGGAGCAGCCCGTCAGCTGCATTGGTGAACAGGCATTGGTCTCAATGGGTTTTGTGTGCTTGGAGCTCAATTACTTGTGACCAGCTGGTGCCCGTGTAACTCCACGGCAGTCTAGGTTGTGTGTGAGAGTGACCTCATCTTTTTTTTTTCATTTACTAAAATATCAAGATTTGTCCCAAAGCGAAATATGACCATGTAAGTGGGTTTCTGGTGTGGATACAATGACACTGTGTGAGATCTGGGTCTGTGTCTTTGGGGCAGAAGGCTTTTAGCTCCCACTGTTACCATGGTGTTTGCATGTGTGGAGTTGGTGTAATCTGGCTCTGTGTCTGTCACACCCATCCACAGAATTGCAAAATGTTACAAGCAGTCAGCTCCTAATCCTCTGACCTTGCATAGCAATGATGACTACAGACTTTTCCATTGTAGCTGGTGTAGGGAAATGGCACTTGGAACTATAGACCTCTCTATTATGGCAGGCGTGGAGGAGAGCAGAATCTTGTCTAAGTTCTTATAAGGTACCTGTTAGAGTGTCTGAACTTTGCATTATTTTATTATTTCTCTTTGACACCCAGAGATACCATCTCAGATCAGGGCTGCATTGTGCTAGGCACTTTATATACACACAAAGGCAGTACATGCTTCAAATATCTTGGTGTATATAGATAAGACTAACAAAGCCTAGGCGGGGAAGTGACTTGCTAAAGGTCATGTGACTGGTCAGAAGGGGAGCTGGAAATAGAGCCCAGGTCACCTGTCTCCCAGTCCAATGCCCTATATACTGGACCATACTGCCATTTTATTGCTGGTTAACTGAGGCCTAGACAGATTAATTGACCTGCTTATGGTGACACACAGTCCCTTGCCAGAGCTGGGAATGGAACACTCAGGTTTCTGACCCTGAACCCATATCTGATGAAACCTCTGATTCCAAGACCGCACATCTAGCCTGGATTTCTGATCTCTGATTCTGGGCTTCTCTTGCAGGGAAGACCTATGTGGGTTTGAAGATTGTTCAGGCTTTCCTGACCAATGAGCAGGTGTGGCAAAGCAGTCTCCAGAAGTTTCCCATCCTTGTTGTCTGTTACACCAACCATGCATTGGATCAGTTCCTGGAAGGTAAGAGCGTCTGCGTGGGGTGGGGTGGAGGTTTAAGTTCAAACAGCTATGCTTTGTGCTGGAACTGCCCTCCTTTGAATCTGATGTTTTCATTCATGGGTTTGCTATTCACTCTGGTCCCCACTGCTGTGCAGTGAGAAGGTCCCTCTCCAAATTGGATTGGACTGACTGGAATTCCTCCCCCCATAGGAGGGGCTCCATGATGTGAGTGGAGGCATGTGGCCATGATGTGATTCTCCCTGCTTTCCCCACCCCCAGAGAGAACAGAGAGTGGCTCTTTCATGCTAATGTTTTTCATGCTCAGGAATCTACACATCTCAGAAGAGTGGGATTGTGCGAGTTGGAGGCAGAAGCAGCAGTGAGATCCTGAAGCAGTTTACCCTGCGAGAGCTGCGGAAGAAGTGTGAATTTCGCCGCAGCCTGCCCACGCACCTCCGCAGGGCATACATGAATGTATGTGTGGGGTTCTGGAAAATCTTGGGGGGAGGCTGTCTACACATCAGGGAACAGATGCAGCTAATCCACCTGTACAGTTGTTAACTATCCAGGCCCACTTCTCCCCATCTCCTTCTTTATTCCCCCTCTTATGCTGAAGCCCATCTGCTGGATCTCCCGTTCTCATTTGCTCTTTAGTCCTGGCTTGTCCCTATGCTGTTCTTGATGTTTGTTTCTTCTTAGAGCCTGGATTTCCAGAGCATAATAACTTCTGAAAGCCTCGCTTCTCTTTCCTTTTGCACAGATAATCACCCAGATGAAACAGTCAGAGCAGGAGCTGCGTGAAGGAGCACGGCACTTAGAGTGCACAGCATATGGAGTGCTGCATGAACGCCACTTGGAAAGATACATCACCACGCAACACTGGGACAGCCTGATGAATGGTCTGGTAAGAGGAATCCTGTCATTCCAGGCCAGTAGCCCTAATGCCTGACTGTACCTCTTCTGCACATAATCCTTCGGTACAGAGATTCAGTGCTAGCTGCTAGGAAAGTCTCAGCCATTCCCAGCAGGCCTCACTGCTTCCAGTGAAGTCCTAGTTTCATTGACTGAGGTGTTCAAGGCAAGAAGGCCACAGTAAATAGTCTCAAAAAGAAAAGGAGTACTTGTGGCACCTTAGAGACTAACAAATTTATTAGATCATAAGCTTTCGTGAGCTACAGCTCACTGCATCGGATGCATTTGGTGGAAAAAACAGAGGAGAGATTTATATACACACACAGAGAACATGAAACAATGGGTTTATCATACACACTGTAAGGAGAAAGAAAAGGAGTACCGGTGGCACCTTAGAGACTAACAAATTTGTTAGTCTCTAAGGTGCCACCGGTACTCCTTTTCTTTTTGCGAATACAGACTAACAGGGCTGCTACTCTGAAAACTGTAAGGAGAGTGATCACTTAAGATAAGCCATCACCAGCAGCAGGGGGGGGGAAAGGAGGAAAACCTTTCATGGTGACAAGCAAGGTAGGCTAATTCCAGCAGTTAACAAGACTATCTGAGGAACAGTGGGGGGTGGGGTGGGGGGAGAAATACCATGGGGAAATAGTTTTACTTTGTGTAATGACTCATCCACTCCCAGTCTCTATTCAAGCCTAAGTTAATTGTATTCAGTTTTCAAATTAATTCCAATTCAGCAGTCTCTGGTTGGAGTCTGTTTTTGAAGCTTTTTTGTTGAAGGTTTTCCTCCTCTCCTCCCCCCCCACCCCCCTGCTGGTGATGGCTTATCTTAAGTGATCACTCTCCTTACAGTGTGTATGATAAACCCATTGTTTCATGTTCTCTGTGTGTGTATATAAATCTCTCCTCTGTTTTTTCCACCAAATGCATCCGATGCAGTGAGCTGTAGCTCACGAAAGCTTATGCTCTAATAAATTTGTTAGTCTTTAAGGTGCCACAAGTACTCCTTTTTCTTTTTGCGAATACAGACTAACACGGCTGCTACTCTGAAACCATTCATCTCATAGAATGCTAACTGTGAAACTGAGTGATGGCAATTTAACAGAGCTGAATGTGGTCTGCTGCTCTCCAACAGATGCAGTGAAGGAAACGGGCAATGGAATAGCTGGTTAATATCAAGAATCAATGGGGAAGTGAACTAGAAGTTTCTCTGAGCATGCTCACAAGGGTTAGGGAAAGAGGAGATTTGTCCCCTTCCCTGTTGCCAAAGCCTCAATGCCTCTCCTGCCTTCCTAGGTACCAAAATCCTTAGCAGTTCCCCTAGCTGCTGCCAAATCCTTCAGCTGCCCTCATGATGCTACAATGTATTTTCTTTGTCATTGCAGAAGTCTTGGGCAAACAGACTGGTTTGGGGCAAAGTGAATTTCAAGTGACCCTTTCAGCTTAAATCCCATTTGTCTGCAAATGCTTTGCTTGTGCCTGTGACTAGAGCACTGCGTTCTCTAAGGCCCTGGACCTGCAAGCAGCTGGGTGTGGGCAGACCCCATGCAGAGCCCCAGTTAGAGCTCCTTGCAGGATTAGAATTTAAAGGGAAAAACCTTTCTTTGGTTTTCCTCTGTGCAGCTGGCAGCACTCTGTATGGAGTCAGTGTCACATTTTTCCCCATGGAGTCTGTTTCTTCTGTGAGTCTCATATAGCCAGAGGGAAGAGAGGAGTTATTTAAGTAGAGTATGACTGCTAACCCATAAAAATTGGCAGTGATCTTAGGGTAAAGAGGTGGGGGAGATATAGGGCTGATGTAGGACCAGAAACTGCTTTCAGCTCACTCTTTGAAACTGCCTAGATTTCAAGCTGATATTTCCTTTATTATCAATATAAAAACACCAATAATGAAGGGAAGTTGTCCTATATTCAGTTCAGTAAAAATCCTGATTTCTGAAGGTACCTGAAGCTGCCACAGACTTCCCCTCTGCTGCACTGAGGCAGCAAGCAAGAGTCTTGCTGCCAGATTTGGGTCTGGCCCTAGTTAAGCTGCCTGTGTGTGTATGTATTGAAGAGGAGTGTATGATAGTTTGGCTTCAAACTGTTGCTCTGAGCTGCACAGGCTTTGCTGATTTATTTCTCATTGCACTAGGATGACGAGTGGTTTTGCTACAAGGGTTCAAGGAACTCTATGATTCTGGAGTGGTTGGGCCTTGGTGTTACTGCCTTCACCCAGAGTGGTGCAGAGAACCTAGCAGCTGAGAATGCAGGTAAGAGGCTCATACCTCCTTCAGGTGTGTGAAGCAAGTGCCACAAGTACTCCTTTTCTTGAAGCAAGTGTATATCCATGTGTGACATTGCACTCCATATGATTTTTGAAAATGTGTGAATATAATGTGACTGGAATATGCTTCATGCAAAAGGTCTCTTGCAAGCTATCATTACAAACCTTAAATCTACTGAGTGTGGTCATCCTATTTGTATAAACGTTTCATTTTTCTATCTGAAACTAGAAAGATAACTGAGGTCCTATTGTAATTATGCAAAATATGGGCCATTAATGGTGGTTTGGAATCTTGATGGCTCCTATCAACTAGGACAATTGGTTGTAAATCGCTCTGTTTACTTGCAAGCCTTCCCGTGAGTCAGGCCAGGAAGAATGGAGGCTTGTGGGGGGGGGGGGTGTCTCACAGGACGTGTGACCATGTCACCTGGTACTGGACTCTCTTTAACCTGGTGCTTTTCCATTTAGAAGGAGGGGTGGGGACCCAAAGAGACACAAGATTCCCGCCTTGTGCCAAAGCTATATAAGGGGGTGCAACAGAACAAAGGGGGCTGCAGTCATGAAAATTCCCCAGGCTCCTGCCTGAGCTGAAACAAGGACTGTACCAGGGGAAAGGATTGGGCCCAGATTAGAAAGTAGTCTAGTCTGTGAAAGAAGCTTATTGGAACATTTGAGGGTGAGATTTACCTGTATTCAGTTTCTTAATGCATTAGGCTTAGACTTGCGTGTTTTTCTTACTTTATTCTGTCTGTTATTACTTGGAACCACTTAAATCCTACTTTTTATACTTAATATCACTTTTGTTTATTATTGAACCCAAAGTAAGTAATTAGTACCTGGGGGAACAAACAGCTGTGCATATCTCTCTGTGTTTTAGAGGGCGGACAATTTGAGTTTATCTTGTATAAGCTTTATACAGAGTAAAATGGATTTATTTGGGGTTTGGATCCCATTGGGAGCTGGGTGTCGGGGTGCTAGAGACAGGAACACGTCTTAAACTGTTTTCAGTTAAGTCTGCTGCTTTGGGGCACGTGGTTCAGACCCTCAGTCTGAGATGAAGCAGACTGGCATGTCTGGCTCAATAAGACAGGGTTCTGGAGTTCCAAACTGGCATGGAAAGTGAGCTCAGCCCACCAGGTGACCGTCCCAAGGGGGTCTCTGTGACCCAACCCGTCAAACCATGCATGAGGCCTGTGGTAGGGGAGCGAATGCATAAGCCAGGAGGTGCGTGGTGAGGGGGAGCTATGGTTGAGCAGATATTGAAAAAGTGCATGATGAAGGGGAAGGGAGGGGAGATGAGTGTTTGTTTGAAAAGTACCATGGCTAATTAAAATCCCAGCATGCCCCTCTCCACTCCTGCGTTCTCCTCCTACTGCAGTGTCCCTCTCTCCTCCCTTTAGCTGCATTGTCCTCACTGATGCCTCCATGTATGGCTGGTTTACTGTCTTATAGGTGGCCAGCAGGATGGAGAGGAGGAGCAGGAGGGGGAGGAGGAAGGGGAACAGCTGCTGGAGATCCCAGAGGAGGCTGACCTAATTCAGGCAGACCGAGTGATTGAGGAAGAGGAGACAGCCAGGCCTCAGCAGAGGAGGGAGGATGAGAATGGTGCCATCATGGAACTGGCAAATATGCTCCTGGCCATGAAGCTGGAAAAGCAGAGTCAAGGGGCAGCCCAGCCACAGCAGGAAGCTGTGGAGTGGGAGGTAAACACATTCACTGGGACTGTGAGGCTTTTTTTTTTGTTTTCTTGCTTTTTTGCTTCCTCTGGATAGGGAGGGAGTGATGGGGGAATGCTGGTGCTGAGCACTGTAAGTGTAACTGCTTGATGGGAGTTTTTCCTGCAGATGCAACGAGCTCAGAGGAGGAAAATGAAGCAGAAGATGAGGGCTGAGCTCCGTAAACTGAATGCAATGACTGAGGCAGAGGCCAGGGCTATCCAGGACTTGTGGCAGCTGGACCTCAGCTTCCGCTGGAGGCTGTATAGGTAACAATGCTCTTGGATGTGTTGGGCAGGCGATGCCCAGAGATTGCCCCCAGTTTGCTTGCTCCCCTTTTTATGTAAAGTACTCATCTGGCCTTCACTATTTTCAGATGGAGAAGTAAGGCACTAATACTAAATGGCTTGCCCAAGATCACAGTCTGGAATCTAGGTCTGAGTCCTAGGTTAGCGTCTTAAGCATCCTTCCTCTCATTTGGTGATCATGCTCTTCTCCAGGCGCTGGCTACAGATGTACCAGGGGGAGATTCGACGAAAGATCCTGCAGCATGAGCAGCAGTACCAGGTGGCAGCAGAGAGGTTGGCGGAACTGAGGCTGCAGGAGGATCTCTGCATTCTCAAGGAGGCCCTGGTTGTAGGGATGACGACTACAGGTGAGTGGCATTTGGGGAACAAACCAGCACTGCATCCTAGGTCAGTGGAGGGACACAGTTCCCAGTGGATTCCATCTCCAGAATCAGTAGGTGGGGTGTGGGGGTGTGTGTGGAGTCACAAACAGGCAGCTAACAGGAGGGTTTTGGAGGTTGAAGCAGCGGACTCTATGCTTGGGGATAGTGGGCCTTGGTGACTGGTGCACTGAGCTAATCTGTTTAGTTTTTTTTCCTGTGTTGTGTAGCTGGGCCATGGGCCCCTGAATTAGCAGCTCAGACAGATCTGTTTTATTGGTGTCTTGGTAAGGGCCATGTAGCTTTGATCTTTGAGCAGTCGTCTTCTCCTTTTCCCCCTTGTGCCCCCCCACCTCCCTCCCCGTTTGAAGACTGAGTGACTAGTTGCTTCTTGCTGGTAGGTGGTGGAGCTAAGCAGGATAAAAAGTCAGTTGCTTGACAAATTTGTGAGCTACAAACAGGCAGCTAACAGAGTTTCAGAGGGTGTTTGGCAAGGGAGTGTGAGGGATTGTACCTAAAAGGAAAGCCCAACTCTTGATGACCTTCAATGGAACAGCTGTGACCTGCACCAGATATGCCATGTTTTTTTTCCTGCCTGAAGTCGGAAGGGATTTTGTGTATTACATGGAAGTTGGTGGCTATGTTGGAAGAATAGTCTCTTGGATTGGAAGGACAAGTGCAGATGTAACACAGCATCAGAGAGACTGAGAAGTTCCATTGCTGTTACAGATTTAGTGAAGAAAGGAACTGGCCACCAAGGAATCTGAGGAGGCTTGGCAATTTGTAACCACTGAATGCAAGATGATGAGGCAGACAATGATAGGCAGGCTTTGACCATCAGAATGATGATGATCAGGATGAATTCCACAAAGCTAGAGGTTTCCAAATTATACTGGGTACTCTGTGTAGAAACTGCTGAAAATATCTCTGAAGCTCCACCTGGTCAAATTCAACAGAGAGGTGTATGGGACATACCCATGGATGGCTGCTCAGCCCAACTTGCAAGAAAAAACGACCATGCTGATAAAGGTGTTCAACTGTACAGGGAAGACAGATGAGCCTTGCTGGGGATTCCATCCTAAGAAAAATGGATAGAACATTCTGCAAGGGACAGATGACAGGATGGTGTGCTGTTTTCCTGGAGCCGAGACACTAGACATCACTTTAGATTAGATAGGCTTTTAAAGTCGATGGGGATGAATCCTCTAGTGATGGTGCATGTCAGTACTAATGACACTGCATTGTAGGATCTCATAGATTATGAATGACTTCAGGGAACTCAGAAGGGTGCTGAAGGAGAAAAATGTCCTGGTGATCCTTCCAGTTCCATGAGTGAAGGAAGACGGAAGATGCTGGAAGTGAACTGCTAGCTAGGTAAGTGGTGGAATGTAGATTAAATTTAGTTTTGTGGAATATTGGTCCACCCTCTTTGGGGAGAGGGGACTGTACAGTTTGGATTTGAATGGCCTCCATCTCAGTAGAAGGGGAGCCAGAGTAGTCAGGCATGTGTTAAACTAAACAAAGGTGGAAGGTGAAAAGAAGAGCCAAATGAGCACTCATTCAGCACAAAATTATGAGAACAAAATTAATCAAGAAACCAAAAGATATGAAGAGGAGAATTTATTTAATTGCTCATACAGCAATGCTCTGTGTCTGAGAAACAAACAAGGAATTAAAATTGCTTGCTTATTAGCAAAAATTCAACATGGTCTGTATTTGGTGGGATTTGTGTGATTTGAAATGTTAAAATCAATGGTTATAACTTATTAGGAAGGACTGAGTGGGGGGGGGGAAAGGGGAGTGGGAGTAGCAATCTGTCAAATTACATTACCTATTTCAGAGTCATTGACATCTTGGACAATGATCTTGAATGCATATGCATCAATGTCTTAATGGATAAAGCATAAGACAGGGTACTGTCAGGTGTCTGCTGTAGACCCCCAAATCACACTAGGAAACAGGATGATCGGCTGTATAAGCACTTATATATAAGTGTAGGGGAAAAAAACTCCTCTTGATTATGGGGGACTTCAATCTAAGTGAGTGACACATGCTGGAGGTTTCATGGTGCCAGTACTAAAATATCTTTGGAATTACTAAATATTTTATAGATAATTTCCTAACTCATTGTTGAATCCAACGTGAGGGAATTCTGTATTGGGTCCTCTTTTGACAGATAAAGAGGAATTGATCACAGAACTAAAAATGAGCGGTAGTTTAGGTACAGTAACTCCTCACTTAAAGTTGTCCTGGTTAATGTTTCATTGTTACGTTACATTGCTGATCAATTAGGGCAGTAGTCTCCAAACTGGAGTGCGCAAGATGATCCCAGGGGGTCCGCAGCAGCAGGATCGCTGCTGGACAGCACTCCACCGTTTTTTGTTCTTCGGTAGCAGCTCTGCACGTCCATGGCTGGTGTTCCCCTCCGGCAGAGTGCCTGCGGCAGGTCTTCTGGTCTTCACCCTGGGGGTGTGCAAGCCAAAAAGTTTGGAGACCACTGAATTAGGAAACATGTTAGTTTAAAGTATAACATTGTTTAGCAACCACCTGCTTTGTCCACTGCTTGCAGGAAGGGAAGCTCATTGCAGCTAGCTGGTGGGGGCTTGGAACCAGGGTGGACCAGCAGCTCCCCTAAGTTCCCTGTGCAGCAGCTGCCCAGCAGGCTACCACTTGCCAGCAGTTCAGCTGTCCCTCCCCCAACTGCCATGTGCTGCTCCTGCCCTCTGTCTTGGAGCTGCTCCTGGGCACTCCTGCTTGCTGTGCAGAGGAGAGGGGGACTAATGTCAGGGTGTCCCCCTCCCTCCTATTCCTGCCCCCTGCTTACCCCTTCTCCATATAGAGCAGGGGGGAGACACAACAGGGGTCAGGATGGAGAGAGCTGTCTAGCTGCTACCTCAACTTCCTGATGGTTTTTAAAGGCAGTGTACTTAGAATGTGGTGTCAGCGTACTTAAAGGGGCAATGCGCATCAATCTCTCTCTCACACACACAGGGTGTCTCTATCTGCCATGCTGTCTCTCCTCCCTCCTTTCGTGCTGCCTAACTCTTGAGGGCTCAGCCGAATGCGAGTTCATCATTTAGCAATAAGGCATTCCCTGCGAAATATCCCACCTTCTTTCACCCTCTAATTTCACCACCTCAACCAAGCTCCACAATAATCATTGCTGTGTACAGTATTAAATTGTTTAAAACTGTCTGGTGAAAAAAATTTACCTGGAACCAACCCCCCCCCCCCACCCCTTACATTAATACTTATGGGGAAATTGGATTCACTTAAAGTTGCATTTTTCAGGAACATAACTACAACGTTAAGCGAGGAGTTAATGTACTAATGTCACAGATCCACAGGTCTGGTGCTCTGGAACAATCTCTGGGAGGACCCCTACAATGTGTTAACCCTGTAACCCCCTTAGCTTCACCACCTCCTTGGAGCAAACCTTGGAGCCTTCAGCACCTCTGCTTCATGCCATGAGGTCCCCCTCAGTGAGTCCACGTGAACTGGATACCTGGGCAAGACTTACACACCCAAAAAGAGCAATGCAACCCTAACTTAATCGGGAGTGACTCAGCCAGCGGTGTAAAAACAGAAGACTTTATTAGATTTCTGGAACAAAGCGTAGAAAGTCCTTAAGTTAGCATACAGAACAGAAAAGTTATAACCAAGTCCATCTGGGTCTGTCCAGAGCCTCAAACTCTCTTAGCCTCAGTCCAGAAGAGACTCCTGCTTCCAGCAGCCCCACCTGACCCTCCTTAGTTCTTTGTTTTGTTCCCAGGTGAGGAGGTTTTTACTTGTCTGTCTTCCTTAGCTCTTTGTTCTCCAGCTGGTTAAAACGGGCTGGCTTCCTCCAGAAGGGTCCATTGTCCACGGTCATCAGCTGTTGGGTACCATATGTGTGGTCCACTGTCTTCTGGGACGCTCCAGGGCAAGGGACCCGGGACCCAGGCCCCAGACAGCCAGGTGCCAGTCACACCTGGATCTCTACAAAGAATAAACAACCTTTTTCCCCCTACCTTTTAACCATGCAGGATATAGGGGAAACTAAGGCATGCGCACACAC
Source organism: Dermochelys coriacea (assembly GCF_009764565.3). Classification (NCBI taxonomy): domain Eukaryota; kingdom Metazoa; phylum Chordata; order Testudines; family Dermochelyidae; genus Dermochelys; species Dermochelys coriacea. The sequence goes on along the minus strand of NC_050080.1, from coordinate 128,095 downwards.
ATACAATATTCATCCAAAATATTACGAAAAATTTCCACTTTGTCACAACAAGTGATGGTAATTTGATCACATTTTGTTATATGGAAACAGAATAAAGTCTAAACCACTAATAAAAATGTGGTGCTTTAAAAGGGCCAATTTCCCAAAGCTGAAAATAATTATGAACCAAATCAGTTGGAGAATTTAAACAGAAAAATGTGAATGATTGGGAATTGTTTAAAAACACTTTACTGGATGCATGAAAGGCCACAATAAGACAGAATGCTATACTGCTTTAAAAAAAAAAATCCCTCTTTTTTAGAGGGGAAATGAGGGCAGCTATAAATCGTTAAATACAACTGGAAGAAAGGAAAAATAGATCATAAACCAGAAGATAGGAATTGTAGAAAACTGATAAAGGAAGCAAAAGGACACATTGAGAAATCTATGGCCACCAGAGTTAAGGACAAGGAAGAGATTAAGTACATTATGAATAAAATGCATTGGGCCATTACCAAATGGAAATGATAGAATTATCAATAATGTAAAAAAGGCAGGAGTATTTGTAGCCTTAGTGATGGATTGGTGATTGATTAATCTCAGACCAGTGGTTCTCAAAGTTGGTCTGCCACTTGTTCAGGGAAAGCCCCTGGCGCGCCGGACCGGTTTGTTTACCTGCCGCATCTGCAGGTTCGGCTGATCATGGCTCCCACTGGCCACGGTTCACCGCTCCAGGCCAATGGGGGCTGCTGGAAGCGGCACGGGCCAAGGGATGTGCTGATGTGGGACGTGATTAATCAAGAATTAAAGAAAAGTAATTAATGCCAATCAATGGAGGTTTGTGGAAGATCGATCCTGTCAAACTAACTTGATATGTGTTTTGAGATTACGTGTGTGGTTGATAAAAGTAAAAGCGTTTGTGCAATATACTTAGAATTCCATAAGGCATGTGACTTGGTACTACACTGTTTAATTAGAAAACTAGACATACAAAATTAGCATGGCATGCAATAAATAGATTAAAAACTGTCTGAAAGGTCTCAAAAGGTAACTGTAAATGGGGAATAATCCATGAATGGATGCGTTTCTAATGGGGTCCCTTAGGGATCTGTTCTTGGCTCTACAATATTTAACATTTTTATCAGTGATCTGGGGGACAACATAAAATCATCACCGATCAAGTTGGCAGATGACCTAGAAATTGGGGAGTGGTAAATAATGAAGAGTACAGATTACTCATAAAGTGATCTGGATCATGTGGTAAGCTGGGTGCAAGGAAACAGTGTTTTAATGCAGGCAAATGTAAGGACGTATGTATCTGAACAAAGAATGCAGGCTACGCTTGCAAGATTGGAATGGGACTATCTGGGAAGCAGTTTCTCTGAAAAAGACGTAAAGGTCATGATGGGTCATCAGCTGAACATGAGCTTGCAAGTGCAATTGTGGCCAAAAGGGCTAATGCACTCCTTGGATGTATAAACAAGAAAATATCAAGTAGGAGTTAGTAGTTTAATATTAATTCTGCATTTGGTGCAACTGCTGCTGGAATACTGTGTCTAGTTCTAGTGTCCACAATTCAAGAAGGATTCATAGATTCCCAGGCCAGAAGGGACCACTGTGATCTTGTAGTCTGACCTCTTGTATAAAACAGGCCTGAGAACTTCCCCAAAATAACTCCTGGAGCAGAGCTTTTAGGAAACATCCAATCTTGATCTAAAAATTGCAAGTGATGGAGAATCCACTATGATGCTTTGTAAATTGTTCCAGTGGTTAATGACCATTTTCACCCAAGCTGCCTTCCAACTAGTTCCTGCTTGTTTGTCAGGACCAAATCCAGAATAGCCTCTCTTAGTTGCTTTCTCCACTTTCTGTAACAAAAAATTGTATCCAGTGCATTCCAAGAACTTGTGGGATAATCTGTACCCTGCTCTATTATTTTCCCAACAGCTGTCTGGGAGGTTGAAGTCTTCCATCATCACTACATCCTCTGTTTTGGATGATTTTGTTAGGTTTTTAAATAAAACCCTCATACAGTTTTTCTTCCTGGTTAGGTGGTCTATAGTAGCTACCTACCCTGACATCACCCTTGTGGTTTTTTTTTTTTTTTTTTTTTTACCCCTTTTATCATTTCCTTGAGGCTTTCAGCAGGTATACGTCCCACTTCTATCTCATCCTTCGTGCAAGTGTATATCTTTGATATATTGAGCCACACAACCTCCCTTATTTCCCTTTCTGAACAAGCTGTTCCCTTCGAAATCAATATTCCAGTTATGTGAATTCCCCCACCTTTTCTCCTCCATGAGCTGAATGGGTAGTTCCTGCAGAAGGAGATGGTTAGGAACATGGTAGAAGCAAAGGTCATAGGATCACACTTGTTGCCCATCTGTAATGCTTCCCAGGGATGCCTAAGGTTGTAGGGCACCTAGCTACCACCTGCCCTTCACATGATGAAACCTTGTCTGTGCCTGCCAGGGATCAGCTTCCTTAACCCCACCATCCACAGTCAACATAAGCACTCTCCTCTTAGCCTACACAGGCTCCACCATACCTTTGAGGTTAGTGATAAATACCGTCCAACATCATACACACATTCTGGAGCCTAAATTTAACTAACATGCCTACTTATCGAAGAAGGTCCTGCTTACCTGGAGTCCTTCTCACAGTATTTTTCAACCAGGATGGCTGAGACCATCCTTTCCTAAAACCAAGCCTGCCAGCTGCTTTTCTTCCTAGATGAAGGGTGCCTGAGCATGTCTCTGCACCCCTGGATACATTAGACCAGTCCTTCGTTCTTCATCTTTAAACCTGTGTGTGTGTACCCCCTCCCCCCCATTCACCTTTTCCTGTTAATTTCCTCTCTTAAAGTTCCTGCAATCTCTTCATTAGCATTTGACTTATGTCAATAGACCTTCATTGTATGACACTCAGTATACAGAGGTTTATTAGAGCCCTGGGCAAAAGAACATTTGGGTCCCCACACCCCATTAAAAATACAAATGTATCAAAAACCATTAATACAAAGGTGCCATTCAGTGTTTACGCACTGCATTAATAAAGCAAATCCTATTTCAGTTCATTATTCCTAAATTAACTGCTCAGTTTTTCCACATAGAAAATGAGTCTGGCTAGATATTATCTGTACCATTACACAAAGGTATTCACTGCTGATCTGGACAACATGGCTGTTGCAATAATCAGTCATTCACTGTTCTACAAGTGATTCTTTAATCTCCCCCAATTTTCTTAAACCTGACCATTAAACGTTTTTTTCCACCCATTGATCCTGTTACAGTTTAATTGTTCAACTGTGGAAGCAAAGGTGTCTGAAAGACAACAGTCACAATTCCAGAAAGTAACCTAATTAAAAGAAATAATCCTTACCTGAGGTAAAATTACTCTATTATTAAGAACTTTAATTTCTTCTTCAAATGATTGCTTATATCGATTCCAGTTAGATGTGCATGTGCTGCATGCACAGTCATCGGAAAGTTTTTCCTCTAGCAGCAGCCGTCGGGTTGGCTGTGGAGCCCCCTGGAGTGGTGTCGTCTTTGTGGTCAATATATGATCCTGCCGACCCGGCGCCTCCTCAGTTTCTTCTTACTGCCAGTGACAGTTGTTGCAACTGTGGTGTCTTGCTCAGCAAGTTCTACCACATTTCCGTAGCCTCTTTGTTTTTGTCTCTGTTCTTTATACGTGTTAGTTAGTATTTGTTCTTAGCAGTTTGGCTGGGGGGTTTACCCTCTATCCCGACGGCTTTTTCTCGGGAGGGCTTTCGTGCCCAAGTCCCAGGGGTTCAAGCCCTGCAAGTCCTGCTCCAAGCCCATGCCAATGGGCAACTCCCACGATGCTTGTCTGAAGTGTCTGGGGGAGGCTCACCAAGCCGATTTAATGCAGGATTTGTAAAGGGTTTCTCCTCAGAACCAAAAAGGAGCAAGACTTTTGCCTTAAGCAGTTCCTTATGGAGGCACACTTAGACTTCAGCTTCTGTTGGCACAGCAGGACCCGGAACTGAGTTCTTCGGTGCATAACACCACAGCAACAGTGATTTAAGCGGCACCATGAATGGATTCAAGTTGAGAGCTGCGGCACCACCGCTCCCCGGCGCCAAAACAAGTGGGATCGACCTGACACCGCTCCCACTCCCTGGTGCAGAAATGGCACCAAAAGCAAGGGAGGAGCAGCTCTCTGTCCCAGAGGCCCACCCCTCTGGAGCTGGCCAATGGGGCATGTCCTCGTGAAGAGCACCCAGTTCCAAAGCCTGCAGAGACAGTACTGTTGACTTTGATTTTGGTCCCGCAAGGGGGACCATGAAGTCCGGTGCCGTTGGACTCCCCAGCCCACATCATTGAGGAGGTGGAGCTGCCATTCACCCTGGACACCTTTGCGGCAGCAAGGGACCTCATCGCCATGACAGCGCCAAGGTAACCTACGATTTGCGCTAAGCCTCTGGTACCACATCGTATGGCACTGTCTTGAGGCAAATCATGATGATCTGGCCCTTGGCACCACTGATAGAATCTCAGCGCCACTCGAGGTCATGCCAGTGCTCCTGATCGCGACGCCAATCCACACATCAGGCCCCATCACGCAGCAGGTCCTGGACCCAGCACAGGTCCTGACGCCACTCAGCAACCCAGAGTAGCTCCAGTCTCGTGGCACTGCTCTCCAGCCTTGCGGCACCACTCGCCAGATCCGCTCCGCTCGGCACTGCCCTGGCCTCTGACTCAGAGGCGGGATCTAGGTACTCGGAGCGACGCAGATACCGGTCAGGCCTTGGACACTCTGAGGTGGGGGCAGGGCTGTGGCCTGCGCAGTGGCAGGGACCAGTGCAGTGGCCATTCTGGACCCCGTGGGCATACCACCGGGCCCAAGGCGCCCAGCCTAAAGGCTCCTGATCGGCCACCTCTGAACCGAGGATGCTGGGGGCCTCAGCCAGTCACCCCACCCCTAGGGGTGCCGAGGAGGCACCATGCCCCTGTCCCCCCCTCGGAACCAACTCCATTGCCAGTTCCTGAGCCTGGTACAGCCAGTGAGACAGGTCGTCAGGTTCTCGATGAAGGGGCAGGAATGGCAGAAGGAAGCCTTTCAACCCCCCTTCTGGACAAGGCCAGGGCCCGACCAAACCATTATCGGGTTCCAAGCAGGCCTTTTTGAAGGGGCACCTGAGGATGGCACACCAGACTCATTCCCGGATCCTTCCCCGCCCTTTTTGAATAGTTTGTCCAATTCTTCTATGCATGGTCCCAAATAATCTCAGACTGCTGGGTCCTCTGCACGATGGAAGTGGGATACTCTCTCCATTTCTGCTCCTACCGTCCCTCCCACCCCCCTTCTCCATCCCTCTTCAGGGACCCCTCTCACGAGCAACTCCTTATCCAGGAGGTGCAGGCACTCCTTGCCATGGGAGAGGTTGAGGAAGTTCCTCAGGAGCTAAGGGGCAAGGGATTCTACTCCCAATACTTCCTAATCCCCAAGACCAATGGGGGTCTCAGACCCATTCTAGACCTGCGAGGACTCAACAAGTTCATGGTAAAGTTGAAGTACTGCATGGTCTCCCTGGGCACCATTATCCCTTCCCTGGATCCAGGAGACTGGTATGCTGCCCTCGACATGAAGGATGCGTACTTACACATAGCGATTCATCCAGCACACAGTGTTGTCCTACACTTTAGTGGTCAACAACAAGCATTACCAATTCACTGCTCTCCCATTCGGCCTTTCAACAGCCCTCCAAGTGTTCACCAAGTGCATGTCGGTCATGGCTGCTTTCCTCTGTTGCCAGCAGGTGCAAGTATACCCCTACCTCGATGACTGGCTACTCAGGGGCCACGCCAAGGCACAGGTGCAGTTCCAAATCTGTTTGATCAGGTGCACGTTTGAATGGCTGGGTCTCCTCCTCACCTTGGGGAAGTCGACCTTGGAATCGACCCGGAGAATACAATTTATTGGGGCAGTGTTGGACTTGGTTCAGGCACAAGCCCTTCTGCTAGAGTCCCAATTCTGAGCAATCATGGACATAATTCAAAGCCCGCAGCAGTTCCCAACTGCTCACAACAGCAAGGGGGTGCCAGAGTCTCCTCTGCCACATGGCTTCTTGCACTTACGTGTTCCGGCCCGCCAGGCTGTGGCTCAGACCATTGCAGGCATAGCTTGCATCGGCCTACTGCCCGGGGCACAACAGCTGGAATTCAGTGATCACGGTGCCAGGGCAGATCCTCACTTCCCTCTACTGGTGGCTTGACCCCCAAGCGGTGTGCGGAGGAGTCTCCTTCCACAATCCTCAACCTTCCTTGTCCCTGGTTACAGATGCGTTGTCTCTGGGATGTGGGGGGCACATCTGCAGGACCTCCAGACACAGGGCCTATGGTCACAGGATGAGCTCTCCCTACATATCAACATCAAGGAGCTGAGGATGGTGCGCCTTGCTTTCCAGGCCTGACTGCAAAGCCATTGTGTAGCGGTTCTAATGGACAACACCACCACCATGTTTTACATTAACAAGCAAGAGGGAGCCCGTTCCTCTCCCTTATGCCAGGAGGCCCTCCAGCTGTGGGAGTTCTGCATAGCCCACTCCATTCACCTGGAAGCATCCTTTCTACCAGGAGTTCAGAACACTCTGGTGGATCACCTCAGCAGGTCCTTCCGCATGCACAAGTGGTCCATCCGGCCAGATGTCCTACACCTCATTTTCCAAAGGTGGGGGTTTCCCCAGGTTGACCTGTTTGTCACCCAGCACAACAGGAAGTGCCCAATGTTCTGCTTCTTCCAGGGTCACAGCCGAGGCTCCCTCACGGATGCATTCCTTCTACCCTGGAGAGGTTGCCTGCTCTACGCCTTTTCCCCCATTCCCCCTCATGCATGAGGTCCTGCTCGAGGTCCACAAGGAGTGGGCAAAAGTAATTCTGATAGCTCCAGTGTGGCCTCAACAACACTGGTACCCCCACACTACTGGAGCTGTTGGAGGCAATGGTCACGTTCCCTCTCTTCCCTGACTTACTCACTCAGGACCACGGTTGCCTCCCATCACCCCGACCTATGGTCCCTCCACCTCACGGCTTGGAAGCTTCATGGCTGAACCCAATGGAACTTCTGTGCTCGGAGCAAGTAAGGGAAGTCCTCCTCAGTAGCAGGAAGCCCTCTACCAGAGCCACGTATCTGGCAAAGTGGAAGAGATTCTCATGTTTGTGTGACCAGTGTCGCACACCTCCCCTCCAGGCATCGATACCTCTCACCTTTGGAGTACCTCCTACATCTGAAACGGCAAGGCCTGGCGGCATCCTCCGTAAGGGTACACCTCACTGCTATCTCGGCCTTCCACCCAGGAGCGTCTGCTTCATCTGTCTTCACCAACCCTATAGTTGGTTGCTTCCTTCCTTAAAGGTTTGGACCACCTACATCCCAAGATCCGGCAGCCTGTCCCTGCGTGGGACCTTAACCTGGTCCTTTCCAGGCTCATGGGGCCCCATTTGAACCACTGGAAACTTCCTCCCGCCTGTACCTGTCTTGGAAGGTAGCATTCCTGGTCGCCATTATGTCTGCGAGGAGGGTGTCTGAGCTAAAGGCTCTCACCTCTGATTCACCTTACACGGTTTTCCACAAGGATAAGGTGCAACTCAGGCAATATCCGGCCTTTCTTCCCAAGGTGGTGTTGCACTTCCACACCTGTCAGGTCATTTTCCTGCCCTCTTTTACCCCAAGCCTCATGCCAGTAACTGGGAGCAGCGGCTTCACTCCCTCAATGTTCGCCGAGCACTAGCTTTCTACATTGAGCGCACTAAGCTATTCAGAAAATCAAACCAGCTATTCATAGCAGTGGCAGACCGGAGGAAAGGACTCCCGGTCTCATCTCCAAGAATATCCTGGATCATGTCGTGCATCTGCGCATGCTACGAGCTGGCCAACATACCAGCCCCGGCTCTTACTGCACACTCCACGAGGGCCCAGGCCTCATCAGCGGTGTTCTTGGCCTAGGTCCCGATCCAAGAAATCTGCAGGGCAGCAACTTGGTCCGCGGTGCATACCTTCACTTCTCACTACGCCATCGTCTGGCACGCCAGAGATGACGCGACTTTCGGAAGAGCGGTGCTGCAATCAGTGTTCTCTTAACTCCGGCCCCACCGCCTAGGTAAGGCTTGGGAGTCACCTAATTGGAACAATATGAGCAATCACTGGAAGAAGGAACAACCGTTACTCACCTCTTTTAACTGTTGTTTTTCGAGATGTGTTGCTCATATCCATTCCAAACCCACCCGCCTTCCCCTCTGTCAGAGTAGCTGGCAATAAGGAACTGAGGAAGCGCCGGGTTGGCAGGGTCTTATATTGAGTGCCATGAAGGCGCCGCTCCAGGGGGATCGACAGGTGACACCTGACAGGTGCTGCTAGGGGAAAAACTTTCCGACGACTGTGCACGCAGCGCGCGCACACCTAATTGGAATGGATATGAACAACACATCTCAAAGAACAACAGTTATGAGAGGTAACCGTTTTTTTTTTTTTTTTTCAATCAACGGTGCACACTGGTTTAAAACAAAGTTTGCAATTGATCGTATAAACTATGAAAAAATTATGAAAGAATCTGATGTGTGCCAAAGTGATTGTCTTGGCCTTCTGCCAAAGGCAATTCATGTCAAACCTGAGAAAGTTGACCTTTTACCAGTTAAGTTTTAGGACTAACTATTTCAGCTAACCAGAAACTAATTTATATTTATACATTAAATCACACTTCTAAGAATAGTCCAGGTTCTGATTAGTTAGAGCACATAACAGGATGTTTGGTCATTACTAAGCTAATGAGAATGTAGTTTTTCCAATAATACTGCAGAGAGAGAACATTCATTACTCCATTATACGAATGTCTTATCAGTGTAATGGAGGGAAAAAAGTAACTGAAACTGAAGATAAATTTATCCTACTTCTATAACTATCGGGGGTTTTTCCTTTGTTTATCCCTCCTGGAGGCTTGGCTTTGGGATTCACATTGCAACAGATGACTATTAGCCCATGACAACAGTTGATTCCACTGACCATCTTTGTTAAGTAAATTTGCATGGGCCACAATTCATTTGTGAAATTCATAGTTGAGTGAGTTGTGTCGGGAAGCTGTGGCCCAGTTTAAACAGTGCCACATCAGTCCATGCGGGGTGAGGGGGGAAATACACACAAGGATCTTAATCGTGCAGTCTGGGGTAAATAGCACTATAGTCTTTCATCCACTGCTAAGATGGGAGAACTGTACTATGGAAGGCTTCGTATCAGCTGAGCAGGGGGCAAATTAATGCCATATCACAATGGACATGCAAGAATCCACACTAAGATCCCAAGGCTGTGAACCATGTGCATGGGGAGTTGGGCTCGACAAAGGTCTTAGAGATTCAGGTGGGGGTAAATGGGGCTATATCATGACATATTAGGATGGGGGTAAATAATGCTGCGTTATGAGATGCAGTGATAGTGGCATCCAAAGGCCTCGACACTATAGATAGAGGCATAAAAAAAACCCCCAAACAAAGCCTGTCTCACCATATACTTTGCAATCACCAAAAGAGACGGGAAAAAAAAAACTGGAAGAGAAGAGGAGAGAATAGGTCATGTCTAGGGGAGAGAAGTGATTGAACATTGAGAGGCAAGGAAGAGACAATGCGGGCTCCCACAGGAGGGAGGGTTTGGGGTTTCCATGTTTCCCCTCTTGACCAGGGCAGCAGAGAGCGTTCTCTTTCTTCCCCCCCCACCCCCTTTGGCTCCGTGTTGCATTTCTCTGGGAGCTGCTGCTGTGGGTTGAGGTGACAAGGATTTCCCTGGCTCCCCTAGCCACGGGGAGCTGCCTACCCTGGTGGCGCTCCCTCCCCGCAACTATGTTCTTCCGGTCACTTATGTGCTGCAGGTTGCAGCCTGTGTCCTTGCGGCTCAGCTTGGGCTTGGGGCAGTAGGACTTCAGCCAGGAGTGGGCATTCCTGCGCAGCATGGGGCTGGAGGAGACACAGCAGGAGGTGGTGTTCCCTATCTTCCTTCGCCAGCCATCCCTGGCTGCCTGGCCGCCTGGCCAGGTGTGGGAGGATACTGGGGGAGCCTGTCACCAGCAGTGGCAAGAAGCCATGGGCAGCAGCGAAGAAAACAACAAACAGGAGAAGAAGAGGTGACGGCTGCTGCTGCTCCCTCCAGCTGCACTCACTGGCTGACCACTCCCCCCCCGCCCCCAACTGATGCATCCAAGAATCCTTGCCCCAAGCACAGCCAGCAAAGCAGAGGGTGCAGCAGCTAAATCATCCTGTCCTGGCATCATGAGATTTTTCTGGAGGCCCCAAATTGGCTGGGGTCCATGCGTTAATCCACCACTACCAGTATACAATGGCCAGCCGAGGAGATAAGTGTTTCCTACTTCCTGTCTGGTAGAACCTGTCTTAAGGCATGTCGCTGCTTTAAAACTATAATTTTTTATATATATATATATATATATATATATATATATATATATACACACACACACAGCTCTTTACATATTATCTGCAGATACATTTAGCAAAGATTATGACAACCAGTGCAACACAGGCTGGCAGTAGAGACCTCACATGACACTCTTTGGTGAACTAGTATGTAGATGCCAGACCCAGGGGACTCCTGTAACTTTTATGCATCTCTGCCCGTTAGCATCAAGAGATCTTTGGGTCACACCACCTACTCCCTGTACCCTTAGGAGCCTTCCTGGGCATAGGCCAAGAAGCCAGCTACAAAGCCCCTTTGGGGATGAGTCTTGGAATGTGCGATGCGTGGCAGAGAACCCCTTGTGTCTTCCTGGGAACTGAGACCTGGGGAGGTTCTCTCCATCCCTTAAAATATCTGTCTTGGAGTTCCTGTGCACTAGCTTGCTGCCTGTAGGGGAAGTTGTGCTCTGTTGAGGGTGCCTTTCTCTTTCCCACCAGGTGCTGCTAAATACCGTCAGATCCTGCAGAAAGTGGAGCCTCGAATTGTCATAGTGGAAGAAGCAGCAGAGGTTCTGGAGGCTCACACCATCACCACTCTGAGCAAAGCGTGTCAGCACCTCATCCTCATTGGAGACCACCAGCAGGTAACGTGTCCATGTGGGGCCTGCTCCAATGTACAGAGACTGAGATAGGGCACAGCAAAATGCCAAGCAGGAGGGTCCCACAGGTTTATCATCCTCCCCCTGCCATATAGCTATATCCACAGTGGCAGTCATTGGCCCTGCCTCCCCTTAGTTCCCCAGTGTGCTTCCGGGGACAAAACTCTCGTGCAGTTCTGGCAGTAACTTAACCTCACTTACTTCTAAGCCTGATTCATTGTAGCTGAGCTGGCCCGAATACTTGGCATTGCTTCAAAAACCCTGTCGCTGCTCTTCCAGTGGTGGAGAGAGGAAAGCGTTGCAGATGGATGGGAGGGAGAACTCATAACAGCTGAACTCTAACACTTTCATTTCCAGTTGCGGCCTAGTGCTAATGTGTATGACTTGGCCAAGAACTTCAACCTGGAGATGTCTCTTTTTGAGCGGCTGGTGAAAGTCGGCTTCCCCTTTGTCCGCTTGAATTATCAGGTGAGGAGCAGCTCTAGAATCTCCGCTTGCTGTACTCATTTTCCATTATATAGGTGTGACAGGTTGTCACCCCGGATTGCAATCTGGGAACTGTGGGAACCGCTGCGCTCCTCTAAGACACACAGCTGGGTTGGGGACACAGCCAGCCTCACCCAGGGCCTGTTATCACCTAACATGACAGCAGGTGGCGCCACTCATCCAAACTGGGTTACCTGACTGCAAACAGCAGACAATGGCCAATTTTCCAGTTCCCCCCTCTATAGTATAAACCCAAAATTATACCATCTTGCACCACACAGGGATCTGTACAGTGTTAGTTCATTATTGAGCCGCCACCCCCCCATGGTGAGAGGAATATGCACACTTGTGGTAACCAAACTGAGATTTTTTTCCCCAGACACTTCATTTAAAGGCACACCGGTTTAGGTTAAAACATAAAACAAGTTTATTAACTACAGAAAGATAGAGTTTAAGTGATAGCAAACAGATCAAAGCAGATTACCTAGCAAATACAGGTGATTCGCATCATACGCACATTTAACTTACACAAATTCAACTATACACGCTCGGCAAAAAAAAAAAAAGAAAAATAACAAGATACCTGTAAATAGTGTGGGCGATTCCGCCCACCATTCCATCAATGAGCATATGCTCCGGAGTGAGCGTGAGATGGGAGACGTGAATCTGCTGTTCCCTCAGTCGGTGTGAGTTCCTGCGTGCCTCTCCTAGTGTGAGCATCTTGCTGCACTGAGTGTGATTCTAGCGTTTAAAGATACTGTACATATTTTTCATACAACATGGCTCCTAAACGCAAGCCAACTACTTCATCTGGTGCTCAATCGAAGAAACAGCAATCTGTTCCAACGCTGGAGGAAAAACGGGCTGTGTTGGACTTATTGAGAGATGGTATGTCGGTCTCCAATGTGGCGCGTAAATATGGCCACAATGAATCTAGCATCCGTGCCATCAAGATTCGAGAGAGAGAAATTCATCAAGCTGTAGCATCAAGTGCTCCAATAACTGCTAAGGTGACAAGCCAGGTGCATGTTAAGACTTTAGTGAAGACTGAAAAGTCATTAAACTTACGGCTGGAAGACATGAACTGTAAACGTGTGCCTATCGATGGCAACACATTGTGAGAAAAGGCTCTTAGTCTCTATGCATTCAAATCTCCTGCTGAAGGAGGATAGTCTTCTGATGAGAAGGAATTCAAAGCCAGCCAAGGTTGGCTTAACGGTTTTAGGAACCGCTTCAACCTCAAAAACGTGCAGACTACTGGGGAAGCTGCATCTGCCAATGAAGAGGCAGCAAAAGCCTACCCCGAACAATTAAAGAAAATCATAGAAGAAAAGGACTATCTTCCAGAACAAGTTTTTAAAGCTGATGAGACTGGGCTCTTCTGGGGAAAAAAAATGCCCAACTGCGCTTACACTTAGAAATCAGAAAGACAAGCCCAATTTGCTGAAGTGTTCCAAGCAGCAAAACACTTGAATGATTTAATTTCTGAATTCGATCTCTCTATGGAACGAAGCCTCAAAATCACACGTAGTATTACGGATGGTTTGAGACCGTATCAAGAAATGTTTGAGCAGCTCAAGAGACAACAGCGACAGTTGCCGATCACCATGGTTTTTCAAGGAAAAATGACCAGCAGCAGACGAGCCTACGCAATCAACTTCTTGAGCTGAACCAGAGCCAACCACTTCGTCTACAACTCGCTCTCCGTCACCCAAACTCTCAATCACCGCCGTCTCCTGGATCGACATCAAGCCCTGACGACCCCCTATAATTAAAAATACAGTCCTGTAAAATTAAATTTTGCATATGTACTTTTTATTATATACTGTATATTACTATATACATTATACATTTATACATATTACTGTACAGCCTTGTATACACAAAACCATGTACGGTATACTTTACTTTATGACAGGTTTCAGAGTAGCAGCCGTGTTGGTCTGTATTTGCAAAAAGAAAAGGAGTACTTGTGGCACCTTAGAGACTAACAAATTTATTTGAGCATAAGCTTTCGTGAGCTACAGCCCACTTCACCGGATGCATTCAGTGGTCTCAGAATGTAATTGTAAACAGGGAATCATAATCAATAAGTTAGTCTCTAAGGCGCTACAGTTACTCCTTTTCTTTTTACTTTATGGGTGATTTAAGGGATTTTCAAGGATAATTTTGACTATAGACGATTTTCGCCTTATGCGCTGACTTTAGAACTTAACCCTCGCATAAGATGCGACTCCACTGTAAACAAAACCACAAACTAAGCCTAAAATACTAGAAAGATTGGATATGAATTAGCAGTTTCTCACCCTGACTAACAATTAGGGCCTACCAAATTCATGGCTGTGGAAAAATGCATCATGGACTGTGAAATCTGGTCTTTTGTTTATTTTTACCCCATACTATACAGATTTCATGGGAGAGACCAATGTTTCTCAGACTGGGGGTCCTAACCCAAAAGAGTGTTGTGGGGAGAGTCGCAAGGTTACTGTAGGGGGGTTGCAGTATTGCCACCCTTACTTCTGTGCTGCCTTCAAAGCTGGGTGGGTGGAGAGCAGTGGCTGTTGGCCAGATGCCCAGCTCTGAAGGCAGTGTCCCATTAGCAGCAGTGCAGAAGTAAGGGTTGCAGTACTATACCATGTCACCCTTACTTCTGTGCTGCTACCTCAGAGTTGGGTCAGGACCCTACAGTTACAACACCATGAAATTTCAGATTAAATATCTGAAATAATGAAATTTACAATTTTTAAAATCTATGACCAAAATAGACTGTGAATTTGGTAAGGACCTACTGATGATACAAGCAGGCTTGCAGATTCTCAAGGCACAAGCTGCACTTGCTTTGCAGCTTGGGATCCCCACCTCCATTCCAAATCCTTTTCTTTCAGAGCTTCTTTTAGGTGTTGAGTTGTTGTGGGAGAGTGAAGAACAACAGATGATGTCACTCCCTGTTTTATATAGCCTTAGCATATGGTGGGAACCCTTTGTTCCAAAAACAGATCCCAGCCCAGTTTGTAGAAAAATACAGGTACCCAAAATTGAGTCCAGCGTCATGTGCTCTGGTCACATGCCCTTGCAGAGTCATAGCAGCCATTACTTATAGGCTGGCTGGAGCATTCTTAGGAAGGCTCACCAGGTGGGGGATAAGCTTCTCCCTAAAGCCTGTTGTTTTTCCTAATGGCCCATTATCCTGAACAGACTCTTCACAACCAGATGTTTAGGCTGGAAGCACTTTGCCTAGTGGGTGTCACCCAGGTAGTCAATATTCATAACTTTAGATACAAAAATGATACATGCATACAGATAGGATAATCATATACAGCAAATCATAACTTTTCCAATGACCCCTTACATGACCCATCTTTCAGAAAATGCATCATAATTAGTCATTATCATATAATATTACTACAACAATTATGGGGTGTAGTGTCACAATAGGTATTTACCTGGTTGGAGTTTGAAGGAAGCTCAGCCTTATATTCCTGCTCCCATAGCAATCTGAAAAAACAAAACAGAAAACCAGGTTTTGCTTAATCCCTCTGAAGAACACAGGGATCTGTCAGATCCATGCAGACCAGCTTCTGTGTCCATTCAAGACACAGGCACTACATCTTATGGTACAGCCTTTCTGCTCTTGGGCTCTCTCCCTGTTGCATAACTGAAGCTGGTGAGAGAAGCAGACTCACAAAACACATAGCAACGTCTCATAATTTCATATACAATGAAGATACATTGTAACATTAATATTTAACAGATTGTGACTTTTCAAATGGTATCTCACAAGGCATACTTTGTACAAAACGTATAATCCTATAACAATAGTGAATATGGGGGTACAGGGAGTTACATGGGGTACATTATGTAACAGTGATGTCATGCTGGTGGTGACTTTTGTGATCTGACAACCTGTCCACTGGGAACTGCACTGAAAGCAACAAACTTACTTACAGTTCCATATCTTCATGAAGATACATTTGGTCACTTCCATCTGGTTAGATTGGAATTGATGACAGAGGGAGGGTTAGTTTCCATTTCTGTGGCACCATTGTCTCGTATTTGGTCATTGTCTTCCCTGATGAAGCAGAAATGGAAGGATGGTTCAGTTCATTCCATCATGTGGAAATTTGCCCATTTATGTTGGCTACTGCTAACCCTAGCCTTCCTGTAACTAACTTTTGTTTCTGTATTCCAGCACCGCATGCGCCCTGAGATTGCCCAGCTCCTCACTCCTCACATATACCAGGAGCTGGAAAATCATCCCTCTGTCCTCAAGTATGAAGACATCAAGGTGAGTTTTCAGAAGGCACCAAGCAATTTCTCTCTATGTTCCCTCTAATTTTTGATAGGGTGTGTGTGCAAAAAATTTCTTCTGTGCAAATTTTTGTGTGCGCGATGTTTCGCCATGTGCATGGGGTTTAGGATCTGTGTGCGCACACACACGCACAGCTTAGAGGGAACAGTGTTCTCAACCCCCCTTACTGGGTAAAATGAGCCTCTGCTTATATCGTCCAAACCAGTCACTTCTATGGGTTTGTATTCACGTATTTATGTCTCTTTGATCAAGTTTAGCTGATAAAAATTGGTAATTTAAATAAAGAAATCGGGTGATGTAGGAGTAGTTATCTTATCTTATAAACAAGATGGATGGATGTTATTTATATTAACTTAATGCGTACACCGTAGTCAAGGACCTGGGCCCCATTATGCTAGATGCTGTACAAACACAGAACAAAAAGATTGTTCCTGCCCAAAGAGCTAAGTATTTGCATGGAGAGAAAATACTGGGTACGAAAGGGCTCTTTAATCTAGCAGAGAACTGCACAACAAATACCAATGGCTGGAAGCTGAAGGTAAACAAATTCCAATTAGAAATAAGGCGCAAATTATTAACAGCGAAGGGTGATCAACCACTGGAACAAACTCCCAAGGGAAATGGTGGATTCTTCATCTCGTGATGTCTTCAAGATTGGATGCCTTTCTGGAATATGATTTAGTCAAACACATTAGTGGGGTCAATACAGAAGTTAACTGGGTAAAATTCTCTGGCCTGTGTTATGCAGGAGGTCAGACTAGGGTCCTTTCTAGCCTTCAATTCTATTAATCTGTGGATACTAATATGGAATCCTGGTTTTGCTCTAATGGGAAAAACATGTTCAACCAGTGCAGCTAATTAAGCAGTCGTTACTGTAACTTCAGGCACTCAAAGAGCCACAGAATTGTGCCCGCATCCATGAATATCCATCTTTCCTGAAGAAGCTTGTCTCTGGCTGAAATGGCCTGATTGTCCCTTGGGGAGATAGGAGCAACCCAACTAATAGGCAATTCCTTTTTGTTCAGTGTCAGGGAATGAACATTCTATTTGCATGTTCACCGAGGGTGAAGGGAAATTTTGGACAGGTGCATGGGCTGCATTCTCCACCTCATTGGAGGAGGGAGCCAGGGATCCACAGGGACTCTGACACTAATAGCCCTTCCTATGGAAGAGAGAAGAAACCCTTGCTTTCTTCTCTGCAATGGGTAGGGTTTGTGTCAAAGGGGCCATGCACTGCGGCAGCTGTATCAAAGAGAATGGGGGTTGGGAGGAAGGTAAGATCAAACAAAACACTGAAAAATAAAAGGAATGATGTGAATTATGGGATTGAGAAAGAAAAAGATTGTCATGAAAGACAAGAATCTAAAATAGCCAGTCTCTGAAGTGCCATGAAAGGGGGAGAATAGTGTGATGGGAGAATGAAGTACATACACTTATTCAGAGTCCAATAACAAACTCTCAAATTCATACATATAAAGCTGTATTACGTGGACTACAAGTATTGCAGATACGTGTAAGAGAAAAGTGTCTAAGGTCCCATGGCGGTGGGATACTGAAAGTGTTTTTCACCCTGGCTAGTAGGTATCAAGTAAATAAACACTGTGCATGGCTATTTTATCACCCATTTCTCCCACCTAATCTTAAATACATGAGTATTCACACTGAGTAGTGTGAATGAATGAGCTGTGATTTCTCGTTTATAGCCTGGGAACATGCCACCAGCACAAACTCCTTTTTGTAACCTAAAGAATAAATTGTAGTTGCTGGACTCTAATTAAAATAAGGAATCAAATCCTCTACATGCTGCTGGATTCCTGGAATAGTCAGTGATGTACCAGTGGGACACTGTATGGCCAACAGGTTTCAGAATAGCAGCCATGTTAGTCTGTATTCGCAAAAAGAAAAGGAGTACTTGTGGCACCTTAGAGACTAACAAATTTATTTGAGCATAAGCTTTCGTGAGCTACAGCTCACTTCATTGGATGCATTCAGTCTCTAAGGTGCCACAAGTACTCCTTTTCTTGTATGGCCAACAAGTTTCCCAAACTCTCCCTTACTAGGTACGTTATGAGGGGTCTGACTGAGGGGTATTTGCCTTAAGTGTGCAATGACCAGGGTCCTGCACCCTGAATCCAAGACATCTACAGAGGAACTGCTAAGTGGGTCACCATAGGCATGAAAGAGTGGGTTGCAGTTGGAAGGTTAGAATGTTTTTTCCATGGTAACATTTTCCCTTCTTTTCTTTTCAGGGGATCTTATCTAACCTTTTCTTTGTGGAGCATGACTTCCCTGAACAGGAGATCCAGGAAGGGAAAAGCCATCAGAATCCACATGAGGCCCAGTTTGTGGTGGAGCTGTGCAAATACTTCTTGTGCCAGGACTACTTGCCCTCCCAGATCACCATCCTCACCACCTACACTGGGCAGCTCTTCTGTCTGCGCAAACTCATGCCTGCCAAAATCTTCACAGGTGTGAAGGTTCATGTGGTGGATAAGTATCAGGGTGAGGAGAATGACATTATCTTGCTGTCACTTGTGCGGAGTAATAAGGAAGAGAGAGCTGGGTTCCTGCAGATTTCTAACCGGATCTGCGTAGCATTATCCAGAGCTAAGAAAGGGCTGTACTGTATTGGGAATATGGGAATGCTTGGCAAGGTGCCTCTCTGGAGCAAGATCATTCACACCCTGCGGGAGAAGGGTCATATTGGTCGCTCACTGATGCTCTGCTGTCAGAACCATCCTGACACTAAGACTCTGGTGTCCAAGGGAGCAGACTTCTGCAGAGTTCCTGAAGGGGGCTGTAGTCGCCCCTGTGAATTCAGGCTGAATTGTGGACACGTCTGCACTCGAGCATGTCACCCCTATGACTTAGAGCACAAAGAGTTTCAGTGTATGAAGCCCTGTCAAAAGGTGCTCTGCAAAGATGGCCATCGTTGCCCCCAGTTGTGCTTTGAGCGCTGTGGACAGTGCATGGTGAAAGTGCTGAAAACCATCCCAAAGTGTGGCCACCAGCAGATGGTCCCTTGCTCCACTCCTGAGAGTGAGTTTTGCTGTCAAGAGCCATGTCAGAAATATCTGAAATGTGGGCACAGATGTAACATGTCCTGTGGGCAGGAATGCAGTGTTCAGTGTCTTGAGATGGTTATGGTCACACTGAAATGTGGCCACAACCAGCAGGTGAAGTGCTGGATCACAGTGGAGATGAAACATGGGATGCCTGTGAAATGCAAAACCAAATGCCATATTTCACTGGATTGTGGCCATGAGTGCCCAGGTTCCTGCCATACCTGCTTTGAAGGGCGATTTCATGAGCACTGCAAGAGCCCTTGTAAGCGCTTCCTGATCTGCTCTCACAAGTGTCAGCAGCCTTGCACCAGGGAATGCCCTCCATGCCAGCAAGCCTGTCAGAACCACTGCATCCACAGTCGGTGCAAAAAGAAATGTGGAGAGATGTGTATCCCATGCATGGAGCCATGTGAGTGGCGGTGTCAGCACTACCAGTGTACCAAACTTTGCTCTGAACCATGCAACAGGCCCCGTTGCGATGTACCATGCACTAAGCTACTGCACTGTGGTCATACTTGCATTGGGTTATGTGGGGAACCTTGCCCAAAAAAGTGCCGTGTGTGTCACCAGGATGAAATCACCCAGATCTTTTTTGGCTTTGAGGACGAGCCAGATGCTCGCTTTGTGGAGCTGGAGGATTGTGGCCACATCTTTGAGGTCCAAGGCTTCGACCATTACATGGATGAAGATGAAAATATCATCAAGCTGAAGGTCTGCCCCAACTGCCAGACAGCCATCAGGAAGAACTTGAGGTATGGCACCATTGTGAAAAGGCGGCTGGAAGAGATAGAGAAAGTGAAGAAGAGAATCCAAGGTCCAGTAAGTGAAATTGAAACTAGCAGGCATAGACTGCAGGGTGTGTTGGAAGGGAAGGCAGTTCTGCGAAGAAATCTGTCCCTTAAATATATCATGCTGGAAGAGAAGCTGACACATCCTGATCTCTCCACAAAGAGTATTGGACTTCTTGAGAACCTGATTGGCTTCTATGGACGCCTGGGTGAGCTGATGAGCTCCCTGAACAAGCTTGATGTGAGCGAGAAGGAAGGACTGAGGAGGCGACTGGCTGAAATTCAGGAGTGGTTGGACAAACCCCGACTAAGCTTCACTGGCCAGGAGCTCTCCGACCTCCAGAGTGAGATTCAGAGGCTTACATACCTGGTGAGTCTCCTGGCCAGATGCAAAACAGCAACTGCAAAGATTAATACTTCTATCTCAAGAGAAATTGCCACTCTGCGGCAGATCCTGGAGGGAACAAAGAAGTTCACCCAAGAGGACGAAAAGGTGGTGAAGATGAAAATGGAAGAACTAAAGACAGCTCTGCCAGAGTCTGGGTTGGGAATCTCTGAGGAGGAGCGAGTGCAGATTGTTAGTGCCTTTGGCTATCCACAAGGTCACTGGTTCAAGTGCCCCAATGGCCACATTTATGTGATTGGTGACTGTGGTGGGGCAATGGAGAGGAGCAAGTGCCCAGAGTGTAAGGCAGTTATTGGAGGTGAAGATCACACTCTAGAGCACAGCAACCGTCTGGCCCCTGAAATGGATGGGGCAACTCATGCAGCCTGGTCAGAAACTGCAAATAACATGCTGAACTTTGAGGACCTTCACAGGCTGATATAGAAGAGCCCATCTCCCTCAGTAGAAGACCTTTTAACCCCATTAATGCCCTTCCCCACTGCCAAGCTGCATAGCGTGTGGAGTAGCCAGATGGTGCTCACTGGCTCTGCTTGGCAAATTGGGTTTCTTGTGATTAACACTTGCTGGTGTTTGTTGCTAGAACTAGTCCCATTTCCTATTGGCACTTTATCTGTGGAATCAAGCAACTGAATGAAATAGAAACAGAAAAAAAATTCGCCTGCTTTAGCCTGAAGCATGCATGGGGCCTCATGCAATTCCAGGGCTGGCAGGCACCAGTCTGTGGTGGCATCAGCCCCTGCAGTAGCTCTGGCTACTGCTCATTGCACTGATTGTTTAACCCGAAATCTTTTATAGCCTAATAAATTTTATTCATAGTCCTTTAAATGATATATTACTTTGTTTGATTCTTCCCCTACCCACCCTCTGGGCTGCTGTCTGTCCCCCACTCTAAGAGCTGGGCTCTATGTCCCCCCTAACGCTGCTGTCTCCCACTATCTTCCCTGTGCTGGGCCCTGTGTGTTGTGCCCAGCCCAGTGCTGCACTGCCAGCTGTGCCCACAAGCCCCTCTGTAGAGGCGGCTACTGGGAGGGAGAGGGAGGTGTCTCCACAATGGCCCCTGGCTTGTTCCTGCTGTGCTGGGATTGGACGTGTCCTTGGCTTGCTGGGGGCCAGGGCATTCTAAGAAAACAGCCAGTGTGTCCCTCTCTCAGGCTGGAGTGTGGGGGAGGGGCGAGACCAGGTCCACATACCTTCAGCTAGGCCCCGCCCTCCAGGTCTGCTACATAGCTGCCCTAGTGCCTCCTTGTAGGGATCAGCAAGTCTTCCCTAATGGGTCCAGTGCTGGCCCTGGCGCAAGGTGTTTCACTCTAAGGTGGCTGCTCCCACCCAGGCTCACAATAGACCCAGTGCCCCACCTGGGGAGGGTGACCCTCATGACCTCACACTTCACTATGGGTTGTGTGGAAACAAAGCATGTGGAGTAAGAGTCGGTACTCCCACTCCTGGGATCTCGGTTCCCTGAATCCCTTCTCATTGGCCTTAACGTGGAGCGTTGGCCTCTCCCCATTAGCCCTCAGGACTGTCAGTATCCTCCAGATCCTTTCTTTGGTTAAAAGAAAAGGAGTACTTGTGGCACCTTAGAGACTAACAAATTTATTTGAGCATAAGCTTTCGTGAGCTACAGCTCACTTCATCGGATGCATTCAGTGGAAAATACAGTGGGGAGATGATTTATATACACAGAGAACATGAAACAATGGGTGTTTATCATACACACTGTAAGGAGAGTGATCACTTAAGATGAGCTATTACCAGCGGGGAGAAAGAAAACCTTTTGTAGTGATAATCGAGGTGGGTCATTTCCAGCAGTTGACAAGAATGTCTGAGGAACTGGGGGGATGGAAAGGGAGGAAATAACATGGGGAAATAGTTTTACTTTGTGTAACAACCGATCCACTCCCAGTCTATTTAAGCCTAAATTAATTGTATGTAGTTTGCAAATTAATTCCAATTAAGCAGTTTCTGTAACTGAGGCTTGAATAGAGAGTGGGAGTGGATGGGTCATTACACACAGTAAAATTATTTCCCCATGTTATCCCCCCCTCCCTCAGATGTTCTTGTCAACTGCTGGAAATGGCCCACCTTGATTATCACTACAAAAGATTTTCCTCCCTCCCCCTCCTGCTGGTAATAGTTCATCTTAAGTGCAAAAAGAAAAGGAGGCCTTGTGGCACCTTAGAGACTAACAAATTTATTTGAGCATAATGCATCCGATGAATTGAGTTGTAGCTCCCGAAAGCTTATGCTCAAATAAATGTTAGTCTCTAAAGTGCCACAAGCACTTTTTCTTTTTGCGGATACAGACTAACATGGCTGCTACTTTGAAACCTTTCTTTGGTTAGAGGGAGTGTGCAAGCAGGAGCCAATCAGGCTCTCTGGCAGGAAATTAAAAAAAGCAGCCACGCCTTTGGAAGCCCAAAACAAGCAATAATCAATGCAGGAACCCCAAACCAGAAGCACCAAGGAAGTCAAAGAAATCACACGCCGCGGCGGCGGCTTGCTTGAAGCTGCTTGGCAAGCATGGAAACAGGCTCAGCTCTTCTCGTATTGGTTGCGGGTGAGAGCGGAAGTCGTTCCGGTGCCACAATGATGGGGGTCCGTGCGAGGCCAGAACTGAATGGGGTGAGGGCTCGAGCGCCTTTAACCGCCGCCCGCTTGAGTTCTCTGCCGATTTTTGCCAACTTTTGCGCCCTCGGGTTCCGTCCCCGTGCAGCCCTTTTAACCCGCTGCTACAACACTGCGCCGCGCGCCCCTGGGAGCAGCCGGCGAGCGAGGGCGGCGCCTTCCGGCGTGGCTCGTGAGCATGCGCAGATCGCTCGAGCGGGGTGTGCGTGTGACGGAGCGGATGGAGCGCGAGCCTGGGGCTGCGGGGCCCGCGCGGGCGCTGGAGCCGCTGCGGCACCTCCGCGAAGCGCTGCGGACGGCGCTGTCCCGGATCCGAGGTGTGGCCGCGTTCAGGGGCGGCGGGAGGGGAGTCTCTGGGCTGGGCCTGGCGGCTCCGGGGGACCCGCGGTTCGGCGGGGCGGGGCGGGGCGCCGTGGTCCGGGAGGCGCGGGCGGCGCGGCCCCGGCCCTTTCTGAGCTGCTGCGCTGGTGTCTTTGCAGAAGGGGAGTCGCGGGAGAGCAGCGAGACCTTCGAGCAGCAGCGCTTCTGGGACACGCTCGGTAAGGGCCCGCCTGGGCCTGGGCGGGCTGGCTCCGGGGGGAGGGTTTCTGTAGCGGGGACAGATGCTAGTGGGTGGGCTCGAACCTGGGAGCTCTGGAACTAAACGCAGGAGCTTCTAGTTTTGTATGGTATTAGTTACTTTCTGAACAATATATTTTTCCCATTCTACGTTCTGGACTCATAACTTATTTTTACAGTCTTCATTTATTTGCCGAGTAGGTCCTTTTCTTTCTTACTAGCAAATGTATTATTTTTTTAACTAAAGTTAAACTAACTTTAATTCTTTAATTTCATAAGTATCCTTACAAACATTTTAGAGTTTCTTGCCCCTTCCTGTCAAGCAGCTGATCCCACTGGAGACATGATGCTGGGCTAGATGGACCTTCGTCTGATCAGTTCAACAGTTTGTATTCCTCTGAATTGCCGCCATCTCTTTCCTTAAGCTGAGTTTCCTAACTGGGAACTGATGTAGGCTTTATCTAACAGATGGGGTAGATGGAGGAAAAGGGGCTGGTATTGCCCCCTTTGACTGAGACAGTGCCTAATGTCCTTTGTTAGTCTCTAAGGTGCCACAAGTACTCCTTTTCTTTTTTGCCTAATGTCCTGACTCCACTGAATTGTTCCTTAGGTCAGACGTTCAAAGCAACATCCCAGGAAGCTACGAAGTTGAGTCTGGCATTCTCGAGACCTCCGCTGCCTTCTGCAGAGGTGAGTGCATGTCCCACGTCAAGGAAAATCTCAAGGTTTCTCCCACATTGCAATCCCTTCCTACGTCTTGCTCCCTTGAACTAGGACAAAGTTAGTTTGGGTTAAAAAATAAAACAAATAGTTCTTCTCATTGACGTTTGTGGGATGTGATTGCACCCTTTCACTTTTCTTTAGACTGGCCCGTGGCTTCCCAGTCTTGTTGCATAGAGAATTGTCATAGGGAACAGCTCATTGGCTGTGGAAGGTTTCAACCCAAGTGTTTATGGGAAAAGAGCCACATAGTTCAAGACAATAGTACGAGCTCTTCTCCCCTCCCCTTCCACACCACCACCACCAACTTGACAGTACCAGTTTACCAATATGTGAATGCCTTGGGGTGGGGAGAAGGCTATCTGATGCCTAGAGTATGCTGTGGCATTAGACAGCTGAGCACCAGACTCGGCCTTACTCTGTTGTTACGTTTCAAGATAATTCTAAGTGTATTGGACTGTGGTCCTTCACCTTCTTCCCCCATTACCCCCATCTGGCTTTTTGCCACTCCTTCTCCACTTGACAGAGTCTCCAGCTGAGAACAACAGTGTGTAAGAAAGTGTAAGAAAGTGATCTGCCTTCAGATGGAGCTGGTGAATTTTAAGTGAAGTTTTGGAATAGCCTTCCAAGGGAAGCAGTAGGGGCAAAAGATCTATCTGGTTTTAAGATTCTACTCGATAACTTTATGGAGGAGATGGTATGATGGGATAATGTGATTTTGGTAAGTAATTGATCTTTAAATATTCAGGGTAAATAGGACTAATCTCCTGAGATTGGATATTAGATGGATGGGATCTGAGTTACCCAGGAAAGAATTTTCTGTAGTATCTGGCTGGTGAATCTTGCCCGTATGCTCAGGGTTTAGCTGATCGCCACATTCGGGGTCGGGAAGGAATTTTCCTCCAGGGCAGATTGGAGAGGCCCTGGAGGTTTTTTGCCTTCCTCTGTAGCATGGGGCACGGGTCACTTGAGGGAGGCTTCTCTGCTCCTTGAAGTCTTTAAACCACAATTTGAGGACTTCAATAGCTCAGACATAGCTGAGGTTTTTCGTAGGAGTGGGTGAGTGAGACTCTGTGGCCTGCGCTCTGCAGGAGGTTGGACTAGATGATCAGAATGGTCCCTTCTGACCTTAATAGCTATGAATCTATGAATGGGATTGCAGTATCACCCCTTTCATTCTTTTTGTCCACTGTTTTCAGGACTGTCAGAAACTGAGCGAAGGCGTCCAGAATGCTGTCCTAGCAGCTGCCACAGTGTATTACTGGCTTCCCAAGGGCCAAGGTGAGGCAGCAAGAGCAGGTTTGTGCCAATTCTCCTTCCCCTAGAAAGGAAAGTTGATGTTCACAAGGGAGCAAGTTGTGGCAGGCAAGGGGACTCCCATTCTCAGCTCTGTTACAGGCTTGCAGTATGGCTTTGAGTAAATCAATCCCCTTTCTCTGTGTCTCAATTTCTCTATCTATAAATGGGACTAATGTAGGGAGCAGTGCGTCTTAATTCGTGTTTAAATGTGTTGCGATCCTTGTCCAAAGGTGCTATAGGAAAGGGGAGCAGAAGACTCATTCAGGAGGCACAGGTGCTTGTCCTGAGCAGGCTTTGTACAGAAGAGGTGGGGGGGGGGGAAGGAGCAGCGGCAACTACCTGTTTGACCTTGTCTGTGTTTGGAGGGGGGCTGGCTTTCACTGTGATAGTGTCAGTCTGCATCATTCCTTGCTCAATCTCATCTAGGTACCACTCTGCGGAAGATGGTGCGAGATGCCACTGCCGAGGTAGTGGAAGGAATGATCCAGCTCACAGACGTGATTCTCAGTACTCCATTGCAGAGGTAATACTGATCGAGCAGTGCCCCCATTAAAGGCTGCTAGGTTAAGTAAATGGGGAAAGAAAATGAAAGCCCCGTGTACACCTTCTCATCCCAAAACAGTAAGCAACTGTGAGTATGACTCCCTGCACAGAGGGTTGAATGTAGCTCTGCATGTGGCAGGGAGGGGAGGCCTGGGAGAGATAGGACTCTTGTGAAGGAGGTGGGGGGAATATTTGTGTTGCTGGGTAACTTGTGCAATTTGGAATAGGTTGTCCTCAGCACAGATTCTTGGCCTCATTCTTGGAGCTCCATATTTCCTGCCTCTAGCTAAGTGCAGGGTATCCCCTTGTCAATGTTTATAGGTCCCAGCACTCTGAGGGACGGACTCTCTTCTTTTTCAGTTTGTCTCAGGAGCAGCTTATATCAACTGGTAGCATATGGGAGGCATGTGAGCAGATTTCCCATCTGCCACAAGGTGAGTGACATGGATGCAAGGAGTGCAGAGCTCTGCACTCCCAACCGGAGTGAGGGATATGAGCTTCAGAAATCGACAGTCCCTGAACCTACTAAAGGGGAGCACTGCAGCTGGTACCTTGGAGCCTAGCTCCTGCAGCAGAAATGATGCCATTCCTAGAGCCATTACATGCTCAGGAGCCAGATGGGGTCACCTGCATGGTGACCCTGCAGTTCTGTGGAGGTGACTGATCCAGTGACCTAGAGGAGTGTGATGGATGCTGGGTAGCTGGTAACATCTGTACAGTCCCCTTTCATCCTTCTCTCTTTGACTTCTGTGTGCAGATAACCATGCAGCAGTCCTGTCAGCCATGGCCGCCTATCTGGGTGTGGTCAGGGATGCGGTGGAGGAGATGGAGCAAGTGAGGAAGTCCCTTTATTTTTGCTGGGGACAGAGCCAACTGTTGGGGGGGGGGGGGGTTTCCTGCAGTGATGCTGTAATGAAACAGATGTGGTTTTCTACTGTGATGAATTGGGAATTCTCTGAAATATTTTTGTGACTGATATGCATGGCAATGACTTAATTGGTTATTGATTGTTACCCAGTGTGACAAAGGGTTAAACTGCTCCTGAAGCAAAGCAGATGTGTGTATCATCTAACTGACTGGGGTGGTATGACTAGGTGTTAAAGACCTGGCTGAAACAGACCCAGATCAATGGAGGTCTGGATAATGGGATGGATTATGGGATATTGATAATGAATAATGGATAATGAAGGATAATGGGAACCCCAGGGGCTGAACAATTGACACCTATCCATGGGAAACCCCACCAGTGGGAATATGTAAACTCAGCATGGTTTGCAGGAGGAAGACAGTGACAGGAGACTAGGATAAGAACTTGCTTATGAGGGGTATAAGAGCTCTCATCTGGGACTCACAAAGAGAGAGAGAGAAAAAGGAAACCAAAATGGTTCCTATAGAGAGCTTTGTCCATTGTGGACTGTGTTCACTTTTGCTTCTTTATGTAATCTAAGGACTTCCTGATGCTGTGTTTCAATTGACTAAAAGCCGTACTCTGTTTTGAAAAGGTTGCCTGGTGTCACTGCAAATACTTGCATAGTGCATGGATCTCTGAAGGGGGTAAAAAGTCTTTGGACAGGAGTCTGTTGCAGTTGAACTTGTGAAACTGGAATGTTGGAGCCCAGAGGCTCAGTCTCAGGAGTGTTGAGGCTGTGTGGCCTACCCCTGTGGACAGGAAGGACCCCCTGAGGGTCTGGCATGCTGAAGGAATACCTACAAGGGACTGTTTAAAAGCTGGGGCGTAGCACCGATCGTGTAAATCTGTGACATTTATCTAGGTTGTCATAGCTCCTATATCTTGATTCTAACCCAAAACAGAGTCATGCAATGCATGGATCTTGTTGAGTGTCCAAACCTCAGCCTAGTTCCACTACTTAATATGTGGCTTCTGTGAAGCCAGTGCCTTGGTTTGTCTTTGCATGGCTTAGTTTGCTGGTGTAAGGTTGGAGCGGGGACTGCCTGCTTGGCTGTTGCTGATCAGTGGCCTGGTGTGCCTGAGGGGTTGATTTTTTTTTTTTTTTAAGCCAATTCCTGAAGGAGAAAAGGTCTCAAGTGTCTGACTCCACTCCTGAAAACATTGCCCTGCAAACTACTTAAGCAGGCTCTAGCTAGTACTCACCCGTTTTCTCAGGGGCATTATGGGGACAGGTGGTGGGCTCTTGTTTTCCAATATATGTGTCCTCAGGCTCAGGGGGAAGATCAGGACCCCTACAGTGACATCATGGAGGATGAGGAGCTGGGCTCTCGGGGCAATAGGGACACATACTGGTCTGAGGCTGACCGGAAGCTACTTGGCCCCTGCATGGGGCTGATGAAGGCCTCCAAAGCCTGCCTGAAGAAGCTCTTGGGTACAGTGAAGGTTCACGGCAAAGCAGACACCCCAGAACAAGTGGCTCAGCTAGATGATCTTGCAGACATCACCAATGAGATCAGCCCGAGGTGAGTCGGTCTCTTTCCCCTCTCAATGTTACCTGTGCTAAGGCAGTCCTTATAGGCTGGCTAGGTCAGGGAACTGCATTATGCAAGGGTTTCCCTCTGCACTCATGATGGGAGTGGGGCCCTTGTGAGAGTAGGGCCCTGGAATAGTCTGTAAGAGAGTTGCTTTGACTGGGTCAGGGATAGTTGTGATGGGGGATGGGTGGTCACTGAGGTTTGGGACAGAAAAGAGATGTATTTGTTAGATACAGCTGATGTTGGTTTCCTGCTGAGCTTTCCAGAGCCTGACTCGCTCCCACAATTAACGTGTTTGGTGGGAGGCATAGCCTTTGCCCATCCATTGGCTGGGCTGACTGCTCAGCTCCCACTCTCGTACTGAAACCTCTGTCTTCTGCCCTAGTATTGATGAGCTGGCACTAAGCATGTATCCGCCCATGAACCAGCTGGCTGTGCGACTCAATGTAAGTACCTACCACTCCCCAGCTCATGAGCAAAGGGCATCAGCCTGGCTCCTGCAGGGAACAGAGAAAATAAAAGTGGGAGCTAGTGTCTCTAAGGGCAGTTGGTAATCGTCCCCGGCCCAGTGACAAGTTGTTGAGTTTGAAGACTGCCTGTTTTTTGTTGGATCACACCCACTTGGCTTCCAGAGTAAGCTTCTCCATGCAGTTCTCTTCCTTCTCTCGCAGGGTCTTGAACCCACCAGTAAGGAGAGAGTACATGGAGAGGGTACATGGTCTGTGCTGATACAGTACAGACCTGTTTACGCACAAATCCACTTAACACACGGTAGCGGCATGCCTCCCAGTGCTACCTAATGCAAGACTCGTTAACATGCAGTACAGGAACTTGCTATGTAGCACTACAGATTTGCTCGCTAACTCACTGACATAGAAATCGACAGGAAGTGCGGAGTGGAAACATATTGCAAGTCTTTACCGATATTGGTAAAGATGCATTTAGGCAAGCTTAGTCATTGTCACACTAGAGAGATGTATAATATATAGTAGTTATATAGTAATATATATACTACATTAGAAAACTTTAACCATAAGCCTAATATAATGGCAGAGCGCAAGCGTCAGCGTTCCTACATTGTAGAAGAAAAGCTAGCTGCAATAGATCAAGTAAATAGCGGAGAAACCCAGGGCGAGGTTTCAAAAGCTGTTGGGATTGTCGAATCTACTCTCTTAAGATGGCTAAAAAACTAAACTAAACTAAACTGAATGGCTTTGTACAAAATATTGATTCTGCTGCGGGGCTTAGGCGAAAACGTGTGCGTTATTCAGCGAAACCCACAGTAGACAAAGCCGTGCGCACGGGGTTTGCTCAGGAAAGGCTGAAAGGAATGCCATTCATTGGGCCAAGTCTTCAAGCCCAAGCGACAAAATTTGGAAATTTTAACGGGGGATGAATCGTTCCAAGCCAGCAAGGGGTTTATAAGTCGTTTTAAAAAGCATCATGGCATAGCGCAGGTATTGATTTCTGGAGAAAGCTGATCAGCCGATGAATCAGCTGCGAATGCTTTTCCTACCAAGTTAAAATCTATTTTACAAAATGAAGACTACCATGACAAACAACTTTATAATTGTGATGAAACAGCTTTATTTGCAAAACTGCTACCAGATAAGACTTTAGCCTTTAATTACGAGACACGGAAAACAGCTGGATTTAAAAAGATTGTGACTTTTTTTGTAGTAAGAAGACACGCAGCCATAAGCTTGCCCCTCTTCTAGTCGGCCTCATTCATAACCCTCATTGCTTTAATCTAAATTTTTACCTAAATAGAGCCAAACTGCCAGTAATATACACTAACAGTGAAAATGCTTGGATGATGAGACTCATTTTCGACAACTGGTTCCACAACAGCTTTGTTCTAGCTGTTCGTAAGCATCTGCGGTTGAAGAAACTCGAAGCCAAAGCACTTTTGCTACTTGACAGTTGTCCAGCCCGTCCTCCAAGCAAATCACTGGTATCGAGTGATGGAAAAATTCGAGTGCTATACCTACCATTCAACACAACATCAAAAATTCAACCTTTAGACCATGGCATTATTCAGAATTTTTAAAAACAATTATTGATGGGAGCTGATTTCAGCGATTGTGTCATGCACGTCTTCAGGCATTTCCGAATTCCTGAAACAGTTAAACATGAAGGAAATTATTTATTTAGTTAAAAAAGCTTGGGACGGAGTAAAACAAAAGTCCATTGAAAATTGCTGGATGAAGGCTCTCAGTGATGCCTTTTCTGTCAAAGACGGCTCAGACTTGGAAAACTCTAGCAGTGGCACTGATTCAGAGCCAGACTTGGAAGGATTTTTGGAAGACGACGTCTTACAAACATGCACGCAGACAAAAGAGGATAAAGGTAAACTTCTCTTTCAAATAATAAAAGATTTTAGTTTGGATACGTCGCTGGAAATCATTACCGAGTGGCTGGAGATGGATGAAGATTGCCCGACTTCAGAACTTCTGTCTGAGGAAGAAATATTAACAGGCTGCAAGGCTACGTCGGACCGCAAAAGTGATGGCGAGGATGTTGTTGAAAAGGTCAAAATTTTGCCCACAGAAGCCCTCAGTGCTGTTGTAAGATTTATGGAGGAGCAAAATGCGGAAAATATCGAAATCATTCATCTGTAGCGAATGACAGACTTCATAAGAGAGAGCAAAAAATAATGGCTTTTTTTTTTTTAAGTGAATCATATATACTTCTTTCAGCATGGCCCTCTTAACTCGCGGTCCGTTAACATGCGGTCGTGATGGCTTGACTCCTGACATCCACGCATAAACGGGTCTGTACTATACTG
This sequence comes from Dermochelys coriacea, assembly GCF_009764565.3. Classification (NCBI taxonomy): domain Eukaryota; kingdom Metazoa; phylum Chordata; order Testudines; family Dermochelyidae; genus Dermochelys; species Dermochelys coriacea. The sequence goes on along the minus strand of NC_050080.1, from coordinate 97,007 downwards.
CCATCTTGTCATAGCTGTGTGACCCTTAGAGGTGTATGGGTGCCACTGCCCAAGGGAACAGAGACCCAAAGCTGTCTCTGTTGTCGGGAATAGCTCCTCCATGGCAGCACTAGGCTGGGAGTAGCTCCCCCCAAGAGCTTTAGGTGGTCACCTCGTTTGTTGGGTATAGAGTTGTCTCTTCCTCCCCCCAGCTATGCTAGGATGCCTCCTATGATAGAGGATTCCTGCATGTGTCCTCGACTCCCCACAGCAGTGCTGGGACCGTGCTTGCCACATTGGCTCAATCGTTTTCCCTTTTGTTTCCTTTTAGGCTGCCAAACTGGCCTCTGTATTAAAGAAAGTCCTAGAAATTACAAAGTGAGTATGGCCTGTGGGCTGTCCTGAGCTCAGAGTGTTTCTGGAGAGGAGGGGGCGAGAGGGTGCTCTAGTTGCCCTCTTTTTGGATGTTGTTAGAGAAGCTGTACCAGACGTGACCAGCCTGGGCTCCTCAGAAGGCTTGTGGAGAGCCAATGTGAATCTTTGTGAATTATCCTGATTGCCCCAAAGGGAGTGATGGCTGTGGGGAGAGAGGATATGGGGGTTTCATAGAGTCGAGGACGAGAAGGGGCCATTGTGATCATCGAGTCTGACGTCCTGTGTAACACTGACCAGAGACCTGCCCCACAATAATTCCTTTTGAACTAGACCATATCCTTAAAACAAAAATCAGCAGGGATGGAGACTCCACCACAACCCTGGATAAATTGTTCCAATGGTTAATTATCTCCACTGTTAAAAAAATTACACCATATTTCCAGATTGAATTTGTCTGGCTTCAACATCCAACCGTTGACTCATGTTATACCTTTACTAGACTGAAGAGCCCATTATTAAATATTAGCTCCCCATGTAGGTACTTATAGACTAATCAAGTCACCCTTTTACCTTCTGTTCGGTAAGCTAAAAACACTAAAGGAGCTCAGTCAGTATGAGGCATGTTTTCTAATCCTTTAGTCATTCTCTTGGCTTTTCTCTGAACCTTGTCCCATTTAGCAACATCCTTCTTGAATTATGGATACAAAGTGTGGCAGAGGCCCCTCCCTGTAGGGAGTGGGGATGCAGGGCACTGGATGGGAAGGCAGGTACAGAAATTGCTGGGAATTAGTGAGGAGTGGACATGGAGAGGGTAGAGATGACAGATTGTCTCCCTTACTTTCTCCCGCCGCCACACACACTGAGACCAGTGTGCAGCAAAGAATCATAGAACTGGAAAGGACCTCGAGAGGTCATCTAATCCAGTCCCTGCATTCATGGCAGGACTAAGTATTATCTAGACCATCCCTGGCAGGTGTTAGTCTAACCTGCTCTTAAAAATCTCCAATGATGGAGATTCCACAACCTCCCTAAGCAATTTATTCTAGTGCTTAACCACCCTGATAGTTAGGAGGTTTTTCCTAATGTCCAACCTAAATCTGCCAGACTGGTGAGGCAAAGGGTGGGTGTGTATGTAGGGTGTTGTCCAGAGACCACTCACTGCTGGGGGTAAGTAGGAGGTACAGGTAACTCCCGCCCTGACAGGGGCACTCTGAGGCTCCAGAGACCTTTCCTTTATTATCCTGTGGTAGTCTAGCTCTTTGTGATATGGTCCTGTGGTACTTGGCACTCTGTAGTTTGGAGGTGCCTAGATATACAGTATCTCAGAGTCATTCTAATGCCTCTCCCTTTTCTGCAGGGCAAGCCATGTGTGTCACCCATCGGAGGAAAACTGGGTTCAGTTTCTCACTGGTGCAGTAGATCACAACATGGACAAAATTAAGGACTTCACACAGAGTGAACTTTAATGCTTCTGCAGTTGGGGTCTCTAACAGCTGCCTTTCTGGTGCGTCTGGTCATTCCCTGAACACGGCGAGAGCGATGGGGTTGACGTTTGAGGGAAGAGCTTTTCCAACCTGGAAGAACTTTGCAAATGCAAAGAGTGACTTGCTGGTCTTCTCTGGCAATTGCCAACACTACCACCCTTGATTTGTTTCCTGGGACAATGAGAAGCTGCATCTTGTTGTTGTGAATGTGCCTTGTTCCCTTTGACTTGGCTGTAGGGCTGCCCTACAGGGCAGAAAGGGCAATAAAATGTCACTAGGTTCATATGGTGGCTTTGTTTTGTGGAGAGGGAAGGGTTTTGCTACCTTCATGAGACTGGACTGGACCCATGAAGGATACATTTTTCTCCTGGCAGCCTGAGAATGTATGGAGTGATGCCCTCACTTCCCTCTGAATTATGGGAAAGGAATAAAGGAATTTGCTCCCTTCCAGGGAGGATACAGTGAAAACTGTTATCTGCTAGTTCAACAACTCTGTGGGCACCAGAGTGCAGTTCTAAGGAGATGCAGCATCTTCCCCTTAAAATCCCAGGCTGATACTCTCTTTTCTCCTTGATTCTCCTTGATAGCTGAGGCACCCTGATGCCATGGGGATGGGCATAGTACAGTGAGAAATCAGTGCCTAGTTGGGATAGTTTTGCCTGGACTCGGGATGTTGGGCTAGGTGGGCATTAGGCTGAGAATGTAATAAGACAACATTTAACGTGGCTTAAATGTGACTTTAGAGTGAATGTTGCTGATTCCTGTACAGCTCCACCATCCAGCATAAACTCCCCTCCCTGGAGAGAACCCACCTTGGGACCAGGGCTCAGGATAGTAGCACCTGCTGTACGCTGGGATCTAGCAGCCACAGTGTTGATGCTTCTATAGCCCTTCAGATTCTGACTGCGGTCAAGATGCACGGTGAGTCTTCTGGGCCCTGTCTGGGTGGGGTGAAGGGATGAGTAAGCGCAGCATGCTGCTGGGCCGTACAGAGCCCAATCTGCTATGCAAGAGAAGATGATGATCTAGGCTATGCAGTTATTTGCTTTATTCATAGTTCTCGGGCTGGAGATGCATTTGACAGGCACCAAATATGGAGTCAGAAAAAAGGGTCAAAGTTCTGATACCGTAGCATTGGGGAAGTACTGGGGGCCGTAAGGCAGGGGAAGCTAAGGCAAAGGGAGTAAAAACTCTCAAAGGTCATACCTGTAACCTGTCCCCACTCTTTGGGATCCCCCATTCATGTTTGGGGATTATCTGCAAAGCCAGCAATAGACATTTAGTAAAAACCTTCTGGAAAGAGCAAGAGGAGAATGACTGCACCTTATGCTCTAGGAGGGTCCTATGGTTTTCTGAACTGCCTGGGGCTGTGTGAAGACCTCTTCCAAGAGCAAATCAGCCCAATAAAGACATGGACATTTATAAAGAGCTCAACCATGTTTTGCTTTCTTCCTCTGTATCCCTCTCCTTCAGTTGAACTCGGGATGAAACTGGTTACAGGGGCCCCTGAAGAGCTGGAAAATCTGGCAGCTGGGCCAAGGGAACTGCCACCAGTAGAGCTAAGATCACTGTGTCTCGTACATGTGGGTATGTAGTTAAGCTACACCCCAAGGAATGTAGCACTGTGTGAGACAACTTAATTCCCAGCCATGTGGGGGAGAGAGCCTCTTGCACTCCTAGGGATGAGAGCTTTCTGCAAACGAAGGAAGTAGGCTTGTCTCTTACCCCAGCAGAGAAGCCGGGGGGATTTGCTATACGGCTGGGCATTGCTAACACACACCACACACACACACATACACAGCAGCCTCTGAGCAATGGCTTGAAATGTCCCTGTCAGCATTACTTACTAGCCTTGGCTGAACAAACAGTTAACTCAGTTGTCCAAGTATCTGGAACTTGCTCCCTGTCCCATCCTGAAAAACAGCTCCTTCCAGTTTCTCAGGGAGAACATGCACAGCTTAAGGCAGTAAAAATCTCCTCCTTGTTTTGTTGATGTGTATCTGTTTCATCTCCATGCCCCTGGTGATGCTTTAGTGTTACCATTATGTGGTTCCTCTTCCACTGCTCTGTCAGTGGCGCTGAGGCTTTTCCCAAATGCCATGTGCTGAGTTTGTTTTTCTGTATTAAACATGTGTTGCAATTTTTCTTCCTTGGTTTGTCTCTTTCTTGTGATATTAGTGGAATCCAAGGCATCAATTCTTAGTAAAAAAAAACAAAAAAACAAAAAAAAACAGGTGATGGACTTTCAGCTATAGTGGCTTCTGCCTAGTCTTCCCTGCCCCACTTTGTGAGTAATGCCAGCCTTGTAGCCTGTTCACCCTTGGGGGCTATAAAGAAATAATAAATGCAGCTTGTCTTCAGTGCAGTTGGCTGTAGTTCTGGGTCATGCCTATTGCAGAATAAGTTGCTCGGCTCAGGGAGAGTCAGTTTGCCCTTATCCATACCTCCTGTCTCTATAAATGAGCCCTGTCTGTGACTGCCATCACACACTCCACCAGAGGCTCAGCCAGGAGGCTGATCTGTGCTATGGTTGGCTGGTAATGCACTGCACTCTGGGAGTGGCGAAGAGAAGTAAATGATCTGTAGGTAAGAAAGAATAAGTGAGAAGCTTCAAGGGGCGGAGGAGGTTAGAACAGGCTATCTGGGAGCCACTGGTGGTTGTCCATTTTCTAAGGTGAACTTCTTGACCTCTCACTTCTGCCAATCTGCACCGCCTGCTTGTGAGCTCCTATTGTATCCCTTGTGCTCTAGACTGGAGCGCAGGGTTTATGATGTGCTTTAGGGATCTCTGAAGTCCTGTGCCATTGATTCTAAGACCAGAAAGAACCATTGTGGTTGTCTGGTCCAACAAATGAGCTGGGACAGTTTGGGGGAGGAGGGGCTGTACATGGCAATGCAGCCTAGCCTGTTCTCTCCCAACTCACACCCAATGGGTCTATTAGTTTAGTTCCATAGTGGAAAAGATCATCTCTGAGCCACTCAGACCAACAAAACTTGTCCTGCTTGTAGCTATAGAGATCGTGTTCTCATTGCTGCAGCAACAAAGCGACTGACCAATCCTTTTACTTCAGTAGTGAGCTGGGCTTTGCAACTGCTGATCTCCTCCCGTCCAAAGTACATACTCGGGGGAGGCTTCGTCCTTCAGCATGCTGTCAGCCTCAGCAGACGACCTTCTTCCAGTGCCCTCTTGGACTGTGCATCAGGCACCCAGGCTGGAACAAATGGTGATGAGTTCAGTTTAATCTCAGCCTGGATAATTCTGCGGGGATTGTAGTGCTCAAGATTACCCATGCCCCATCTTTTTAATAGCTACATGGTCCCAGCTAGGCTTTGAATTTGCACCCCAGTAAGAGGGATAGGGTCCCCATGTGGCCCCCACTAACAGTAAATGAAGTTGGCGACACTTGGTTATTCAGTCAGTTCAGAAAAAATCCACCTTTCTGCTTTCACAGAAATGCCTTCCCATCAAGGTAGTGACTGACAACATACTCAGCCAGGGGTGCTGGAACAATTTGTATAGTGTGGGTTGTGAGAGCCATTGAACCAAACTGTAAACCTTGTGTATAATGGAAACCACTTCAAGCCAGGGAGTGGGGCAGCACACCCCACACCCTTAGTTCCAGCACCTATGTACTCAGCCAGTTAAAAACAAGACTGGAATAGGGCATCATTAGAACAGTTGTTATGTTATCTGTACTCCAGAGGGTGGGGCAGAGTTACCGAGTAGAATCAATTAAGCCTTACATAGATGTCCCACATACACAGATAGTTGTCCCAACCTGTACTGTAATTTGTGATGTGGAAAAAATGAGAACCAGGATGACAAGCCAGCAAAGCCCTTGCTCATTCTTGTCTTTAAATAACATTTAAAGGTTAGAGGTTAGAACAGGCTATCTGGGAGCCACTGGTGGTTGTCCATTTTCTAAGGTGAACTTCTTGACCTCTCACTTCTGCCAATCTGCACCGCCTGCTTGTGAGCTCCTATTGTATCCCTTGTGCTCTAGACTGGAGCGCAGGGTTTATGATGTGCTTTAGGGATCTCTGAAGTCCTGTGCCATTGATTCTAAGACCAGAAAGAACCATTGTGGTTGTCTGGTCCAACAAATGAGCTGGGACAGTTTGGGGGAGGAGGGGCTGTACATGGCAATGCAGCCTAGCCTGTTCTCTCCCAACTCACACTCAATGGGTCTATTAGTTTAGTTCCATAGTGGAAAAGATCATCTCTGAGCCACTCAGACCAACAAAACTTGTCCTGCTTGTAGCTATAGAGATCGTGTTCTCATTGCTGCAGCAACAAAGCGACTGACCAATCCTTTTACTTCAGTAGTGAGCTGGGCTTTGCAACTGCTGATCTCCTCCCGTCCAAAGTACATACTCGGGGGAGGCTTCGTCCTTCAGCATGCTGTCAGCCTCAGCAGACGACCTTCTTCCAGTGCCCTCTTGGACTGTGCATCAGGCACCCAGGCTGGAACAAATGGTGATGAGTTCAGTTTAATCTCAGCCTGGGTAATTCTGCGGGGATTGTAGTGCTCAAGATTACCCATGCCCCATCTTTTTAATAGCTACATGGTCCCAGCTAGGCTTTGAATTTGCACCCCAGTAAGAGGGATAGGGTCCCCATGTGGCCCCCACTAACAGTAAATGAAGTTGGCGACACTTGGTTATTCAGTCAGTTCAGAAAAAATCCACCTTTCTGCTTTCACAGAAATGCCTTCCCATCAAGGTAGTGACTGACAACATATTCAGCCAGGGGTGCTGGAACAATTTGTATAGTGTGGGCTGTGAGAGCCATTGAACCAAACTGTAAACCTTGTGTATAATGGAAACCACTTCAAGCCAGGGAGTGGGGCAGCACACCCCACACCCTTAGTTCCAGCACCTATGTACTCAGCCAGTTAAAAACAAGACTGGAATAGGGCATCATTAGAACAGTTGTTATGTTATCTGTACTCCAGAGGGTGGGGCAGAGTTACCGAGTAGAATCAATTAAGCCTTACATAGATGTCCCACATACACAGATAGTTGTCCCAACCTGTACTGTAATTTGTGATGTGGAAAAAATGAGAACCAGGATGACAAGCCAGCAAAGCCCTTGCTCATTCTTGTCTTTAAATAACATTAGAAACTCTTGCCCAGAAACACAGCACTACCCCAGACAATATGCATGAGTCCCAGGCTAATCTATTTCCATCATTTTACCTAGGATGACCAGATGTCCCGATTTTATAGGAACAGTCCCAATATATGGGGCTTTTTCTTAAATGGGCGCCTATTACTCCCCACCCCCTGTCCCAATTTTTCACACTTTCTATCTGGTCACCCTACTTTTACCACTGTATTGCCTACCTTAAAGTGCTGCCTACTGTGACGGACTGAACCAAACATGTTTCACACAAAAACAACAAGGAGTCCTTGTGGCACTTTAGAGACTAACAAACGTATCTGGGCATACGCTTTAATGAGCTAGAACTCACTTCATCAGATAAGCCCACGAAAGCTTATGCCCAAATAAATTTGTTAGTCTCTAAGGTGCCACAAGGACTCCTCATTGTTTTTGCTGATACAGACTAACACAGCTACCACTCTGAAATGTTTCACACAAATATAGGTCCTCAGTAGGCTTCATGCTGACACCTAACAGCAGGCACTGCACTCTAGGATACACTGGCAGCCCCTGAAAATGGGAGGTGGCTTATGCCTCCACTTGGTCTCTAATGTTAATCATAGAATATCAGGGTTGGAAGGGACCTCAGGAGGTCATCTAGTCCAACCCCCTGCTCAAAGCAGGACCAATCCCCAAATAAATCATCCCGGCAAGGGCTTTGTCAAGCCTGACCTTAAAAACCTCTCAGGAAGGAGATTCCACCACCTCCCTAGGTAACTCATTCCAGTGCTTCACCATCCTTCTAGTGAAAAAGTTTTTCCTAATATCCAACCTAAACCTCCCGCACTGCAACTTGAGACCATTCCTCCTTGTTCGGTCATCTGGTACCACAGAGAACAGTCTAGATCCATCCTCTTTGGAATCCCCTTTCAGGTAGTTGAAAGCAGCTATCAAATCCCCCCTCATTCTTCTCTTCTGCAGACTAAATAATCCCAGTTCCCTCAGCCTCTCCTCATAAGTCATGTGCTCCAGCCTCCTAATCATTTTTGTTGTCCTCCGCTGGACGTTTTCCAATTTTTCCACATCCTTCTTGTAGTGTGAGGCCCAAAACTGGACACAATACTTCAGATGAGGCCTCACCAATGCTGAATAGAGGGGAATGATCACATCCCTCGATCTGCTGGCAATGCTCCTACTTATACATCCCAAAATGCAATTGGCCTTCTTGGCAACAAGGGCACACTATTGACTCATATTCAGCTTCTCGTCCATTGTAACCCATAGATTCTTTTCTGCAGAACTGCTGCCTAGCCACTCGGTTCCTAGTCTGCAGCAGTGCATGAGATTCTTCTGTCCGAAGTGCAGGACTCTGCACTTGTCCTTGTTGAACCTCATCAGATTTCTTTTGCTCCAATCCTCTAATTTGTCTAGGTTCCTCTGTATTCTATCCCTACTCTCCAGCGTATCTACCGCTCCTCCCAGTTTAGTGTCATCTGCAAACTTGCTGAGGGTGCAATCCACCCCATCCTCCAGAGCATTAATGAAGATATTGAACAAAACCGACCCTTGGGGCACTCCGCTTGATACCGGCTGCCAACTAGACATGGAGCCATTGATCACTGCCCGATGATCTAGCAGCTTTCTATCCACCTTACAGTCCATTCGTCCAGCTCATACTTCTTTAACTTGCTGGCAAGAATACTGTGGGAGATCTATCAAAAGCTTTGCTAAAGTCAGGAAATAACATGTCCACTGCTTTCCCCGCATCCACAGAGCCAGTTATCGCATCATAGAAGGCAATTAGTTTAGTCAGGCATGACTTGCCCTTGGTGAATCCATGCTAACTGTTCCTGATAACTTTCCTCTCCTCCAAGTGCTTCAGAATTGATTCCTTGAGGACCTGTTCCATGATTTTTCCAGGGACTGAGGTGAGGCTGACTGGCCTGTAGTTCCCCGGATGCTCCTTCTTCCCTTTTTTAAAGATTGGCACTACATTAGCCTTTTTTCAGTCATCCGGGACCTCCCCCGATCACCATGAGTTTTCAAAGATAATGGCCAATGGCTCTGCAATCACATCCGCCAACTCCTTTAGCACCCTGGGATGCAGTGCATCCGGCCCCATGGACTTGTGCTCATCCAGCTTTTCTAAATAGTCCTGAACCACTTCTTTCTTCACAGAAGGCTGGTCACTTCCTCCCCATACTTTGCTTCCCAGTTCAGTAGTCTGGGAGCTGACCTTGTTCGTGAAGACAGAGGCAAAAAAAGCATTGAGTACATTAGCTTTTTTCACATCCTCTGTCACTAGGTTGCCTCCCCCCATCTGCCCCTAGTTGGTTCCTCCAGCACTTGCACCAGGAAATTGTCCCCTGCACTTTCCAAAATCTTCCTGGATTGTCTGTGCACTGCTGTATTGCTCTCCCATCAGATACTGGGTTGATTGAAGTCCCCCATGAGAATCAGGGCCTGTGAGCTAGTAACTTCTGTTAGTTGCCTTCTTGGTACAAGGATGACTCTGGGATGAGGTCCCCTAATGCTACTGCCTTTCCTTTGCCCCAGATCTCTTTTTAAATTCACTTCCTTTAAACTATGCCAGTCACTTGGCCACATCTATTTGCAAAGTTATTGGTAACTTCACTGCAGTAAACAAATGAAGCTGTTGCTGAGACTGAGAATCGCAAGGCCGTGGAGCAGGACAGTTCACTGCTGGGGCTGTCTGTTAGAGTAAGACTTGACTGCTATGTTCTTCCTGTGTGAATGTAGCCTGTCTTGTTAATGCAATGATAACATGCCTAAGCTCTATTTCCTCCCCTCTTTTTGTAAATCTGGGACTGTTCCATGGTTTCCGTGGTCAATATTTGGTTTGGGGAGCAGGAAGAACTGCAGGGCTTTGAGCTCTCTGGCATTTTTGAATATGGCCGAGAATCTTTATGGATGTTTGTATTGTAATCCTCTTAAGTTAAAATGGTGCTGCTACAATGGCTTGTAGAGATGTTACGAAGTTTAAATTGCAGCCACAGAAGGAATAGTCACCAACTATTACTTTGACTTGGGGAGTGTTTGCAAGTCCCAATCAAAAGCTGCAGTATCGGAGATAGAAACATTCTGAAAGAGTTCAATACTATGAAAAGTAGTTCTTAAAATTTCTTTAGTATGAGTTTGTGCAAGAAGTAGTATTTTGTTTAGAATTGCATTTGGCAGCTCTTTAAATATTAAGGAAGCATACTGTGATAACAGCATTGTGGTCACTGCAGCTGATATAAAACAGGATAATGCTGAAGACATTTGTTTGTGAAGTACTTGCTTTTGTAATTTTATACATATTTATTTAATAACTTGGGTGCAGAGTTCTGAGCTCCCTGTAACACTTCCTAAGTAAGCTCCGGATAATTTGAATTTGCAGATGTCCAATAAGATGCACTTTGTCATTACAACAGCCTCTCATGTGTGAATATAATGTCTGGCCTCACAAGTACCATATTAGAGGAGTCTGATCTGACCAAATAAGCCACGGGTGGGCAAACTTTTTGGCCTGAGGGCCACATCTGGGTATGGAAATTGTATGGTTGGCCATGAATGCTCACAAAATTGGGGGTTGGGGTGCGGGAGGGGATGAGGGCTCTGAGGTGGGGCCAGAAATTAGGAGTTCAGGGTGTGGGAGGGGGCTCCAGACTGGGGCAGAGGGTTGGGGTCTGGGGGGTGGTGATGGCTCCAGCTGGGGGTGTGGTTCTGGGGTGGGGCTGGGGATGAAGGGTTCAGGTTGCAGGAGGGTGCTCTGGGTTGGGACTGAGGGGCTCAGAGGGCAGGAGGGGGATCAGGGTGTTGGGGCGCAGGAGGCAGGGCTGGATTAACCTTTTATGGGCCCGGCGCCAAACATATTTGTGGGCCCCCATGGAGACAATGGAGCCTGGCATATGGAGGTCAGTCCCCAGAGCAAGAGGCCAGCCAGAGGCAATGGGGCATGGAATGGCAGGGGCGTCCTTGCTCCACTCAATGAGAGGGCACTATTTACAAACTGGCAGTTGCCAGTTGCACAGTGGCCTGCCCAGCCTTGTGCTGCCAACCTGCCCCTTCCCCTTGGGGGTTGGCCCATGCCACACCACACAGCCCCACCCCCTCATCCAACACTCCTCCGACTCCCTATGGCCAGAGTCTCCCCAGACCCACTATGGCCAGCACCCCCACAGCCCCACCACAACTGCCCAGCACCCCCCACAGAACCCCCACTCCCTAGTGCCCCAGCACACACAGATCCTCCGTGCCCCTTCACAGCCCAGCAGCCCACCATAAATACTCCCCACAGACCCACTCCCACAAGCCCTGCCTCCCAGCTACACTCACCAGCCCTGCTGGGAGGTGACTTGTCTGCCGGGCTGAGCCAGCAGCACAGCCAGGACTGATTCCAGGGCCAAGAATTGCTCTGGTCCCTCGGGAGTGGTGCAATCAGCCAGGCCAGGACCTGCCCCGGCTGGGGTCCCTCAAGACACACTTGCCTGGAGGGGCCCAGCCAAGCCCCCCGCACTGTTACCCCCCCCCACACACACCTGGCTGAGACTGGCCAGGCTTCTGCACCAATCCCAGGTGGCTCAGCTCCAGGGAGACAGGTGGGGCCCCACAGATGATGGGAAGCAGAGACTGCCCAGAGCTAGAGGTGCACTGGGGTCCAGCCAGGGGACTGAGAGGAGCAGGGGGTGGGGCCAGGGGGCCAAGAGAAGCAAGTGATGAGCGGGGGGAGCCAGCAGGGTCTCGGGGTGCAGTGCATGGGCCCAGCTCCATGAAGCAACTGGAGCCATTGTAAACCAGGCACTGGCAGGAGGAGGTCAGGGGTGCAGGCTCCGGGTGGTGCTTATCTCACACAGCTCCTGGAAGCAGCAGCATGTCCCCCCTCTGGCTCCTATCCAGAGGTGCGGCCAGGCGGCTCTGCATTCTGCCTCATCCTCAGGCACTGCCCATGCAGCTCCCATTGGCTGCGGTTCCTGGCCAATGGGAACTGCAGAGCCACCAGCATATGGAGCCCCCTGGCTGCCCCTACACATAGGAACCAGAGAGGGGACATGCTGCTGCTTCTGGGAGCCACACAGCCACAGCACATGCAGAGCAGGGCAAGCCCCAGATCCTGCTTCCTGGCAGGAGCTCGAGGGCAGGATTAAAACATCTGAAGGGCTGGATGTGGCCCCCAGGCCATAGTTTGCCCACCCTTGACATAAGCTCTTCTTGTTTCCTTAACTTTGATCCAGTCTTAAGTAGGAGTTTCTTAAACTGCAGGAGAGACACTCTGAGTATAGGGAATGTGCACTGTTATCTGAGCATCTAAGAGCAAAACTATGACATTTATTTGTGTTGTGTAAATGAACTGTCACTCGGTCTACCACTGATCAGAAATAGCTTTGAAACCAGGTATAATCAAGGTCTGACACAAAGGAGGGTGATCAGGGAATGAACTCCAGGGCTTGACCTGGGTTAGGGTACAAGAGGCCAGTGCTCTGTCATGTGGCAGGACTGGTCTCTGACTCCACTGACTTCTCTTAAATCTTCCCTCTTCTTGGAAAATCAATTCAGATAATATGAGCCAATCACAAATAATGCTATCCATTAATAGCCCACTTGTCATGTGACTTCTCTGAAACGCCTGACCTGAGGCAGGGCCACAAAGGTCCATACCTCATCATCTGACCTGTCAGGCTGAAGCTGCCAATGTTGGTGAATCTCAATGCAGGATATGAGCCTCAGAACTTCTGCAAGTCCTGCCCTTCTGAAATTGGGCTGTTGGTGAAGTTTTTTCTCCAGAGCTGCCCCAGGTAAGAGACTGCCCAGGAACTCCATATGATTATGTAGCTATAATTACACAACTTTATTTAGAAGATGTTTGCCACAGCAGGCCTTTGCAGTGTAACAGCTTTTCACTGTGCCACCACACACTATGTTCCCAAAAGCCAGGAGATACTGCATACTAACTCTGGTCAGACTAGACCAGTACATGGATGGCAGAGCTCCAAGGAATGCTCAGTATTAGACTTCTTCCAAACTCCAGCTTGGGTCACAACACTCTGTAAATGGAGTTTTAATGTTCCCATAATTCTAGTATTTTATATATTCTTCTCTATGCTTACATGGCTATCACAGGAGTTCTCAACCTGGATAACATGATTCTCAGGGGAGGTGCAAACAGATGACAGGCAGTTGTGACCACCCTGTCTTGCCCATTTCACCAAATTGGGCAGGTTTCCTAGCTAGCTAGCGCGGGCATGAGGTGGATGCCAGGAGGGTGGTCCCAGTACAGGAGACATTGAGAAGCAATGGGTTATGGTTGTCTCATTACTCTATATACAGTTGCCATGCACAACTGCTGTGTTCTGTCACCATAGTGGTTCAATTATAACATTGAAAGTTATAATTCTTGACATCTGATTTGTGTCCATTTATTCTTTTACGAAGAGACTGTCCAGTTTGGCCAATGTACATGGCAGAGGGGCATTGCTGGCACATGATGGCATCTATCACATTGGTAGATGTGCAGGTGAATGAACCTCTGATAGTGTGGCTGATGTGATTAGGCCCTATGATGGGGTCCCCTGAATAGATATGTGGACACAGTTGTCAGTGGGCTTTGTTGCAAGGATAGGTTCCTGGGTTAGTGTTTTTGTTGTATGGTGTGTGGTTGCTGGTGAGTATTTGCTCCAGGTTGGGGGGCTGTGTGTAAGCAAGGACTGGCCTGTCTCCCAAGATCTGTGAGAGAGATGTGTCATCCTTCAGGATAGGTTGTAGATCCTTGATGATGTGTTGGAGAGGTTTTAGTTGGGGGCTGAAGGTGACAGCTAGTGGCATTCTGTTATTTTCTTTGTTGGGCCTGTCCTGTAGTAGGTAACTTCTGGGTATTGTTCTGGCTCTGTCAATCTGTTTCTTCACTTCAGCAGGTGGGTATTGTAGTTGTAAGAATGCTTGATAGAGATCTTGTAGGTGTTTGTCTCTGTCTGAGAGGTTGGAGTAAATGTGGTTGTATCGTAGAGCTTGGCTGTAGACAATGGATCATGTGGTGTGGTCTGGATGAAAGCTGGGGGCATGGAGGTAAGCATAGCGGTCAGTAGGTTTCTGGTATAGGGTAGTGTTTATGTGACCATCGCTTATTAGCACCATAGTGTCCTGGAAGTGGATCTGTTGTGTGGACTGGTCCAGGCTGAGATTGATGGTGAGATGGAAATTGTTGAAATCATGGTGGAATTCCTCAAGGGCTTCTTTTCCATGGATCCAGAAGATTAAGATGTCATCAATGTCGTGCAAGTAGAGTAGGGGCGTTAGGGGATGAGAGTTGAGGAAGCGTTGTTCTAAGTCAGCCAACAGCACCCAGGAGCCAGAGCTTGAGTGTGGAATGTGATGAGTTCTGTGCTGCTAATGACTTCTGATGTCTGCCCTTGGTGCAGGGAGCTTGTTTATAAACAGGTTTCAGAGTAGCAGCCGTGTTAGTCTGTATTCGCAAAAAGAAAAGGAGTACTTGTGGCACCTTAGAGACTAACAAATTTATTAGAGCATAAGCTTTCGTGAGCTACAGCTCACTTCATCGGATGCATTTACAGTGAGCTGTAGCTCACGAAAGCTTATGCTCTAATAAATTTGTTAGTCTCTAAGGTGCCACAAGTACTCCTTTTCTTTTTGTTTATAAACAGAGGCAAGGCGATTAAGACAACAAAAGACTTGTCATTAAATTAAGGATCGTTAAATGATCCTGAAAGCCTTCCCAGGCACTTCAGTTAAAAGACAAGAAACAAAGGGTAGGAATAAATGGCCCATTTTCAGACTGGAGAGAAGTAAATAGAGGTGTCCCCAGGGATCTGTACTAATCTGGGACCAATGCTGTTCAACATATTCATAAATGATCTGCAAAAATGAGTAAAGAGTGAGGTGGCAAAGTTTGCAGATGATACAAAATTACTCAAGAAGTTAAGTCAAAAACAGACTGCAAAGAGTTACAAAGGGATCTCACAAAATTGGGTGACTTGGCAACAAAATGGCAGATAAAATTCAATGTTAAATGCAAAGTAGTGCACATGGCAAAATATAATCTCATCAATACATACAAAATGATGGTGCCTAAATTAGCTGTTACCCATCAAAAAAAGAGATCTTGGACTCATTTTCAGTACTCTGGAAGCACTATGTTTCCAGAGTATTGCAAATGTATAAGAATCCTTCTCATTGTGCCTGTATCATCCTGAACTCATTCTCAAGCTTCAGAAAACTTAAAAATTATCTCCAGTCATCAGTGGGACAGACACAACTGAATAATGTAGCTGTCCTTAACATACAGGTCACGAGGGGGCGGGACATGTGCCTCCTTTTGTGTCCCTCCAACATGGTGCCTGTAAAATTACTGCACTTCTCATCTCTCTTTCACATATGGCCTCTGCAGAGCAACATTCTATAGATTGGGGTGGCCAAACTTACTGACCCTCCAAGCCGCATATGACAATGTTCAAAAGTTCAAGAGCGGGGATGCACCTGTTGGGGCTCAGGGCTTCAGACCCATGGGAGGCACTGCCTAGATGAGAGGATTCAGCCATGCTCCTGCTGAAGCCCTGAGTCCTGGCAGGTATGCCTGGGGCTGAAGCCCCAAGATCTCCCTTCCCACTGGGCAGAAGTCAGAGGCTATGTATGGGGGAGAATGTGGGGTCACCCCCCCGATTTTTGCCAGGGTTTTCTGGCCCCTCTCGGTCACATGGTGCCACCAGCCCCCTCCCTGAATGGCAGCTGCTGGAGCTGGCAAGCTGGGAGCTGGGTCATGGGGAGAGGCAGCAGCAAACAGGAGCAGCAGGGAAAGCTGCTGCTTTGCTGCTACCTCTCCCCATAGAGCTGAAGCTGCAGCCCCTCCCTGCAGCTCCTAGCTGTTTGCCACTGCCCTGGGAGCTGCAGGGAGGGGCTGTTGAAAGTAAGAAGGGGGGCATGCCTGGCGGGACATGACTCAAGCTGTTGGGTGGGGCCTGAACAGTTAAATTGTGCTCCCCCATTCTCAGCAGGCACCAGTCATCTCTGGCAGAAGTCCCTACCACTACCATCCTGCTGCAGGGCAGAAGCCATGAGCTCTCCTCCCCCCAGTCTGGTAGGCAGACAATCACCTTTGAAACCATATTTGGAGCACTGCATTATGATACATTTGATGGTTTGGATGTTCTCCTTGCAGTCTCACAAAAGTGTCTCTGATTTTCTACTGGACTGCACGTCCTATAAAGTGTGGCCAGCAGAAAGATTAATTCACCTGCATGAGTTGGGGAACTGCAGTCTCCTCTGAACAGGGGAAACTAGTTCAATCTGGCTCTCACAAAACTCAACTCGCACAACTCCCCAGCAAAGATATTACTGTACATTGCAATAGTTACATCAGCAGATTTATTGCAATTGGCTGATCCGAGCCCCAGAGGATGGAATGCTGTTACCTAGTAATTATTCAAAGCTGGTTTTAAATTAACTCTTTGATGAGTTTTGCAAACACCATGCTTAACCCCTGTGTGTTGACTACATATTGTAAATTGGCATAGGATATTTTGAAAATTCATCATAATTCTGCTCCATCTGAAGCAGAAAATCTAAACTAATGACCACCCAATAAAGGCTTATTCTTTTGGTGGCTGTGACTGCCTGTGGCAAGAGAACTGGGATAGAGAGTTTACCTTCTAGATACTTGTAATGGTTAAAAGAAAAGGAGTATTTGTGGCACCTTAGAGACTAACAAATTTATTAGAGCATAAGCTTTCGTGAGCTACAGCTCACTTCATCCGATGAAGTGAGCTGTAGCTCACGAAAGCTTATGCTCTAATAAATTTGTTAGTCTCTAAGGTGCCACAAATACTCCTTTTCTTTTTGCGAATACAGACTAACACGGCTGCTACTCTGAAACTTGTAATGGTTAGTGACATCCAACTGGGAATTGCTGCCCACAGCCTTGGTGCTGATAGATTTTCAGACCTCTTGGGGTCAGAGTATATTCTTTCCTTTTTTGTTGTCATGGTAAATCCAATTAACTTAGTAAGCATTCACCTCTGCTAACACGAAGGAGCTATTGTATTCCAGGTCCATGACACCTTCTTTGCTGGCTCTGACAGAGACAAGAGTGCACCAAAATATATCTAAGTTACAAGAGAAATTAAGTGACTTCTTAGGGCACCAGGAACTTGTGAGATGGACCTGATTTAGGAGTAGGAATGTTGGATGTTAACTTTGCTTCTCTTCTGGGGAGTTGCATCCAGAACCTGTAAGATGAACACAGCTCTTTTCTGATGAACCAGGTTCTATTCCAGACATGAAAATTCCTGTAGGGGAAGGAGAAGAGGGAGCCTGACTAATGATATTTATGTTGTGCTGGAAGATTGTTATGTACATGGTGCAATATCCTGTGTGATCCTTGCAAAGTGACTGATCCGTTCTCTGGGGAGCTTGGAGCCCAAAGGCACAAGTGGGTGTGATACTGTATAGTTCTCAGAGTGGCAGATGCTCCTAGCCAGAATGCTTCATGAAACAGGTTCATATGGGAGGATCCCCTCTGTGTGGGAAATACATGTGAGTATACAGGAAGACAGTTGATTCTCCTGAACCACATTTATGCCTGAGCATGTATTCCTTTGATATTGGCAGCTGGCGAGACCACAGCATAGAAATTCCAGAGATTGAATTTACAATGATTACCTAAAAAGAAAAGGAGTACTTGTGGCACCTTAGAGACTAACAAATTTATTTGAGCATAAGTTTTCATGAGTTACAGCTCACTTCATCCGATGCAACTGTAGCTCATGAAAGCTTATGCTCAAATAAATTTGTTAGTCTCTAAGGTGCCACAAGTACTCCTTTTCTTTTTGTGGATACAGACTAACATGGCTGCTACTCTGAAACCAACGATTACCTGTAACTTAGTGCCAATGGGAAATGGGAGGCTCCTCCACCAACTTTTCTGAGTCATATTGTGAAAGCCATTATGTGGGTCTGGGTAAGGGTATCACTAGTCCAGCTGGGGTAACTTTAAAATCCCCTCACTGTGTTGTCAACCCAATCACTTGTGATCTCTCCTTTCCTTTCCTCTGTTGGGCTGCACCATGTTTCACAAGTGCTTCAGATGCTGGTGTTTTGTAATAAATGCATAGTAGCATGGAGCAGAACAAAGGGGAATGGAGGGAAGGGAAGTGAAAGAAGGAAAACTGTGGCGAGGGAGGAACGGACATTAAAGGGGTGGGGCACTCATCCATGTACTAGTTCTCCCACTCACACAATCCTCTCTCTTTCTCTGCATTCCCTTTTTCCCTCCTCGGTCCCTCTTTTGTGTTCTGGTCTCTGACAAGCAAATGATAGACTTATATACAAAGTGATGTTAAAATAATTTAGATGGGGTTGGTCCTGCTTTGAGCAGGAGGTTGGACTAGATGACCTCCTGAGGTCTCTTCCAACCCTAATCTTCTATGATTCTATGAATGTTGTTTGGCCCTTGCTTTATTTACTGGACACCATCCAAAATCTGCACTGAATAAAGAATTATTAGTTTTATTATGGGCATTTCTATGGCATTCATCATCATAGTATACCAGTAACTCACAAATATTCTTGAATGTATTTTCACAGCTCCTGTGAGACAGGTAAACAGTATTGTTCCCCTATGGGGAGCCGAGGCACAGTAGTGTTCACTAATTTTGGATATCTATCTCATGACAGGTAGGCCTGATTTTTTTCAGAGCACTTTTAATAGTGCTTTATATGCTCTAACAGTTGTCATAACATCTCTAAGGGAGCAAAGAGTTGTTAGACTCATTTTACTGTGTGGGACATGGAGATAAAAGGGTGAAATGACTTCCCCATTGCCTTATAGTGTGTCATTGTAAAAACCAGGACTAGATCTCAAGTCCACCTGACTCCCAGTCTTGTACTCATGTCTCCAGAGCATCCACTGATTTCAATTTCAGTTGTGAAAGCTTGGCTTAGCTGCAGATTGGGCCGTCAGAAAATGAACACACATTCAATGGTCACCGGCTTTGGTTTAAGAGGCTTGCCCAGCATCACATAACAAGTCTAGAAAGATGGAATCCAGTTCTCCTGAGTGGCATGCAGTTGCCTTAAATCATAAGACCATTCTCTCTCTTCCTGCAGTGCCCAGTTTTATTCTCTGTAGCAGTAGAGAATGAGATAAAGCTACTGCAGATAATCTGGTTCAAAACACAATCTTGGTTCTCTACCTGGGCACTAGCCATCCTATGACTGAATGACCCAGGAGTCCTGTGATCATGTGAGTCGAGCCCATATCATAATGCATATGTGCAAGGTGGACAGAATAAAAGTTTCATCCATAATTCTGGTATTTCCTGACTTTCAAGTGCTTGATCTTGCAACTTTATTTTTATTTTAACATAACTTTTAAAATATAATTTCCTAGCTGTTTCATTAAAGGAGAAGGTCACAAACAAACAACTGGATGAAGCTGTAACACTTGGACTTTCACTAAGCATCATCAGCAGAGTTTGAACCCAAGTACAGTTAAGTGTGGCTAAATTAATGGGATTTGCCTCTGTCATATTAGATATCTGGGTTCTATTCCTACTGATGCAACCGCTCAGTGGGTGTAAGGCTTGCTCATTGATAATGGTTGAGAAGGGCACAGACTAACACCATGCACTGTAATAGAAGAAGGGAGTCTAAAACCCATGGTCTGCTGGGAATGTGCCCTGTTCTGGGAACCAGATGGAGGGTTCTTGCCAAGAAGCCAAGAAACAAGCTGTCCCTCACCAACCACAAGTGGCAAATGGTGAATTTTTGATGGCTTATTACTGTCAAATTGCATGCGTAAAATTAGAGGGTAGGTTGAAAATGGAGCTCCAAGTGCTGAAGCAGCAAAGGTCAAATGTATTGACCCCTCAGAGCCAGGAAGCAGAATATTTTAATCATCCCCCCTCTGGTATTCAGGTTTTACAACATTTGTTAGAGATCCAGCAGTGCAAATCTAGGTCTTGTAAATAGTTCCAGGAGGATCTGAAGAAATGTTGCTAAAATGGAAAGTGTGAATATTTACCACATGCTGTCTTCAGTAATGTACAGGATCTTTCCAGGGGTATAAACATATTTATCAATGCTCCAGTTTTTGTTCCTGTCATGAGTGGAGTAGAAGTTTGAAATAAACATGAGCAGGAATTCTCAAGGACCTCAGGACTGAAATAAATAAAAACACTGAAATACACCAAACCTTTCATTACAGACATTTAGAAAGTATTTATTCTTTTTCAGTTAAACCATCTGGTCGGTGGCTCTCAAAAATTTTGGTGTGGAGTGCATCTTACGAGAGAGAGAGAAACTTATGGACACCTCCCCTCCTGTTCATGATTGCGTGACATCCCTGTAAAAACTGCTTACATGGAAAAGTAACACTAGCAAAGTATTTAAGTATTTTAATTACAGTATCTTTAGATCAATATGTATTTGTGGTTTTTGAGAAGAGTTAATTATACAGACTCCTTTTGTTCTTCATTTCATCTCCCTCTCTCGTGCCTTCTATTTCCTTCTCACGGCTTCTCTGAGTAGTTACTACAACTCCTGAGGAAGCTTGTAGAAGGAAGGTAATATGGATGGGGAGTATTCAGCTGTTGTGACCTGCACTGGATGTGCCGACGGAAGGGACTTTGTCTGTACAAAGTGCAAGCTGGTCTCCATATTGGAAGAGAAGGTTCAAGGTCTGGAGAAACAAGTATCGACCCTGTGTTGCATAAGAGAAACTGAAGATTTCCTGGACAGATATCAGGATATGCTTCTACGGGCACAATGTTCTGAAGATTCAGAGCAGGCTACGCAGCGGGGACAGAAGGATGGTGAAGAAATTTGGCAGCATGTGACCTCCAGAAGAAGAAAGGGGAGCGTCCATGTACCTGCAATGCAGATATACGTAAGCAATCGTTTTCATGTTCTCTCCACGGTACTAATGCGGAGAGTGGACTAGATGATATATCTGAGGGAAGGGAACAGAAGGACAATCTGCCAATTGGAAGGCATGAAATGCACTATCCTAGGGATGGGGGTTCCACAACCACCGCTCCCAAGAGAAAGAGGCGGGTGGTGGTGGTTAGGGACTCTCTTCTCAGGGAGACTGAGTCATCTATCTGCCGCCCTGACCGGGAAAACTGAGAAGTCTGCTGCTTGCCAGGAGCTAGGATTCACGATGTGACGGAGAGACTGCCGAGACTCATCAAGCCCTCGGATTGCTACCCCTTCCTGCTTCTCCACGTGGGCACCAATGATACTGCCAAGAATGACCTTGAGCGGATCACTGCAGATTATGTGGCTCTCGGAAGAAGGATAAAGGAGTTTGAGGTGCAAGTGGTGTTCTTGTCCGTCCTCCCCGTGGAAGGAAAAGGCCTGGGTAGAGACCGTTGAATCGTGGAAGTCAACGAATGGCTACGCAGTGGTGTTGGAGAGAAGGCTTTGGATTCTTTGACCATGGGATAGTGTTCCAAGAAGGAGGAGTGCTAGGCAGAGACGGACTCCACCTAAAAAAGAGAGGGAAGAGCATCTTCACAAGCAGGCTGGCTAACCTAGTGAGGAGGGCTTTAAACTAGGTTCACTGGGGGAAGGAGATCAAAGCCCTGAGGTAAGTGGGACGTGGGATATCGGAAGGAAGCACGAACAGGAGAGCGCGAGAGGGGAGGGCTCCTGCCTCACACTAAGAAAGCAGGACAAACAGCAAGTTATCTCAAGTGCCTATACACAAATGCAAGGAGCCTGGGAAACAAGCAGGGAAAACTGGAAGTCCTGGCACAGTCAAGGAATTATGATGTGATTGGAATAACAGAAACTTGATGGGATAACTCACATGACTGGAGTACTGTCATGGATGGATATAAACTGTTCAGGAAGGACAGGCAGGGCAGAAAAGGTGGGGGAGTTGCATTGTATGTAAGAGAGCAGTATGATTGCTCAGAGCTCCGTTATGAATGGGCAGGATCCCCTGGGAAAATAACATGATGGGGAAAGGAGTCCAGGAGAGCTGGCTGTATTTTAAAGAATCCCTATTGAGGTTACAGGGACAAACCATCCCGATGTGTAGAAAGAATAGTAAATATTGCAGGCAACCAGCTTGGCTTAACAGAGAAATCCTTGATGATCTTAAATACATAAAAGAAGCTTACAAGAAATGGAAGCTTGGACAAATGACCAGGGAGGAGTATAAAAATATTGCTAGGGCATGTAGGAGTGAAATCAGGAAGGCCAAATCACATCTGGAGTTGCAGCTAGCAAAGATGTTAAGAGTAACAAGAAGGGTTTCTTCAGGTATGTTAGCAACAAGAAGAAAGTCAAGGAAGGTGTGGGCCCCTTACTGAATGAGGGAGGCAACCTAGTGACAGAGGATGTGGAAAAAGCTAATGTACTCAATGCTTTTTTTGCCTCTGTCTTCACGAACAAGGTCAGCTCCCAGGCTACTGCACTGGGCAGCACAGCATGGGGAGGAGGTGACCAGCCCTCTGTGGAGAAAGAAGTGGTTTGGGACTATTTAGAAAAGCTAGACGAGCACAAGTCCATGGGACCGGATGTGCTGCATCCAAGAGTACTAAAGGAGTTGGCAGATGTGATTGCAGAGCCATTGGCCATTATCTTTGAAAACTCATGGCGATCGGGAGAGGTCCCGGACAACTGGAAAAAGGCTAATGTAGTGCCCATCTTTAAAAAAGGAAGAAAGAGCACCCGGTGAACTACAGGCCAGTCAGCCTCACTTCAGTCCCTGGAAAAATCATGGAACAGGTCCTCAAAGAATCAATTCTGAAGCACTTAGAGGAGAGGAAAGTGATCAGGAACAGTCAGCATGGATTCATCAAGGGCAAGTCATGCCTGACTAATCTAATTGCCTTCTATGATGAGATAACTGGCTCTGTGGATGAGGGGAAAGCAGTGGACGTGTTGTTCCTTGACTTTAGCAAAGGTTTTGACACGGTCTCCCACAGTATTCTTGCCAGCAAGTTAAAGAAGTATGGGTTGGATGAATGGACTATAAGGTGACTAGAAAGCTGGCTAGATTGTCGGGCTCAACGGGTAGTGATCAATGGCTCCATGTCTAGTTGGCAGCCGGTATCAAGCAGAGTGCCCCAAGGGTCGGTCCTGGGGCCTGTTTTGTTCAATATCTTCATTAATGCTCTGGAGGATGGTGTGGATTGCACCCTCGGCAGATGACACTAAACTGCGAGGAGAGGTAGATACGCTGGAGAGAAGGGATAGAATACAGAGGGACCTAGACAAATTAGAGTATTGGAGCAAAAGAAATCTGATGAGGTTCAACAAGGATAAGTGCAGAGTCCTGCACTTCGGATGGAAGAATCCCATGCACCGCTACAGACTAGGGACCGAATGGCTAGGCAGCAGTTCTGCAGAAAAGGAACTAGGGGTTACAGTGGACGAGAAGCTGGGTATGAGTCAACATTGTGCCCTTGTTGCCAAGAAGGCCAATTGCATTTTGGGATGTATAAGTAGGGGTATTGCCAGCAGATTGAGGAACGTGATCGTTCCCCCCATTCGACATTGGTGAGGCCTCATCTGGAGTACTGTGTCCAGTTTTGGGCCCCACACTACAAGAAGGATGTGGAAAAAGTCCAGCGGAGGACAACAAAAATGATTAGGGGACTGGAACTCATGACTTATGAGGAGAGGCTGAGGGAATTGGGATTGTTTAGTCTGCGGAAGAGAAGAATGAGGGGGGATTTGATAGCTGCTTTCAACTACCTGAAAGGGTTTTCCAAAGAGGATTGATCAAGGCTGTTCTCAGTGGTAGCAGATGAAAGACCCCATTTTTGCCATGAAGCATCTGGAGACCTGTAGGAACAGCTGGAAGCAATGAGGATGCAGAAACAAGTGAATACCAGCTCTTCAGCAGTTCCATTATGGGAACAGCAGACCTAGCCAGCTTCATCAATGTGGCTTGGCAGTGTCTGTATCCCAAAAAACATGACGGTGCTTGCTTGAAAATTTAAAAAGTGGGTGATGGGGGTTAGACTCAGAGACTTGAAGGTCAGAAGGGACCATAATAATCCTGCACATGGCAGGCCACAGAACCTCACCCACCCACTCCTACAATAGACCCCTAATCTCTGGCTGAATTACTTAAATCCTCAAATCATGATTAAAAGACATCATGGGCTGATCGGAGGCAGGAGTCAACTTACTGATACTGAATGAGGGATGATAGGTAAGTGTGGTAAATGGCCAATGCTACTGTAGTGGGTCCCGTGCTTTTCCTTGGTGTGATGGGTCAGGTTGCTACTTCTTGCCCCTATTCTTGGGCATTGAGGGCTCCACTAGTGCCCCAATGGGGAAGAGAAGGGGAGCAAGGAAGGGACCCAGGTCTACCCCCTTACTCCAGGTCCCAGCCCCTTCAGCTTCATGGGCTTCTTACTCTCTTTCCCCTTGAGTAGGGTTTCCCTCAATCCTTTGTGCCAGGGAGTCCCTCTGCTTGGGCAGGGTTTTCCTTCCCCTGGTACTCTGATTAACAGCAATACTCCTCCAAACTCTAGTCAGCTCTCCTTCCCTCTCTCTGTCTGTCTGTCTGAGGGAGAAGGGATAGCTCAGTGGTTTGAGCACTGGCCTACTAAACCCAGGGTTGTGAGCTCAATCCTTGAGGGGGCCATTTAGAGATCTGGGCCAGAAACTGGGGATTGGTCCAGCTTTGAGCAGGGGGTTGGACTAGATGATCTGTCTCTTCCAACCCTGATATTCTATGACTGAAGCAGGGTTTTTTTATTAGGACTTGGGTAGGGCCATAATTGGCTACAGCTACTCCAATTACCCCATAGTAACCTTTCCCTAGTCCACAGGGAATAAGGCCTTGATCATCCTAGGGCTTATATACCTCCCATCTACCACTCTCCTGCTGATTGACTTCATGATTCTAAGAAAAGGAAGCCATGGGTACATCAGAATAAAGACAGTGGACTTCAAAAAACCAGACTTTAACAAACTCAGAGAATTGGTAAGTAAGGAGTTATGGGGAGAAAATCTAAGTGATAAGAGTTCAAGAGAGCTGGCCGTTTCTTAGGGAGACAATATTAAATACACAGCTGCCAACTATTCCAGTGTGAAAGAAAGATAGGAAGAATAGTAAGAGGCCAATATGGCTCCATCAGGAACCCTTTAATCATTTGGAAATCAAAAAGAAATCCTATAAAAAGTAGAAACATGGACAAATCGGTAAGGAGGAGTGAAAAGATTAGCACAAGTATATAGGGACAAAATCAGAAAGGCTAAGGCACAAAAGGAATAAGAAGAGCTTCTTTAAATACATCAGAAGCAAGATAAAGACAAAAGAAAGTATAGGTCTTTTTATCAGGGAAAGAAAGCTAAATGATGACCTCAAGAAGGCTGAGGTGTTTAATGCCTATTTTGCTTCAGTCTTCACTAAAAAGATTTTTGGTGGTCAGATACCCAACACAATTAATATTAACAACAAGGAAGAAGTAACACAAGCCAAAATAGGGAAATAACAAGTTAAAGAATAACAAGTTAGGACAGAGTGTTAAGCAGAATGAGAATAAGTGGTCAGTTTTCACTGTGGAGAGAGGTAAATGGTGCTCCAACCCTCACAGATCTGTATGGGGACCAGTGTTTATCATGTTCATAAATGATTTGGAAAAAGGGTGAACAGTGAGGTGGCAAAATTTGCAGACAATACAAAATTACTCAAAATAATTAGATCCAAAGCTGCCTACCAAGACTTGCAAAGGGATTGCAAAAAACTGGGTCACTGGGCAACAAAATGGCAGATGAAATTCAATGTTGATAAATGCACAGTAATGTATATTGGGAAATATAATCCCAACTGTAGATGCTGTTTTTCCAGAGTGAGTAAGCACTGCCTACACTAATGAAACCTTGTCTTTCTCTCCTTTGGTCCTTTCATCTTCCCTGTCTCAAGAGTTAACTAGAAACAAAAGCTGGCGACTCATCCTGGAATGAGGCTGTTATGAGATTTCAGTGATCAAATTCAAAGGGAAAGAACTAGGGGAGCTTCCTATCCCACTGTTCTAGATATCTTGTATCTTTGTGCTGGGTTTTTCTTGTCTTCCATATTAATTTCAAGGGTGCTTATACATGAAAAAAAAAGTCTGTGTCCTTTTGCAGCTTTGATGTCTTATTTTTCACACACAGAAATGTAGATCTTGTCTCTGCTAAACCAGTTTTTTCCTGAAAGACTCCATGACCAACTGAAGAAACAGTGAGATTATATCGCATCAGATTACAAGCAACTGAAACTTGATTTATCTACTCAAACTTGTTACAACTCTTTGGTTCAGCTTTTTGGCCCTCTTAAGGCTGCTTTGCAATGCCCCAGTGACAATGGATCACTTTAAATGGATATTTAGTTGAACTGGTTGGATTGGCATAGCAGTTCTTATCTCACCTTCTTTTACACCCTGATGTAGGGAGAGCAATCCGACAGCAGCTATGTCCACCTCATGATACCTCAGTTGCCATATGGGCCCTTAAGGGGCCACTGTCCCTTGTGCAATTTAGAGAACCCTTGAGGCTGCCCTTAAATTGTGCCTCAGGACTTGACCCTGTGTTTTGCAGTGCCAGGATCAGCATACTGTAAAGGTAGCTTTAAACTGAGGTTTGTGAATGCAAACACCCTCATTGAAGTGTGCAGTGGTGATTACATATGCCAGTCAGGTATGAGCAAAAGTATGCATTTGACGTTTTGGCCTGGCTGTACAGTGTGCTGCTTGTGTAACTGTGATCAGCTGGGGGGTGGGGTGGGGAGGAAATAACACTGGATTTTGCATGTAAATAAAAGACTTTAATTTCTATACTCCAAGACACTTCTTGGTCACAGCATGCTGCCCTAAAATTAGACTGTGTCAAATGTGTATGGGTCATACCCCCAACTCTGTTCTTTGAGTGGGCACAACCCTGACGTGCACAAGAATTCTCAGTTTGTGGTGGTGATATCTTTGGTTTCTTTCTCCAAATGCTTCTGTGGCTGACTGGGAACATGTGATAGGTATATTGCATGGATTATGGAAATGCTTAGTGTCCTGGATTTGCTTTTCCAGGTCCCCAGAATTGATTTTCCAGCCTCAAATTGATTGCAATGTTTGTCTTTCTCATTCTTAGAGGTCAGACAGGAAGTTTGAAGAAAATACTAATTTACATTTTGTTTTGCTTGACAGTTTAGCATGGTACAGTAACTTATTATGCAGATATAGAGGTAGTAGTATAGCACAAAAGTACAAAATGAAGTGGGCACTGGCAAAAATATTCCATTACTGATTAACTTGTAAAATCTGGAAAAAATACCCTCAACACCTTGAGTTTCCCATGCTATTTCTGAGGGATACATAATTCACAATATCACTGGCATTATAAGGAAATTATACTTAATTGAAAGCATTCTTTGAAAGTTTTATTAATTGCTAACAAACTGGGATTAGATCACAACCAGACTGTAACTGTAATTAAACACCTATGGGAAAAGCCAATGTTCTGACCAATCTTAACGCAAAGAGTCAATGTATAAAGTCAGTAAAACACTGAAGCAAATACAACCCTCATCCCTTTAGGAATATTGTAATAGTATCATTGTTTAACTCTGTCACTCTCAATTCACCTGAGGCAGGGGAGTATCCCACAGGATGTACTTTATGTTGTTGCATTTGTTCTAGGACAAGAGTTGCAGAGTAGAGAGGCGAAAAAAAAACATAAATAGAGATATTTGAGATTAGACAAGGAAATATTATGGAAGCAAGAGAGTCATCCTGTTGTTGTAATGCAGAGAGATGAGCTATTTTCCTGCATTGCACTTCACAAGGACATTCAGAATGAAAATGTACTAATTTACAGTCATCACTATGATTGTGCAGGGAAAAATGCTTTTTAATGCTAGTGCAGAAATAGGGGATTGGCTTTGTGATCAGAGACATTACAACTATTGCAACTGAATCACTGACCAAGGGCCACATTGATGGTCTCAAATCCCTTAACATAGGCAAACTTGTCACAAGAGAAGTCCACCTGCAGCTGCATCGCACCGCTTCTGTGGGGTGTGAATTCAAAGTAAATCTTTGATCGCTCCTTGGGTCCCAGTGCTGCCACACTAAAACAAAGAAAACATCTGTGAGTTCTGGCTCAGATAGGAAACCCTCCCAGAGAGGCCCAAGGAACAACCTAAAGTGGAAAGGAAAAGCAAAGCCACCTACAACTGTCACACCAGAGACGATTTGAAGTATCTGAGGGGCAGCCCTGTTTCCTGGGAATTAGTTGGGACTCAAGGCTCCTGTGTGGATCAGGAAGCAATAAGAAATGCTAGATTTATAAAGGGAAAGAGATGAGAGGACGGAGAGTGCTCCTGCATATCTCCATATTTAGATGCACTACAGAGCTGTCAACTGTCCAGGTTTGAGACTGATGATTTGGGTCCTCACAATGGGCAAAAACTCATATTTTAAAGAGCCCCTCCAATTGTCAGGCACCTGCATTACTGAAACCCCATCATCATCGCCTAGGGGCTGACGTGTGGTGGGGTTTGTTTTTTTTCTTTCCCCTGAGCTGAGCTGATAATTCAGAGGCAATAGCTTCCAGGGACCCTCTGTGGAATTTCATTTTGCAGACCCCTATGGATTAGTAAGTGGACTTTTATAGTTCCCACAGGAAGCATAAGCCAGACCAGCTCATGGTAAAACATGCTGTTAGACCCAGTATGGAATATTGAACATTGTGGATTCCTCACTGAAGAGCTCAAAAAGACAATGCCTGGCAAAACAATAATTAACATTGTGCTCACGTGCTTTGCAAAGGCATGTTTTTTCCCCAGCTTCCCATTCACCAATATTTATTTATTTTAAGGGAAGCCAAAGCAACCCTGCTTCCTTATTCTGGGAGGAAGAAAGCGATGGCAGGCTTTTATCTATCTACTGAATATTGGACTCATCACTGTACTATCTGAGTAGCTCCCACATATTTAAAAGCAGAACTAAAAAGCCCTGCTCTAGGTGCCTCACTGAAGACTCGCCAACCTGTTCCACCACACTTCCTCTTCAATTTTTTTAAACAAAAAGTCAAGAATAACAAATTTCACCTGAAAATGGGAAAACTCCAAAAGTTTTACTTCTGTTTTGTGTGTTGCACTAAAGATTCCTGATGGACTGAAAACCACAAAGTCACATGTTCAAGACCTGATGGCACACTGAGAACACACCCAGCAGATCTGGGCATTGTTCTTCATATGTATTTCCTAAGACTTGCAGTTTCATACTTAGTTTAAAATGCATGTTGAAGATGGAATGTAAATGTTCTAAGTCTTGCTCACCAAGATACCAAGGTCAGGACTCTGTCAATCTTTTATCAAAAGTGATGGACAGATGACACCCCTTTTACTTACTCTATCTTGACTTCTTGATTCATCAGTTTCACCAGCACCACACAGTCCTTCACTGGCTCTGGGAGAGGATTGGCATATGAGATCTCTACAGTAACAGGCTTGTTCACCACAACCTGTGCAGGAATCTAAATGGGGGAACAAACATTTCTGATGATTCACAGTTCTTATGCTCTCTCCTCCCACCCTTGCAGGACATTTACTTGTGAACAGCCAAAGGTGTTAACCTTTTCAGGAGGTGTCAGACACTCTCCCAGGAATGGAGTGGCAGACATAATGTAGATGTGGGCAGAGCATGTTTCTCCTTCAGGGGATGGATGGGCTATAGGTAGAACTATGGAATTTAACTTCTGGTTGATGTGCATCTCCCCTTTCCCGCCTTTCCTTGGTGCTGAAGCTGGGCTGGTATTAGCTATGCAGTTGAGTGGAGGTAGGGAAATGTATATATTTTAAAAGATTTGAGGCTCAGATTTACTGAGACATGTCTTTTTAAATCAGTTTGTCCTTTAGTTTGCTGCCTGATTTTCTGTAGTACAATGAGCACTGAACATGCTCTTGATAGTGATTAAAGATGCAAAACAGTATAAATCAGCCTTCATGTTAGTGTGAATTCAGGCCCCAAGTCTATTTCAGAATAGGACAATGTCATTTGAGAGCAGCCAGAAAGCTACAATAATTAAAGTAAGAATATAAAATTTATAACTAATCCAAAACAAATGATCTGATAGCACTAGACTTGAAAGGTGACTTGGTAGGGAAAGTGCCTGGATACATTTGTATTACAGAAGAGAAAACACAAGTGGTAAATAAACACTGAGAGTCAGAGCAAAGTTTCAAAAGTGGCCTCTGACCTTTTCATTCCCAGCTTGACATCTTAAGGTTTCTCAAGCTGGGCAACAAGAACTCAGTAGCCACTTTTGGAAAACTTGGTTTGGATTTTCACACTTGATCCTAGAATTCCCATAAGAACCTTAAATTGGCCATACTGGGTCAGACCAAAGGTCCATCTAGCCCACTATCCTGTCTTCTGACAGTGGCCAATGCCAGGTGCCCCAGAGGGAATGAACAGAACAGGTAATCATCAAGTGATCCATCCCCTGTCACCTGTTCCCAGCTTCTGGCAAACAGCCCATCTTCTGGGCTGAGCTCTAGCCACAGGACTCTGTGAGAACTCTTCCATTTGCTTTCCATTATGGGCAGCAGGGAGACAGCTCTTTACCTTGATGAAGATGGTTGGAGACTCTAAAGTGATGGTCTTCTCCACCAACATCTTTGCCTCCTGTGTGTGCATGACTTCACACAAGGCAGTCACTAAGATCTTTTTATCATCAGTCAGGGACTTTTCATACTGGGCGTAAAAGATCTTTAACTGAATCTGTTTCTCTGAAATGCAAACATATTTGGAAAGTATCAGACTCCAGTAATTTCACAGATACCCCGGGTGTCTTTGTTTTTAGTCTTGTCTTCTCTGTAGTATGTGTTCACAGGATGGCACAGACAGAAGATGTTTGGTTCCATGTGAATCTCTTGCCTGCAAGCCCCTGCTCTGCATCAGTCTTTGCTGGCTGCTGCAGACAGTTCTGCTATCTGGAACAAATTCTATTTTGCTTCCTCAATCTAAACCTACTCTCTTCAGTAGAGAGTACACTGGTGAAACTGAAAGCAGAATTTGGCCCTCTATATTTAATTGTATACCTGTCCTTATATTACTGACAAACTGGCTGGGTAAAACATTTGGTCTGTCCCTCCATATATCCTTTTCTAGATTTTACCTCTGCTGACTGGGTGAAAGATTGGTCCAATTATCACAAGGTCCCTGCCCTTTCCCCTTCCTCGTTGTCTCATTCCTTACAGTTTTTCTGCTATGTATGGAAAAAGAATAGCTTCTCCCTCTGCAGCCTTCTGGGATGAAGAAGTTCTGTATATCTTGCAGTTGTTTTATTAAACCTAACCTCGTTAAGGAGACATGGAGCTTTGCAAAAAGAAAAGGAGTACTTGTGGCACCTTAGAGACTAACAAATTTATTTGAGCATAAGCTTTCGTGAACTACAGCTCACTTCATCGAATGCATTTTCTTTTTCTTTTTGTGAATACAGACTAACATGGCTGCTACTCTGAAACCTGTCATGGAGCTTTGCTGAAACTTTTACTGTATCCTAATTTGTTTTTACTGCATGTACACCCTCCTCCATTAAATTCTCTTCAGTGATCCCTGTTGACTGAGAGAGAGAACATAGCCTAGTCTTGCAACACTCTTACCCATTAGCCCACCACCGAGAGGAATTCATCTTTTTTTTTTTTTTAAACGCTATAATCGTCATACTAGTAAAGGATGGACAAGCAGATTTTGTTCCTGGGCAATTTTGCAAGAATTGCAAGGCTGATATAGATATGCATTTGGTGCATCTTCCTCCTGTCCATTTGACTGTGAATAGTTATTTTCTCAATTTAAGAACATGGTTTTGTTGACTGTCCAATCATATGAAAAGTTACCTTCTTTAGAACCAAGATCAACAGATGTGGCTGCCTGCAAGATCTCTGCCACTGCTCTCCTTGTGTACAGGATGGTTGATGCACTCAGGTTCACCTTTACAGGTTTATATTCAGAGGACAGGTTGGTGAGAATTAAGATTAGGTTGATATCTTTGCCAAACACAGGGGGTTCAACTAGCTTGAATACCCCAGAGACCTCAGGTTTTCTAACTGTTTCTGATGATCCCTCATTAGGAGCTTCTGAGAGTCTTTCTGTGAGGTTTGATCCACGTGCCTTGGCACAGGCCTTTTTATACACCTCTCTTTCCTCATGAGAGCCTGGGTGAAAGGGAAACATCAGTAAATTTCATAGCCATGTCTCCATTACACAGTTCCTAGGTTAAGGTTATAAAGAAAGTCCAGTATACCAGCTCTTCACTACCCACCAACCTGAGGTACCTGCAGATCCCATTTGTATCGTAGCTCCCTGGATCTGGGATTTGCACATCTAAGTATTTGTGATACAGTGAAATTATAACAGTCACTAAAATGAAGCACATTGTCTTCCTGCTAATTGCTGGTCCATCAGGCTCCTATTGTCTTCTGTCTTTCACCACAGCATGCAATAGGACTTTGCTCTGTAACTCTGCAGGCCCTTCTGATAACCAACTTCTACACTATTTATGGTTGCATTAAAAACATCCTGAGCAAATTTCCAGAAATGGCCACTGATTTTAGGTGCTTAACTCAGGATGCTTTTATCTGAGCACCTCCAGCTCCCATTAACTTCAGTTCATGCTTTAGGTGCTCAGCACTTGTGAAAAATCAGATCCCAGATGTTTGAAGTTGGGTATCCGGACACTAAAGCACCCAATATCAATGGCCACTTCAGAAAATGTGTCTGTAAATCACTGATGTCATAGCATCAGCATGATTTAAAACCACAAAAGCCAGGAAGCTAGCCAGGTAGCAGAAAAAAGTTGCCCCGCTTAGCTCAGCACAGCATTTCTTGCCAGTCTGAATGTTCATCCTATGAGCATTTCATGCCATGAATAAACTGAACTGTATTTTGTGACAAATAAACTTCTAATTGCAGTATTCCAGAGCCATCAGGCAGACAAATGACAACATTTATGATACAAGCTATGTGGGGGATGACACACGTACTCAGATTTTAAACCTGTTTCCATTTAGTTTAATACACCCTTAATCCTTAAAAATCTGAGTAGTTCCTCGGATGAAAATGCTTGTTTGTTTTCTGGGGGTTTGTTATTCTGAGAGGGGTAGTTGCTGCTGGAAGTCAAGAAGGTTTACAGCAGCACGGAGCACAGAAAGGCTCAGACTCTTGTCGGGAGTAGGTTTGACTCCATCTCTCCACTGGGGGAAATCCATGCTGGTGTCCCGCCTGTGCTCTATTACTGTTTGTTATGTGTATTGTAGTAGTCCCCAGAGGCCTCAGTCAGGATCAGGGCCCCACTATGCTGTAGAAACACATTGTTAAGACAGTCCCTGACCTGGATCACTTAACAATTGTATTTAAGACAAGATGAAACAAGTGGTTATAACAAACATTTGGAGGGAGGATGAGAGTATAAGTGATAGGAATGTGTGGCTACACAGACCACAATTAGAAGACAGTGTTTTGTGGGGGACTGGGGATGTTAAAATA
Source organism: Dermochelys coriacea (assembly GCF_009764565.3). NCBI lineage: Eukaryota > Metazoa > Chordata > Testudines > Dermochelyidae > Dermochelys > Dermochelys coriacea. Next base: position 63,564 of record NC_050080.1, on the reverse strand, counting down.
TGAATAAATGCAACTTGATGCCCATTACTAATTCTCCATCCATCTATCAGGCCAGAACCGCAAGGTGGAGACAGGGCAGCCAAGAGTGAATGTGCACAGGAGTGTCTGGGAGTCAGAGGGGGAAATGAGCCCTTGGCTACAGGTAGGCAGGCAAGGAGAAAGAGGGATGATTCACTCCGAGAAGAAGGGGTATTGCTGTAGGAAGGGCGAGGTGTTGGGGAGTGGTGAGGACATCTTTCTGATGAGGAAAGGGAGAAAGGGAGGATCTGGTGAAGTTACAGGGTGGAAAGGTGACTGAGGAACTAAAACAAGTATTTACCCATCTGAATCTCCTCATATCACAGTAGTTAATGTGTTAAACTTTGCTTATTCAAAGTAAAACCATGGAATTGTCCCAGTTGTAAAGCAGAATTAATGACCGATGGAAACAAGCAGAATGATGTTCCTGTGGAACCCTCAGAATTTCAGGATGTAGCTAGTGCATGCGGCTGCCTGCGCGGATCCAGTTCCTGTCATAGCTAATAGCATGAGTGGAACCTGGACATAGCCAGTGCCTTGGTGGCACAGAGAGGTCTAGAGATTTTTTATGTAGCTGGTAGTGTAGATGGGACTCAGTTTCAAGGATATTAGTGGTGTCTTCTACCATCATTTTTTTTTACTTTGGTTTTCAGGAAATTTTAATTGCTGGTTTGCTTTGGGTAGCAAAATGTACCTATGAAATGATGTATTGCAGAATATTGGCCAGTGCATTTCCTGCTAAAGATTCTATCCAGCGCACAATACCATGAATGTGGTACCCATTGTTTTATGAAGCAAGACTGAAAACAGTATTGCCAGGAATATTGTTCCAAATGAAGCAGAGAAGTGATTAAACCAAAATATGTAACCAGTCCTAACCCTCCAGTTCCAAGAACCCAAGAGGAAATTAATTGTGATAGTTTTCCTTTACCTTCTGGATATTTATAATTGTTAGTGACATCCACACGGGAATTGCTGCCCACAGCTTTGGTGCTGATGGCCTTGCCAATTCTCTCAGTGTCACAATACACTTTTTTTTTGGTTCCATCTTTGTAGACAATCCATTGGTTGCAATCAGCATTCACCTCCGTAAACACAAATAGGGTGTCATAGTCCAAGTCTACATCACCTTCTTTGATGGCTCTGACAGAAGCAGGACCGCACTGAAATATCCCTAGGGCATGAAGAAAAATCAGCAACCTTATTAGGCACTTTGAGTCTCAGCAAAGGGACAATTTCATAAGAGGAACTTTATCTGTTACCTTTGCTTTGCTCTTGCGGAGTTGAATCTAGAACCTGCCATCCACTGTATAGTGTTCCCAAGTCTCTTCGAATGAACCAAACTTCATTCCAGACATGATAATCCCTGAAGGTGAGAATGAACGGAGGTGCGGTTCAAAAGAAGGGCAGAAATCCAGCCAATCCGTCTAACGATGGGACTATGAAGAGATCCTTCGGAGGACCTACATATTGCCACTCTGGGCACAAGAATGGAATGTGATGCTTTTAAGGTATTGCTGAGATGTAACATTGAGTCTCTTGGGATTGTAACAGAACATGATGTCTTCCCTAAGGGAAAATGATACTATCTGGGTATTACTGGGGTTCAACCTTTAAGAAAGAGCATCCTCGGAGGGACAGTGACCCAGAGGAGTCATGTGGCTACTAGGACTATATAAGAAAGCATCTGTAGCTCAGTTAGGGAGTCTCCAGGTGGAAATATGACCTGGTGGGTGACTCTCAATTAAGGAAGCTGGGTAAACCTTGGCTCAGGAGGGGCTGTAAGGGAAACCTGCAGGGAGAAGGAGGCACCTTCAGCACTAGACGGTGAAACCTAGGGAAGGGGTTCCCTGTCGAGAGAGTGAGAGAAATGCTGAGCTCAGAAATGGGGCTGTAGTCTGTGGGAGACAGGTCACAGAAAGGACCCGGAAAGTTGAGAGCAAAAAGGAAAGACCAGAGGCAATATAGCACTGGTAGGGGCTTGACAGCTCAGTTAAGAACACAGAATATAAGAATGGCCATATTGGGTCATCTAGCTCACTGTCATATCTTCTGGCAGTGGCCAGTGCCAGGTACTTAAGATGGAATTAACAGAACAGGCGATTATAGAGTGATCCATCCCCCTCTTAGAGGCTTAGGACACCCAGAGCATAGGGTTGTGTCAACTGACCATCTTGGCTAATAACAGGTTTCAAAGTAGCAGCCGTGTTAGTCTGTATTCGCAAAAAGGAAAGGAGTACTTGTGGCACCTTAGAGACTAACAAATTTATTTGAGCTTAAGCTTTCGTGAGCTACAGCTCACTTCATCATTCAGCCACCAAATGCATCTGATGAAGTGAGCTGTAGCTCACGAAAGCTTATGCTCAAATAAATTTGTTAGTCTCTAAGGTGCCACAAGTACTCCTTTTCTTTTTGCATCTTGGCTAATAGTAATTGTTGGATCTATCCTCCATGAACTTATTTAATTCTTTTTTGGACCAGGTTATAGTTTTGGCCCTCGCAACATCCCACAGGTTGACTGTGCATTGTGTGAAAAAGTACTTATGTTTGTTTTTACACCTGATGTCTATTAATTTCATTGGATGACCCATGGTTCTTGTGTTATGTGAAGGGATAAATACCACTTTCTTCAAATCACTCATGATTTTATAGACTTCTATCATATCCCCTCTTAGTTGTCTCTTTTCCAAGCTGAACAGTCCCAATCTTTTTAATCTCTCCTCATATGGAAACTGTTCAATACTCCTAATAATTTTTGTTGCCCTTCTCTGTACCTTTTCCAATTCTAATTTTATTCGGGGGCCTCAGGATGAGGAATTTCAGAAGGCAAGGAAAGAGGAAGACCCAATCCCCTTCAATCCTGTATAATCAGGGTAAGGAACCAATTAGTCCTGATAAGAACAAAAGGACCACTGATTGAGTCCAGGGAGGGCAAATGACTACTGCGTTATGCCCTCCAGCAATAAATAGACTACTGGTGCAAGGAATAAGCAAGAAATGTTGCCGACTCTTAAAATTTTATTGTGAGTCTTGTGATATCTGATGTTTTTCTTAAAGCCCCACATGATGGAGTCAATTGGTTGTGTGAGAATCTTGAGAATCTCCACTTTCATTTAAAAAAAAAAAAACCTAGCCCAACTAGTTGTAGAGAAAAGCTGAAAAACATGAAACGAGTATTCTAAAGGCTCAGAAACCAGAAGGCAATTGAAAATGAATCCAAAATGTATTTTTAAAAAACAAACACAACATGATTTTTAAACTAGTGTCATGACTTTTTGGGCCCGGACACATGATTTTTGAACACTTAGCTATTGGTAATTCTGGGCATGAGCTGGTATTTTAGCAACAAGATGGAACTACTGAACCTGGGGAGGGCTGGAAGATAGTTGTTTGTTTTTGGACTGGTTTTTGTGTTGTTTATTCCCATAAGGGGAAGGCCTAATTTTAAGGTTGGTCAACAAACTTTGGTCACCTATTCACCAGAGGAGACCCAAGAGTCCAGTGAAGGAGACTGAAGCATAGATCTGTGATGACAAGAGGTCATTACATCAGTAAACCTGTCAAGAGCATGAGAGAAACAGAATTGCATTTGACTGCATGGGAAGGAACAAGATTTTTTATTTTTTATTTTTTTTTAAAAGAGATTGGTGGGTGAGAGATTTGGTGCATGAAATCTTAAACTTCTTAAATTACTGCTAATTTTCAAGTCCTTTGGGTGTTTTGCCAAAGAACAACTAGATACTGTTAAATCAAAAGCAAAGTAGCTCAGTGTACAGTTTCCTTCCAATCTGGAAACTGTTTTATCGGGTTATTTTTTTTATATGAAGATTCTCTGATTTCCTTCAGGTCTGTGCTGCTGTTGTGCTGTATTTACTAGTGCAGAGGCCAGAGCAGCATTGTTTTTATGGTAACTGATGCCCTATCCCTAAGTGTTGCTGAGATACGGAAGCTTTTATATTTACCATGAGGAGTCTCTGCTGATGTTAAGGCACTTTCCAGCACTGTCATAGTATTTATCAATACTCAGGTTTCCATCCACATCATGGGCAGAATTAAAGTTTGAAATCAAACGAGTTGGAATCCCCAAACATCTCAGGACTGAAACACACAAATATACAGAAATGCTCCAACTGTCTTAGTGCAAATGTTTAAATGCTAAACACCCTGTGTCTCAGCCACTCCAGACCAACTAGTTTCACTGGCTGTGACTCATCAGCATTTTCAGTGTTTGAAGCGCTGTTTCCGAGCGTTGAGTGAGTCCAGTTGTGTTTCATAGGGTATGTCGACACTGGAGCTAGAAGGTGCAAATTGCAGCTAAAGAAGGCATACCCATGCAAGCTCTGATCAAGGTAGTGTGCCAAAGGAAGTGTAGATGCAGCGGCGTGAGGGGCTACCCACCCTAAGTACGTATCTAGGGTATTAGATGGGATTGTACTTAGGGTGGCTAGCCTCTTCCTGATGCTTGTACTGCCAGGGTTCAACTTCTATTTTTAACGCACTAGCTCGGTCAGAGCTGGTGTGGGTATATCTCCCCATGCTGAAGTTTACCCCTTACAGCTCTAGTGTACTCATATGCTTGTGAAGTGATGGAGGTTACAGGACACCTCCATTTCAATAGTGTTATTTTTTCTAAGCTGTACCTGTGCACATCACGCCTGCAAAAACCCAGCACTGGCCATACTGGACAGGCTTGTAATTTTCTTGACGCCACTTCCTGAGGATCACCATACTACCATTCCATCTGGATGGGTTTTCATGCTCAGAGAAATTGTCATTCCAGCTTCCCTCCAGCACCCCGTTGTCATTATCATTCCCATTGATCTAAAATATTAAAGACATAGAATTAACAAAAGTAGGAGTCCTGTGTCAAGTTCTTCAATCACATTATTCACACACAGATGGTTCTGTTGAACTTTGCTGAGTTCCACTATGCAGCTACTGCTTTTTGCTGGTAGACATGTTTGAAACCAAGAGCAAATAACCCATTCCTTACCATTGAACTGATCACCCGCCCCACATATTTAGGATCTCCTCTGCGGAACACATCGGTGACTGGGTCCTGACGACAGTACAGGCTCAGATCCAGCATAGTGAGGCAGGTATTTAGAATGCCATCTTGGAACTGTAACCAGAAGAGACAGAGCCTTGTAAAGAGAGAGTTAATTTTTCAAACAGAATTCTAGCAGCTTCCTCTTTCTGAGAAATCCAAACACAAAGATGTACTGGGACTGGAGGTACACAGAGTCCTCTGGCTGGAGTGCAGTACACACAGCTTCTGTGCTGGCTAAGTGACAGGACATAGAATCATAGAATCATAGAATATCAGGGTTGGAAGGGACCCCAGAAGGTCATCTAGTCCAACCCCCTGCTCAAAGCAGGACCAAGTCCCAGTTAAATCATCCTAGCCAGGGCTTTGTCAAGCCTGACCTTAAAAACCTCTAAGGAAGGAGATTCTACCACCTCCCTAGGTAACGCATTCCAGTGTTTCACCACCCTCTTAGTGAAAAAGTTTTTCCTAATATCCAATCTAAACCTCCCCCATTGCAACTTGAGACCATTACTCCTCGTTCTGTCATCTGCTACCATTGAGAACAGTCTAGAGCCATCCTCTTTGAAACCCCCTTTCAGGTAGTTGAAAGCAGCTATCAAATCCCATAATGGAGGGGGACGGAGAGCTCATTGTTTTGAGCATTGGCCTGCTAAACCAAGGATTGTGAGTTCAATCCTTGAGGCGGCCATTTAGGGATCCAGGGCAAAAATTGGGGATTGGTCCTGCTTTGAGCAGGGGGTTGGACTAGATGACCTCCTGAGATCCCCTTCCAACCCTGATAGTCTATGATTCTATGACACCAGACTGGAGAAGTATGGTATAATCAAAATAAGCCAAATTCATCCTGGTAACTGTTTCAATAGAGTTACACCAGGGATGAACTGGTACAGTAGAACTGTATTGCTCCAAAGATAATTCAAGCAAGGCAAATTATTGTGTTGATTAGATCTGTATTTGTATCGCATGGGCTGCAATCTCGCTCAGGGCACCCTGATGTTTGGCACTACATAAACATATAACACAGAGAAAGTCCTTGCCTCAAAGGCCTTACAAGCTAAGGCAAGCAAACTGATAAAGCCCAAGGGAATAGAATGTTAGAAAGAACCTGTCCCTTCCTGCAAGTTCTTGTGTGGTGCACTGCAGCGAGGGCAACATTATTGTCCTCCAATGAAAATGTGAGCTGAGGCTATTCAGAGAGTTTTAAACTCAGGATGTAATCCTCTGCAATGAATGCAAGGTTTAATTCCCCAGCACACCAGCTTCCTTTGCACCTGCTGACTTGCACTCCATTCCTTTTTCACCCTGCTCTCTTGAGTGAGTGAAGAATGGGTGTCTAATAAGATACGCATATAAGTATCATCCTCAGTTTGCTGATGAGGTGCTTAGCTATGTACCTTCCTCTCAGGCAAAACTTCTGCCTGTGGATGATGCTGAGCACACTCGTTAATACTGGATTGGGGCGCTTTTGTCCTCCTTATAGCTGCACTGAACAGCAGAATTGACATACATAAAACCATGGCCAGAAGCATAAGATATTCTTGGAAATAAAGCAAATATCCTGACTCCCCTCATACTGCCCTAAATAAACAGGTACAGATACCAAAGAGACAAATGTGGATAAGAGAACATGAAATCAAAAGTGGGATAAGGACCTGAGTCCCAAGTACATCTCCTACAGTTGATACAATTGCAGAACTATAACTGTGGTATGTAACCTATCACTTAAATCAGCTTCTGTACCAGATGACTGAAGGATAGCTAATGTGATGCCAATTTTTTAAAAAGGCTCCAGAGGAGATCCTGCAGATGATAAAAAGTCACTCAAAATAGTTAAATCCAAAGAAGACTGTGTGAAGACTTAATAAGGGATCTCTCAAAACTGGGTGACTGGGCAACAAAATGGCAGATGAAATTCAATGTTGATAAGTGCAAAGTAATGCATATTGAAAAACATAATCCCAACTATAATACAAAATGATGGGGTCTAAATTAGGTGTTACCATTCAAGAAAGAGATATTGGAGTCACTGTGGATAGTTCTCTGAAAACATCCACTCAATGTGTAGTGGCCGTCAAAAAATCTAACAGTGTTAGGAACCATTAGAAAAAGGATAAATAATAAAATAGTAAATATCATAATGCCACTGTATAAATCCATGTTATGCCCACACCTTGAATATTACATGGAGTTCTTGTTGTCCCATCTCAAAAAAGATATTAGAATTGGAAAAGGTACAGAGAAGGGCAACGAAATGATTAAGGGTACAGAACAGGTACCATATGAGGAGAGATTAAAAAGACTGGGACTGTTCATCTTGGAAAAGAATTGGCCGGGGTGGGGGGGATATGAGAGAGGTCTATACAATCATGAATGGTGTGGAGACCATGAATAAGGAAGTCTTGTTTACCCCTTAACATAACACAGCAACTAGCGGTTGCCTGATTAAATTAATAGGCAGCAGGTTTAAAACAAACAAAAGGAAGTACTTCATTACGCAGCACACAGTCAGCCTGTGAAACTCATTGCCAGCAGATGTTGTGAAGGCCAAAAGTATAACAGGGTTCAAAAAAGAATTACATACTTTCATGGAAGATAGGTCCATCAATGGCTATTAGCCACAATGGTCAGGGATGCAATTCCATACTGTTGGCATCCCTAAGCCTCGGACTGCCAGATGCTGGGACTGGACAAAAGGGATTGGATTGCTTGAAGATTGCCCTGTTCTGTTCGTTCCCTGTGTACCATCTGACATCATCCGCTGTCAGATGAGTGGATGCTGGCTAGATGGACCATTGTTCTGTCCCAGTATGGACATTCTTATGTTCTTACCTGTCCATAGTACCATCCTCTAGCTTCAATATAGTTGGCATTTCCAATAAAGATGATTCCATTTTCATCCAGAACATATTCCTGTATTGCATCTTCATTAGCTATGTGGACATCATCACCTGAAAGCCCAAAGTTAGATGAGCTGTTGCACCTATAACTGAGGACATTGTAAGAGGGTTCAGTGTAGCTTATTGATTGAGCGGTCACATAACCAAGCTCAATCAATGTATTCATCAATGATTATACATCAGAGATTAATCAGCACTCTCTAAAAAAAGGGTTAATATTTGACTAAGTCCATGGAGAGAGGTTGCAGCTCACTTATGTTCCAACTTTCTCTCTCTTGATCCTGGGGTTTTAGATCTTGCTTGTTTACAGTATTTTACTTGCCCATTACATTTTGCAGTTGATTACATATTTATATTATCCAGTCATATGTTAATGTCATTTCTGTGGTTAACATTTCCTGAACACCCTGCAAGATCCACGTCTCCCCACATTGATACATTTCCAATCTATAGGCAGTACAAAGCTCATCTGTGAGTCATTTTCCATTATTTCTCTTTGCATAACTATGAAAAGCTTCACTGCATCATGTCTACCTATTTCTGTCTTTCTTTTGGTTTTTCTTTTGGTGAGCTCTAGGCCTCTTTGGTAACAACACTGATGATAAGCTTCAGCCAAAGCCATGGTTGTCTTTTGTCCTTTCTGAGTAAGTGGATCTATTAGCAGGAAGATCACATCTCATTGTTATGTATCCCTGAATCTGTACAGTTCAGTGTGAGTATGTTGTCCAGTATGTGGTGGGAGAAAATTAATAAAAATAACTCAAGTTGCATGGGACTATCCCAGATTTTCACGTTGCACCTTAGAGTTCACTGTACATTGCAGCAGTGAAGATGCAGAAAAAGAGCCCAAGTTATTTCTTTGGATTCTTCTGCCTTGTTGTAGAAATTAGGGATGGAAAAGACCCTGTATTATTTTAAGGGCAGGATTGTTCCCTATTGTACATTTCCTAGTGATTTGTCCAGTCGAATTTTAAAAATCCCAGCACTGGGACTCCCCCTGCCTGAGACACATCAGTGTCAGAATTGTTTTACTCTGATATCCAGTCTGAGAATAAGGCTACACTACCAGTGCTACAGTGCCACAGCTGCAGCTATACAACTGTATGAACACTGACTACCGTGACAGGGATTTTCTGTCACTATGGCAAATCCGTTCCCTTGAGAGGTGGTAGTTAGACTGACAGAGGAATTCTTCTGTCTGCCTGTTGTGTCTACAATGGGAATTAGGTCAACTTAACTACATTGCACAGGGCATGAAATTTTTCATAGCAATGTAGCTAGGACAACCTAAATGTTAGGTGTAGACCCAGCCTCAATGTTTCCTCTGTTAATTTCACTTCATGGCTCCTTGGTTATATCCTTGCATACCACATTAGGGTTGCCAGGCGTTCAGTTTTCGACTGGAACACTCGGTCAACAAGGGACGCTGGCTGCTCCAGTCAGCAGTGCTGACCGGGCTGCTAAAAGTATGGTCAGCAGCGCAGCGGGGCTAAGGCAGGTTCCCTGTGGCTCCTGGAAGCAACTGGCATGTCCAGCTCATAGACTTAGAAGTGGCCACAGGGGCTCTGCATGCTGCCCCTGCCCTGAGCACCAGCTCTGCAGCTCCCATTGGCTGAGAATCACAGCCAATGAAAGCTGCGAGGGTGGTGTGCAGAGCCCCAGGCCCCTCTGCCTAGGAGCTGGACATGCCAACTGCTTCTGGGAGCTGCCTGAGGTAAGCACCACCACGTGGCGCCCCAACCCTGAGCCCCCTTCTGCACCCCAAACCCCTGCCCCAGGTCGGAACCCCTTACAGCACCCAAACTCCCTCCCAGAGCCTGCACCCCAACCCCCTGTCCCAGCCCTGAGCTCCCGCCCACATCCAAACTCCTTCCCAGAGGCTGCACCCCCTCCTGCACTCCAACCCCCTGTCCCAGCCTTCTCCGCATTCCAGCTATAATTACACTAGAGCTACATGCAGAGTGATGATGACCTTTCTGCCCCGTGATGTGTGCATGCACATGTTTAGGATTGTGTTTTTATTTTGCAGCCAAAGTGCAACAATTCATATCTTGTCTGATGTCTACTATCAACCTGAGGTCTTTTTTCATCATTACTGCTTCCCAACTTTTTCCTCCCTGTTGAGCGTATGCACAGTGTAAACCAAATCTCCCTGTCTTTTTGCAGTCACCCAGATAATTACTGAACATTTTGTGTCTAATATTTTGCTGCCATAAATGACTGTTATAGAGCCAACCCTCCACATATTGATTTAAATTTATGCAAATATAAAGACCATCTTTCCATTCATTAGAAGTATCCTTAACAAAACTTAAAACCCATATAAAAAGTTCCCTTCCCTTCATTATGACTAAGCAGCAATCCCTTCTCCCTTGACCCTCAGTAAACCAGTTAAATTAGACTACAAGAATCCTCACCTTTTCCAATTCTTTCCTACCCTTATGATTCTCCCCACCTTTATCAAATAGGTGTGAACTTTGCAACATGTCCTGAAGGTCTGGGGCTATTTTAGGACCAAGAGGGGGAACAAGTTGCAAGTTGGGGCTATTTTAGGACCAAGAGGGGGCTTCACAAAGAACACCTTGCCAGTAGCCCTTTTCATTTATACCAAGGGGCTCCAACTTGTGAGTCTCTGTTGATAGCAACTGCAGCAGTATAACCTGGGGAGAGAGGCATCTCTAAGATTGTGTTTAAGCCATTTGTGGATGTATAGATTGATATCAACATCTTTACTTCCACCACAAAAACAGTAGACAACCAGAACAGATCACAGAGTGCTGGATTACTGTGCTTCATTGCATGATACTCCGTTTTAATGATTGAGCTGCTGAATTCTACACTAGCCTCAGTTTCCAAGTGGGTTTAAGGTATAACCCATATAGGCTATGTCTATACTAGCACTTTTGTCAGTAAAACTTTTGTTGGTCAGGGTGTGAAAAACACACCTCCCTGCCTGACATAAGTTACACTGACAGATGTGCCAGTTTGGACAGCACTATGTCGGCGAGCGAGCAGGTACCGCCACTTATTGGGGGTGGCTTAATTGTGCTGACAGGAGAGCTTTTTCCTGTTGACATAGAGAGGCTACACGGGAGACCTTATAGCAGAGAAGCTACAGCCATACAACTGTGCCACTGTAAGGTCTGTAGCGTAGACATAGCCATAGTGTGTGGTGAAGTAGTCTAAACTCAAGGTGACAAAGGTCTGGATGACAGCTGCAAGATCTACAGTCAGAGAAACAGTCTTAACCTCCTGGCCATATGTAAATGTAAAAGTCCTTGCTATTGCCTGATGGCTGTTGCCTTGCTACTACCTGATCTTGTGGTAACACTTAATCTAATCAGACCCCTACATTGCAAATTTGAACTAATGATGGACACACATTTCATGAAGAAATTATATCCTTCAGTTGCTTCCTCAGACAACCAACACCACCTCAGCCCTGTTTGGACAGAACTTCAGCCATGCCCCAGTCTCAGCCAAAGAGGATATGATTGTCTACTCTCATATTACCATCACTCCTCAGCAGTGGCATGGCACTTGAAGAGTTCTTCCACTGAGGCTTCGAGAGCCACAGGCTGGTTAATGTACATTTTTAATAGGCAATATAGGTTAGTGTGTTCACGTTCGCTAAAATAGCACTCAATGATGGGGCAATTAGGGATTGACAAATGGTATGAACTTTTCTTGTGTGTGAATATTTAGTCAAATTCTGAATTGTTTGCAGCCCTTGTGGCTTGCTTTTCTGTGAGAATTGGTACGATGGTTTTCTGTTTACAAATATTTGGGGAATAGTTTATATAAATGCACATATGTAAACAGGCATATTTGCCTCATCAGTGTTAGCATAGGTATCATGTATTTGTTGTCTTTGTAGGGGTGTGAGGATGGTAGCTGGTGAAGAGAGACTAATGTGAAAAAACAAGTGATGTAAAAAATAAAACTGATCTGTAGCAGCTATGCTCCCACCCCCTGATTTCAGCCTGTGCTGTACACTGCACTGTGGCAGCTGCTGGTTGCCAATATGGAGTTCTAAAGTTAGCACCATAGGAATCTCCAGGCCTTCTACAGCTCCCTGTGGCTTTCTGCACTGGTGCCCTCTCCTTCCACCTCCAACCTGTTACCAACCAATCACGTATAAAACAGTACCATTTGCCTTTTGGGACCAGTCGCCCACACTGACTATCAAATACACCCAGAGGCCAAAGTATGCTGGAAAAAGTTCGATATTCAGAATTGTTTTGTAAATAGTAGGGGTTTGTAGCTGCTGGAGCAAAGTTCATTGCACATACTAGGGGGTCCTTGCATCCCACCATTCTACTCCGACACACTCCCTGTGAGCCACCATCCCACACCCCTCTATTTCAGGGACTCCCTGCAACTCCTCCAATAACCCTTCTGGTGGGGTTGTGTGTACCCCTTAGTTCCTTCCTGTCAGTGGCTCTATGCCACCTTTTTCCACTCCATTCCTCCTACCCCCTAAGCCAGGGGCTCTCTGTGCACCACTTTCTCCATACCATGGTCCCCCATTCCCATTTGCTACGGTTTCAGTGTGCCCTCTTCTACATCAGGATCCCCCTTCTCCCTTGCATGTGTGCACCTCTATTCCCCATTCTCCTTGCATTAGCAGGGGCTCTGTGTGTGCACATTTAGCCCATATTCCCACTTTTGCCCAGAGAGTATGTCCCCCTGTCACCTCAGAGCAGAGTTGGGGTATTGTTCTGCTGGCAGATGTTAATGGGCGCCATCAACCAGCTCTTCCATGAATGGTCGGTTACAGAGGTACTTGAGTCCGTGGCTGTGCTAAATAGATTGCAGGGATGCCATGTCTCCCATTTTCCCCCTTTCAGTTTTTCCAATCTCCCCCCTTTCCCCAACCCCAAATCAATAGGGTTCTTCCCATTGATGCCTAGAACATTCCCAGAAATTTTAGAATTGATCAGATATGAGGTCCAACAGTTCTCACGTTGTAGATAAACACAATTGCCATCAAGGTGGGTGTAAGGCCTTGCAAACTGTGCCAAGGAGTGATCTATGCATTACGAACTGAAATGGGCTGCATTAGCTAGGGATAAATTGTTCACATAGAGTGGCTAAGACAGCTCTTGTGCTTAGGGCAGGGATTTTGTGAGCACCTGCCTGGAGTGTGACTGTTATTTACTCATTTCCATTGTGCCTCTCTTCCTGGCACCTCAGCACTTCAGTTACAGGGACTAAAACAAGAACAAACAAAATCTGTTTTGAATCTTCCTTTTCCACTTCCTTTCAGTAGTGGTACTTGCTTCAATGGTATTGCCCAGCCCACAGGCAGAATTCTTTCCTTGTGTTGGCACCAGGGAGTTGTTGTTAAACAGGGTAGAATATTAGGTAGCTAGATAATAGTCATGCTGCCTGATGATAGGGCTCTCTCTCTTATCTGGCCATTGCCTTGGAATCCTCTGATACCCTGATTTGGGGAGCTGCTCTTCCAAACCCCAGGGTTTAAACTGGGACAACGGAAATGGGAGAGCCACATTTTTTTCCTTGCCATGTTTCCATTTTCAACCGGAAACAATGAGACTCAACCTGTCTCCACCACTGCTGCCCCAGTACCCCACTTTGAGCAGTGGCTCTCCACAGTGTCTGCACTGCAGGCAAACAGGTTGTTCTGTACCTGCAGATATGTTTCCACCAGTCCAGATGCTTACCTAGCAGGTAGTGTTTCAGGTAGCTGTGCAGAAGCCATTTCCCTGGGAAATTCTGTGTAGATACAGCCTCTGTGTCCTAAGTATTATTCATTAATTATTATTATGGTGCCTTGCAAGGCATTCTGAGCTAATTAGTAGGTTTTTTGATCTTGACTCATTCACTGGGATGGCCTCTGACTCAGATCCCTAATTACTGATGTGAGAGCTGCTGCTCTGTAATTAGAGGAGGAAGCTGTTGCTAATTCTGCAGTCATTTCTCTTGTTCCTCTCCCTTTACACTGGTGGTTAGGGATAATTCCCTTAAAATTAGGAGACTAACTTAAGCCTTAAATTTTACTGTTCCATCATCACTTATTTGCCTAAGATCTGGTCTCAGGGCTCTTCATTTCTACAGAGGTGCAAAATGGGAGAAGCAGAGCTGTACCCTTCGCAATCCACTGTGAAAGAAGTGGGGAAGCACAGGACCCTGGCCTCCTTCATGTCACACACCTTCAGGGGATACAGGAATTCTGACTGGCCCAGCCTTCACCCGGCCAGCACTGTCTGTGAAGGATGTAGGAAGTGCTGGGCCCTTTACTTACATTTAGGAATACGTGAAGGTATTAACTTCTACAAGAAATCACAGTGCCTTTAGCTCAGGCCTTGGCAGGTACAAGCATTTTTTTCAGTAGATTTTCACCATTCTCTTGGCTGTGGAAATCAGGTGTTCTGGGTCCCCTAGAAACATCTTACAGGGCCACCTGGCACAGCTGGATATTTCACTGACACAGTTAGAACTTACCACCCATGCAGAGGTTGGATATTTTTCATAGTCAAAACAAATATTTAAAATGTTTAAAATAGGTGAATTTGCTACCTGTGATAACTTTAAATAAGCAGTGCTGAGGAATGAGCTCACTGTACATGCTGTGAAAGCAATAACATTTAATTAATACCTTGAAGAGCAAATATCTCAGTTCCTACCTGAACACCATGGGTTAAAGAGCAGTACAAAGTGCCCCAGGAACTTGGAGGAGACCTTGTTGCCGGAGGTGATCTGGAGGCTCAGTTTGTAACGTCCAATGACTGCATTAGCTGGGCTGGATATTGAGAAGTTCATGTAGCTGGACTCACTGGGTCCTTGAACTGCAGTCCAGCCACTGGCCCCCGCCTCAGAGAGGTTAAAGATGGCCTTAGTGTGATGTGCCTCTGAAGGGGCTGGCCCTGGCAGAGAGAACAACAGACAGCAGTGTTTACTAAGAATGGGTATTTGTTTGTGTGTCACAGACAAAGGTCTGAACTGATACAGATCTCACACTTGCAATGAGCACATTAGAGACACACTGCTACAAAAGTGAAATGAGTGAGGGGGAAGAACTTGTCTCAGAGAGACGAGGGGAAGCTGAAATGGGGAAAGATTAATCCTCTGTGAGAGGGGGATTAGTTGGGTTTCTGTAGGAGTTACCTATTTCTGTGACGAATGCTAAGTTGTCCCCTGTCTGCCATGGCCGGTTGAACCACAGGGTGATAATGAAGACCTGCCCTCTCCTCACAGTCAGCTCTCTGTGGGCATATCTGTCAGTATGGTGTGCACTAGTGTTGGCTTTGGGATGCCAGCTGATTTGTGTTGGCATAAGATCTGTAAAATAAGAGAGAAGAGCTGAAGAAATAGCCACTATATTTAATTCCCAGAGGCAGAAGTCAGTCACTGGCAGCAGGGACTTTCCTGAGGCTGGAGAAGTCACAGGAGCAGAGATTTTGCTGCTGGAGGATTGTTGGACTGAAGGGAAGACTGTTTAGTACGTTACCTAAGACCAATGGTTAATGAGAGCTTGAAGAGCTTGTTGTGTTCTGTCACATTCATCTCACATGATTTAATGAACTTACACATTTCATATAATGAAGTCATTCAAAGAAAAGTATTGTTATGTCATTATCACACTTTACAAGGATGAACAGGTGGCATTTCAGACAAGGCAGCAGAAATTGTGGACACTAGATTCCTAGCACTTCAAGGACTATCTAACTGGGGTAAAAAGGGGGACAGGATGATGGACTGTCAATATTAAAAATGAAGGAAGGAGTATAACAAGGAGTAATAGGATTACATAAAGAGGTTGAATTTAGAACATAATTTAGGCTGAATAGCTGGGAAAACTTGACAGTTAGGTTGCAGAATAGTCTCCTGAGGGAAACCTAGGATTTTTAAAAACTGGGTTGGACAGATTTCTTTCATCTCTCTAATTAGAAGATGTAGTCCTCCTCTTAGGGCCCAATTCACTATTGCCTTCCACCTTGAATAGTCATTTACACTAGTGCAAAGTAGGTATAAAATGCTACTATTCAGATTTGTAGTATTTTACACACACTTTGCACTTGTATAAATGATTACACAAGGTGGATGGCAGCAGTAAGTTGAAACCCTAGTTTCTACATACAATCTACAGGACCACAAATACAGCAGACAGTAATAACAAAACAACATTAAAATGCAGGGCAATTGTAAATTACAATGAAAAACTGCCCTCTGAAATAAGCAATCTATGCAGACACTTCCAATAAATACCTCTTAAGAAAACACTCTTAAGGACATGATTAGTATGCTGATGAGCACTCAGATTTCACATTGAACTCACCTGCCATTCTCTGCGTGTGTGTGTGTGTGTGTGTATATGAACTGTATATATCTTCTACTTAATTCCTCCGGGAAATCTCATCCACTTTAATAATAAAGATCAAAGTCTGCTTCTGTCATCTGAAATTCAAGAGAGGTGGGTGAGGTGCTTGGCAGTTGTAATTGATCCCTGTAGACTTGTCAAATACAATTAGCTAGTTCCTATAATTTATGTCAGTCTAATGCCAATTTTCCTGATTAACATGGGGTGTAACTGTGGGAAGAGATGCTGAACTTGTTTACTCAGAAGAAGTACATTTGATTGGATACCCATGACAAGTAGGACTTCTTACTGGGAATCTTAGGTATGCCATGAATAAATCACATTTAGGAATGAGGAAATAGTGAGTGGGGGTATATGAGCCATATGGATGAAGTGAGTTGTAGCTCACGAAAGCTTATGCTCAAATAAATTTGTTAGTCTCTAAGGTGCCACAAGTACTCCTTTTCTTTTTGCGAATACGGACTAACATGGCTGCTACTCTGAAACGTATAGAAGTCAGAGTCACTTCTTGCTTGAAGAGTGACTTTTTCTTTTTTTTTTGTTTAGCAGCAGCAATATATATATATATATATATTGTTTGCAAAAAGCTACTTTCGCTGTACAATGCTGAATTTCACCTAGAGTAAGTTTATAGTTATTTGCCGCTCTGTCTGTGTTGTATCTGCTCTGGAAATAATTAGAAATTGTCAATCCATTTTTCTGTCTCATATTTGGATAGCACCCATCATTGCAATATGCAATCCCTTCTAGATACAAGGAATAAAGTATTTTTTGTGGGGAAATGGCTCCTGTCAGCTCCAACAGCCTTTTCTCAGCTCTCATTAAAAACTTAACAAGAAAGCTGTCTGTTTTTTAGTTTCAAAAAGTAAAATCTAGGAAGAAACCGAACAAACCCCAGTAACTATTTTCCTGGCTAAGGTAGTAACTAAATGACTAGGTTAGACCTTAATAAAATGATTTCCCAAAACTGTTTTTAGAAATCTCCTTGTTTAAATATCTCCATGGTTGAGAATCTCCCTTAGTAGAAGGTGCTAACTTCATATTTCCCAGTGGATGCCCCAACCTGATGATGTAGATTAGAATTCAGAAAATGCAGAACCATTTGAATATGGAGGAATCCAGGAGGCTTCAAAAGTTGAGGGCAGTTTTCTTTATTTATCAGTACTGTAACCCTTAGATCAATAAAAATTAATATTCCTAGAAGCTTCAACTACTGTTTGAACCTTTTTACTTCAAACTCCAAAAAAGAACCAAGTTTCAGCATTCAGGGTAGCCCTCTGGATTTGATTCAGAAAGAGGAACATTGCCCACTTTCCACATCAGGAAGCATGGCTCTGTTGTGACTATTCTGTATCTCCACTGACATTTCGATTTCAAAGATTGCTCCTTTTTTTGTAAGTGGTCAGAGCCAGGCTGTTCAAACTCTCAAAACTCCCGCTGGGAACTCCCTTGAGCTCATTTGATTGCTGATCATGGAATTCAGTCATTTTTTCCCCTCCTCACCTTAGGTTCACCCTCCTTTGTATCCACAAGGGCAACAGACTTTGACAGTTACCTGGACCCAACATCAAGGCCTGATGACAAACAGCCATCAACCAGATCTGACTACTTGAAGTGTAGTGCCTTCACCAGTTTCCATACTAAGAAAAGGAGTACTTGTGGCACCTTAGAGACTAACAAATATATTAGAGCATAAGCTTTCGTGAGCTACAGCTCACTTCATCGGATGCATCCGATGAAGTGAGCTGTAGCTCACGAAAGCTTATGCTCTAATATATTTGTTAGTCTCTAAGGTGCCACAAGTACTCCTTTTCTTTTTGCGAATACAGACCAACACGGCTGCTACTCTGAAACCAGTTTCCATACTGTTTCTGGAACATGACTTATTTTTCAATCTTTCTGTTTGTTACTCACATTGTTCATTAAGTCACATAACATTTTTCTGCCTCAGCTCCATCCACCTTATTGACAACTGTAGAACACCAACTGTGGTGTTCACCAAGACACTAAAAAACTTTTAAACAAAAAAACCCCCACAGTCCCAATCAGAAACAGACAACAGCCATCCCGTGCTTTCAGTCACTCACCACTCTAAAGCATCGGTAGTTGCTTTCTATAATCCCTCTGGAACAAGACTGTCTTCCTACTCAGAGTGTTCATTAAGTTACAGTCATTTTTACTACCTCAGCTCCACCCTCTCATTATCAACAATGGTTCAGAGTGTTTTGTTCCTGCTTTCCTCCAGTTGTGGGGCTCTGAAGATGCTGTTCCATGTACCTCTTTCCTTGTTTCATAACACAGAGAATTTCACCACAACGCTTTACTGCTGCCATTGTAAATTCCATCCAGTTCATCTCCTCTCCCTTTCTGTCTCTCTCCTCTCTCTCTATCCCTAGACATTCCAGTAATGAGAATCATGAAGTTTGTCTTTCTCCTTATTTATTTCCCATACTCTTTGCATTTGTGTAAGGACACTCAAGTATGTTAACACTTGTGAAACAGAAGATTAAAAATAAAACAACCCCACTTCTGCCTTACTTTGTGTCTTGGAAGTACTAAGACACAAAGACAAAAGCTCTCCCTTTCCCCCCCCATCTTGCCCAGTTTAAAGCTCTTTGAACAAATCTTGCCAATTGTGAATCCAAGAGGTAATTCTTCTGCTTAAGTGGAGACAAATGCTATGTCTACACTAGAGACCTTACAGCAGCACCACTGTCCCAATGCAGCTGTGCCACTGTAAGGTCTCTCGTGTAGCCACTCTAAGACAATGGGAGACAGCTCTCCTGTTGGCACAATTAAACCACCCCCAACAAGCGGCAATAGCTGTGTTGATGGGAGAGTGTCTTCTGCCAACATAGCGCTGTCCACACCAGCACTTACATCACTCAGTGGTGTGTTTTTCACACGATGTAAGTTATACCAACAAAAGAGCTAGTGTAAACATAGCCAAACTGATCTGAAGAGTCAATTCTGTATCACAGGGGTTTCCCCTACTTTATGAATCTCCAACTCTCCTCCACAAATGAGTTCACGCTGTCTCCAGTATCAACTCCCCAACAGTTGCTATTTAAAGTATCTTTGAATATTGCCTCCATCTTCCCAGGTTCCTTCCAGACTGTCTAATCAATCTAGGTATTTATATCATTCCTCATGGTGGTGCCTCTGTGCCTGATCTTAATCTTATCTAGTCCTCCTTTACTTTAGTCACTTGTTCCTGTAAAGTACAGTGGATGTTCCGAAGGATATACTCCACCTTTTTCCTCCCCTAGCCTGGTCTGCAGAAAGCAGCATGCTATACTGTGCTGTTCTGTTAATCTGGGTCACGGATATCTTGGGTCAGGATCTTCACTATGGAGTGCACAGCCAGAAGTGCTTGAGCAGCTCTTCTTCTCAAGGGCAGAAAATCTATTGTGATCAATGCTTCTGCTATTATTTTGCACTGCTTTAACTTCTTCCATCCAAGGTTCTAAAACAAATTCAGAATAATTAATTAGTCCTCACAATGGTCTAGTGAGGTAAGGAAGCATTATAATATTTACAGAATAGGGAATCAGAGGCATGGGGAGGCTAAATGACTTGCCCAGGGTTACACGGTGAATCTGTGGCAGAGCTGGGAATAGAGCTGAGGCCTCCTGACTTCCAGACTTGTACTTTTAAGCATAAAATAATCTATCCCTGATGAGGTTGGAAGTCAGTATTAATGCCTTTTGCATTTACAGTTCTTCCTAGTTGCCACTGTTTCTTTCTCCTCCTCTGTATCTGAGTCACAGGAACTCATCCTGAAGGGTCCTGTGTGTGTCTTCTTTCAAATTCTGTCTGGTTTGACTTTGATTTTTTTTCCCCCACAGTGATTTCATCTATTGTTCAAGTTCCTCCACCCTCTCTTTCATTAAGATACCTAAGTTGCACCTCTTTCTAGTGTACCTTGTTACTCATCATTACAAAGAGGAAAGTCATGTGATTTCCACTGCAAATGCCACTCAATCCTTTGGGGCCATTCAGTATCCCAACTTGAGTTTTAATTTAAAACTAATCTCTTAATTTGTAGGCCGTGGTAAGTGTCCAGCTCTTTGGTTTCTCAAACTCTCTTGGAACTTCCATTACAGCTTATAAAGGACGTGATTCTCCTCTCACTTAATTGATTTATGGGTTACACTGGTGTAAGATGAGTCAGAGCCTTAACAGCTGCCTCAGATTCACCCTCTCATTACTGCTCATGTCTATGGCTACACAGGGATAAAAAAACCCATGGATGGCCTAGGTCAGCTAACTTGGGCTCATGCTCTGCTGCTGAAAAATCATGGTATAGACATTTGGGCTCGGGCTGGAGCCCAAGCTCTGGGACTCTGCAAGGGTGGAGGGTCTCAGAGCTTGGGTTGCAGCCTGAGCCCAAAAGTCTACACAGCAATTTTTTGGTCCTGGAGCCCAAACCTTGTGAGCCCAAGTCAGCTGATGCGGGCCAGCCATGTTTTTTTTTATCCCTGTGTAGACAGACCCTAATTCTGCTGTTCACCTAGTCTACACAGAAGGAGTCCTAGAAATGCACGGTCAGCCAACCATTTCTTTTCTTAAATCACCAGACTAGATAGAGTATCTGAAGCTGTTCTGGCTTTTACATGTATTTCCACACACTACTTCGTTAGCTAACAGTTAAGATTACTAAATGCTAATTCAAAGAACATCTGCCATTGTACACACTATTTAGAAACAAATATTAAAGACATGGAAATCAAGAGCTAAGATTAATTATGCCTTTTTTTGACCTCAAGCTTAACATACCCTTCATTAAAAACACACCTCAGATTGGAATTTTCTGTCTGAAGAACACCTGAACAAGCTTAATGCCACCCTTTGTTCTTACCTCCCTAGTTTCTTTTGTATCCAGCTGACAAAGGTCTCCCAAAAAGAAATTTAAGTAATCTGATTTCTGCCTCAGAGCTCTGTACTGATCTGGAAGTTTATGGGTTTCCATATTTAATATGTCGCTGATAATCTTTCAATATTGGTGTCCCTAGTACTGATCCAGTCCATTTCGATGAAGATTCCAAAACCATTCACGCCTAGAAAATCCTCTGTGATTTACAATGACCCCTTACATTATTCCTAAAGAGCCGTGTCAATGTTCTGAGAGTGATCAGATTGGCTGAAAAATCATGACATGTCAGAAAACAATTAAAATGTCATTTTTGAATAAATAGCATAGCTACATCTTCAGATGGACACCTGCCAAATTCTCTGAAAAATATTATTTTCATGCCCTAGTTCAGACGTCCCTCTTTGTCCATCAGTCATCCCAGTCTAAAGTTAGACAGGATAAAAACAGGACTTAGGATGAATTTAAACTCCACTGTGGTGTGGTGACTAATGCCCCTTCTATTTCTTTTCCACCCATATGCAGAATCCAAGCAGCAGTCTAAATTCTATGCATGCAAGCAGGAAGAGTGGGAGAATTGGGGGCAGAAAGGGAAGCCATGGAGGAGGAACAGCAAGAGGAAGGGGAGCTCCCTTGTCTCCCAGACTAAGGGAACAGCCATAGGAGGAAGGGAACCCCACTCCACACATGAGAGAAGTCCCAGGAGGATAGGGAGCTTCAGAGCCCTTTCCCCTAAGGTTGGGGGAAGGAAGAGCAGCAGCATCTCTGGAGGAAGGTGGGGAGTGGAGGACAAGGGAAGTCCTACAGCCCCCCTCTCTTCCAGAGGGAGGCAGAAGCAATAGCTTCAGGAAGAACAGCCTCCCCCTGGGCAAGAAGAAGATGTCTTTTGATGAACTGTGGCAACTGAGCCCATTCTGCCACCTTCTCTGAGTGTGTTGCCCTTTAGGCTGAGAGTCACCCTATTAGGTTACAGATGCACATGCTTGACCATCTTCTTGGTCACCTATGGACAGTGCTGGTTTTCCTTGAATTTTGGTTTATTTCCCACACTGCAGTCAGGGACCAGGATGTGGGTGGCAGGGGCTTCATTTCAGATTTGGGGTGGGGGCGGAAACTGTAACTGTGATTCCAGTGGCTATTTAGGCACCTGAAAACTTTAAGGTTTTTTTTTGTAGATAACTTAGAAATTAGCTGACAGAAGCACTGTATCTAATTTCTATATTAAAAAAAGACTTAAATATTAGACCCACTCAGCTCTAAGAGTAACATGTTCTCATATTTTGTGTCAAGTCCCTTAAGGGACACTGGTTAGGTTTAAAATTTTAATGTATATTCTGACTTTTTTTTATACTTTCTCTTGAATACAACAATTGGAACAAGTGCAGAAAAATATAGACTACTTTATATCACTTTTTTTGCAGTTCACTAAGTTTGGAATAGATAATTTAACTTTTGGAAACATCCTACTAGTGCCTTAGGGACAGAGTTTCAAATGTTTTTAGGCACCCAAAGATGCAGCTAGGCATCTAGTGGGATTTACAAAGCACCTAACCTTCTAGGCACTTTTGAAAATCCCACTAGGTGCCTTAAATACCTTTGAAAATCTGGCCCTTAATCTCTCTATATCTCAGTGCCCGATCTGTACAAAATACTGACTCTCTGCCCCAGGGAAACCACTTCTCTGCAGAACTCACATTCCACACTAAGGCTTTGTCTACATTATGCACCTTTTAGGACACAGCTGTGCTACTACAGCTGTGTCGCTAAAAGGCATGCAGTATAGCTGCTGTTTGTCGACAGGATGGAGTTTTGGAGTCACATGAGCAAGTCACATGTCCATGCATGACTCAGTTTTTACAGGCAGCAGCCATTGCTTACCTGCTATCTTGAACGTTCTCATGTAGACTTCTTATGTGGATTGGAGCCTTCCAAGATCCATTTTCCCTTAAGTGCTTCTTGATTGGGCACTTAATTTGCACATTTCTTTCTCAAGAAGCTGACCAAATGCTTTACAATGGCTACTTAAAAATCAAGCCAGTTCACAGCCAATATTCATAACTTCAAATATAAAACCGATACATGCATACAGATAGGATGAATAGATTCGGTAGACCATAACCTTTGCAGAGATATGTTACCTGGCATATGTAGCATAAAACATATTCTAGTTCTGTCATATATACATTCATAAGCATATTTCCATAAAGGCTTATGGGGTGCACCATCACAGACATCCCTGTGGTCTGGCCTCAGGGTAAGAGCCAGGAACAGGGAGTCAGAGCCAGATTCAAGAACCAGGCAAGGGAGCAGGGCTGGAGCAGCATGGAGTGGGACAAGAATGAGGTAGGCACAGGAGTGATCACAGCTTCAGGTGTGAGCATTGCTGCTGAGCTTAAATGCAAACCTGTTGGTTCCTTGCAGCCAATTGTCTAGGCTGGCCAATCAGGTGATTCTGCTGCAGTCCAACTGGGTACATTGACTGGCCTGAGGGATAAGTCCCAGGCTCAGCTGAGGGAACTCAAGCCCATAGTTCTTAACAGCATCTGTGCATTAGTGTATTGGCATGTAGAGACCAAAGTGGGGCAGTAGAGGGACGTGAGACTGAGGGGGAGCAGGTTTTTTTCAGACAAGGGAAGTTGCACCATGTTTTTGAGTGGAAACTAGAAGGCAGAAAGATAAAATTACTGCAGCTCAATCTGGGGATTGGTGGGTGGGAACATGGGAACTGTATGGTGGAGGGAGAGGAATTTCATAAAAAAACCAAACAAACACCACCTGTGGTGTCTCATCCCCTTGATCGTTCTGAGTATGGCTATACTACCATGCTGTACAAACCCATCTGAAATCCTGGTTATGTACTCATGTTGATAGTCTATGCTGGGGTCTATGCCACTGCATCTTCAGTGCTACTTTTAGCCATGCTAGGTAGATGAAAGCTAGTGCAGGTATGTCTATCCAAGATACAATCACACCGGTAATTGCAGTGTAGACATACAGTCCGCCTAGAGGTCATATCCCTCTCTGCCACACTTCATCTGTCTTTATCTTTTTTAATTGTTCACTCTTTAGCATAAGGACTGTGACCTTCTTTGTTTGGAAAGCACCCAGCACAGCGTAGGTCCCACCAACTATCTCAATGTGAAAAAGTTTTGGGGGCAGGGACAATAATGCTAGAGAAGAAGCTGAGGATCCAAAACAGGATAGGTAAAACAATGTAGTACTGTAGCTCTTTAATAGTGAATATCCTTTAGAAAAACTTACAGAATTTAATAGAAAATTATATGCCTGTGATAGAATTCTGTAGGCTGGTTTAAAAGCCATAAAAAGAATCTTACTATTCTATAACTTTTTTGAGTAATTTCTATAGAACCCTATTGGTTTCCATCCTTATTAAATTCTAGAGAACCTTTTCATAAGGGTGACTTAAATTGTTGTAATATCCAGTCTTTTCTGCACAGTATAAGTCATGTTCAATGTTAAAATAATATAGATTTAGTATTGCTCACTCTAGAAGGGTCCAGATCTCATAGCAGATTATCAGTACCTGGGGCCACAGGGAATAGCGTCCCAATTTAAAAAGGCATAAGAAAATCAGACACACAATTGGGAGAGAAGTGCAGATAGTATATTTGAAATTTACATCGGTACATGAAGAATCCCTCCCTCACATTGCGTATTGAAATGTATAACTAGGGCCCTACCAAATTCACAGTCCATTTTGATCAATTTCACAGTCATAGGATTTTTAAAATTGTAATTTCATTATTTCAGATATTTAAATCTGAAATTTCACGGCATTGTAACTGTAGGGTCCTGACCCAACTCTGAAGGCAGCAGCACAGAAGTAAGGGTGGCATGGTATGGTATTGCAACCCTTACTTCTGTGCTGCTGCTGGTGAGACACTGCCTTCAGAGCTGGGCACCTGGCCAACAGCCACTGCTCTCCAGCCACCCAACTCTGAAGGCAGCGTAGAAGTAAAGATGGCAATACCACAACCCCCCCCCCCACAGTAATCTTGCAACTACCCCCACAACACTCTTTTGGGTTTGGACCCCCAGTTTGAAAAACGCTGGTCTCCCCTGTGAAATCTTATAGTATAGGGTAAAAATACACAAAAGATCAGATTTCATAGTCCATGACACATTTTTCACGGCCATGAATTTGGTAAAACTATATAACAGGATATTTCCTGTCAGACAGGGTGTGGATTTTGTTTCTGTAGCAAAAATAGATTGATTTACTAATTGTTTACAGAAGACAGGAGCTTTCTTGCACTATTTCACTCAAGGTTATACAGACAAACTGACCACTGCACATCTTATAATCAGTTGGCCACATTTATGGTCTCAAAGGCTTTGACATCTGGAAACTTGTCACAGGAGAAATTAACGAGAAGTTGCTTGGTTCCACTCTTGGTGGGAATGATTTCAAATGGTATTTTGGAACTTTGCTTGGGCTGTAGTGAGGGCATTCTAAAAAACAGAAACAAAAGGAGAAATATCAGTTGAAAACATCCTTGTATTTTATATTTGTTTCCCTGTCAGCCATCCTCCCTATGCATTTCTGTCAGTAGGGAGCAGGAGCTATACAACGGGCTTCCAAAGGGGCCTAAAGGAGTTAGATCTCCAATGCTTTTGCTGGGAGTTGGGTACCTAGCTGTCTTCGACCACTTTGGAGATCTCTACTGTGAGTATAGGTTTCAGAGTAGCAGCCGTGTTAGTCTGTATTCGCAAAAAGAAAAGGAGTACTTGTGGCACCTTAGAGACTAACAAATTTATTAGAGCATTAAATATTTTAGCTCTAATAAATTTGTTAGTCTCTAAGGTGCCACAAGTACTCCTTTTCTTACTGTGAGTATACGATAGATAATTCAGAGTTTGGTTAGCATTTTCACTTACATTTAAGGATATGCAGGTGTTAGACTAAAGGGCATAGACAAATAGAATATTTGGCAGGCATTTGTACCTGCCAAGTGCATGTAGAAGTTTGTGTGTGCAGTTCTGTGAAGGCCAGATGGAGGTCTGGCTGCAAATTTACCCTTCCTGGTTCTACAGTAAAATACCAGCATTACAAGATATTAATGATCCAAACATGTATGAAAAATGAACTGGATAGCATCTATTGTATTACAGCTCTTTATAGCTGTCCCATTCCTCATCTATCAGTAGCAAATACACTAGTGCCCCCTCATGAGTAAGGGTTTCAATTTATTGATCTAACCCCTGCTGTATGTCTACATCTCCCAAAACAATGACATTTTTTGAATTTCAAAACCAACATTGAAAAATCATATATGCCAATGGTTACTATTCAGGAGAAATAGTCTCTTGTTTTAAAAAAGTATTTATCACAATATTCACCACTCCTTCCATTCTGTCCCTCCATAATTAATATATTTTAATCTCTAAATACACAAATTGTATAACTTTCAAAGTCTTAGCATGTCTGGCTTTCTAAACATTATGATTTAGGTCTGGATTATTAAAACCCTGTCTCTTTGTATCAGCAGTTTTTCCATATACTAGTTGCAGGAGGAATTTTGCACCAGCAGTAGTTGTGCATGGAGAGAGATGGGGGTACATTTTCAGAAGGATGGCCTTCTTTTGAGGGTGCAATTTTTGTCTGAAAAATTTGAACTTATTGAAATGTTCACATTTTGAAATGCAGGCACAAATCGGAATACTTGCACCTCTAGCTACCTGATATGGGTGAATATCAGAGAGAGAGAGACAAATACTCAGATTTGCACTCACACAGTTCATTTAAAAAAGTTTTTAAAAGGACCCAAGGTTAACAGGTACAGCTTTTTTGGGTAGATACCGTCACTTACTCTGTATCATGTCTTGTGTAGTAGGGAGTGACCTGGTTGG
Organism: Dermochelys coriacea; assembly: GCF_009764565.3. Taxonomy (NCBI): domain Eukaryota; kingdom Metazoa; phylum Chordata; order Testudines; family Dermochelyidae; genus Dermochelys; species Dermochelys coriacea. The sequence continues at coordinate 36,511 of NC_050080.1, read as the reverse complement.
CACTGCCACAATATTCAAGTTTAATAGATTGTATCTGCAGACTGGCTACCAGGGCCTCAGCCCCAATGAATGTTTACCCCACTTATATCATTTAGACTTTTACCCAATGTGTGAGTGCAATCAGGTAAATGGGTAAATAAATAGCACCAACTTGTGCCCACAGTTATTGGCACCTACAAACTGCAATGCCAAAAGAAAGGTCAGGTTGAGGCTTCATTAAAAATCAGGTCTTTGTTTTCTTGAGTCTCATTTCCACAGACAGACCTCTGTGGTTATAGCCAGAAGGAAAAATGTGTCATACCAACATTTGCTTCAAAAACACCCAACCCTAAGTCCTGTTGTGTGCAGCTTTTGTGTCAAGAAGTTGATGCTCCTTGTACTTACTCTATCTCGAGCTTTCCTTTCAGCAGGTCACTGCCTTCTGCCAACAGCACGCAGTCTTTCACCTCTTGGTCGAGAGGATTGGTAAATATCACTTCCACATTCACTGGTTCATTCACCTTCGCATCACTGAGCACCTGCACAGACCAAATACTTGCATGATCACATTCTGAAGCAGAAAATGATGTTATGAGTCATGAAATGTTGGGCACTCTTAAGACACCCCACCATGTCAGGATGAGAACAGAGCATCTCTGTCAATGGAAAAGACAGGTTTCAGAGTAGCAGCCGCGTTAGTCTGTATTCGCAAAAAGAAAAGGAGTGCTTGTGGCACCTTAGAGACTAACAAATTTATTTGTTAGAAACAGATTGACAGAGCCAGAAGAGTACCAAGAAGTCACCTACTACAGGACAGGCCCAACAAAGAAAATAACAGAACGCCACTAGCCATCACCTTCAGCCCCCAACTAAAACCTCTCCAACGCATCATCAAGGATCTACAACATATCCTGAAGGACGACACATCACTCTCACAGATCTTGGGAGACAGGCCAGTCCTTGCTTACAGACAGCCCCCCAATCTGAAGCAAATACTCACCAGCAACCACACAACAGAACCACTAACCCAGGAACCTATCCTTGCAACAAAGCCCGTTGCCAACTCTGTCCACATATCTATTCAGGGGATACCATCATAGGGCCTAATCACATCAGCCACACTATCAGAGGCTCGTTCACCTGCGCATCTACCAATGTGATATATGCCATCATGTGCCAGCAATGCCCCTCTGCCATGTACATTGGCCAAACTGGACAGCCTCTACGTAAAAGAATGAATGGACACAAATCAGACGTCAAGAATTATAACATTCAAAAACCAGTTGGAGAACACTTCAATCTCTCTGGTCACTCGATCACAGACCTAAGAGTGGCTATCCTTCAACAAAAAAGCTTCAAAAACAGACTCCAACGAGAGACTGCTGAATTGGAATTAATTTGCAAACTGGATACAATTAACTTAGGCTTGAATAGAGACTGGGAATGAATGAGTCATTACACAAAGTAAAACTATTTCCCCATAGTATTTCTCCCCCCCACCCCCACCCCCCCCACTGTTCCTCTGATATTCTTGTTAACTGCTGGAATTAGCCTACCTTGCTTGTCACCATGAAAGGTTTTCCTCCTTTCCCCCCCCTGCTGCTGGTGATGGCTTATCTTAACTGACCACTCTCCTTACAGTGTGTATGATAAACCCATTGTTTCATGTTCTCTGTGTGTGTGTATATAAATCTCTCCTCTGTTTCTTCCACCAAATGCATCCGATGAAGTGAGCTGTAGCTCACGAAAGCTTATGCTCTAATAAATTTGTTAGCCTCTAAGGTGCCACAAGCACTCCTTTTCTTTTTAATGGAAAAGACAGTTGATGTAGGAACAAAAGATCCAATCTAAATCTCCTTTCACCTTCCCCTTTCCCCATTGCTGAAGCTGTGTAAAGCAGCTGAAGCAATCTTTCTCTCCAGGTGGCAAAGGGACAAATCTTTACCTGCATGACAAGGTCAGGGTTATCCAGAGTAATGTTTCTTTCCACCACCACATCAATCCCACTTTCAGCTTGACACAAAGCTGTTACTCGAATCATGTTGTCTCTTGTTAAATTTTGCTGGTACTCAGCATATGTTATCTTAACAGGAAATTGTTTCTCTGAAAGGAAAAAATAACATAAAATTTTAAAAATAAATAGGATGAGATGCACTTGCAAAAGTCTAACAAATGTCATTCACCTAAAATGAGTATTTTCCTATAGCCCAGTATCTGGTGCTAGATAGGACATGAGCTTCCTCTGCTTTTCTCTCACTTCTTGCTGCATTGCCTATCTGCCTGTCTGGGACTGGACTGGGGTTGGTTTCTGCCTCATTCTCTGACCCTTTTTTCCTCCCCATTGTTCTTTCTGGAAGGTGATGAGGCAGATAACTTGCCACTTTGCATTTCATTAACTAGTTAGTGTCTATTTAATTGTAATGGGAAAGTCCTCTCAGGCCCTATCCAGAACTAATTCCATAAGATGCACATCACCTGGACCTGCTTGTGTGTGTGTACTTGCATTTTCTCAAACTTTCCTCTATCTGCGCTTTATCCAAAGTTATTTTACAGCATTTTTCTTCTGTACTAATAATTCAGGTTTCTTTTTGTTCAAGATATAGTATAAACAGGGCATTTCAGCCACTTTTGAATCATCAAAAATTTCATTCCCCCCAATGAACCAGTTTTCTTCCTTTTACTGTGCTGTTTCTTCCCATTATAAAAATCCATGTAACTTTTCAGAAGCCCTTTGGCTGCCATTAACTCATCTTGCTTTTTTGTTGTCCTTATCTTTTCCATACTAGCTTCTGTTAACTGAGTATTCTGGTTTACTTGCCACCACCTCTTCATTTCTGGTATGTTTCCCCCACCCCCTATATGTGAGCAGTGTTTGGGAATCATATGGGAAATGTTTTATTTCTTAGATTTTTCTCTTTTAGAGGAACTTTAACCTGCTTTGGATTAATGATAGTGTCTCTTAGGAATCCTCAGCCTCCTTCCACACTGGAATTTAAGACCCTCTCCCATTGCACCTTTCTTAGTAGATTTCTTCATTCCCTCAGTTTTGCCACCTTTAAATCTAATTCTCTCATACTGTTATGACAAACTTGTTTCTTTGGTTACACAATTATATGAAAAATTACCTTCTTCAGAAGCAAAAGTAACTGAAAGGGAGTCTTTCCAGACCTTATGAATTGGCTTCCCAGTGTACACGATGGTCCAAGCAGTCAGATTTGCCTTTACAGTCTTAGCATCAGAGGTCAAATTTCTGAGAACCAAGATTAGGCTGATATCTTTGCCGATCTCTAAGGCGCCATCCAGCTTGAACTTTCCTGAAATGTCAGGCTTTTGATCAATTTCTGGTTGCTTCTCTGATGTGGCACTAAAACCATATACTCGACCCAGCTTTGTACGAGCCTTTTTATACACTTCTCTTTCCTTCTGAGAGCCTATTAGAGAGAAAGAGTGAGCCATGAAAATGATAATAAAAAAACCAGTAAAATATGTCCATTTGTAAATATTGTATGCAGAGTAATTGTAGCGGCATTGGTCCTAAGATATTTAGAGAGACAACCATCTTGTCTCTCCACTTTTAACTGACAAGCCTGATGCTTACCCAGCAGGATGTAGGGCCCTGGCAGATCTGCCTCCAGGGGAGACAGAGCAACTGTTTATTGCAGTCACTATTAACCTGTTGGATGAGTGACAGGCATGCATTTATTTCAGAGTTGCTGTCCTTAAACTTGAGAGCACTAAACCTGTTAATTTCAGAGAGGAGCTAAAGCTTAGTTCTGAAACCTTTCCTCATCCAACTTTTCCTAGGGTTGTACAAGTGGTAAATATAAATTCCAACTTGCTTCACTTTATTCTGTAACACGAAGCAGCCCTCTAAACTGATGGGATTGACAGGCCTGTAGCTTACTTGAACAGGCCTTACTCTAAGATGAGGGTTGAATTATTAGCCCTTCCTCCCCTTAGACATTTTTAATATCTTTGTGTCTTACCCTTGTTTGCACATGCAAACTTAGCTAATAGATGTTTGTATTTTGTATTTTGTACAGGCAAAACTGAAGGTGCAAATTTAGAGGGTGGTTGAGGTCCTTTTGAAAGGGTTGCCCTTCTTGTGGAGTTTATCTGTCTGTTAGATTTCTATACAGTACCTATAAACTGTCTAATAACTGTGTTGTCAGTAGCAAATGCAATTTGAGCAGCCTGTGTTATCATGGACAGGATGGGACAGGACATGTTTTGCACAATGTAATTAAGAGCAACATTACCCAGATCTCATGAATCAAAACTGACACATCAAAAATGATATGGCACCATACTATACCTTCCGTCTTCCTCCTTTTCTTAGTGCTGTAGGAGCCAAAAGTGTAACTTTTGTCCTAGCTGTTTTAGTACTAGCTAAGGTACTAGCTTCTATTACAATGTTTCTACCATTTTAAGAATTAAGCTTTTGTGCTACTATCACAAAACAGGATTTTCTCTTTACCTTCTTCATATTTGTAATTATTAGTGACATCTACACGGGCATAACTGCCTATTGCCTTGGTGCTGGTGAACTGGCCAACTGATTTGGTCTCAGAAGAGATTGGCTTTTTCACTCCATTCCTAATGTCATAAATCCAGGTGATACGGTCTGCATTCACCTCAGCAAATACGAATGGAGAATCATAGTCAAGGTCTACATCTCCTTCTTTGATGGCTATAAGTGAGGCAGGACCACACTGATATATTCCTAGAGTATCAAGGAAAAGAAAATCAATTAGGGCTAGACTAGTCAATATACTCTTTTGTAAGCAATGTAAGCAATGCACATTAGACATAAACTGTATGTCAAGGACCCCTGAATTATAAAGCCCTGCCACCCCACTCCAGCCTTCTCCCCCTTAAAGTTGTCCATTCCAGTCAGCAGCTTAGACTTTGTATTTATTTGTTTTGATGATAAATCCAATTTGTTTTATTCTGCCATCTAATTTTCAATAGCTGCAGATTTCTGTGCTGAAAACGTAGGAATTTCTGGAAAAAGATGGATAGGGAAGCCTGTTTTGCGTTTTGGCACCAAGGAGTAAACTGAGGTCTTAACGGTGGAAAGGGATGAATGTTCTCATTTCCCTCCCTTTTTGGGCAGGGAGAGAAGTGATATTGTTTGGCCAGGGTTGAATTCCTCATTCTCCCCAACAAGTCCTGAGAGTGACTAGTTGTCCCCCTGCTTTAACATTTTCCTGAATTAGAATCCCTGTACCTGCACTTCTCTCCTGGGGAGTTGCATCCAGAATTTGCCATCCGTTGTAGGAGGGCCCCAGGTCACTTCGGGTAAACCAGCTTTCATTCCAGACATGGAAATTCCTAGAGACAAGAATAAACATGGTAAACAACTAATGTGTGACAGTTGTGTAGCAAGTTTCTGAGAGTCACTGATTGTATCCACTTCTACAGGTCCGATGAAGTGAGCTGTAGCTCACGAAAGCTTATGCTCTAATAAATTTGTTAGTCTCTAAGGTGCCACAAGTACTCCTTTTCTTTTTGCGAATACAGACTAACACGGCTGCTACTCTGAATTCTACAGGTCTGTAAGCCCAGATTCCCTCATTTGACCAAATTGTTCATGCTGAAGGACCAGCAAAACAAACAAAAACAGAGTTTTCATGTTGCCTTTGAGGCTCCTTGAGCCAGGAACTAGTCTGGCCCAGGACACAACTCACTGCAGCTTTAGGGGAGTTCTAAATTATGTTCAGCTGCTTACAGCACCAAAAGCATATTGTGGCAGCCAGGGATAACAGGAGCTCAGCAGTGCTCTGGCCACATCCTGTGAACTGGGAGTTGCCAGTAGGGTGATCCAAAACCTCCTTTTCCCCTAGAGGAAACCCTCAGGTTGCTGATGAAGATGGCTTTCTGGCTACGCTTTGCTGCTGGCAGAAAGACCATATGGGAGAATGGGGTCCATAAATACATTAAATGTCTGCACAACTTAATACATTTCCTAGCCACACATTATATCCCCTAACAAAGCATTCACAGTGAGGCATAGTTTCCCAATGGTTTCTGTATTGGTCTCTAATAGCTAAGAAAATAATAGAATGGTAAATGAAACAGCATAAATATTACTTTATTGCTGTTATAAGCCATGCAAAATAAGAAATTATCCTGATTCTGGATCAGGCATGTCTCAGCAAGTAATGGCCTTAATTAAGGGCTCTCAACACTTCCAGCCTCCCACTAATTTACAGGAAATGCACTCCTTGTCTGTCATTTATAGCTTACTATAGCAAATGTTGTAATGTTGTAATGCAAATATGTTCTCTCCTGAGACTGAATATTTCAGACTTGATCCTGAGAATCTCAACCTGAAGTTCTGGATGGGAGTTTCATTGGGAAATGTAAAATCAACAAGAATTTTATGTCTGACATAACTGAAAACAATCCCAGACATTTTATAGTTATACTGGAAGCCTTGGACCTGATTTTGAAAGGTTCTGAGCACTCTCAGCTTTCACTGGGTTCAACAGTGTTCCCTGGAGTACAAGGACTGAGATTATGCCTGGTCCTTGCACCCAGGATGCTCTCCCTTCCTGAGCACCTCTGCAGTTGCACAGCATAATATCATGCTAAATTTGTATCTTAATTTATGCATCTACCATTTAATTCTGGGCATAATTATGCGGATTTTCACCCCAGTGACCTGATATGGGGACAAGTTATACCTATATAAAGGAAGCCTGTGTCCTGATCATGCTGAAAGTTCACATCTTAATGTACACCCATAGGTGCTGGAACTAGGGGTCCTGGGACTGCTGCTGAACCCCCTGGCTTGAAGTGGTTTCCATCATATCCAAGGTTTACAGTTTGGTTCAATGGCTCTCAGCACCCCCACTATAAAAATTGTTCCAGCACCACTGTGTGCACCCTTTTAAAAATCTGGACCCAAACTAATCAAGTCCCATTGTGTGATATTTTCAGGTTGACACCTTAGATTTTTGTATCCACTTTGGTCCTGTAGCTGTAGTATGGTTAGAACTCTTTCTAACTTAGCTTCAAGTGACTGTCGTAACTCTTTGTGAAATTAGACTCTGTACTAAATGAAGTACATGCAGATTAAATAGTGTTGATCATTGAGAATTGTTCTGCTCTTTGGAGAGAGAGAGACCATAATTTGGGTGTGAAGACTGAGGCAACCCTAGCTGGTGGTTTCCATACTTTTTATTGTTTTGTTATTTATTTAATGATGTGTGTCTTGTTTTGAGTTGCAGCTTTAATGATACGTTAACAATGTGTTTAGTGTGGGAATCTACACACTTTGGTTGAGGAGTCTGTATCTATCCCGTCAATGCACGGGACCAAATCATGCCTTTGACTTGCATCTATAAGTCCCAATGATGTCAATGCTTAATACTGCAGATATTTAGAAGAGCAGTTGGTTACCAGATGCTGTCACTCCCCATGTTCAGATGATTTCCAGACTCATCATAATATACATCCACACTCAGGTTTCTATCTGCGTCATGGGCGGAGTTGAAATTTGAAATCACACGAGTAGGAATCCCCAGACACCTGAGCACTAAAAAAACCAAAACAAATAATTAAAAACCTGTATTTCTGAGATACAAAGTTTCTATGCTACTATCCTCAGCTAATATTTCTGGATAGTGATCCTGGCCAAACCAGGCTCTGACACTGCCAGTGCTTTGAAACAGGCCTCAGTATACAGTGTTTAGCATTTCCCATAATGGAGCCTGTGCAACAAACACATCTGTGTTAATGAAACATACCTGTGTTCAGCACTGATGCAAAAACCCAGCATTGTCCATATTTAACAGGTCTAAATCCTCCATTCTTCCACTTTTGTATAATTTCAACACTTCCATTCCAACTGCTTGGACTTGTTCCACCAGAGTAATTTCCACTCCAGTTTCCCAGCACCACCCCGTTATCATCATTACTGTTGACCTGGAAAAAAAATATACCCTAGATTAACACATAGCATAGTTTGCAGTAGAAGAAGGAAATGAGGGAGAAACAGCCCTGTATGGCATATAGTAATAATTAATACCTCTTATAACTATTATGTAAGTGCTTTTTCATCAGTAGATCTCAAAGTGCAATACAGTCTTTACTATATTGATCCCCAGAATGCCCTTGTGCCATAGGACACTACTATTAAATCCATTTTACAGATGGGGAACTGGGGCACAGAGAGGCTGAATGACTTGCCCAAGGTCATACAGGGAGACTGTGTTGGAGGAAGGAACTGAACCTAGGTCTCCCAAGTCTTAGGCTAGTGCCGTAATCACTGTACAAGGGGCAAAGCCACTGCTTCAGGGAACTGGCTTGTCACGAAGAAGGCATCTTATTTTAAGGGAAGTAGGAGTTGTATTTAATCAAGAAATGAAAATATTTAGCCCCCTCTGCTCCTCCCACCCGAAAATAACAGCAGTAGGTCAAAGCACTTTACAGAACTTTAAGTGCATCATATCAGGATCCATGTGCCAGCTGGTGTGCAGTATACTGTAGATGTACTCAGTCAGCTTGAAACATGCTAAGTTTCAGCACAAACAAGCCCTTATGTGGGGAGATGTACATTACAACTTGGAGCAGCTTCATGGTTTTAAACTGAAACTATGAGAAAAAATGTCTTGGCTGGGTGCAAAAATCTTAATAGTATTTTGTCTCCTGCTTTTATTGCTACCTTTATAAACTTTTAAGTCAATTTAGTGCTCGTGGAAGGAATGTTAGCCCCGGAGAATAAAATCCTCTACTGCAAGGGCAGAACAACTGGAGAGATCAGGAGTAACATCTAGGTTTCTGGGGAAGAGCCTTCTCAATAAAAAAAATCCCTTGCCTATAGAACTCCTTACCAGAAGTGATCAAATAAGCCAAAATGTAAGACTACCAGGAATGACCTCTATGAATACCACCAGACCCACTCTCAATCTCACTCCCTGTTTAAGGGGGGAAATGGAGTTATGAACTCTTTATTTTATCTGACAACTGGATGCCAAAGTGATAGATGCCTCAGAAATACCATAGACTAGAAGAACTTGCAGGCACAAATCGGGTAGTTATCCATCACTGTGGTTTCTGAGCCACACAAACAGTGGATTTACCCTCACGGGAAGTATCTTCCATCTGCTTTTAAAGAACTGCTTTTAAAGAAACAGTTAGTGGATTTGGCTTTTGCAATGTTTCTAATGCTGAGTAAATCAACCTCTTTCTTACCATGGCACTGAGCACACGGCCCACGTATTTGGGATCATTTCTGCGAGACACATCAGTGGCAGGGTCTTGACGGTAGTTTAGGCTTCTATCCAGTATGGAAAGGCAGATATTCAGAATGTCCTCTTGAAACTGTGTTTTAAAAATAAGTTAATATATAGGTGATGCAAATTGTTCTTCCTTATAAATCTTAAGGGTACAATAGTCTAAATCAGTATTTGAAAAGTAGTCTACATATTTCTTAAGGAGCCATTCTAGCTCCAACATAAATTATGGGCTTGGTGCAGGAATTACTGGATACAAATCTCTGGCCTGTGTCATTCAGAAGATCAAACTAGATGATCGCAATGGTCCTTTCAGGCCTCAAAATTTATGACTGTGTAATAACAGTGGGGATAGTGCTGCCCAGCATCACAGCAGTTACATCTGTGTACAGTTTCAGAGTGGTAGCCATGTTAGTCTGTATCAGCAAAAACAATGGGGAGTCCTTGTGACACCTTAGAGACTAACAAATTTATTTGGGCATAAACTTTCATGGGCTAGAATCCACTTCATCAGATGCACATATTGTCTGTGTACAGTGTTATCCAGCAGAGACTTTAAAACATTTACAGCTGAACTATGGGAGTCCTGGTCTGAGAAATGTCCAGTTATCGATACTGACCTTCATGTGAATTGGTATAAAGGGGGGCATGAGATGAGGCCTGATGCCTGTGACCAGGCTCCTGTTGTCCAGATAAGTCACTGGGAGGTGAAGAGGAACATGGCTAGGGCTGCCAGTGCCCCAGAAGGTCTCTCAAAGACAGTGCAGCACATAATGCAGCAGAAAGTATGAACTAGAAAGAGCAGGCAAGGTACTGATCTTGCTTGTGAGAAGAAAGGAGGCCCAAACCCCAAGTTCTTCACTTTGCATTTACCTGGCCATAATTCCAGCCCCGCTTGTGAAGATAGTTTACGTTGCCCACAAAGAGAATTCCAAACTCTTCCAGCACGTATTCCTTGCGCTCAGAGCTGTCAGGCATAAACACATCATCCCCTAAAAATCCAAAGCAGAGATGCTGTAAAACCACAATGGGGCAGGAGTTTGAAAGCCTCAGATGAGCTCCTGTAAACACCCATCTGCTCTGCTTTCAATGTTCTCAATGGATTTTAGAAATTCAACTCTTTTGCAGTTGTGAGGTGAAGGAAGAGGCATGGGGGATAGCGAAGACACACCCGTGGCTAAGTCTCTGGCCTGCAGGGGAAAGTAAGTGTGGGGCAGATTCAGGGCCTTGTCTTTTTTTTTCTTAGGGACAGTACAGTGCCTAGTAGTGCCCAGTCTCCTCCCTTCTATGATGGTGCTGAGCTATGGGAGATGCAGGGCTCAGTCTATGCCTTTCAGGGTAAGGGCTCTCTGGTAGGACTCCATAATCACACAAAAGCTACAGAGTGAACATTATGAGTTTGTAGCTTCCCTCTTGGGATCCCACAGGACTCTGACTCTGCACAGAGAGGAGGTGGGGTGCACTCCCTACTGTACGCTATACAGCAAATCTCTAAGACATTCAGTTGTTTTTTTGTGTCACTGGAAGGTATTAGGACATTCTTGATTCCCACTTTTCGCGCTCAGTGTTACGGTACATATTTTTACTGTTCAGTTGCTGTACATCAGATGGGCAAGCTACACATATTAAAGCTGCATTGAGTTACTTAGAGAGAAACGCAAGGTGTCTGTACCTGAAGACCAAGGGTTAAAGAGCAGAACGAATGTTCCGAGGGTCCTAGGGGAGGCACTACCACCTGAGGCAGGCTGCACGCTCAGTTTGTAGCGTCCGATGGCAGCATTAGCTGGGCTGAAAATAGAGATGCTGACAGAGCTGGAGTTGGTGGATTGTTGGACTGCACTCCAGGTACTATTGCTCGCTGTGCTGGAGATGTCAAATACAGCCTGGGTCTTAGCTTGCCGTGATGGTTTTGGCCCTTTCAAAGAGGATTAAGAACATTGAAATTTCTCCTGCACTCTGAAACTACATACAATTTCTATTCAACCCAGCAGAGAGGCAACCCCTGATGGGTGAGATTGTACCATATGTCAGCATGTTATAGACAAATCGATGCCAAATACCATTAGCTTAAGTGAGTCATACATTTAACACCCTGCACGGTCACCTGGGTAGGTACAACTGTGTTAACAATAGCTCTGAGGGGATGAGTTTGTGCAGGCATTATTATCTCCTGACAGGGTTAGTGGGCATTTGCAGGGGAAGGACATCACTAGTCCATGAGGCAGCAACTAATTTGTGTGAGGGACTGAAGAGGGGGCATTACCTGTTTCTGCAGTGAATGTTAAGCTCTCTCCAGTCTGCAGTGCTCTGTTGAAGGTCAAGATGATAGTGAAGGCCTGTCCTCTCCTCACAATCAGCTCTGTGCTGGAGTATTTATCAGTATGGTGTGCACTCGCATTTGCTTCAAGCTGCCAGTTGATATTTATCAATGTCAGAGCTGTGAGAAGAGAAAATAAAGGTAAGGAGAATCCCAAGACCTTGTGGGGACAGAGGAGTCTCTAGCGATGGACAGGAAGAAAACTCAGGAATCTTCTTTGGAGTTGTACATGTTTTAAGTACAGGTGACTTGGGGCAATGGGAGGCAATTTGATGGAGGAGGTTCTTCCTGTGTTTTTGTCTCCATCACACAGAGGAACCAATTGTTCATTTTGCAAGCATTTTATCTAGCTTCTTGGGAGATGGCATCTCTCAAAGCAAAGACTGTTGTAGCTAGTGCTGACTAAAATAGAACAAGAGTTGGTTAATGCAGTACTAGAGGGATGCTGGGAAAGCATCTGAGAGGAGAGAGATGGTAGAGTTGAAGTGAGTTGCTTGAATAAAGAATGCAGTTTAATTCTACTGAGTGCTTCTTTCAGTCAAAATACTGGCTGTGACGTGAGGCTGAAAATTTGAGGTATAAAGCAGGGTCATACAGGGGAATCCTCTTGGCCTCTGGGAAGGAAGCAGGGGACTCCAAAACCTATAAAGTTGAGACATATTTCTGATTTTTAAACAGTGAGGTGACTCACTTCTGCAGCAAACTCAGCCCCTGTGGCTCCAAAGAGCAGGAAGTCAGCTCAGGTCTCTGACACATCAAGACAAGACACCTATTTAGACCTTGGGGTCAGATTTAACATGGCCATCCAGGACCCTTCAGAATTAGATCTGATTTTGTTTAAGCATTTGTCTCCATTTCTCTCCCATGTATATCACTTACACCAATTCTACAAGTGCAGTGTAGATAATATACAGAAGATGTGACCTCCAGCCAATACTGCATATTCTACTTACAAGTGAGAAGTGTCTCTTATTATCACCATTCTACATGGCAGTGAATGTTTTCTCTAGGGTTTGGATCAAATATCTGCTTTGCATTTCCTTAAACCCCCACTTTATAGTTCTATTGTCCACACATGATATTTCTGAGTATGACTCAGACCTTAATTGTTTGTTATGCTACTAGGGCTGAAAACTGAACAATGTCAGACTGTGACTGAGAGGAGATTGTGAAACAAGCAGCTGAATCCTCCACAGTTGGGATGTAGCAGGGGCTCCATGAACCCCTTATTAAAATTCTGCAGTCAAATTGAGTGGAAAGTTTGGGTGCTTTCTCTGGGTCTGGAGGAGTTGCTCTCAGCCCCCTTTTTGGACACTGCTAAATTAGCCCTGCCAGAAATGACTTACCTGGGTTCATTTGGATCTACTGAAGAGCAAAATATTTCATTTAAAATAGCCTTGATAGCACCAAGTGGCAGGTCCTGCATTTAAACAGCACCATGGGGAGGATCCCCCACACCTTTTCCCCAGGTCTACACCCTTGCCTCAGATCCCACAAATGGAACACTGGGCTGGGCTGTGAATGTGCTCTGAGTGGTTCACAAAAAGTCTGACCACATCCACCAAGTGCTGTCTTGTTTGTCGAGTGGGGCTGCCTCTTCCTGTTCCTGCAGTTAGGGTTATGAGAATGAGTTTTGTTTAAATGGAGAAAAACACAAATGGATAGATTCCCTATTCTCTCCTGCTTCCTTCTGTGAGCATATGCCAATGGTACATGGAGCATACTGGAGGTTTAGTGGAAAATGTTTGGGGAGCCACTTGTTAAAATATTGGCTATGATGGTGGCATATTATTGCGCAAATGTTACACTGAGCAAATTGTGGATTTGTGGTTATTTTCCTGTTGCTGCAATCTGTGGTTATTGTTTTTACTGTCCAGTTTTAACACATACTCCCGCTGTTAACAAAGAGCTCTCTTAAACAGCCCAGTAGCATTTTTCATGGCTGTTTACTTAAGCAATATTTAGTGAAGCAGATTTTTTTGGTACCTGCCCATAATACACATCTGACTTCTTTCCAACCCTCCTGCTTCTCGGTTCATTTCTTAGAGATGAACATTTAGATTAATGGTATGTCAGAGCCCACCTGGTACATTTAGAAATTCATCAAGTGGGCATTGGCAGACTATACACTGCACTTTCACCAACAAGTTAGGAAGCACTGGCAAACGAATCTGTAAGGAATATGCCAAGACAGTAAGTGGTTCAAGTCACCCCAATAAATTTTTTTAAAAAAATGTATAGATAAAATGCATGGCTTTTAGGGTCCATGGGTCTGATTCTCTTCTCACTTCCATTGTGTGATTCCATTGACCTCAGTGGATTTACTCTTGATTTACATCAGTATGAGAGGAAAATCAAGCTCTCTGTTTCTGCTCTTTGGACACGGTTCTCTTATCAGTTTCACCAAGTGATAGTCCCGATTCACCTTATGCCTGCAGAACCCAGGCTCCAAACTCTGGCAAAGAGGGTATGCCAAGAGAGGGGCACAGTCTCTCTCCAGGCTAGACTTTACTGCTGGGGCTCATATGAAGCCCTGTCTAGATTTAAAGGTGCTGTCCCCATCAGGTATAGTTGCTCCTGCAAGCACAAGGGGTGCACACTCCATGCACCTACTGGATGGTATCTAGCCCCATAAGTGTGCTCAACACACAAACACTTCTATAAACACAGGCTCTGTTAACACACAAACTCCATCTTAGAAGCTAGTTTTCAGTAAGTATTTGTAGACATGAGACCGAGTCCACAGAAGTATATTATTAATGCTCACAAAATGCATCTACCATAAATGCCTATATTAGTAATAGTTAGCTCTTGGCAAATGAAATTTAATGTGGATAAATGTAAAGTAATGCACACTGGAAAAAAAAACCCCAACTATACATACAATATGATGGGGGCTAATTTAGCTACAACTAATCAGGAGAAAGATCTTGGAGTTATCGTGGATAGTTCTCTGAAAATGTCCACACAGTGTGCAGTGGCAGTCAAAAAAGCAAACGGGATGTTAGGAATCATTAAAAAAGGGATAGAGAATAAGATGGAGAAGATCTTACTGCCCTTATATAAATCCATGGTGTGCCCACATCTTGAATACTGCGTACAGATGTGGTCCATTCGTCTCAAAAGAGATATACTGGTATTAGAAAAGGTTCAGAAAAGGGCAACTAAAATGATTAGGGGTTTGGAATGAGTCCCATATGAGGAGAGATTAAAGAGGCTAGGACTTTTCAGCTTGGAAAAGAGGAGACTAAGGGGGGATATGATAGAGGTACATAAAATCATGAGTGGTGTGGAGAAAGTGAATAAAGAAAAGTTATTCACTTGTTCCCATAATATAAGAACTAGGGGCCACCAAATTAAATTAATGGGTAGCAGATTTAAAACAAATAAAAGGAAAGTTATTCTTCACTCAGCGCACAGTCAACCTGTGAATCTCCTTGCCTGAGGAGGTTGTGAAGGCTAGGACTATAACAGGGTTTAAAAGAGAACCGGATAAATTCATGGAAGTTAAGTCCATTAATGGCTATTAGCCAGGATGGGTAAGGAATGGTGTCCCTAGCCTCTGTTTGTTAGAGGATGGAGATGGATCGAAGGAGAGAGATCACTAGATCATTACCTGTTAGGTCCACTCCCTCTGGGGCACCTGGCATTGGCCACAGTTGGTAGACAGGATACTGGGCTGGATGTACCTTTGGTCTGACCCAGTATGGCCATTCTTATGTTCTTATGTTCTCTGATTCATATCTCTAGCTTGCCTTCTAGTTTCCTAATATTTAACCTGACCAGCATAAAATAATCACATTCTGTACACTTTGGTAAATTCTTGGGTGATGCATCTGAACAGTCTTAGTGGTTCTCCACAACCCATTGTGCTCTGCATCTGTTTTGTAATACTGTACTCCAGTATTACAATGTATGGAATATCTTACTTTCTCTGTTTGTTGTGTTAAAAATTTAGGAAAATAAATATTTAAAATATCTGTTACCAATTATACAACTTATTCCAAATCCCAGAATATAGAGTATGCAACACTTGGAGCCCTTTGCAACAAACCCCCACTAAATAAACCATCTCAATAAGGGAATATAGCCTTATTCAGTTGCTCGCAAATTGTATTTGAGACTTGTATTTTACTCACCAGCCATAGTTTCTTGCTATTCTGTGACTTGTGTTCTGTGTTCCTCTAGGCAGGTATGGTGCTGTATGATAAGGCTTCAAGCTGTGTTTGAAACACCATTTATAGAGAAAACCTTGGGCCTCTCCTTCTGTGCAAACCAATTACAATTCAAATGAGGTGGGTGAGGCACTTAGACAATGCGTTTAAATGTTCAGATGACAGTATGCTATCTCATAGGCTCTAAAGTCACTATAGTTATGCAAGACAGGAGGAAAAGTCAGGGTAGTGGAATCTACAAGTTACTTGTTCAGAGGGAACTGACTTAGTGAGAAAGGAGTTCCAGGCTTCAGGTATAGTGATGTATCACTTCTAGGGATGAGGAGGAGTAATATTTGAGTCAGTAAGAATTAATACCTTTTTCTCTATATGTCCCATAGGCAATTATATACTTTATAGGTTTTTTTTCCTGCTGTATGCTCAAAGCAGAGCTTCCAGCTCCTCAGAACTTGACTTCTCTCATGGATGAATCACTGGAGCCTGTTGAATTATGTTTTTCCCTCACGTTCAAATAGACTGGTTTGCTAGTGGTCACCAATCCCCTTTACTGCCACATATCCCTGGAGAGAAAAGTTCTCATATGGTAATAAACCCCTACCCAAAAGAGAATCACATTTTTAAAAGGGTGGTCTCCTTTTTTCAGGTACAAATTACACACATATTTTCCACTTGAATTGTGGGTTCACAACTTAGTTTTTACCCCTCGCCCGAATTTACCTCTGGGCACAAGTCAGATAGCTAGAGGTTCAAATATTCTGACTTGCACCTGTAGTTCATTGTATAACACAAAAATACAGGCAGAAATTTTATGGGCACAAATCACACATGCTGGAGTCTGTTTGTTTAACACACAAACACACACAGAGAGAATTGCTGTTATGGGGTAATTCATGAATGTTGGGATATGCCCTCTGGGCTGTGGTATGGTCTCATGGGACCATTGGTCTGTTGTTGCTGAATTTTTTTTAACTTTTTTTTTTTTAGGGGAAAGGGTATCAAATCACTTATGTTGAAAGACTGCTGCAAATGAAGTTCTGTATGAACATTGCAAGCAAAATTAAAACAAGGCAGGTGAAATTTTCAGTTTCACAGTGGCTCTCCCTATTTTGTTAGTGCTTGAAGTTGAGCTGCATAACATAATTTTGTATTTAATTTTCTATCTTTAAAACTAGCAAGGCATGAAAGAAGAGTTCAGTATGTGTACATTCTGAATAAATTGACTTAACGTTATTCCTTATAGGAAGATTGTTTCTACACCAAATGTTGATTCAACAATGTGTCTTAGATGTGACTTATAAATTTACATTATGTCGTAATGCCAGGTCAAATATTTTTAAATTCATAAGTGCTGTGACACACACACACACACACACATACACCTGATGGATTTCCTGCACAGCTCTATGTCAAGCTCTGCGTCTTTGGAAACAGAGCCTTGTTTTGTAACAAGCAATTTAATGTTTTGCATAGGAAGACAGGAACAGCAATACTTGGTCAGACCAGTAAGCCACCTAGTCAAGAATTCTGTCTCTGACAGTATCAGCTGTTTCGGAGGAAACTGCGTGAACCCTTATAGTCACATTTTGAAATAAGCAGTCCATAGGGGAAGGTTCTTCCTATCCCTGTCATTTAGGAGCTTACCACCTGAAGCAGGAAGTTAATAACCCTTCTCCTTTATGTAAATGCCTCCTCCTTTTTTAATCCTCTAAATTAATCAGCTTACGCTCTTTTGTGGCAATGAGTTTCACAAGCTGTGTTGTGTTAAAAAAAATTGTCTTTTATTTCTGAACTTGTCTTTAATTGAACATCCCTTTGTTCTTGTGTTATGAGTAAAGGTAAATACGTGCCCAAAACTTTACTGTACCAATCAGTATTTTATTTCTTTAATATCACCTTTTAATTGTTTCCTCCCTAAAGTAAATCATTCTAATCTTTTCTGTCTCTTTTCATACCGAAGTCTGTCCTTGGTCATATTTGTCACCCCCATTTCAGAGACTCCTTATTTCTACTGTATCTTTTTTGAGAGTTGAGGGTGGGGAATGGAACAAAAAATGAAGGTACCAAATCAGAGATAAAAATGATGACATTATACTGATTTCAGTATTTTTTCCTCTTCTATTTCTTATGAATACTAGCATTTTGATCAAGCCTCCACAATAAGCAGAAAGTGCATGTGCCTCTCCTTCCCTTTGATCAATGTTTTTACATGGTAGATTTTGGTTTGTCTTTTTTTGCTCCTCATGATCAGCAAGATGTGTTTGTATTGCTTGTTCTCTGAACAATAATGTACAAGTAATTTGAACATAAGTATTTAGGAGGAAGCTGGGGCAGCAGTTGGAGCAACATGGTGACAGAGAAAACATTGAGTTAATCGCTTAGTAATGAAAACAACTTCAGTTGCTGGTGGAAATCCATTCCATTATAACAAAGTATATTAATAACTTGTTTGTTTTAAAGTCAACATTCTAATAACCTGTGCATGAAGAGGTCCAAAAATCTACTTATGTTTGAACTGTGGACTTCATAGAGCATTGTGTTTAAAGGCAGGGCTGGCTGAACTCATCAGTGTGTGTGTGTTTTCTTTTTTTCTTGTCCCCTGCTTCCCTCCATGCCCCCCCCAAGGCATTTTCAAGGCATCTTCTGGCCATTCAAGAAGACTTATATTGGCCTTCTGAAACTCTCCAAAGAACAAAGAAACAAACCCCCAACTTGCATGGATTAATCACAAATATTTTCATTCATGACTCTCAAAAGGCCTTTCAACTATGAAGTGGTGACAACTACCTATATAATAAATATGCATGAACATGACTGTTTCAATTTCCTGTGTTGAAATCAGCCAATTGTCTAGCACAGCAGTTCTCAAACTGTGGGTTGGGCCCCCAAAGTGGGTCGCGACTTTGTTTTAATGGGGTCGCCAGTCCTGGTGTTAACTTGCTGTGGCTCAGGGCCAAAGCCCGAGCCTCACTACCCTGGGCCAAAACCCCAGGGCTTCAGCCCTGGGCGGCAGGGCTCAAGCTTAGGCTCCCCCACACGCCCGGAACGAGCACAGATTTTGCCCGCCTCCCCACTCTTGGGGTCACAGCGTAATTTTTGTTGTCAGAAGGGGGGTCACGGTGCAATGAAGTTTGAGAACCCCTGGTCTAGCATAAGGGTGGCATTTTTAGGGTTGTGGTCACTGTTTTCAGTGTGAAAATTGTCCTAAGAATTTTAAGCAGCTCTTTTGGCTGGAATTGAAGCATGTTTGTCCCTCTGTCCATCTAGCCTTTGCACAGAGCAGTAATTTTCTTCTTTCAATATGTGATCATCCAAACTCGAACACTAATATTGGGATTTATTTAATAAGCATTTATTAGATGTCCAAAAAAGCCATGATTCCATGATGAAGAAAGAGAACAACTTGGGCTAAAAGCTCAGCTTGGTTCAGTGGCAACATGAAAGCAACAATTAGAAATATAAAGGAACATATAACAATAGAGAAAAAGGGGAAAGAGGGAGTAGTCAATATAAATGAGAAGCTATGAAATGTAGAAAATTGGAAAGCTAAAGACATCAGGGAAAAGTCCATGGCTGGCAGGGATAAGGACAATAAGGACTTTATAAATGTATATTAGGCACAAAAAGAAATCCTAGCAATGGCATAGGCCCTTTAGCAGATGGAGATGGTAAAATTGTTCATTATGATGCAGAAAAGGCAGAAGTGATCAATAAACATTTCTAGCCCATAGGTGGAAAGAAGCAGAGTGATGTGCTTTTATCCCTTAAGGATAACAAAGTGCTTTCCCATCCATTTAGTAACCAGTGAGGATGTTAAAGAACATCTATTGGGGTAAACATTTTCAAATTAGCAGTTCTGAATAACTTGCACCCAGCAAAAGCTGGGTAAGGTGATCTCTAGTCCACTGAGGTTCATTTTTTAAAAACATGGAATATCAGGGAAATTCTAGGATACTGGAGAAATCCTAATGTTGTGGCAATATTAAAAAAGGGCAAGCAGAATGACCAGGGTAACTATAGGTTGATAAGCCTGACATCAGTCCTGGGCAAAAGAATTAAAAAGTTGCTATGGGATTCAATTAATACAGAATTAAAGGACAGTAATATAACTAATGCCAGTCTGTATGGTTTTTATGGAAAATAGGTCTTGTAAAAAAAAACAAACCTGATTTCATTCTTTAAAAAGATTACAAGTTTGGATGATAAAGGTAACTGTTCAGATGAAATGGACTTCTCTAAAATGTTTGACTTAGTACCGCATGACATTCTGATTTAAAAAATTAGCATTATACAGTATCGCTAAAAGCACACATAAATGGATTAAGAATTGGCTGACAGACCTCAAAAGGTAGTTATCAAGGGGAATCGTCCTCCAAACAGGTATTTCTAGCAGGGGTCTGCATGGATCAGTACTAGGCCTGATGATGAAAATGTTGACTAGTAGTGACCTGGAAGTAAATATAAAATCACTGTTGATAACATTTGCGGATGATAGAAATGTTGGTAAAGTGATAAATAATGTTACACACAGGGAAATTATACAAAGAGATCTGAATTGCTTGGTAAGTTGGGCCCATTCAAATAAAAAGCATTTGAATACAGCCAAATGCAGTGTTCTTCATCTAGGAGCAAGGAATGTAGGCCATACCTACAGAATGGGGATCAGTATCCTTGATAGTAGTGACTCTGAAAAGGATCTAGAGATCATAGTCATAGTGGCCAGGCATCTCAACATGAGCTTCCAATGTGATGCTGTGGCAAAAAGGAATATCACAATCTTTGGATGTATAAACGGGGGGCAGTGAATAGGGGTAGAAAGATGATTACCTCTGTACATAGTGCTGGTGAGACTGATACTAAAATACTATAGCTGGTGTCTATATTTTAAAAAGGATGTTGAAATATTGGAGCAGATGCAGAAAAGAACCACAAAAATTATTTGAGAGCAGGAGAAAATGCCTTACAATGACAGATTTAAGGAGCACATCCTGTTACCACTATCAAACAGAGAGGTGACTTGTTTACAGTGTATAATACCTTCACAGGGAGAAAATACCAGATACTAATGGTCTCTTTAGTCTCGCTTAGAAATGGATATCTAGAACCAATGTCTTGAAGCTGAAGCCAGACACATTCTAATTGGAAATAAGAAACACATTTTAACTGGGAGGGTGATTAACCATTGGAACTAACTCCCAAGGGAAGTGGTCAGGGCCAGGTTTACACCTTATGCACTCTTAGGCACAGCATCTTCAGCATCCCCCCTGTCTATAGCTGACTGTGTTGCACACAGTTTTAGAGAGATGAAGCACCTCTAGAACGCTGGGACCCCTAGGCACATGCTTACTGTGCCTGATTGGAAATCCGGACCTGGAAGTGGTGGATTCTCCATCTCCTGATGTCGTCAAATCACCACTGGATGACTTTCTGGAAGATGCTTCAGACAAATACAAGTTATTGGCCTAAATACAGTGGAGACTAGGTAAAATTTAAGGGCCTGTGATACACAGGAGTTAAGATTAGATGATCTAATGTCCTTTCTGTCTGTAAACACTATGACAGTACACACTAGAGCGATGTCTACATTAGGGTTTTTCAACTTTAGTAATTCTCCAGTTCATCAGCTCCACCGCCAGTAGACTAGTGGATGCTGTACTGTAAGACATGGGGAACAAATATTTAATATTGGGCTCCTCAATCTCAGAGAAAGGTCTAACACAATACAATGGCTGAAAATTGAATTTAGGAAAATTCAGACTGGAAATAGGACATAAATTTTTAACAGTAAGGGTAATTAACTGTTGGAACAAGTTGCCAAAGATCATGGTGGATTCTCCATCACCACCAATTTTCAAACCAAGATGGGATTTTTTTTTCTAAAATATATACTCTATAAATTATTTTTGTGGTATTTTATGGCCTGTGTTATACATGTGATCAGACAAGATGATCACAATGGTCTCTTCTGGCCTTGGAATCTATAAAGACAGCATAGTCTTCAGTCTGGCTAAGTTCTAGCCTGGGTTCTAGTTACACTATAGCTTCCACTGATGGCACTATACCCATGGACAGTTACTGGTGAAATAAATCCTAGGGTGGACAAAGCCTTGAGCGCCTCTGACTGAAAATGAACCCCTTGAACCTCAGTAACACCTTGCTCCTAGAAAGTTTTAATTTCAGTCACTGGACTCATAATTAACTTGAATTATCCAGACCTGTTCTGTGGAATCCATAATAGAGAGTTACATAAATTGTCTCTGTGTTATCTAGCTATTCTTGTTACATTTCCTTAGTTCAGTGTCTAACTAACCCTACAGCTCATTTTACTTTTTTAAAAACCATCCTGTGCTCTTTGTGTTTTTTAATGTTGTCACCAACAAGAAAAACCCTGGAATTGGAACTTACTTGGCAGTTGTGACTAAGACAGAATCAGTTTTACTCCTCCAAAGACAGATTGGCTCTGGACTGATTGCAGTAAACAAGGTGGTTATGATTTGGACAGATACACAGGGACCACAGGACACAAAAGAAGTAAAGATACAGGCATTCAAAGGCATTATTTCTAAAGAGTTACATTTCAGCCTATAACTGCACTTTAAAGATATCTATGTATCTCTGGCAATGCAATTTTACAGTCATGTCAATGCCTCACAATTAGTCTGCCATTTATCATAGATGAGGAAATGAGGGAAGTGTAGTCCCTCCAGAATTACAAGAAGGCAAGTAAGTATGGCATTAGCACATCATCATCATGGCTAACCTATAGAATTACAAACAGTGGGAAATTACTGTTTTGCTCAAATTTTTACTTTAAAAAGTTCAGTCAAACAAACTGTGATAGGCAAACTTAGGGCATATCCCACAGGATCAATTTGTGTGATTACAAGGGGAGAGTTGGGGGGTGCTATATTCTTTCTATTGTCATCTTTTTCCTGTGGCTCTGAATTCTAATTTCTAGTTGCAAAATTTCTCAAGACAAGGGGAGGGATTATGCTTTAGTGGTTATAGGGTAAGACAGAGCGAGGGAGATCTGCCATTTAGAGAAGAGTGTTAGTCACTTATACTATACTAAAAATATTATCTATTTTTGACTTTGCATCTATGAATATGTTAGACTCTGACTCAGCCAGCATGGATTCACCAAGGGCAAGTTATGCCTGACTAACTTAATTGCCTTCTATTTTGAGCTAACTGGCTCTGTGGATGAGGGGAAAGCAGTGGATGTGTTATTCCTTGACTTTAGCAAAGCTTTTGATACAGTCTCCCATAGTATTCTTGCCAGCAAGTTAAAGAAGTATGGGCTGGATGAATGGACTATAAGATGGATAGAAAGCTGGCTAGATGATTGGGTAGTGATTGATGACATGTCCATGTCTAGCTGGCAGCTGGTATCAAGCGGAGTGCCCCAAGGGTCGGTCTTGGGGCCGGTTTTGTTCAATATCTTCATTAATGATCTGGAGGATGGCATGGATTGCCCCAGCAAGTTTGCAGATGACACTAAACTGGGAGGAGTGGTAGATATACCAGAGGATAGGGATAGGGACAGAGGCAGTGGTGAGGTGGAGCCGGTTCGCACTGGTTCGCGCGAACCGGTTGTTACATTTTGAAGCAGTTTTAGAACCGGTTGTTAACCCGCTTCCCTGCAGGGGGCGCTGAGGCTTTGCTGGGCTCCGGACGGGAAGTGATGTAATTCCTCCTCTGGCCGCCGGAGGCACTGTGCTGCAGGAGCCACGTGAGCTGCCTCCTGGCCCTGGGCACGAGCCATGGTGTTGTTGCTGCTCCCCCAACCCCTGGCCCTGGGGCTCCCGCTGCTGCCTGGTGGGTCCCTGGCTGCTCTGCTGGGCCTGGACTGTGTCCTGTTGCTCGGGCTTCTCCAAGCCACTCTCCCCGTGAATACCCACCACCCTGCCCGCAGCCAGCCGCTGCCTCCAGCCACCCCTGCACCCCCAGCCCTGCCTCCAGTCACTGCCGCACCCCCTGCCCTGCCTGCAGCCAGCCCCTGTCTCCAGCCACCCCCCGCAGCCCCTGCCCTGCCTCCAGCCACCCCCCGCACCCTCTGCCCTGCCTGCAGCCAGCCCCACACCTCCTGCCTCCAGCTAGCCCTGCCCCACGCTCCTGTCTGCAGCTGGCCCACGTCCACTGGTGCCCTGCAGTTCCCAGGGCAGTAACCCTGCACACCTGCTTCAATGAGGGGGGCAGGGAGTAGCTGGGACCCACACATGTGCACATCCTAGGGTGACCAGACAGCAAGTGTGAAAACTCAGGACAGGGGGTGGGGGGTAATACGAACCTATATAAGAAAAAGACCCCAAAATCGGGAATGTCCCTATAAAATCAGGACACCTGGTCACCCTAGCACACCCCCAGGGAGTGGCGGGGACCCGCACATGTGAAACGGAGCTCATTTCTAGTTCAGGCCCATCTTTTTAAAAAAGAACTTTAGGCAGGGTTAACATACATCCGTATTTTCCCGGACAGGTCAGGCTTTTTGGTTCTTAAATCACTGTCCAGGAGGAATTTTTAAATTTTAAAAATTCCTCCTGGGAAAATACGGACATATGGTAACCCTGTTGGTACAAAAAATACATACTGGGACACATGCCTTAAATCAGAACTTTTTATAGGGAACTGGTTGTTAAGATTTTGGCAGCTCATCACTGAACAGAGGGATCTAGACAAATTAGAGGACTGGGACAAAAGAAATCTGATGAGGTTCAACAAGGACAAGTGCAGTGTCCTGCACTTCGGATAGAAGAATCCCGTGCACTGCTGCAGACTAGGGACCGAGTGGCTCGGCAGCAGTTCTGCAGAAAAGGTCCTAGGGGTTACAATGGACGAGAAGCTGGATATAAGTCAACAGTGTGACTAAGGCTAACGGTATTTTGGGCTGTATAAGTAGGAGCATTGCCAGCAGATCGAGGGATGTGATCATTCCCCTCTATTTGGCATTGGTGAGGCCTCGTCTGGAGTACTATGTTCAGTTTTGGGGCCCACACTACAAGAAGGCCCTGGCTGGGATGATTTAGCTGGGGATTGGTCCTGCTTTGAGCAGGGGGTTGGACTAGATGATCTCCTGAGGTCCCTTCCAACCCTGATATTCTATGATTATATGATATTTATTGCCTGATGTTTTCCATTAGAAATATGACAGGTTTCAGAGTAGCAGTTGTGTTAGTCTGTAGTCGCAAAAAGAAAAGGAGTACTTGTGGCATCTTAGAGACTAATAAATTTAGTTGAGCATAAGCTTTCGTGAGCTACAGCTCACTTCATCGGATGCATTCAGTGGAAAATACAGTGGGGAGATTTCTATACACAGAGAACATGAAACAATGGGTGTTATCATACATACTGTAAGGAGATTGATCACTTAAGATGAGCTGTTACCAGCAGGAGGGGGAGGGGGACGCACCACTGACTTCCTGAGGAAACTACAATCCATCGGTGATCTTCCTGAAAACACCATCCTGGCCACTATGGATGTAGAAGCCCCCTACACCGACATTCCACACAAAGATGGACTACAAGCCGTCAGGAACAGTATCCCCGATAATGTCACGGCTAACCTGGTGGCTGAACTTTGTGACTTTGTCCTCACCCATAACTATTTCACATTTGGGGACAATGTATACCTTCAAATCAGCGGCACTGCTATGGGTACCCGCATGGTCCCATAGTATGCCAACATTTTTATGGCTGACTTAGAACAACGCTTCCTCAGCTCTCGTCCCCTAATGCCCCTATTCTACTTGCGCTACATTGATGACATCTTCTTCATCTGGACCCATGGAAAAGAAGCCCTTGAAGAATTCCACCATGATTTCAACAATTTCCATCCAACCATCAACCTCAGCCTGGACCAGTCCACACAAGAGATCCACTTCCTGGACACTACGGTGCTAATAAGCGATGGTAACATAAACACCACTCTATACCGGAAACCTACTGACCACTATTCCTACCTACATGCCTCCAGTTTTCACCCAGACCACACCACACGATCCATTGTCTACAGCCAAGCTCTATGATACAACCGCATTTGCTCCAACCCCTCAGACAGAGACAATCACCTACAAGATCTCTATCAAGCATTCTTACAACTTCAATACTCAGCTGCTGAAGTGAAGAAACAGATTGACAGAGCCAGAAGAGTACCCAGAAGTTACCTACTACAGGACAGACCCAACAAAGAAAATAACGGAACGCCACTAGCCATCACTTTCAGCCCCCAACTAAAACCTCTCCAATGCATCATCAAGGATCTACAGCCTATCCTGAAGGATGACCCATCACTCTCACAGATCTTGGGAGACAGGCCAGTCCTTGCTTACAGACAGCCCCCCCCACCAGCAACCACATAACAGAACCACTAACCCAGGAACCTATCCTTGCAACAAAGTCCGTTGCCAACTCTGTCCACATATCTATTCAGGGGACACCACCATAGGGCCTAATCACATCAGCCACACTATCAGAGGCTTGTTCACCTGCGCCTCTACCAATGTGATATATGCCATCATGTGCCAGCAATGCCCCTCTGCCATGTACATTGGTCAAACTGGACAGTCTCTACGTGAAAGAATAAATGGACAAAAATCAGACGTCAAGAATTATAACATTCAAAAACCAGTAGGAGAACATTTCAATCTCTCTGGTCACACGATTACAGACATAAGAGTGGCTATTCTTCAACAAAAAAAACTTCAAAAACAGACTCCAATGAGAGACTGCTGAATTGGAATTAATTTGCAAACTGGATACAATTAATTTAGGCTTGAATAGAGACTGGGATTGGATGGGTCATTACACAAAGTAAAACTATTTCCCCATGTTATTTCCCACCCCCCACTGTTCCTCAGATGTTCTTGTCAATTGCTGGAAATGGCCCACCTTGATTATCACTACTTAAGGATTTCTTCCTCCCCCCTCCCCCACCCTGGTAATAGCTCATCTTAAGTGATCACTCTCCTTACAAGTGTGTATGATAACACCCATTGTTTCATGTTCTCTGTGTATATAAATCTCCCCCCCTGTATTTTCCACTGAATGCATCCAATGAAGTGAGCTGTAGCTCACGAAATCTTATGCTCAAATAAATATGTTAGTCTCTAAGGTGCCACAAGTACTCCTTTTGTTTTTATTAGAAATATAGTATATCATTCAGTTTCCATTTAGTATCTGGGCCAGCTCCAGTTTTTTTGGTGCCCCAAGCAGCAAAGAAAAAAAAAAGAATAAAAGAAGAAGCCACCGAAAATGTGGACATGCTGCCCCAATCACGGACAGAGTGCCGCCCCTTTCTATTGGCTGCCCCAGGCACCTGCTTCCTTCACTGGTGCCTGAAGCCAGCCCTGCTTAGTATAGCCTCATTTAAAGGTTTATGGATCCGCTGAAAAGCAGATTAAATCTACCTTTAAACTTTTATAACAAGGAATCACCATTTTGCAAAGAGACAAGTGATTTTCCAGCTGCTGGGAAGAGAATATCTTTATTCATTCAAAATAAAATCTTTTGGGGAATGACTTGCTTAGTTTAATCCTGGAGGCAAAACACTGTCACTGCACATGTCTTTAGGTCCCTAAAATGATTGCTTACTGGGAGGTTAAGGGTTTATTTAACATCATA
Source organism: Dermochelys coriacea (assembly GCF_009764565.3). NCBI lineage: Eukaryota > Metazoa > Chordata > Testudines > Dermochelyidae > Dermochelys > Dermochelys coriacea. Next base: position 9,182 of record NC_050080.1, on the reverse strand, counting down.
ACAGGATTAACCATACTACTGCCCTTTCAGAGACACTTATCTTTTGGTAACAATTCTCAATTACTGAATGACTGTTAAACATCAAGTATGTGAAGACAATGATATTGTTTAGAAAAATGACATTAGAATCTACTGCAAATCAAAACTGATATTCCACTCCCCAGTACAATACTATGGTCCTTTAATCTTAAACAAACTAACAAACAAAGAAATTAATACAGAAGCTCTACAAACTGAGAAACAATTTACTAAAGCTGAAACACTGAAATTAATCAAGCAAAGATGTGGTCATATGCTATCTTACACTTTAGTCCAATTCCTAATATTTTTTTACTTCTTTTCTGATACATTTATATTACTATAAAGTCTTCTCTCTTACCACTAGACAAGGAAACATTCATAATGCCTTACTTAGATTTTTTCTAAAGAGCAAATACTATCATTTCAAATATTTATATTCTTACGTAGCTTGGTACCTCAGTGTGAGTAACTAAATCAATTTTGAAATATTTACAAAACTACCATTAAAATGTTTTACAAAATAAAGGGTCAGCGGAACTCAAAACCAGAATATTAGAACAAAACTACAGTAATTCTGAAAAATTGTTTTTCACTATAAGTTTACATAATGCAGCTATGCCCTAAATAGTGTGTACATGCGTGTGCCTGCACCTTTCAGATTATTGGGTGCAGCATATACTGTGCATTCCATTTTTAGATGTGATAACTGGTCAATGACTTCCAAATATGATTATACTACAACTAGCCAAAACATTTATTTCAAATATTAAATTTCCACTTAAAATAATTGAATAAACTAATCAAAGAACAAGACTTGAATGTCATCTTCTGGAATATTCACTTTCATGAAATAAACTTAGAAAAGTAGACCAGATAATTTAAATAACTACATTGCAAGGGAGAAAAAAGCAGGTAGCATAGCTTTTCTGATCCACTGATATAATACTGCGTTAAATAGTCCATTTAGCATGCTTTCATCTATGAAAGCATGTCTTCTATGATGATAATGCTGATGTTACCAACTCGGAGAATCTTTACTTAATAAATAAATAGCAGGTGGCAATCCTTGATTTAGCTACATAAAAAAATAATATTGGAATGAAAGGGTAGTTGTACAGGCTAAAACAAACTGTTGCATCCGATGAAGTGAGCTGTAGCTCACGAAAGCTTATGCTCAGATAAATTTGTTAGCCTCTAAGGTGCCACAAGTCCTCCTTTTCTTGTTGGAACTATGTGTCTTATAAATTAAAATATGAAAACCCTCACTGTTGGTGTTATTAAATTGGCTCTATCCAACTAATCTGCCTTTCTTTCTATTGAAGCAACTTTTCTTAAACAATACATGCACCAACACTCTCACAAGGCAGTGAATTTGTAAAAGTTGAAGTTATCAGAACCCTTTGATTTTATTACAGATTATATTTCATTCTTGAAAGCTTGCTCCTGAAATTTAAATGTATTAGAGTAAATTAAAATCCTTCTCTTTGCACTCCCTCTGTTTTAGGGGACAAGCATTAGCTACAAATTCTGTTGTGCAAGGTTTGAGACAGTTCCTGTAACTTCATTATTTAAAGAAGTTTGAGTAACCAGTTTGTTTCAACAGCTTCTTCTGGTCTGCAAACTGAAAAAGTGTTGTCAGATAAGGAATTATTGGCTAAGAGTTGAAATCATAAATGTGGCAAGTTTCAGAGGTCTTCCTTAGGACTACTTGTAATATAAAAGAATTACCAGAACTAAAATAAGAACATTGCCACACAAAGGCAATTTATTGCATCCTTGTTGTCTTGCTCTCTCTCCCTCCTTCCCCTTATCTCTCTCTCTGCCTTCCCCCAATGAGTAACACACGTTATGATTTGTTTAAAGAAATAGACTGTTTAGTAAAATGAAGTAGCAGCTACCAAGCTGGAGAGGATATACTGAGCCTGATCTTGCGAAAAAGAACTTGCATTTGGCACTTGCATTGAGATCAAGGGAACTTGTGTGCTGGAAACGCTTGCAAAACAGGGTCTATTGCCTATAAAATGCCCTAAGAACCACAAGCCACTACATTCTTTGGGCATTAATACTAGTTTCCCCCACCTCTTCTTTTTTTTTTTTCTTTTTTTTTTTTTTTTTAAACAATGACTAGTTACCAAACATAAATAACAGCTAAGCCATCTCAGTTCCGTCATGTCCGGTTGCTCCAGTGAGTGTTGCACTAGATTTAAGTGTTATTACAGTAAGCTATATTTTCACAATAGATCCCAAAAGCAGCAATAATGGTTTAGAGAAGTGTGGCAAGTTTGTAATCCATAATAATGTATTTCCTTAAAAAACAAAAAAGCTGAGTCATTTGCTCTGCTGTGTAATACTATACAGAGTGGCCTCCCTCAAACCATTCCATTTAAGTCCCAATTCAAAGAATGCAGCTGCAATGGAAGATGAAAGCAGATGACAATATGACATATTGTTCCGTGTGGGAACAAAGCTGTGTATGGGTGCAGTTCTTTTTTTTGTACCACAGTTTCATTTTACTATATTAAATGAAAAAATATTTTACTATTTTACTGAGCTTTCTATAACTGTTTTCATATGAACTTTGCCTAATTCATGATGGTTTATACCAGTGGTTCTCAAAATTTTTTTTTTCACGGACCACTTGAAAATTGCTGAGGGTCTCGGTTTACCACTTAATGATCTTTCCAAATCTTGTTTGTACCGTTAGATAACTATTGTAAAGCAGTTTGGATAAAAACACTATATAAAAAAAACTTATAATAATTAATATTTTTTGTTCTACAAATAAAAGCACACAATTCATATTTTAATATCCGTAGTCTTACCTTTCTAATGTGATGGATATGCCCTCTCTCCCCTGCCGTGGCCGTCCCCGAGCTGGGCTGGGAAGGAGGACCGTCTCGCCCCAGCAACCGCAGCTCTGGAGCTGGGGAAAGTCGCCTCTTTCGCTGGCACCACAGCCCTGCATGTCCCAAATTCCTCCCACCCCTCTTCTTACCCCACTGCCCCCTCCCACCTATCCCCTATTCCCCTCCAAGGCAACCACCTCACCTTACTTGTGCATCTTCTCCAGGGTCTAGGCACCTAATTAGTGGAGCCACACCTGCTTGGCTCCACTAATTAGGTGGCCCTTCATTCTCATGTGTGCGGCCACCCAGGCACACACCTTAGAGGGAACTATCCGCAGACCACCTGAATGGAGCTCGCGGACCACTGGTAATGTTATTTAGATGGAGAGAAAAGTACCATTGATAAACTGAACCCCAGGAAGAACTTCTGCCAAAACAAGCCAGTGAATCAGAAACCCAGGGCAGCAAGAATGACCTGCCAGCACACAGCAGACTGCTAGTGTGACACCAGGGTAAGCAATGATGATTACTGGGCACTTACTGTACCTCCACAGGTACCTCGCCCCCCAGTTACACCTGGACCCTGTTGCTATGCGGGGGTCTCTCACCCTGTGTCTGTCGCAGGGACATGACATCACAGGGAGCAGGTCACCAGGAATTCAAAAACTGGGTTGAGAACCAGGGTGGGCCGGGGAAAAGTGAAGCAATGCAGTGTGGGAGATGTAGTGTCTCCTGGCCTATATCTCCCATCAGTGATTGTGGGCCCCTCAGAACCATGGGAGCTGTAGTGCCCCCAGGCCTGCATCTCCCATTAGCCATTCCAGTCACCATGGGAGTTGTAGTGTCTCCCAGGCTCCAGTCCTGAGGCCAGAAGCAAAAGCGGTATGATGGATGGTTGATGCCACCATGGGAGGAAGGTTGGAGGAGCAGCTGCATGAGGTGAACAGAGGAACGTGTGCGCCTTGTGGCCCCAGCCCTGCTGTGCTCTGTGCCTGCCTGCTGGTTTGTAACAGCTGTGTCAGGTTATGCAGGGGTTTCCCATCTCTAGGCAGGGGGATAGAGTCACTTCCCAGGTTGTCGCTCCAGGACCAACCTCCCCTCCACTAGCTGGAGCCATAGGGTGACCAGGTATCTGGTTTTCAACCAGAGCGCCCAGTCAAAAAAGGGATCCTGGTGGCTCTGGTCAGCACCGCTGACCGGGCCATTGACTGTCCAGTTGGTGGTGCCACTCAGCGGGGCTGGCAGGCTCCCTGCTAGCCTCCACTCCATGCAGCTCCTGGGAAGCAGTCCCCACTCTAGTTCCTACGCGTAGGGGCAGCCAGGGGGCTCCATATGCTGTTCCCGTCCCAACTGCCACCTCTGCAGCTCCCATTGGCCGGGAACCGCCATTAACCATCCCATCTACCATCAATCATCCCTCCCTGCCCCAGCCCTGATCCCCCACCCTCTTAACCTCTCAGTCGCAGTCCAGAGCACCCTCCTGCACTCCAAATCCCTCATCCCCAGCCCCACCCAGAGCCTGTAACCCCAGCTGGAGCCCTCACCCCCTCTCACATCCCAACTGAAGCCCCCTCCTGCACTCTGAACTCCTCATTTCTGGCCCCACCTCCAGCCGGAGCCCTCACCCCCTCCTTCACCCCAGGCCCCTGAGTCAGCCTGGTGAAAATGAGCGAGTGAGTGAGGATGGGCAGAGGGAGGGGGGAATGGAGTGAGTGCAGGGAGGGGCCTCGGAGATAGAGCAGGATATGGGGCAGGGCAAGGGTGTTTGGTTTTGTATGAGTAGAAAGTTAGCAGCCCTATGCAGCCACCCCCCTTCCAGCTGCATCCTGCCCCTCCCCCACCCTGCTTCACCCTGACCCAGCTCTTCCCAGCTGCAATCTTCTCCCACCCCACCCCTCACCCCACCAGCAGGTGCAAGCATGTGTTGCGCTGCTCCCCTGCTCCCATGTTTGCAGGAGCAAGGCTAAGCCCTGTTTAGGCCCGGTCTGCAGGACAGATTTCTGCCCTTAGAGGTCAGAGCCCTTTGGGAGTCACTGAATGGAAAGTCTGCAGTATAAACAAGTTTCCCAGTAACTGTGAATTAGAATTTGTTGCTGCGAACGGCACCAAGACAAGTATATTTCAAAGGGATATGCGAACTGGGGTCATGTGTTAGCATCATCAGAATAGCTTGATTGCCTCCTAGCCAGAGCTTTTCATTCACATATTTCAAAGGAAGGAGTGTGTCATCAGTCCCACACTACAGATGGCAAGACAAGCAGAAGATATTTTTCCAATAGCCATTTACTAGTAGGTGATGTGTGTGTGACTGTGCCCCCCCCATAAGACTTTATGGAAATATGCTTATGAATGTATATATGACAGAACTAGAATATGTTTTATGCTACATTTGCCATGTAACATATCTCTGTAAAGGTTATGATATTCTGAATCTATTAATCCTATTGGTATGCATGTATCATTTTTGTATTCAAAGTTATGAATATTGGCTGTGAACTGGCTTGATTTTTAAGTAGCCATAGTAAAGCATTTGGTCAGCTTCTTGAGAAAGGAATGTGCAAATTAAGTGCCCAATCAAGAAGCACTTAAGGGACAATGGATCTTGGAAGGCTCCAATCCACATAAGAAGTCTACATGAGGATGTTCAAGGTAGCAGGTAAGCAATGGCTGCTGCCTGTAAAAACTGAGTCATGCATGGACATGTGACTTGCCCATGTGACTCCAAAACTCCATCTTGGAGCCGGACTTTGCATAGGAGAGAGGAGGGGTTCTCCACCCATAAGAGAAAGTCTATTTAAACCCCTGGGAGACCCCTCCATTTGGTCTTCAGCTGGCCAAAGAGAGAGCCTCTCCACCCCCACGGATACCTGAAAGAAACTGGAACAAAGGACAGTAACTACAGGGGGTGTGAGTGATTGTTGGAAGGAAACTAGTCTGTAAAAGGAAGCTTACTGGAATTCCTCTAAGGGTGAGGTTTTTATCTGCATTCAGTTTTATTACTGTATTAGACATAGATTTGCATGTTCTATTTTATTTTTCTTGGTAATTCACTTTGTTCTGTCTGTTATTACTTGGAAGCACTTAAATCCTACGTTCTGTATTTAATAAAATCACTTTTTACTTATTAATTAACCCAGAGTATGTATTAATACCTGGGGGGGGGGGGAAGCAAACAGCTGTGCATCTCTCTCTATCAGTGTTATAGAGGGCGAACAATTTATGAGTTTACCTTGTATAAGCATTATACAGGGTAAAATGGATTTATTCGGGGTTTGGACCCCATTGGGAGTTGAGCATCTGAGTGTTAAAGACAGGAACACTTCTTAACCTGCTTTCAATTAAGCCTACAATTGTTAGGGGATGTGGTTCAGACGTGGGTCTGGGTTTGCAGCAGGCTGGCAGGTCTGGGTCAACAAGACAGGGTCCTGGAGTCCCAGGTTGGCAGGGAAAGCAGGGGCAGAAGTAGTCTTGGCACATCAATTGGCAGACCCAAGATGGTTTCTGTGATCCAACCCATCACACTGCATAAATACATAAAATCACTTGATTCATACTAAATATATAAACAAGCGGCCAAAAAGTCTCATGAATCAAGATAATGTGGAAAGTAACACATGAAATTAAAATGCAGATACTGGGTTTTACTGGTAATTATTACTTCCTCCAGTAATAAAAACTTCCAAGGAAGCTCCAGATTATTAATAAATTTCTTATAAATTACCTATCAAATTAAACTAGTTTTGAAGCAGTAACCAAAGCTCTTTAATGGGTATAAATTTCAAATAATAATTACCCTATACTGGTAGCTAATGTGG